>NC_141760.1:77173203-77866953 GCF_982258835.1 Parasteatoda tepidariorum
CCACAGGTCCTGAGTTCGATCCTCGGGCAGGGTAAGGTTGACTCAGTCTTTCAACCCTTCAATGGGTCGATAAATGATTACTAATCATGCTTGGGAACTAAACACTGGGGGTTTCGCATTCGACTGACCACCTAACCGGAACATCTGCTCCTGCACCCCAGAGCCAAGAAAAATGTCAAGAAAAATGAGATGAGCACAGTAAGTCTCGGCCCTGTATGGGCTATCGCGCATCTGAGTTTAGATTTTTGTTACGAAAATATAAATGTTATACTTTCGTGAAAAAACAATGTGTCCCTGTGTTAATACGTGAAAGTACGGTTATTTTATTACTCCCCTTTTCCCTGTGTCAAATTGTATTTATAACTTTCATAAAGAGGTTTTGCTGAGTATTAGCTTATAATCAGCCATTAACATTTAATACATTTTTAAACTTTATTCATATTACCTAAAAGGTAAATCCCTCCACTATGAGATCAAATTCGAAATTTCTAAAGTTAAGGACTTATAGTAATTATTAAGACTCTAGTTTTCAGCTTTTTGGATGAACTAGTCATTGTTAGAAACAAAATATTTTTCGTACTATATAGAAAAAAAAATGGTGAAAATTTCTTGAAAAAAGTAGAATTCTAGTACATTATTTTTTTTTGTCTTTTGTCGGCATTTCGTAAAACAGTATTGTGTAATGCGTATTGTGTAAATGTGTAATTTAAAAAAGGAAATTTTACGCTCATAATGACTGCCAATAAATATTGCATACTATCCATACATAATTGTTATCGCTTATGTATATTATGACAGTAAATATATAGTTAAAGAGATTTACTGTTTTGCCCCACACATCAGTATATCTGCCAAAATCATAATTTAAACATGGATACTTTAATATATTTATCAAATATATTTGCCGAAAATCTAGGTTTAAATATATGGATATTTCCCTGACATACCTTAGTACTACATGCGAATAAATTTAAAACTAATGTATTTTTATTCATAAAATGACCCATATAAAATTAAAATTAGGGATTTTCTCTTCACCATGGTATAAGATTTGATTGTTCCTGTGACTTTTTAATAAACAATTTCTAAATAAGTTTCTATTTTCATTAGATATGTGCCTCAAAATGATATTGGAAAATTTTGTTTTCCGTAAGAATTTTTTCTACCAGATAGCAAAAAATAATGAAATATAACTATACCAGTATTATAAACCTTATAAATGATAAACCATACTTTTCTCTTTAATCAGAAAGCTGAGAAACCCTTGCTTACAATCTTGATAACCTATCTTCTTTGCTCGTAACGCGGAATGAAAACTCCTTACTTCCAATAGCTGGGGCAGAGTGGCAAGGGAGGCCAAAAGAAGGGAGGAAAAAAAATAAAAAAAATATCTCTGTTATAATAAGATATATCTTCATCACAAACACTTTTATTTCTACAACAAATACAAGATCGGATATCACCCATCTCCCCTAACCCCTTATGCATCGACCATAGATGGCAAATGATCGATTTTCTGTCATTCCCTTCTGTTGGACCGAAACCTACCCCGGGTCAACCTCTTATCCTCGGTGCTGCCAATGGCTATGAGGTTAAGGATAAAAGACAAGTAAAAAAGTACCGGATAAGAGTTAGAAGGAAAATATAAAAGATTGAGGGAACTGGAATGTCGCAGTTCTGCGGCCGGACTAAAAGGGCATGTAATCCACCCGGGGGTTCACTGTTAACCGTTCTATCTAGAAGGCCATTAGAGCAGGACCCTTTATAGTTATCGTCCCGGATCACATAGAGAAAAAGTTTAGATTTCTGTCCGTCTCAAAGAGGAAAAATGTTTGCGTTGTATTTTCTGCTTAGATTGGTTAGTTCCGATAAGAAGCCAGTGACACCGTGAAATGAAGACGGAGACGTTTGACTGGAAATTTGTTTTATCAGTAGCTTTTATAAATGGGAATTGATAGTGTTTGATCTATTAAGTTTTCCTTGCTTGAGACGAAAGTTGCGTAAATATTTTTCATACTCTACTTTTTTCTGAGAGGAAAATATTTGTAATTCTCGGTTTAATTAACATTTACTTCTGTATTTAAAAAAAAAAAAAAAAAAAAAAAAAAAAAAAAAAAAAAAACTATTTGTTAAGGATAAAGTCAATAATAGATTTAACAAATTTTATTGAGTTCATCGAATGGATAAAATTGTTTCACAAAAACTGTTCTTAGATTATACTGAAAAATGTTAAACTTTTCATTATTGATCAGATTTTTAGAATTAAATTTTAAATATATTTTAAATATACTTTAAATATTTTTTCATGTTTACGAGCACACTACGGTTACGTATTATTTTCTGCTTAGATTGGTGAATATCAATAAGAAGTCAGTGACACCACAAAATGAAGAAGAAAATATTCACCTTAAAATTTGTATTGTTTGTATGTCTTATAAATAGGAGTCAATAATGTTTGACTTATTGAATCTTGCCTGCACTGAGAAAAAAAATTGCTGATGTGTTTTACATTCTTAATTTTCATTTTAATTTTAAGATAGATATTACTAACTCCAGTTTTAATTAAAGTCTATTCCCGGATTTTGTTTTTGTAAGTTTTATTTATTACGGTTAAAAAAAAAACTGACGATAAATGTAACAAGTTTTGCTCAATATTTTTAATAATTAAAAATGTACGACAAAAACAATTTTTGTTTTTACAGGAAAGAAAAATTGGGCTTCTTATAATTGATGAGTTTACTTGAATTACAGTTTGAAAAGAATTTAAATAACTCAAGTATTTCCAAATACGAGAATATGTTTACGTTACCGTTGCGCTTTATTTTCTGCTTAGATTAGTTAGTTCTAATTGAAAGCCAGAGACACCATGCAATGAAGATAGAGGTTTATGATTGGACATTTTTTTTCAGATATAAAGATAGTTGATATTGTTTGATCTATTAAAGCTTTCTTTGCTTGAGACGTAAATGTCAACTTCGTACATAATTTGTTCAATTTTAAGTTAATTTTTCAGATTGGATTCCGAATTCCTGCATTGTAGTTAAAGTTTACTTCAACCAAGTCGCTCTGTGTTCCCGCTTTTTTTAAACTATTAATGGTTAAAAAAATCTATTTCTTACTACTATATTAATTTAAATATTTGGTGATTTTAAATTAGTGTATTAGTAAAAAATTAAAAAGATTTTTAAAGATTTCAAAATTTTCCACATCATTAATTTATCGTCACTTCGTTACAATATCTTCCTTTCGCATTATTTTGCATTTTTACGTAGAAATAAAACTGTCTGCCTTTAAAAAAGCATATCCAAAAAATTTTCGAATTAAACATATTAAATCCCTCGGCTCATGAAAGAAAGTTTTCACTAGGACACTTCGTACCTAGCTTCTAAATTGTATTATTCTTGCCCATATCTTTGTAGATGTTAAAAATATATTCGGCTTTAAAACGCGAATTTTTTGAAATTATGATAAATATATACGGTATTGTTACTTATTCCTTTTTTTTATTTTAAAGAAACCATTGCCGTAGCCTTCTTCTCAGATTTGTGCCAAATAGAATTTTCATTAGAAAACTTTTATTTTAAAATTTTTTTTAGATATATTCTTTTCTGAGAATCTGTGCATTAGGTATATTTTTTCGCGTTTGTCGAATTATATAATGTAATTTATCTTTATTTATTTATTTATTTTAGTAAATAATAATTCTTATTATTATGGTTAATTTATTTTTTATATATTTATTTTCTTTTTTAAAGTTTATTCGACTTAACTGCATTGTATATTTTTTTCCATCATCTGAAAATAATTCTCTTCTTGGTGTAATCAATATGCTCTTCATGTTTGTAGGATTTGTATTACCTTTTTGTTAAATAAAGTTGCTGTTGTTATCTAAACAATTTCACAAAAAGTGGATTAAAAAAGTAGGATTGGTATCGTTAGTGTGAAATTAAACTTGCAATGAGCTATTAATAGTTTTGGAAATTTGAGGAACTTTACATCTCTTGCAAATCACAAGAATATGCTTTTTTTTTTTTAAATTGAACAAGATGAATTTATGAGCGAGTATTTCTGATTCAACTGATTTGAATTTGATAATTAAACTAACTTTCTGTGAATTTAATTATGAATTATGCTTACGATATATTTGTCATGTATAGTGTTGCGGCAAAAGAAAACTCATCATAAGGTTGGTATTATGTACTTTCCACTAGAATTTAAAAGTAGACTGTCATAAAAATAAAAGGAAAATAGATAATTTGGATTCATAGAAATATTTATTTAATTACATTTGCTTATTTAACTAAAATAAAATACAAACTCTGCAAAATAAATACACTGTAAAAAATTCCGGATCAAATTTCGGTAAAAAGTACCGACACCTCGAGTACCGGTAAAAAGTACTGATGCTCAAGGTTTCAGTACTTTTTACCCTAAAATCCATTTTTACTGGAACACGTCTGCATCAAAAAAAAAGAAGAAAAAAAGAACCTGATTCACCCATATATTTACAATAATAATTATCGTAAAATCAATAATCATTCTGATTAATTAGACATAACTGTAAAAATTACGGCTCAATATTTTACATTAAAAATGGACTTTATGGTAAAATGGGTTTTTCGGACTTAGTGCCGTTACTTTTTTTCGTAATTTGACACGGATATTTTTACAGTGTTTAAGCTTCGTTGTGAAATACGAGAATTTTTTCACAACCGGGGTCCCTAGGAGACATCCAGGAGACACTAATTTTAATTTTAAAAAAACATCTATTCTTATTTATATTTTTAACTTTAAACTTAAAATAAAGAAATTAATTGTAAGCAAAAAGGTAAATAAATTGTCAAGCTGAAAATAAATAATAAATTACTATGTTCAAAAGCGTTTATGATTGTCTTAACTATTTGATCAAAATGAAACTCTCTTTGAACCCTAAGTAAAGGAATGCAACTAAATTGTGGAAAAACGTAATTTCATTGTTCACCTCATTTTACAATTATTTCAGTAAAATTACAATTTTGAAGTAACTTAAATGTTGGTGGGTTCCTTAAATGACAAATAAAATTTTAAAAATCATTTAAGAATGTTTTCTTAAGAGATGAAAAAAATAATTATATATTGGACAATTTTCAGTTTGTTGATATTTAATGTCAAAGACTAAAAGACTTCAATGAAATTACTCGTTTGTTGTTCGTACAAAATTTTAGGCTAGTTTGTAATTAAAGATTTTAATTTTATTTTACTCAATGTATTACTTAGCTAATTACCAAAGGTTTATGCATAGGTAGTGTCAAGGATATTGAATAATTATTTATTTTAAGTAACTGGAGTTAGAATAATAATTTATTAAGTGATAACTCTCAGCAAGAGGCAATAATTTACCAAATGTTAAAAACACTGATTTTTATTTGTACATGCCTTTATTCAGGACATTTTACTTATATTTTACAAGAATATAATTTTTTGGGGTTAAAAAATAGAAAACATTGCGGGATTTTTTCTTGTTCTGAATGACCAGTGAAATATAAGCGTTAAAATTTAAATTTCTACTTCCTTTACCTCGCACCTTTTTAATTATACATAACATTTCTGTCACATTTTAATCCTTTATTGTCATTACGACAATAAGTATAAAACAATTAAACAAACCGTAAGCAACAAAATTAACCCTGTAGATGTATATATACACATACCTTTGCATATAATTAACCCTTAACATATGTTACAACATATGTTTTTTCATTTCATTAACAGTCATATATATATCCCACAGACAAAAATTCAACTGGGACATAAGTGTCCTGTCTAAGAAACTCAGTTGGACATGCGTCCAAATCTCCTAATCATCAAAGTAGTTATTTTTTTAAATATATTTTTGCAAAATATTGGTATTTTTTCCTTCCTTGAATATATTGTATTCGTATGAAAGTCACATAGTATTTTTTTTAATTGAAATGAAACAAAAATTAGTCTTAAAAAGGTTAAAAAACAATTCTGGTATTTAACGTTTCAGAAATTTTAACATCTTTGTTTTGAGACTAACCATAGTCCATGTAATTTATCTTGTTGAATACGCTTAGTAACAGTATCTAAATGATATTGATAGTTCTAAAATGATAGATCGTTACCATTGCTGGTGACAAGAAAAAGTTTACATTTGGATCTATTTGTAAGAAGATAAACGTTTGAGTAGTATTGTCTTCTTGGATTGGTTACATCCGATGAAGCTAGATTGGCTATACCAAATGAAGGGAGAACTAGTTAATTAATTTCTTATTTCAAAGAAATTGCTTCATAAGTAACAGTTAATATAATTTAATATCTACGGATTAATATTAATTTTGAAGAAAATGTGTGGCAAAAAATATACATTGCATTTACTTAAAATATGACTGTATTTTCATTTTAAATTTTTGTCATTTTTAACTGAGCAACTTTATACGAACTACTTTTAAAAACGATACGCTAAACTGTATATGATAATAGGTTTCATTTTTCATTTACTTATTTAAATTTCGTAGTCTAACTAACTATGTCTAGGGTTAAGAAATAAAGCTTACCTTTACATAATTTCTTGTTTAAAGGAAATTGTTTCTCAGTTTGTAATGAACCATGTTATTAAAAGTTAGTATAAAATATTTTTTTACTGTAATAATTTTCGTTGGAATTAATCACTCATATAGAAAATTAACGTAAGATATTTTAGATTTAATTGTCTTATTTATACTTAAAAAAATGTAACATCTACTATAAAAAAATTAACTCTAAAATTTGAAATTTTATCAAAAAAAATTAAGTTACAATTTTACTTATATTTAAATGTTATACAAATATTTTGTTGAAGACAATCACTTCGGTAATTTATTTTTAAGTGTATTTTTTAAAGAATATATTGTCGAAATGGTTCTCGGTTTATAATTCTGCGCTTAGAAAATAATATATAAATATTACTACTAGCATTTATAGTAAATAAATTATTTATTCCTCTCTGAACTAGTCTTTAATTATTAACTATTTTTTCTTGTTATTCATCGTCAATAAATTAATGTTTTGTTTTTGTTTTACAGGTATGTATTGCGAGTATTTTTATGAAAATAACAAGTACTTGAAAGGTATTTATTTTTAAAATATTTGAAACCACTAAATTAAACTACATACAATAACACTAATTTGCATTCCTTTCTTAAAAAGATAAATTCAACATAAATAGATAGATTCCTAGTTAAGAAAATAAATATCTAGCATTCAAAAGCAATTAAAATTCGAGTTTATTTTCAATTAAAAGCCTCCCATTCAAAATAATACAGTGTGTCCTTAAATTTAAAACATGTTTAGAAATTCGACTGGAGAAAACCAGAGTGAAAATTGTAGGTTTTGTTTTGCTGTCTGCTTAGGAAATAAGATATTTCTCAGCACATTTAAAAAATAGGTACAATATTGCCAACAGATGGAACTACTGAAAATAAAACTATAAATAACGTTTTCTATCACTTGTATTTTGTATTTCTACATTTTGTATTTTGCACATTTTGTATTTCGAAAAAAGAAAAAAAAAAGCATTTGCAAGGGAGTCTGCTACTTTTCTTTTCATTCGACACCAAGTTGTGTCAACAAATGGTGGTGGCTTTGAAAACATTATTCTAAAAACTATTCTCTGTCAGAAACGCCATCTTTTTAGGGAATTCGTTACTAATTTGGAAACTTTAAAAATAACCATTTTGCTTTCTTGAGCAGAATACAGCTATTCTCTCATAATTTTTTTTCAAAAATTTGTTATATTTTCTCATCTATTTCATTAATTGTCTAAATTATAAAATAATTGGTGCAACATCTATCAGTGCCAAAATAATTAAAATTAACGATTAAAAATTTTTATTGGCTTATTTTTCGGCACAATTCTTTTTGATTTAGAATTGTCATTAATATTTTTTATTGTTATATGTTATACATTTTTTAAAACTAAAAGTGCTTTAAATAAAAATATTATTTCTTTGCGTTGTTTATATGTTTTAACAACTGCAAACTTTTTTTAAACTATGATCATTAAACTAATAGTTCAAATCATCAATGTCTAGTTTGCCTCCAAAAAGACTTTAACGAACTAAAACATTTTGTAACCAAGTATTTTATGTTCAAAGTGAGTCTAACTCTGTTCACGTAAGAAAAACTACTTAAATAAATCGGGACATTTAAATCCTATATTTATGTTTTCAGCTATATCTTATTCTTCAATGATGAATAAAACCATATCCCAAACTCTACAATTTCTTCTAAAATCAAATCGCCCTGAACATGTTGCAATATATTGTAACATGCCTAGACACGAAAAACGCATACGTTGGTGGCTGTTGAAAAAAAAAATAAGATGAAAGAGCGAATGAGATGATCCCAAATATGTTCCCGGTCTTTTCTTTTCGCTCGTTCATTACTCAGCGGTATCCTGAAAATAGCCATTGTTTTCATTATTCTATCGCGTTTTTCTCCCTGAACCGATTGTTGGAGCTGGCTGCATTAAAGAAAATGACGAGGGCTTCAACCACAGTGGTATTACGTCATCACAAATACATTACGTTGCCAGATTGTTTTTCGGGATAGTGTGGAATGCTCCTCTACCATCGATCCCACACTACTGGTAGAAAAAAATAGTATCCAGAGAAGGAAATAATATAAAAAGAAGAGAAGTGAAGTAATAAAGAGAAAATTCCGAAACAACAAAATCACGGCCATTTACTTAGGAGACTAAAAAAAAAACAAAGAGGATCGAGATGAAGCAAAGAGGGGGATAAAAAGGGAAAGATAACCGTAAAAAAAGGCAAAAACACGTATGGCACTCAACACTTTTTTTTCTTCCAGGCACTAAGTTGGGATGGAATGACTTATGTCAGCGTCAAATCTTTCAGCATTTAATTGCAGTATTTTATATCATAAAACAATCAATTTTAAGTCGTAAAGTTGTAATATACTTTTTCAGAAGTTATTTGAAGTGGTTTATGAAACAAAACAAATATTATAAGGCATTATGATTTTTTATATATACAGTGGCTTTCATAGTTATTTCAATTCTATTACACAATTATGTGAGACATAATAAAACAATTATTTAACATGCATGTGTAAATGAAATTATTTTTCTCACTTGTATCTTAACAAAATATGAGGGACTTTAGTTCGAGAACGTTACTGTATGCGAGTCTACTAAAGACTAAAATAAAGTGTAGATCAGATAAAAAAAAATAGAGAAAAAACTTTATTTGCTAATTTAAATACCTGAGAGTAACTAATTCAAAATCGTTGCACTGGAAATGTAGTTTTTAATGATCATTTAATAAAGTTTTCTTCATCAATTGTTGAAAATGATATTTTACTTTAAACTCAAGGGTAAATACGAATGAATGAAAAGCCATGCAATGGAATATAATGAATGAGTGAATGAATGAGAAAAGAATGAAAATAAATATAAATTAATGAAAGATATGCAATTTCTAGACAAAGTTTGTAATTTACATCCCCAAGTGTTGCCTGAGGAGAAGGAGCTAAGTTTTTTTTTTCTTTTTTCCAAAACAAATGAAGAACTGATATTTTTTTATTAAACAAAAATAAAAGAATAGGCTTCAAGATATACAAGTCATTCATAAGAGTCATTCTTAATGCACAAATCTAGCGATTCCATAGTTTTCTTTTGCACACGGCACATGAAATTATTTGAATGAAAAAAGTTCTTGAAAAATAGGAATTTAGTTCTTGAATTTTTTGGCTTCAAAACTGAATTCAAAGCTTAAATTTTATTCGTATATTCATAAAAAGAATTATCGAAAAATATTACTTTGTGTTTGTCCTAATAACAATATCTTCACGAAATGCTTCATGCCTAAAACGCAAAATAATTAGAAAAAAAAACAAATTAAAAAAATTAATTAAGAAAATATATTTAAAATGAAAACAATATTCGCTCAATTACGTGACTTCAGATTAATTTCACAAGGAAACAATTTGTTTTCTGATGAATGAGATTATTTTTCAGATCTTAGATAATTTCGCCTCTCTGATTTTCTGCTACCAGTTTTTCTCTCCAATCTACGTATTTTATAGTATATATTTGCCTAGTTTTTGTACTAATTCAAAAACGAGTACTATTGTACTATTTCAAAAACGTTATATATATCAAGGATATGGATAATTATTGCGAAAACTTCTGGGAGAGTTTGGGCAATTCATTAGAATTAAAATTGCATAGAAACTGACCAATTAAATGTCGCCACTAAGGGTACTTTCTCTATTGTGAACTATTTCTTCGTATTCTTCTGAACAAGTCGTTATAGAGAAGCGCCCCTGCAGTGTATGACATCATTTTAAACATATGCTCCTATACAGTTTTAATACTGATTATACGCTTAACTCCACTAGAAGCTTGCGGCAGCATTTATGCTACTCCTCGTTAGATATAACATTTTTAAACACACACATTTCGAAAAAAAGTATATTAAAAATTCAATTAAAAACAATCTATAGCTTCAGCAGCAAAACTAATTTAAAATTGGAAGCCCTTTTACCAGAATAAGGAAAGATCAAGTATTTATACAACTGCTACAAAAAAATTTTTTTCCCAGTGATATATTTACTCATAATGTTACATTTATGCAAGTTATTCTATACATGCATGTATTTGTACGTTTCATATACGATACAAGTGTATTTTTTTATTCTCCATATGTATGTATTTACACATCATACATGTTTCATTTATCAATAAAAAATATGTTGTTTCCCATACATTACATTTAAAAAAGAAGGGTTATTGAAAGCTTATTTTAATTCTTAATAATTTATTAGTAAGATATTATATTAAAAATAAAATAAAACACTTGTTCGGAATTGCATTTCAGTGGTTTTATTCATAGCAATTAATTTCAGCAGTATTTTGATTTGGTTGAAGTGTCTGACTAAAATCACTTTTCCTTTGTGATTTCATTCACGTTTTTTTCCACTTAAAAGAGTTCATCTTCCATCTAACTTGCATTTTGGTCGAATTTCTATAACAAACACGCTAATGATGAAGTTTTTCTATTCTTCTAATTTTTTTTCTTTCCACCCCAGAGATTTGCTTGATTAAAAAAAAAATAGGGGGGGGGGAGATAGTGGTCACGACTGTTGTTTGTTGATAATTAGAAGTTAGTTCTTTCTGTTTTATTTATTTTTTAATCTTCTTCTTTTCCTTTATTGGGATAAGGATGCTTGACATAAAGTAATTGTTTTTTTTTCTTTGCACTGCTGAGTTGCCCCTGAAATGGTTTGTTCTTAATCGAATGATGCTAACTTTTACGCTTCAGCTTTTCTTTGCACTTATATCATAAGAATAATATTGAAAAAACATCCATGCCATTAATATGAGCGTTTTTAACAATTACTAATTTACAACAAATCTCTGAGTGTTTTATTTTTATTAGAATCAGTTTCATGCGGCGGTATTTTTACACCTATGTTCATCATACATCACATTTAATTGTAAGTACATCATCAAGGAAAAAAAAAGTTTGATCTGTTATTTGGGGTCGATAAATCCAAGTAGCTACTTACACTTTTCAGTGACAAAATAGGATTTAACCAATCACAATCGATTAAAACTTGAAACCACTAATTACTAACCTTTGAGAAAAACATGAATGTTAAAAATATTGGAAAATGACCCTCAAACTTAAAGAAATAGATATTAAATTAAAAATTTTAATATATATATATATATATATATATATATATATATATATATATATATATATATATATACATATATATTGTTTTGTCTGTTTGTTCCACACACTGTATAAAATGCAAAATTCTGAATCAAATTTCGTTATTCCCTATCGGCACTTCGAGGTCATCATCCATAAAATCTAAATTACCGTAGAATATTGTACCGTAATTTGATCTGGATTTTTGTACAGTATACTTGAATTGTCCTTCCGAGGTATTTTTCTTACATTCTAAGTCTTTACTAAATTATTTTCAAATGTTTCAGAGTTAATTCAGCAGTAGATACAATTTGACAAATTATATTTTTTGATAAAATATTAATTAATGTGCAAGTGTCGGATATTTTTAATTAAATCTGATTTAATGCAAGACATTTTAATCATATTAAGTTGAAAATATCCGAAAATATTGTTTTAAAATATAATATGAAAAATTTGGTTCTGAGCCTGATGCTAAAATTACCTTAAAATATTTGTCGCTTAAATTGTTTAATTTTAAGAAAACTTCAAATGGTTTGAAAGCTTAAAAACATAATGGGTAAAACTAGCTTTCGAATTATATCATAGCCTTTGCATGTTTATCTTTATAATGGAAATAAAAATTAAACAGTTTAATTAAAATTCCTGGTATAGTAGTTACGCAAAATGGAATAAAAGTATAATCCCAAATCATTATTTCTGTAATCCTAACTAAAAAAAGCAGAAAACATAATTTATTAACGTAAGGAGGAAATTGAATTAATTTATTTTCTTTTCCTTGAAAAAAGACATACTGCAAAGAAAATAAGACTTTCCTAGCCCGTGATTTCATATGATTTTGCTAAACTGATTTCAGAAAGAAAATAAAAGAATATTTTCTTAGAATTCTGGACACACACCTTTCTATTGAAGATTTCCCGAAGAAACCGAATTTTTACGGTTAGACATAATTGATTTTGACGCACAGTACGTCTTTTTTTTCTCTTTTTCTCAGACTAGCTGAGAGCCTGTGATTTACGGAAGCGTGAAGAATGTAATACGTGCCTCGCAACCAGATGTTTTCACACGAAGATTGTGACTCTTTATAAGTACAACAATTTCTAGCTGACGCGCTTATAAATATAGAGTTTTACTAACAACGAATATTCTTTGCTGTTCAAGAAAAGATAGTTTTAATAAATCCTGGAAAAACGGTTACGGAAATTCATATTGTTTGTTTTTAAATATCAATCAAACAAAATGTTTGCAGAAACTGTTTGTTCAGAAGAAGAAAAAAACAGTTTCTCATTTCTAAAGAAAAATTCTTTTTATGTTGGTCATATATAAAAATTCTAATCTATTTGAAAGCTATTATAATAAAGGGAGGAGTTTCTGCATTCCTGTATGAGTGTCTCTCTTATATCTTGAGAACCAATTTTTCTGGAGTTTTATAATTTTAAGCATGGTAAAAGGAGGATCTTCAGGTTCTAATTCTAAAAATCGTTCACAAATTTCATTACTTTGTTCGGGAGGGAGTTTTAAAAATCAATTTTCACCATTTCAATTTTACCAAAACTGCTCAAATTATTGACGCTCTGCTCTTCTATTAAAAGTGTAAATTTTAATGTATGTGTATGCTTTTCGACCAAATATAGCTTTCTAAGTAGCATAAAAGACTTAATAAAATGACCAATGAGAAAAATTATGGTCAAAACTACCAGAATATACACTGGTGGATAAAATTAAGACAGCATCAGAGTTGGACACCGATTCAATGGGCTAATGTTCTCTTCCCCGATGACTCCAGATTCTGTCTACATCCTGATTCTGGACGGTTATTGATATCGAGGGAACCTGGAACCCGACATCCCAGCAACATTATCGAAAGGGACCATTATGCTGGTGGAGAACTCATGGTTTGGGCAGGGATCATGCAAGATACCCGCACACCGCTCCATGTGTTTGACAATGGCTCCGTGAATGCCTATAGGTACAGTTAGGAGATCCTAGAGCCCTATGTGCGTCCTTTCAGGGGCGTTGTAGGTCCTGAGTTCATTTATATGGACGACAATGCGCGACCACATAGGGCTCTCATGGTTGATGAGTATCTGGAAAGCGAGGATATTCAACGATTGGATTGGCCAGCCAAATCCCCTGACCTAAATCCTATTGAACATGCTTGGGATGCTCTTGGGAGAGCTATTGCGATGCACCAACCCCCCCCCCAGAACCATTCTGGATTTAAAAACTTTTCTGGTGGAAGAATGGGAGGTTCTTCCACAAGTCCTCCCTAACTGCCTTATTGACAGCATGCATACTCGTTGTGCATGCTGTCTGTCTGTCAGGGGTGACCATCCACCATACTAGAGGCAACACACACTGTACAAGTCTCGCTTTTATTGTCATCTTTTATCCCTAAGTTCAGACTACATTGGATTTATTGGCAATAGGTCTTTCCAGTGAATGGCACTTTCATTTTTGTTTTGAATACTTTATTATCATGGAATAAGTTATATCCATACCAAATTTCATTTATTTATATTCAGTATTTTTTGAGAGATTTGGGAAAATGTCTTCCATCTCTTAATTTTGTCCACCAGTGTAATAAAATGACTTTATGGGAATAACAACATTTCTTAACTTTAATAGAAAAAGCATAGTAATTAGTCTCTTATTACTTTATTAATTATTTTGATATTAATATGAGTAGTATTTAAATAACACTAAATTTTCTATGTTTACAAAAATGTTGACCAAAATTATTTTTTTTTCTCGTATGAGAAATATATTCGTCATACATAATTCTTCCTCCTTGTATATGTACCACTCATATCTAATGTGTCCTTAATTTAAAGAAAATAGTAGGTGAATTGGAGCTAATTTCTACAGAATTATTTTTTTATATATTTATCGATAGCAGCATTTTCCACAAGTTGTTAGAAGTCCAATGTTTTGAAAGAATTGTCCCTCTGTTTGAAACAGTTTTAACTTGATTTTGTTACTTAGCTGCATTTCCTTTTATCGTTATTTACTGCCCTCGAGCAAAGGTTCTGTTGTTTATTCTTAGCAATTCCTAAGAGAACTGTAGAAAATGTTTCGTTGTGTATGTTTTTCCTTCAGTGTTTATTTACGCGGACACAGAGAAAAAGAATAATCGGAGTCGTTAAGTAATTCAATAAAAAATTAAATGCAGTTACCGAACAATAATGCCAAGAAGTAATTTTCCCCTCCAGATATATTCGAATTTAATGGACTGTTAATTAAATTTTTGTTCTTTTTTACATTGACGTCATCTCAATTAATTTATGGAAATTAGCAGATGTTGTGTTTCGAAAAACTAAGAAATGCACTGCTTTGAAAAAAATAATTAAAATGGTAACTTTTTTTCGGGACACAAAAGAAATTTATAAATAAATGCAAAAATATTATTAAAAAGAGTTATGACAAAAGTCTTATCTAATGTAATTTATTTTTTTCTTAAATAAAACTCTAAATATTTCTTTGTGATATAAAATAAATCAGAATTTTTTAAAAACTTATTTTCTTTTGAACTCTGAAAGAAATTAAAATAAATATTCACATATTATTATTTATACTTTCAATGAGAAAAAATAAAGTTCTAAATAAAGCTCTAAGAAGAATTAAATTTTGCATTTTGTCGTCATTCTAAACCTTAAAAAGTGTATTTTTTATTCATTGAAATTGTGGACATGCCGGTAAACTTTTACCACACGAACGGAAAAATTACCAACTGAATAGTTTGAATAACATATATTTTGATTTTATTAACAAGAATTATATATTTTTGTATCAGTAATATTATTACCATACAGTGCTGTAATTTTACCAGATTTTTTTTTCTACCGTGTGTTAATTTTGTTTTCTCTAGAAATTACAAAAATTAAAGAATTATAAAGATTGTTGCTTTTTTTCAAAACTCAAGCACGTATTATTTGCTAAACATTTCTTTTAGACCAAGATAAAATAGAAAGGATAAGCTGTATGAATATAAAACGAAGAAATGTAAGAAAAGAAAGATAAAGGAAATGGATGTAGAAAAGTTTTCTTGGATCGTCAAACTTGTGTCACTGTATAAAAAAGCGATAAATTTTCCTTGAGCCAGCGCCTTCAAGAATCTTAGAAAATGCCATTCGATTCTGAATATGAAAATAAAAAAAGTGAATGCCCATTCATGAAAAATGCACAGAAATGGGAATGATAGCTTCTGTGGTAATAAAAAAGAAGCGTTAAAACTTAGTCTCTAACTAAGATTGAAGTAATCATTATTGACATTCATACATGAAACGTTAATAATAATGTGTTCTATATCTCACAACTTGGTGAAATTAATAGGCAAATAAAAAATTTTAGTCTCTTTTTGTCGGGGTAAAATCATTCTAAAAGTAATATAGATATTGTAACAAGTATCCTTCATGGCATTGGTTGCATTTCTGAAAATTTTAAATTCATCTTAGGAATAATTACTACGGTTTTCCATGCATTAGAATAAAAAAAAGGTCTAAATGGATTTTGAAAAGAAAATGAGTGCTCAAGGTATGACCTAAAATACATAATAAAATTAATGAGGGACGGAATTAAAATGAATTAAAGGCTTAATGATAACAAGTCCACAGAAGGCGATATAAAATAAAAGGTCGTTGGTTTAGAAGTTAAAATTTAATAAGTTTTTGGAGGAGTATAAGCTTAAGTTAGTCAAAATAATGCATAAGTAATGAGATACATATAATCAAGGGATGTTTAATACAAAATTTATGTGAAATATTTTATAAAGTTTCTCTAGAGTGGGATGGCCTACATATGTGTTAACTAAATGTATTTAGAATAAATATAATATTTAGAAAATTTAAAGAAAAAGTTTAACATAAAAATTTTAATTATTTTAACTTAAAGTTCTAAATTAAAGTAAAATTTGGCAAGTTGGGATGGATTATGAGATAATTGTTCCCTATTTGATTTTGGGAAAATTTCCACACTTGTTCTGATTTGTAATTTTTCTCATTAGAATTTATTTCCCTTTGTATAATTAATGAAGATACGTGTCAACAAATATTTAATTATGTTCACGGATCAAGGAGCTTTTTTTTAACTTTAATTTTCATGCTTTCAACCATTTAAAGATAAAAATATAAATAACATTTATATTTATTTAATTTTTTTAAGGGAGGCAGTCTTACTTATCAAATTTCATATATTTGATTTGAAGGAAAATTATGAAAGCCAATCGTAATATCTATCCACATAATAAAATAAAGGAATTTGTATGTACTGTGACTCTACAATGCAGTGACTCCGTGAAGGTGGAAAACAACATGGATTAGCGAGGCGGTTAGTTCGTCGAGGAAGTAGAAATACAATATTGTGTGAAATATATGATCAGTATTATTACGATTCATACTCTGGGCAGTGGTAATCAAAAGTATGCACGATGAAAGTAATGTAAATCACTCAAGTATCTTAAGTTAAGGTAAGTGGCATGTCCTAGATCAAAATGGCAAATATAATGACGGAAAACATTTACACAACACTGAATAATTCTCTAATTCCACTACAAATTTAACCCCTTCCTTCGCGCTCCCGTGAAAATGACGTCCTCTATTTCTCGCTCCCGTGATATTGACGGGCTGGAGTGTGTAACGCGCCAATAAAACTTAAACTATTCACTTCATTTGCCCGGAAAACATTCTTTTTCTCATTTTACACTCCAGATGGCAATACCAGGATAATTTAAAGGTAATCGTAGATATTTTATTTTAAGCTAGGTGTCAGCACTAATCAAATACGTAATACATATACTAAAGCCAAAAAATAGGCACTTTTATGACAGTTTTCTTGAAAATTAACCGTTCGTTAAGGGGTTAACAAAGCAGTTTTGAATGAACAATAAACAAAATCTTCTATGTACTTAGAATAACGAATAGATAAATAAGCATGTAAAATTACTTGATGTTTATCCTTCATTATGCTGGAAAACTTAGAGCCAGCTTCACTTTAATGCTGAAAATTAGCTTTGTTCCCATTATATATTCGTTAAACTGTGAGTTGAAACTTTTTTAAATGCTATCTAAAAGCTACAAAAGTACTTACTTCCAAAAAGCAGTTTTTGACAAAACATATACCGAATCTCAATGGCTTTAAAACAACGGATGAAAAAATAAGCATGGAAATAAAATCTGAAAAGAAATAGGACATGCCTACAAAATATCTTGTCGCTGAGAGCTGTCGTTCATTCGGGCATTTTTCACGCACCCGAAAAACTACTTGAGAAAACGGACATATATTGAGAATGACGTTCTCTCTTCAGGAAAAGGAAAGACTGAGAATAAACCTATGAAAGGCAAAGGGAACTCTTTTCATGTCATGTCTCTGAGTAACTGTCAAAGATTTTTATGCATTTCCTTTTCTTCTTTAACCTATACTTCTTTTTTGTATTCCGGGTGCTTTTCAATTTTTCTGTTTCATTTTAATATTGCGGTTTAAAACAACTTTTATTCATAGTTTCTTCTTGCACATTGTGCATTCTAATTTCATAAAAATAAGAAAAGAAAATTAAGTTGTTTCGATACCAATTCATAATATTTATTGTTTAGCATTTTTCACGTAATGCTGCTAGAAAGAAGCACAACATTAATAAAATTTTCCGAAATTTCCCTGATTGTTTCCTTTTATGTATCTATTTTGCGTGATAGCACTGCTGTTCCTTTACTTATACTTTTTTGTTGGTGGTCTCGTTTTCATTTGTTGATAAGCGAGTTTTTGTAAGAAATCGTCAATAAAAGTGTGGTTAGATATTTAACCTTACTGCAAGATTTTTTTTCTTTTTTTTAATTAAGTAATTTATTCATTTCCTGTTAATGCGTAAAAAAGTAAGAATTCATTCCACCAAAAGTAGATACAATTTATTTAAGCAAAAATTGGTAAAAAATGGGTCAATGGTATATGGGTCAATTTAATAAAAATAAAGCAATTAATGAGAGAAATCTAATACACCCTCAATGAGATAGCTAATACTAAAACTATATCTAATACTAAACCATGCTAACATGGACAAAGTCTAAATTCTTACATAACTCAACTGATCTTCAGTTACCTACGTTTCTCAGTGAGACTTTCATGATCACTTGATAATAAACAAGTTTTTCTAGAATTGGTCTAGGAGAATCCAGTTAGCGATGTAATCGTAGTTTTTTTTTTCTCTTCCATTTTGGATTTAGTTACTTATTTTTTGGTTTATTTATAAATAAATAAAGACTCTTTCTAATAAAAATTAGTTAATTTATTTAAAAAAAATTATGTAATGAAAATTTAAGAAAATACCACCTCGATATCAAATATAATTAATTAAAAATAAATTGCATGGAAAAAAGTCCCATAGAAAATTTATTTAACTTGATAATGAAAAGATACTGGGATGAAATGGAAAATGCATTACATAATACAATAAATGGATTTTCAAAAATATAAATAATTAAATGTTACTTTTGTTTTGGTACTTTCAAGCCTAAAAAATTAAGCTAAAAGCTCAATGAATAATATTTTACATCTCAACATCATTTAAATAAGAGTAATTTACGTTGATTTCAAATGTCTGGAATAATGGATAATTATATCATTCAAAAACCTAACCGTATCTTCATTTGAATATTTGAATATATATACACAAAATAGAATTACAAATTAAAGTAAAATAAAAAAAAATATTATGCGAAAATATAAAGAATTTCTTCTGGACACATTTCTTTACGTAGTAATATATCAAAATAAAGAAAAATCATCTTAAGATAAAAATTACTCTTTATAATGCGCCTATTTCACCAAAAAATTAAAATGCAGTTGAAAATAAGTTTGAGATGAAAGAAAAAGAGCAGAAAACACACTTACCGAAATGGAGTAAAAAAAAATGACATAATAAAAATGACATAAAAATAGATACGATAATCTAATAGTTAATAATGTGCTTATAGCCTATATCATATACAATAATTGTTAAAAAATATATGAAGGAAATTATATTATGCATATATAAATAAATATATATATCACTTATTAAAAATATACAAATCTTTTCGACTCCATCAAGCAGTGTAACATTCTTAATATTTTAAAAATAAATTATGTAAACCATACATTTTATATGTACTTTTGTAGAATAATTAAAAATAAATAATCACAACCAGGTATTAATAAGAATACCAAGAAAATAGTCATAAGACGAGGTCTTTTTTGAGGAAAGAAAAAGAATTCGCAAAATTTCTGAAAGTAAAAACTATATTTTTAAAATATTTGTTAGAAATTTCAGACATTTAAAAAGAAGGAACAATAGATATTGTTCAAAAAGAAAAAAAAAATTAATCAGTTTTCTTAGAAGCAACTTAAAATGATAAAAGTTTTGCTAAACCATTAAAACACTTTTTTAATTGTAGCAATTAAGCTGGAAAGCCATTTGTAAATTACCATCAATAGAATAAATAATATTTTCCACTTCTGTTTCTTTCATTGAGCATATGCTTATCTAAAATTAATAAAAAATGACGAAAGTTAAATTGAAGAGACTTTGCTTTAGAAACCAAATAATTCAATTTTTTTCCGAAACGGTAAAAACTCTAAACTGAAAAAAACAAAGCTTTTATCATCATTAATAAGAACAATGCATATTATTAGAAGAATGATGAATAAATTATCTTTTAGCTAATTAAAATGTCTCGGTATTCATTACTAAAGCGAGAGACAAAGAAATGGTGCTTAAGAAAAAAATTGGAGGAAATATTCTTTCCTGTTCTAGATAAATGTACAAATACTATTTAATTACGGATGCATTTTAGGCTGTTTTTATTTCATTTGTTAATATGGAAATCGTCTTAAAGACCAAATGAAGGGGAAAAAATACACAAAACTTTGACTGTTTTTCTTTTAAATCACTGCCGAATATTTCATTTCTTGATTTATTCATAAAATATGGTCATTTGATTATGGAAAATTTATCCAACGAAAGTTGTTTAGAAGTTAACAATTAGTTTATTGCAAATAAAAAATTTAAGATAGCGAAAGCAAAAGTAAATTAATTAATTAACTATTTATAAGGATATTAATAATAATTGTTAGTCTTCTGTTTTGCTTATTTAACCTATGGCAAATTATCATTTTCCCACATGAAATGTTTGATTTTATTGCTTTTTCTGTTAATTATATATTCATTGCATTTCTTTTTGCGTCAGTTGGTTTTCTATTATTAAGAATATTGCCTGTAAATATATATTAAATTTTATCACTCTACAATACAATATTTTATATATATTTTTCTTTTCAATAGCTTTAGCTTAGTATTGGAAGTGAAATTAATAGAATTGAATAAAGCGTTCATAAGAGCAGTTTTAACTATAGAATGCTTGTATGGGACTAATATTGTAAAATGACATTTTAATATAAAAAAACTATGGAGTCCCACCTTCTGCTTGGTCCTCTATGAAATTTTAGAATTGCTTTCGCATTGGTTTTCAACTCTTATCGAAATCTGTAGTATTTTTTTTTTTTGGTACTTTAGCGTAGCATCGTATGAATGGTGATACATTGTTTACATTTAAATTATTTTTATAAAGTTATCATTTGGTTTACGAGGACATGCCATCACATGAAATAATTTCTTTTTTGCTCACAGTTGTTGTCAAATTCCTTTATAAAGGAGTGCAACAATATTTAACCAAAAAAAAAGCAAATATCTGGCCATATGGACATTTTAGAATCAAAAGGAAAGGAAAAGTTGATGAAGATTTTTCGTTATTAAAGATAAGACGTTTGTTTTTGACGGTATAAAGTAGAATAATTGTTTTATGAAGTGCATTACATAAGTATAATCAGTACAGATCTTTTGCTATAATAAAACTAAGGAAATCATTTAAATGTTGTAAAAATAATATTACGAAAAAATGTTGTCTAGTTGCAGTTTTAGTGTAATGTTTGGCATACAATGATTCTTTACCTTATTACAAAGTTATCAAATCGTGAAATGCTCTCTTTTTTGTGTAGTATTTCTATTTTAAAAATCTTGGGTAAAAGTATCTGTATGGAAGTACATGAGGGACAAAAAAAAACTTTTTTTAAGTAGAAAGTGACACAACATATAGCAACACAACACATACAAAATGTCCAACAAATATGCAAGAGTATAATTAAGTATGACACTTGAGTTTGAAATCCAAAAAGATAGAGGATTCTGTTGGCTAATTGAAAAATGGGCAAAAATATAGCTTTTCAGAGTATAGCAAGTGACGGCGAGGTGGCCGAGCGGTTAGCGTGCCTGACTGCAAAGCCATTGGCTGCGGGTTCGAATCTCGCTCTGGGCATGGATGTTTCTCTCTCTCTCTCTTTGCATTGTCCTCTGTTGTGTGCGTGTATGATGTGTGAATGTGGCCCACCCTATAAACGGGTTTGTGGCAGTGTGGCGTGGGCAATGTTGCTCGCCTGCGTGACTTTGGTTCACAGGTGCCCACTGGGTAATGCGAAATGAGCAACAATTCTGGCATAGTATAGGCAAAGATTCAAATTCAGTGCCTGCCATTGAAAAAAAAGTGTATGGCAAGCAAATTGTTTATGGTCGAGAATTACCAAGAAAAGTTTACTTAATACAGCCTTAAGTTAAACCCTTAAATAAAACTTATTAAAGGGTTTTTCGTATCTTAACTAATATATCCATAAACCAGATACTGTGGTACTTTTTATTATTAATTAGTTTTTTTAATTGTCAGAATAATTGTTAAGAGCAAATAAAGGAAAGTATGACTTGAAAATTACTTTCTGGCAACCCAAACAATTTATGCTCTAACTTTGAGTGGGTCTTTTAGACTATAGGATTCCAATCGTATGTACAACAGAAGGAGCATTGAGAGCTGACTATAACTAACCATGAGAAAACCTTAAAATGCATTTAAAATAAATTAACTAAACTGTATCTCCAAATTATTATGTTATTTGTGAAAATTGAAAACACAAAGAAAACAAAGGTATATCTCAATTTCTTTTGTTTATATATGAAAAGTTATCATTTGGTATCTCTTTTCCACCCATCTCCTAGCCCAAAATTTTACCAACTTTATCTAAAAAGAAGTATTCTCTTTTGGCCCGCTTACGCATGCTTGGCAGTGTTGTGCCACGCCGATTTAAAAATGTGCATTACTTCTGCCAATGTTGCTGCCAATGCAAGAAAATAAATTTTAAAGGTTTCTTTACAGGTGTTACCTTTAAAATAGATGTCTTGGGAAACAGTTTACAAAATAACGAAAACAATAAAAAATAATTCTGGTTTTATTCTTTTTTTACACATTCTAAATTTACTAGTAATAATAAATTATAAGTAACGCTAAATTTATTAGTAATAATAAATTACTAGTAATGTTAAATTTACCAGCAATAATAAATCACAAGTAATACTAAATTTACTAGAAAAATAATTTACTATAATAATCACAATGTATTTATATTCGCTTGAATGTATTATTGCTTTGCAAGTAACACCTGACTCCGAATTTCTTTTAATTCAATGTTTATCGGAAACATAATGTTAAAGTACCGAATTTGTAAACTACTCAGTTTCAAAAGAAAATTATCATTTATGCCGTTTTACCTAGACTATGCCACACAGATTCATGTTAAAGTTTCGATTTGGTTAGACAGTTTAACAAAAATGAATTATGATTAGTTGCTACGATACAAAGTCAAAATTTGCATCATATGATTTTCTAAATACAAAAGTGGAATTGTCATTTTAATAAATTTGAAATACAGTTATTTTCTTAGATGCAGCGAAATATAACAAAGTTGGGTGTCAATTGGTGTTAGTAAGTTGCGCAATATGAGCACTTTTGTACTACAAAAGAATAAATTTTGAGCAAACTGAGGTGGAACAACATAAAATTCATATATCGATGCTCCTTTACAGCGAAATTCAATACTAGTCGTATGTAAATTACATTAGGAAGAATAATATTTTGTCCCGACACGAGTATTTTTACCAAATATTTTAATTTGTTCATTGATTATATCAAACTCATGCGAAATTGTTGTATTCGTTTCATAACATTACATAAAAATTTTAAATAATAAGAGAACGTAAAAATTTTAGCCAAATGTTTCTTCGGGTAAACCATTTAATAGCAATTCAGTGAATATTAATAGGAATTGTATGTTACCAAATAAATTTAATTTAAAAGGGAGTTATCCCTTCGTAAAGCTTAAATGGGCCATTTTGTTCACTTACTTTCATACATTCAAACTCGTTGTCGATCCACCGTTAGTAGAAAATTAACTTAAAAATGCCCTTCTTTTGGAAAAGCATCGCCCAAAGGGCAATCTTCTTGATAAAAGTGATTGCGATGATGTCAGCTTAATTGTGTTATCCTGTCAAATGCGAGCGCTTCAAAGAGACATTAGAAAAGAATTTGGAATTGATAAAAACAGAGGACTTTTGTAACCAGAAGGGTTAGAGGGAAGAATTCAAGAATAAATTGATCACTCAGGAAACTAAACTTTATTTTTATTTAGAAAAATTTTTAAGTTGAAATGTTTGATTTCTAGATTAGCGTTTCAGTATTACAAGCTTTTAGATAAACAGTATTGACTCTCAAAACAATGACGTTTTTTTTTTCTCAGAGTAATTATAATATCAACAATAAGGGTAAAAGATTTTTTCTCAGAGATGTATGTATATATGAAAGGAATCCCTAATCAATAAAAAGATAGTTTTTGTAAACAGAAGGGTTACAGTTGAGGAAAGTATTCAAGAAAATTTGCCCACTAGAAAACTTTTCTTATTTATAACAGTTTTTAAAAGGCAAAACTTATTTTCCCTGAAATCATTTTATTATTACACTCTTAGAAATAAAGCTCCCACCTTTGACTGTTCAGAAATCCTTATGTTGTATTTTGTTAATTTTAAAAATCATTTCGTCACGGAATCACGTGATTTGTGACCAGACGCGAATTCTTATCTGTAACAAAAATGGTTCTTCAACTCAAAACCGTCAATTGTCAATTGGAATGACGAAATTAGAATAAAGACTAGGAGATCAAAAATAAAGTGACAAAATGAGCCAACTGTACTGTATGGCGGTCAAAGAGTTGGCCTCGTGCTCAGAAGAACCGGAGGTTTGAATCCCGGTTTGGTCTTGGGTGTACTTTCTCTCTCGGTTCTCTCTGTCCTTCTTGTGTTGTTGCAGTAAGAATGATCCACCTATATGGTGCTTACGATAAAATGTTTATTAGAAAAGTTGCATACATTAGGCACTACAATTTTTTCGCTTATTTGGAAGTAAATAAAATGAAGAAAGATTGTTCTAATTTTGATAAAATTTGACAATAATTGAAAATGAGACGACAGCTAGTTCGTCACTTTGACGAAATTTTTATGTTGTTTGAGTAACCAGTTTTACAGAGTAAAAGTAATTAGATAAATAAACTTTATTTTACAAACAATGTACTTTTTTAAACATTAGCAATGGTATTAATAATTAAGTTGAGCAATATTACTATTCCATCTAAATATATACATTTACATTAGATGCGTAGATTTTTGTGTGTCGATGCCCCTGTTCTTTTCCCTTGTTTCATTTTCTTTTTCACAATTATGTAAATAAATTTTTGCTAGTGGCAATATGTTAAAGAGGGAGATATTTCCTAATTACATCAATTGAAGGGCAATTGAAAAAAAAATATCTGGCCTTGTAGCCCTTCTCTCCAATTCAAAAATTATTGAATAGCCATACTTCGTGATAAGTTGAAATTAAAAAGTTTTATTTAATTCGTTTAAATCCAGTACAATAACATGAATTATTTGATGTTTTATTTCGATAATCCATTGTGGGTAGTACAGAAAAAAACCGCGCAAAAAATTTTTGAGCAGTAGCGAGGGCGTGTCATTGCTTATATAACTAAATTAATAATAAATAGTAAGCAATAAAAGCTAAGTCTGTGAAAAAGACAATAGAGAAAAGTGTAAGCGAAACAGTGTCAGCAACCTCAGCAGCTGCCGAGCGATTGCGAGGAGGAGATGAATCCCCTCATTTTTATAAAATTTTAGCTATAAAGAAATGATGATGTTAACTTAAATGACATGCTGTACTAAAAAATAGGTTTTACAACAAATCTAAATAAACAGTATCTTTTCACGCAATCAAAATAACTAGAAAATGCCTAACGGACTATTAATTTTCTTTTTAAGAAAAATCATTTTTTTAACATGCTAAGTTTTGGCAAATTATTGTGTTATTTTGCTTTTCAATGTGTGAGAGAAGTCTTGTTTGCTGTGAGTTGAATTTATTTTTTTAGAGTTGAAAAAAGGCATATTTTCTTAAAATATTATTTCCAATTAAAGAGACAAAACAATTGATGTCTTATAAAGGTTTATCAAAATAAATTTAAAGCTATAAGCTGCATTTAATTGAATTTTTAAACAAAATATTCGATATTGCTCAATTATTCATCATTTGGATATTATTTTCAAATGAAAAATCTTTTTTAAATAAAAAGACAAATTAATGATTAACTCTAAAAGAAAATGTTATCTTCATGATATAATCAAAACCCCTTTACTAAGTTACCAGACGCAATAGCCAATAAAATCATCCAATTCTCTCTTCTAATAAGAAAAAAAGTACAAAAGAAAATAAACACTTCCTACTAACACTGCTGTTAACGTCTTCTTTGAGCAACGACGGGACAGAATTTGTTATCTACTAACAACTACTCTCATCTAGATTGTTTGATTAGAAGAGAAGCACTATTTTACCACGTAGTTGAGATTAAGCATGTTGGCTTCTTCTGTACTAGATGGATACAACCTCTAAAGACCGAGCATTTTACGATAATTAAACCGCTAGCTGGATCACTTTTATTAATTAGAACTAACGCCTTTAGATGATTAAATTCTTAATTTAAAAGAAATATGTTTCAGGCTTAATATTGATTTAAATAATTGCAATTCTACGCCAAAGGGATAATAGGAGTTTTTAATTTTATGCTGGTTAAGTCTTATATGAACCCTTTAATTTTAATGGATTCTTTAAATTTAACAAAACATTAAAGTTTGCAAAATTGAGAAAAATAATCTAGCACGATTCTATGTTAGAGGAATAATAAAATATTGTAATTGTTATTCTTGTTAATTATAGTATGAATATGAAACTATTTTCATGAGTTCATATTTTAGGCATAGGCTATTTTCAGACAAGTATATTAATTATTTTCGTACATTATGCGTGAAAAAAAAACCTGGAATCAACTAGAATTTTTCTTTGAAATTAACTTTCTATATACAGAAGCTATACTTTTTATATACAGAAAACTATAAGTAATAGTGTATTCCAGTTTTTTCCTGAGTTTAAAAACTAAAATTTTTAAAAAGTATTTGCTAACTGTGCTTTATATCCTCACTGTAAGAATTTCCCGAAACTATAAATGTTACCGTAAAAAGTAAATTTTACAATACTGCTTAACATTTACAGTGAATTTTGAGAAAGAAGAACTATCCAAGAAATTTTCAACCCTGTATGACGTGATGGTGCAAGTTATTAGTATTAGTTATTAGTAGTACGTTAGCTACTAACAGATTTCTGGATTTTAAATGCGGGTGATATTTCAATGATCATTCATCTGTAATTTTTTCGAGCGCAACTTGATGAGGTACACATAATGAATTTATTATAAAAAATATGGACAGATAATGCAGCCAGTATTTCTTCCCATGAATTATTTTAAATGTTTTTGCAATGCATAAGAGCAAGTTACAGCCACAAGAATTAGAAAATAATACATGGCAGTATTAAATGATCCACAACTGTTTGAAAGTTACAGCAATATTGTTAAGGAAACCACAACATGAAATGAGAAACAAATTTAGAAGACACAAAACGTAGTGATCAACTCTCGAATTTAGAAAAAAAAGTATCTTATAATGCAGGTACTTTATTACTAGAGCTGCAAAATGGGCTATTGGAGACAGTTTGGCAAACCTCCCCGTGGATAATTCAAAGACCTATCACAATTTCGAAACTTTATGGAGGTGAAAACTCCCCCGTTATGGTTGCCTGACGACATGCATGCGGAGTGAGACACTTTACTGCATATATATATATATATTAGTTAATTTTCCATCTATTTATTGCAAATTTACTGAAGGTTTACAATATATAATTTTTTTTAATTTTTCAAGAATCAAACGTTCTTTACGCGACACTAGAGCTGCACAATGGGGGTATTTGACGGCTTGGAAAACAACCCTAAGGATGATCCGGAGGCATGCCATCACAATTTTGATCCCATACTGAGGTGATAATTCCCCCGACATGCGTGCGAAGTTAATTTTCTATCTGCTTATTGCAGATCTGCTGAAGGCTTATAATATATTATTTTTTTAATATTTCAGGAATCAAACGTTCTTGGTGAAAATTTACCTCTGACCGCAAAAAGGAGAGCTAGTTTGTATAATAAATTAAACTTAAATAGTTTCTTTTTCTTTAGCATTATATTTTATTTATTCATTTGATTGTATTTCTTGGCAGCATTCTTTTCAAGACATATTAATAAGTCAAGTTTAATTATTAAAGTTAAAAATCTGAGATTAACCAAAATTAAATTTGTATAATTCTATAAATAATTAAACAGTATTATGTTAGCTACAATGTTCATGTGAGGTGGCATAAAGATAAACCATATTCTTCTTAAAAACACTTTTAAGAGCGCGTTTAGTTGAGAAACTATACTTTAGATGAATAAATACGCTTTTCATGCTTGCAAGAGTATATTTTTGTGAATTTTCTTTTATTTAATGGAAGTCATTTTCATCTAATGTAAAGTCAGGAAACTTGTAAATAACTTACCTGGACACAATAATGAGCAAGAGTAAGATTCAAAAATTTTCGTTTTGGATAAATTACGTCTCTTTACTGAAAAAGCCTTTTCACTTTAACGAATAAGTTTGAAAGGACTATCCCTATTCCTTTCCAAACGTGCTTAAAAATGTGAAAATAAAAACTCACCTAAAAAATAACACTGTAAATTTTTGCACATTGTAATCTAATAATATTTTTAAGTATAATTTAATAATTGATTTCTTACATTATTAAAATAAGTGGAAAAAAGCCATACCATTTTGCAGTAAATCTGCAATATTTTCCAAGATTATTCATTACGTAATTTTTATTTATATTTTAATTCATTGCACTAAAGTTCTATTGAATTATGAAGGTTTTTATGTTTTCAATGGTACTTTTCAATCATCAAGTGTCAAACAAAAAGTAGAAGAATTATTATCTGCTAATAAAAGATCTTCACAAAGCTATATAAAGCTTAAAAACTTGATGTAAAACAATCACTTGTTTTTCTCATAGATCATACAACTTAGACTTCGTTCTTTCTTCAACTTTGTAGCTTAAATTAAGCCGGCTGTAATTTGTACGCCCCAGTAATTTTCTTTGTTTAAGGTTCGTTGTACAACTTCTTCCGCATCATTTCTCTACAAATGTTCCTTTTCCAATTTGCCGCTTGTCTTTCATTTACAATTACGTTTTATTGGACCGTGACTTTTATTTCTAAAAATCTTTTAAGCCTCTAAACTTTGAACTTCAAAGCTCCCCTACTCCTAGTTTCTTGTCCTTTTTAAGATTACGATGGTGGCAAATCTTTGTTAAGTATTAGTTGCGACACGTGGTTTTCTGAAGTTAAATTATTTCCTCTTTTGTTACTACTTTTTCTGAACGAAACAGATTTTTGTTCTACACTACAAATTAATGATTTTGGGAAAAGATGTTTTCGTTTAAATTTTCTATAATAAATTTTAGATGCATTGTTTACTTTGGTTTAATTATCTAAAGAGGAGCTTAATAACTTATTCTCTTGTTTACGAGTTTTAGTTTGAAATTTGAGACCCTTTGAAATTAGTTGAAAGAGGATATACCTTGTTCATAGAAGATATTTGAATATGTTTCATGAAAGCACAGAAAAAACATAAAATAATAATTTTTTACGCATTTTTAAAAGCTGCTTTATTGTTATCCAAACATATTTTGTATTTTCTAAAGAATCCTTTTTTATTAATCGTGAAAGATGTATTCTTTTCTATTGTAATTTTTTAAAGAAACTAAAAAAGAAAAAAATGTAATAGCTCTGAGTCTAAACATCGCTTTATCTATATATTTTTACAGTATAAAAATAATAAAAATGCATAGGTAAGACTGACCTTCTTAGGCTTACAGCTTAAATTAAAAACAATAATATTCAACGATGCAAATTTTAATTTTACTTTTTTAATTGAAAAAAAGTTATTTCTCTCTTAGTTTAAAAATAAAAATAAGTATGTCTAGCAATATCTATCAGTACAATATATATAAGTAATATGCCCATACTCTAATAGATAAAATGTTCTTTGTGTTCAACGCATTATATTGCGTTAAAAATAATAATAAGATCGATAATAAAATGATATTTTATATAGTTTTTAATAATATTATTTTTTAATATTCTGTCATTGAATTTAAATTGTCCGAAAAATATTATTTTGGATATTATTTTGGAGAGATGGTTTGACTAAAGGAATCTGAATTCGACATGAAAAACATATCAGTATTCTTATATTATCCGGATTTTTATGCAAGTTGGAGAGTTCTTAATTCTATACATTGAGTATTTTTATCATCCAATAGTTATTCATCAAAAATAAAAATAAAAACATTTTCCAAACTATTCTGTGTTTTTTTTAAAAATACTATAAATCAAAGCTTAGCACTTTACATACAACCTGTAAATTTATGATTGTTTCATTCGACCGGTGTCGAGAAATTATAGTTATCACTTTTACGGATCATGAGTGAAATAAACTACTGTACAATAGTACAATATATCACTACTATAGACATTTGTACAAGAAAATTATTAAGTACAAACTCGAATATTTTGTAAATGACGTTTTGACCAAATTTAACAAAACAATTTTAAAATAATTTTTTTTAAGAACTGCGCAACAATATGAAGCATTCGGGTGCTTAAAACTATTCAGAAGTAGTATATTTTACTTAATGCTATTTATTCAGTTATAATTGCTTTAAAAGTAAATGTAGTGAGATTATAATTAATTTAAATTCTGAAGAGTATGCACAAAATTACACAAAATAATGATAATAAAAACCTAAATAGTTGAATTTTGCTGAACTGTTTATTAATAATGTAACTGCATTTTCATTGTTAGGCATCAATTTAATGCAACAGCCGTAATGAAACAAGAAAGCATTTTAGCTCAATATTTTCCTATAAGGCAGGTGTGATGGCACTTTGGGAGAGATTGTTATTAATAATAACTACATGGAGAATAAGCTTCTGTTAGAATTATCCTATTACCTTATATTTATATTTTGGGTAGAAAAAAACGAAAAAAAAACCAGATTCTGATAATAGAAACCGAAAGACGTGGTATTTAAACCATTCATTGGGTAATTTTTTCGTTTCTATGGCAACGGTATACCAGTAATTCCAGTTTCAAAAATTATTGCTCTTAGTACCACACAAAATACAGATCTAGAAGGTAAATTTAACTGAATAAAAGGTTTTTATGCCACACTCTAAGCTATCATGTTAAAGTTTTTCCACATTTGCAAAATCTACTATTTATTACACTTAATTTTAATTAAATCCCTATCAATGCACTGCGACAAAAATTATCGAGCTTTTTGGTGTTACAAGAGAACGAGAAGCATTATAATCTTCATACCATATTCTAGTAGTTTTAATTATACTTTTTTTTTCTCATTGTATAGCCAGATTTCTTCTATAGTTGATCTTTCTTGTCCATAGGTTTAAAAAGAGACATTTTAGGAAAAAAATTTAATATGAAAAAATTAATATTAAATAAAATTTTTATTCTAGAATAACATTTATATTTAATTCATTCTTGACTATTAAACTTTTGGAAATTACTAAAAGAATTAATTCAAATTTAATCTACATCGGCTTGCTAATATTTAATTGGTTTCATTGAATTAAATTTGAAACTGTTTCTTACAAAATCCCAGATATTTTTACAGTCACAAAAAAATTACGAAGCACATTTTTCAATTTGTTGAGACTCTAGGTAAAGCTAATTAGTTAAATGCAAATTATAGTAAATAAAGTTTTATAGATTTGTAAAAGCTTAAATTATTTAATTTAAAAATGCTTAAAATTATTTCTTATAAAACCCCAAATATTTATAATAGACATAAATTTTCCAAGATTTCCTTGTAAACTTTTGTGACATGTTTGGCTCATTTTAGGGGCAAAAAACAATTAAGGCTTGACGTAACAATAACTGAAGATACAAGCTGCTCAGATGAAAGGGTGATTAGGTTGCCAGAACAAATCTTTGAGTCGTGCCTTATCCTTACTAAAAGCTTTGATCCTTTTGATTGAACGAACAATAATATGTTGAAGGAACTACTAACAAAGAGAAGAATGAAAGACTAATTCACACAAGTAACAATTGTTTGCTGTTTTGGTTACCTCTGTTCTCGATGCCTTGATTTATCTGTATGAATGAACCTTAAGGGGGCTGGGCACAAATTTTTATAAGTGTACTCGCATGAAATATCTGATTTTTAATTACGATTTGACGTAGATTAATCTTAAATTGATTTTGTTTCTTAAAGTAAATAGTGGAAGGACGAATGACGTATGTATTTTGGCACACTAAATAGGAGATTATGTTGTTTAATGAATCCTAACAAAGTTGAATCATACGTAGATGAATCTTAAATTGAATTTGTTTCTACGAGTACTTCGTGGAAGGACGAATGAGGGGATAATTTTGTCACACTAAATAGGATATTTTGCTGTAAAATGAATCGCAAATTGAATTTTTTTCCTAGTTTTCTTATTGGAAAGAAGCGTAAAGCAATAAGATTGTCAAGCTAAATAGGAGAAATGTTGTTTAATGAATCTTAACGAAGTTGAATCACACGTAGACGAATCTTAAATTGAATTTGCTTCTTCACTAAGTTCTTTAAGTACTTAGTGAAGTACTAAGTTTCTTAAGTACTTCACTAAGTATTTTAGTACTTATTTGAATGACGAATAAGGGAATAAGTTTGTCATACTAAATAGGAGAATATGTTGAAAAATGAATTTAAATTGAATTTGCTTCTTAAAATACTTATAAGTAAGACGGATAAAACAATAAAATTGTCATACTATATAGGAAATTAATGTTGATTAACGCTGTTTAATGAATCTTAACGGAGTTGAATTATACGAAGATGAATCTTAAATTGAATTTGTTTCTTAAGGAATCCTAATTGAATTTGTTTCCTTGAAATTTCTCATATGACTATATTGTCATGCTAAATAGGGAGTAAGTTCATAACGCAGTAAGTTTTATCATGCATAGTTTTAAACATTTTAAATGATACATTTATACTTTCAAAACGTAAATATTGTATGAATGTTTTAAATACGTAAGTAATAAATTTCATAAATAAGTAATATCCAGAGTTTTCTCTTGAAGTTCAGATTGCCGATTGGTTGCAAAAGTTAGTTTCCTTTCTAAATTCCATACTAATTGTGGCGGCTACTTTACACCAAGTAGTGTAAAATGGAATTGGTGTAGTGTAACTATGGCATCAATATTTTAATTGTTAGGTTTTCTGTAACTGTGAAATACTTAATTATTTATTATAAATACTTAAGATTTTGTTTTCAGGTATTTGGCGTATATATATATATATATATATATATATATATATATATATATATATATATATATATCAGATAATACTCTGATATATACTACACTTCGTGAATGCGTATAATAGTTATAATCTCTTCCGGATCCTCTACATTTTTTCCGGAATCTCTTTTTTTCCTCGAAACTACCTACCTTTCTTAACTGGAAGACTCGATCAAGGATGTAAAGATTATTTGCCTGACAACTCCGTACATAAAACAATTAAAATAAATTCTGGAAATTCCATTTCAGTTTAATATCGTCATACTAAAAATGTGAAAAACAACGCATAAAACACATATAATGCCATGCGAAATGTTCTTTGTTCAAATTCTTCTCATAAGTAATTTATTAATTCCCTCAAATTCTATTTTTAAAGGAGATAAAAAGAAAAAAATCTCTTCTTTTTGGTCAGAAATCAGACCCAAAAACATATCAGTTGATAAAGTTATAAATTTAAGGTTGTTTTTATACTGTTTTTGCGTTATTTGAATATGATAGAAATTAAACTAAGCACCAAAAGAGTTTTTTAATGTGTTCCTAGCAGCGATGTGGAATAAATTTATTTTTAAGAGCATTTTTACAGACGATGCTATTAAAATGTAAAATTCATTTCGGGAAATATATTAATCATCTAAACTTTTTTTTAAAAGAAATTAGAAATATGATTATCTATTGACACGTTATTCTACATATTTACCAGATTTTTTTTTTAATTTACGCCATAAGGAGTACAATTCATGCATTCATGACAATTTTACGAAATTGCTTCCGGGTTTTTCAATTCTCCTGGTTCATCAAATTTTCCTTTCTCATTCGATTTTGTAATTGGGCTTTCACTTTTTTTTTGCACTTGGCTCCAGGATTTGATTTTCCACTTCACCTTCTCCAATATTATTTTTAAACAATATTCTACAGACTACTCTGGCATGACTTTAAATTATATTCCCCAGTGTATTACGTCTCAATTAAGACTCCTGGTTCATCAGGATCTAGCTGACGAATATTTAGATCTTCCAAATTTAAATCATAAAATATTTCAAACGAGCCCATTGTTTGCTGTATCACTATGCATTTCTTAGACATGGTGCTAAGAGCAAGCAAAAATTCTAAATGAGACAAATGAAAAAAGTCACAAATTATTCTTAAACTCATTATTTAATAGCAAATTTATCGCAAAAGTAAAATAAATCACAAGAAAAAGGAAGGAAAAACTAAAAGTAGCAAGAATCTATTCAACATCATTGTTGGAAACACATTGCCTAACCTTTTACTTGTAACACCTTTTGCTTAAATTCAAATTCTATCTTTGTCAAATAACAAAACCAAAGTACAAAACCCACTCGAAAGCCATAACTTAACCGGAAAGAATTTATTTTCAAAATATAGAATTATAACAAAGAGAAAAATACTGTGTATGAAAGAGGGCATACTTTGCATCACTTCGTATATATTCCTTCACTTAGTATGTATTCTTTATTACCAGGCATTTGCAAACTCATGTCGAAAGAAGTTGAACTTAAACTCATTTGAACTCCTTTTTTCCAATTGAAACATCATTATCTGTCTCGAGTTAATATCACAATACCAATTGAATAAAATACACACAACATAACTGAGTGAATCACTTTAAACCTAAAAATAGACCCCTTGAAATGCTCCAAAAATGGGATAAACTAATATTTTGCCTTATAAATTTTAAAGAAAAAATTTTGAGTTCGACGCCTAACAGAGAATTGTATTATACCTTAATATTGTAATCTTATTAAGAAAATGAATTTTTGGTAAATTACATTACAAACAGGATAAAAATTTACAAATTATATAAAACTTCCAAAATTCATGAAAAAATCAAATAATTATAGTAGAAACAGAACCAAACTAAATGCAAAAAAAAAAAACATAAAAAAGCACGAAAAAAAAGATAATATAAATTTAAATACATGAAAAAAAATATTATATGGATTTTAATTGCTCATTAAATTCTAACTAAAATCCGTGTTCCCTTTTTTGTAACATAGACATGTAAATGGTTAAACATAAGGTATAAAATGCTTGTTTAAAAATATATGAATAATAACTACAAAAAATTATAGTTATACATCACGATAATTTTCTTTAATTTGTGCTTCAATTATTTTAAAATTATAAATAAGTTTTTATCTTTGAAATATTTACCTTTCACACTTTATGAAAAAGAAAACGGATATATTTCTTAGCTTCGTCAACAAATCTATGAAAAAGTTTTGATTTTAAGCAGACCCAATTATTTTTAGTGAGCTTTTTTTTGTAAGTGAGTTCTTACATAAATTACCTCTATTTTCTCCGTAACTTCATTTGCTAAGCTAAGTAACAGATAAATTATCATTATGTCCTCGCAAATTAAATAACATAGTAATGCACTGAGTGACAAGAAAGTTGAATTAATAAATTTAACTCTGATGTATAGTGCGATACACCAAGTTCTAATTTGTTCATGGAAATATTAGCGTAAACAAGCGAAATATTTAAACGTGGATACAACTAAATACATTATTTTAATTAATTTCTTTCGGAAGAGTGTTATGTATTGTAATGTATAAGTTTTAATTCATACTGCTTCTTAGTATTTGATAAATTGTTTGAGTGCCTCTTTTTATAATTGTCGTAAAATAGTATGTCTTATAAACTTTTATTATTAGATTTTTCTCTCTCGTAAATGTAAATTTAAGCAAAAAAAGTGGTTGAGAATCGTATTAGAAAATAACGACTAATTTAAAGTAAAATAAACAAAGTTAGTTTTAAAATTTTGAATAAAAATTCCTTAGGTCCCAATAGAAACTCATAAAAGTTTAAAAAGTTTTTCCAATATATATATAAATATATTTATAACTTAACTTAATTAGACTGTATTATTAGCTTAAATATTACTATAAATGTAACTTACGTGTATACTTTAAATGTAATATACATGGAAGCTTAAAGAAATATAACATATTTGACGCATAATGAAAGTTAATCTTAAAAATAAGTTCTGCTTTTATCCACAAGTCTTCATCTATTGCATGCAATCTTTTGATTGTTTAAGTTAAAAACATGTTTCGAGCAAGGAAAAAAAAAACATCTACTTTTTGTTTCGGCAACCAATAACCTGTTTAAATAATTATTAAGAAACTCAATTCAATACAAAAAAAGTGGAATGATATTTAAGGATAATAAAAACTTTTAAAATCTTTATGAAAAAAAAATATTGTAATTTGTTTTGTTTTTTTAAATCATTTCAATGTGTGCGCCCAAAGTTACATGCTACACCACCTAATATTAAATATTACACTGTTACTTTTAAAGTAAGTTCTTCATCTGAATATAATATAAATTTCTAACTTAAACAATACTTTTTCTCATCCAAAAACTTTCTTTATCGTAAGGAAAAATAAAAATAAATGAGCATTATTAAAATTACGAATTTTTATCGATCCACTGTTTCCGTCTACCTGCGTAAAAGTCTTTCTCAAGTTTGAAACGTGAAGAACGCAGAGTTTTTACAACACCAAAAAATAACCCATTGCTTTTCATATTTATGAAAGGAATTTAGAGATACAGTTACAAAATGAAATATTTCTTGAATTGCAATACGCTGAACGGAAATAAAATCCACAAAAGGAAACTTATGGTCGAAAAATTTAAAAAGCCGTTTTTATTCTGTACTATCCTAAGATTCTATTTATTTCGAAAACTCGTCATCATTCAATATTCCATATTCAAAATCGATACCAAATGAAGACTAACGGCTTGATCGAAGCCAATTTCTCCATCGGAATATTCCCGGTGAAACTAACGAATACGGCATTTAAATGGGACATTTTTCTCTTGCCCAAGGAGAAATTTAATTAAGAAAACCAGAGTAAAACCTGTCGCTTTGTAATAATCTTTTGGTTAGCGCGAATACTGGCACATGTGCCATCGTTGCCATAGCTACCAGAGTGAGCCGTGCCTCTAAGAGTCACGACTCTAGCCCGAAAAGATATTAGCTTATTAGCATATGATTTATAGCAAAAGGAGACATTCCCAGGGAAGATAGTTTTGCCATCTTCTAAAGGTCTTCTTCTGGCTTTTCCATCATGATATTCCCCAGGAAATAGATTGAAATAAACATTAAGTTGCCATTTCGGGGAAAAGCAAGGGTACGGTCTTAAACTATGAGATTGAAAACGTACATATTACGAAATTTTAAAAATTGCTATAATTAGGTGCGGAAAATTATTTTTAGCTTTGATTTATTTTTAGCTTGGTCCGATCAATAAAAATGAGTGAAAGAAAAATTCACTTGGGTAGCCAAGTTTCACAAAATTTCCTGTTGCTTTCAGGAAAAAAAAAAGACTTTTTTAAATTTTTTTTTAACTATACAAATAAATATACATTGATTTGAAATCTCGAGGATATTTTTTTTGAATAATATGTACATCCAGTACCAGAAATCAGTTGACACTGCGGTTGACGTTGTAGATAATCACAGTAACATATGTCTTAAGAAATGGAAAAACAATTGCTAGCAGAAGAAAATCGCTAAAAATTGAAGTTGTAAAAACAAGATAAAGTTGTAGAACATGCTAAAGTTGATGGCAAGCTAAAGTTGAAACAAAAAAGAAAACTATTTTTTAATTTAACGTTTTAATTTATGAAAAATAAGTGGCACTTTCTTTTTTTTAAATTGATTCCGAAAAAGAAGCTAATGTTTCTGGTTATTCTTTTTGTTTTGTCTGAGAAGCATCCTCGATGTTACTGCAATGAGTTTCATTTAAAAAAAATTCAAATAGACACAGATTAGTACACCAGAAATAACGATACTGTAAATTTCTTCCTTTAAAGTGAAACGATTTTATTTTAATATCATGACCTGCAAGATTATCTCCTTGACAAATATATGTTAGATTAATCTAAACTTAATTTTTACAATATTAATCATTTTCTGACTGCGTTGAATTTTCAGAAAAATTTGAATTCACATTGCAGACAGACTTTGTAAATTCTGCAACCGGGTATATAAATAACATGACGTTTTAGAATAGTTCAATTTTTATTAAAAATAAAACAAATGAGATTTATAACGTTTCAATCATTTTATTTCGGTGTTCTTTTATCAGTTAAAAACTGATGGACACATGAATTTTAGGAGACATAACTCTATATTTGTACACCAAAATTGAGGTCACAAATTGAAATAGTTACTGTACAATAAAATGTAAAAAAATTAACATATAGAGAGGTAGGATTTTTACAGGTTACAATTATGACCGAAAAGCAACTCTCAAAGCTTTTAATATTGTATCTTTAATCTAAAAATAATATGCTAATGAGTAAAAACAATACATGTCATATTTTTCAAATTATCCTTTAAATAAAACCAGATTTTCAAATACTTAGCTATTTATATGAATTTTTTTTTAACATCAAAAATTTAAATTAAACTTTTTACTTTTACTATCATTCGGAGAAATTTTTTAAACATAATAATTTATAATTATTAATCATAAATTTAAAAAAAAAGACTACAAAAATAAGATAACGTTTATTTCAATGCTCCCCCTTATATAACTTAGGAATAGAAATTTCACTTAAGTTCCCATGTTTAAAGTTTTCAGCTAAGGAATATAGAGGGTTTTCAAAACAGAAAAAAAAAAATGTTGCGAACTGTTTTATTTAGAGCTTTAAATTGTTAAAAAAAAAAAAAAAAAAAAAAAAACTTTTTCCCCCTCTGGACCTTAGAAAACAGATTTTTTTTCTTAAATGTCGAAAAAAATTATCATTTTGTTTGGAAAAATTAATAGGTATAATAATTATAATTTTGTTAGCTTTAAAAAATAACCAAATGAACTTGAAAAAAAATTAAACTTAGGGATACAGAATCTGTGACACAACAAGCAGTGAGATATGAGTGTTTACAAAATGTAACGATAGCATTATATATATCAGTTCTCATTGAAAACAATTTCCAGCTCTCTTAAGTCCTTATATTATTATTTTTTTTTTTAAAAAAAAATTCTAATAGTTGACAACATCATAACTTATTTTTTTACTTTTTATTTCTTTGTTGCATTTCATATCTAGTCAAACAGTGGATACAGCAATGGATATAAAATAATTATTTACAGAAAAAGATATTAAAAAAAAACACTCATTTTCGAGCAAAAAGGAACTTGAAATAAATATATGGATAAATTAAACTCCGGTCAAAATTATAATTTAAAATGGCCCTATCAACACACAGTATAGTCTTCCTCTTCATCTTCAGCGCAACAGCCCCTTGCAGACCTTGGCTGCCTCAACAGCTGACAAATGCCATCCCCTTCTACCCATGGCAACTCCCTTCCAATTTCTAATCATTAGGACTTTCAGGTATACATACATACATACATATATATATATATATATATATACAAAATTTAATTGTTAATAATTCTCGAATTATTGAATGATCCCTTTTTTTTCATCTTACTTCCTGTACACTCTTCTATGCACCTTAGTTATTTCAATTTTCTAAGGCTTATAGTTTTCGCGCAATAAAACGAAATACAACGTTAAGCTAAATACCCAAAACATTGACAGTACCAGTGGGCCTTACTATTTTATAGATATTTAATATAGCGATATTATAGTTCCCAGTGACATTGCGTTATTAGATTAGGCAAAACACGTTTATCGTAGTTCATCCCATCGCATTTAATATATTTTCAATATCATTTAGTATCAGTATTTGGATTAAAAGCATTCAATGTCATTCTTCTGCTTGTCGCCAATTCATATAGGCAAAATTTTCTACAACTAAACGATTTTCTCCACCATTTTGGCCTTTAGAGGAGACGTGAAACCTCTTTTCCACAATATCGATAATTAAGCTTCCTAGTATAGATACAGTTTTTTTGGGCGTCAAATTTCACCTGTAATAGCATATTTGTTATCTATTAAGACTTTTACAAATAGTGTACAGAGCCTATTAATAAAATTAATTAAGTATCTTTGTCACTAATAATCGTGAGACAGTTTTTTTTTTTCCAAAATGTATTAGAACAATTTTTTTATTAATCTTGCTTTCTAGTTAACAGAGTATTCAGCTTGTTTTTTATTCCAGTAATTAATTATTAGCAAAATTAAATAAATAATAAGTGTTTGGCATTTTTTTACGAAAAAACTACATGAATATGGAGAATTTGATATACATATATTTTTTTTTAATTTTAAGTCACGCAGTTTATTTTTGAAATACAATGCTTCCAATTAAATAAAAAAATGTATTCAGGATTTAATAATGTTGCTTTTGAATGTTAAAATAGGTTCGAGTTAATCTAAAGAATACTAGTTAAGTATCTTAACATATATTTTAAAGTGTCCGTGTCAATATTTTCGATATTCATAATTTTTTGAACGAATAGATATTTTCACAAAAAATTTTATCTACATTTTGAAAAAAACTATATGATTTTTCATTTATAAATAACCCAAAACACACCAAAAAAAATTAAACTTAAATGAGATTAATCAAAAATATTTGAGTTTGAATCAAGGGCATTGTGGAGGAAAATAGACGTTTGAACAAAAAACTAAGACTTACCAATTTTGATTCTGCAAAAAACTTAAAAATATGAAAATCTATAACTTTTTTTGTATTTTATGCTAACAATAAGTACTCAAGTTCCTTTTTCGCTTCGAGTTTATAGTAAAAATGAATATTTTTAAGATTTAGAAAGATGCCAGACAAAGGATATGCAAATCAAAATACTTTTTAAGCACTCAGCAGGAAGTATTTACGAAAATAGTTCAAAATTATTTTAAGTTTATTCTGAAATGTTGTTGAAAATATTGTAAAAAACATGACTTTTAATATTTTATAATGCAATATAAATTTTAAATTTCTTATTTTAAAAATACAACTGAAATTTTTTTTTTTGACATTTTCTTGAAATAATGCATATTTTATAACAGTTAAATATTCACGACAAATCTCTAAGGACTAGAAAAAACTGCTTCAATAATTTAATAAAAACTACTTACGCCATAAGTTCCGCTTACTATAATTTAAAATTTTGTTCAAATATTTTTCCCGTAACAAACAATAAATGCACACTATAATATATATATATATATATATATATATATATATATATATATATATATATATATATATATATATATATATATATATATATATATATATATATATATATATATATATATATATATATATATATACACATATTTATATTCAGTACAACTTACATGTAAAAAAGAAAAAAAATATATTTGAAACATAAAAATTTTAATTGATTATTGTTTACATAAAGAAATATCATGTTATCAAATGAAGCGAACATAAAGATTTTGAATAAATCCTCTTTCAGTCATTACCTGGTTTATTATTTTTATGGAATATAAGAACTAGCATTTTTTCTTTTGCATGTAAGCGTTACTAAAAAATATTTATAGATGTTTCATATTTCTCTTCCTTTGAAAATTTGCATACAATGGAGAATTAAAAGTACATGTTAGCGGAACTAGATAAAATGTATATATGTATTGCGATATGTGAAAATGTTTAAATCTGTAGTTTCGAAATATTTCAGGTTAAACCTATCAAGTATATGATTTATTATCACTTCAATATCAAATGAATTTATTATAAGCATTCTCTGTTTTTTCTATTCACGAATATTCAAATTATGTTCTATTTTCTACTTATCTTCTACTTGAAATAATATTTCAGTGAGGTTATAATCAGGATAAGAAGAAAAAAAGTGATATCCGAAATAGTTCACTTCCGATTAATTACAATGCAACATTAATAATTCTTTATCTTATTTTATTTGCCATTGCCCAATTTGAATATAAAAATTATGCAATCATACTAAAAATTAATGTGGATTACTTAAACAAAGATTAAAATGAAAGCAAAAGCAATTTTCGTAAATTAGACACTCTCATATTAATGCAAGCATTTTAAGATAAACTTATTCGAATCGGTGTCCAAACTTATTTACCTTTCACAAAATCCATTATTTTTTATGTAAATTACAATAATATGAAAGGTAAATTACGTATACAAAAATTTTCGCAATGACATGTGGTTTTATAACCATGATATTCGGTAACAAATGGGGTACAATTTGGTACTTTTAGCCAAAAAGAAGAAGCCTTTAATTGACTTGTATAATTTCAGATGGCGCAATAATGTTCAGTCTGATATTTTACTCTGAGCTATTTTACTATTTTACTTCGGAAACGTTTGTTAGCTTCAATTCTCTTTGGTTAGTTGTATTTATTGCAATGTAAGCTATAAGCTAACATATTTTACTCCTTAAAATTGTAAGAGAAATGTGTTTCTGGAAATAAACAATTGCCTGAACTAAGCTTATTCATATTTCTTTATTTAAATTTATTTATATTTATGTTTTATATTCATTTTTATATTTATTTTTATATTTATTTTTTATATTTATTTTTTATATTTATTTATTTATTGTTGCCCATATTTAAGTTTGTGTGATCATTAAAAATTTTGCCTTATAAGTCGAAATACAAGTAGAGCAAGATAGAGAAAAATACAAGCATATATTTCGGTTTACAGTGGGACTCTATCCCGAATAGAAACATCTTTGTAATGTCTTCCTCTAATTTGAGTTTTCTGTTCTACAACAGGACTAGGGGTTATAAAAAATGGTGCTTTGCGAAGAGCTTACTAGCCTGCATAGGTATGCATAACAATAAATTTATAAATAGTGTAATAGCTACGTTTATCATTTTTAACCGTTTTAAGCGTTTTTGGGGAAGCAAGTCTCGCTTTTCCCCAAAAACTGATTACAATAGAGATAGCGGGTTGAATCTCACTGGGGATTAACTTTGGTGCCATTCATGTAGAAATTTTTCAGCTCGTTAAAATTTCTCTTCTGTTTGATCTCTCATCAGTTCTTATTATCTGACTTCATTCATATTCAAATTTTCTGTATTAAGTACGTTCTGTTCTGTTCTAAACGCTCTTGTTCAAATATTCTTCACTAAGTACGTTCTGTTCTGTTCTAAACGCTCATATTCAGATTTTTATTTTGGGTGTGAGCAGAGCTGTTTTTCGTGTGTCTTTATTTGCTCGCCCGTGTTTTTTTTTCCATTCATTCATTATTATGTTTTCTGATATGTATACCCGTCCAATAATGTTAAAGATTTTTACATGCACTGGACAGTTTCAGACGGAAAGAAATGTTGTCATTTGAACATTTCTTGTTTCTGTACCTGCAACCGTAACTCAGGGGACCACTTTGTTAATGGTCTCAGAGTCTTGTGCGATCATGCCTTTGATTAGGCATATCAAAAATCTCACCTTGATTGGCTTAAAGGGTCTAGAAGTAGGAAAACTGTTTTAGACCACGCTATATTCGTGCTGTCCCTTAGGAAAATTTGCCATAGGTTTGCCATAAAAAAATGCCATAGGATATTCCTATGGGGTTTTGCCTATGGCAAAAATTTTGCCATACACTTTTGCCATATACGTATGGCAGAATTTTGCCATACATGTATGGCAAATTTTTGCCATAGGCAAAACCCCATTGGAATATCCTATGGCATTTTTTTGTATGGCAAAGTTTTGCCATAAGTGTATGGCAAAAGTGTATGGCAAAATTTTGCCATAGGCAAAACCCCATAGGAATATCCTATGGCATTTTTTTATGTGGCAAATTTTTGCCATAAAACTAAGATGTGCTACAGTTTATGAAGAAATATTTTTCCATAGGTTATGGTACACCTTTGCCATGCAGCTATGGCAACATTTCTAGTTGATATTTTACCATACGTCAAAAAATAATTACTTACAAGAATCTTTCGCAATGGATAGTATTAAAAATGCAAAACTTAATAATTGTGGAATAAATATATATCCAGAAAGCTTTTTTTTAAATTTCTTTGATAAACTTCTCCTGTTTTACTTGCAGAATCCTTTTTCTATGCGGTTCTCATTCAAATAAATTTCAAACAGTTAGTACTAACTGCTAGAAAATGGGTCCGGTGGTCGGAGCGAGTGGGGAAAATAGTGGTTATGTTGATTAGGAACAAAATATATTGAGTACAGGCAACTAATATTTGTTAAAGCTGTAAAAACAAGAAAATAGAAAGTGGGTCCGGAGGTCGGAGCGAGTACAAAAAACATTAATTTGATTGATTGGTATCATAATTAGTTAGATAAGCGTCAGATATTAGAGGAACCTAAAAGAACGCGAAGCAAAATAACGGTCCGATGGTCGTAGCGAGTATGAAAATTCTTTAAATTTCGATAAGTGATACTAAACTAAAAATTAAGCAGACTACTAAAACAATAAAATACTATTAAAACTCAAAAGATAAAGAGTGGGGCCGGTGGTCGAAGCGAAATTAGTTTAAAATAGATCAAACGGGACAAAAGCTGAATATGTAACGGTGCAACCAGTGGTGGCATGTGAACAAAATTTTATCTATAAAAAAGATGGTATTAGACTATGAAAAGCTAAGAATAGAAAAAAGGCTAAATTAATTGATCCCTTACTAATGAGGGATAAAAAAACTCAGAAAATTTATGTTGAGTTGTGATAAGCACATTTAGAAAAGAGAACACAATATAGAAACATTGGTAAATACAAAACATGTTTAAGACATGATTAAAATTGGTAAAATTAATAATTGTTATTGACAAATTTACACTTGGTCAGGGATAGTAAATAAAAATTAATTGGGTATAGGGAATCACTATGACGAAAAAGTTGTAAACTTAAGGAAAGATTAAATTATTAAAAGCATTTTTGGTTACAGCAGCAGATGATATGGCCAGGGACTGTCCAGTTGATGATATTGAAGCAAAACAATTGTCAACCAGTAATCCAGCAAATCTAGTTAAGTGATGACCCTAAGCCATGTATAAACATGTAACAGAACATTGTACAAATATATGTGGATACTTAAGAAATATTAGTTGTAAAATAGTAAAACACAAAAACATGATAAAAAAACAATTTAATGGCAAGCAAAAATTAAACACAAAATATAAATATAAAGCCCTAACATATGTAAGATAATGTAAAAAAGCATTGCAAGAACCTAAGTGGAATTAAAATAAAAAACTAATGAGAATGTTAACACTGATAAAAGTACCAGACAGCCGGAAATTAAAAAACTTAATAAATTCAGATAGATAATTGCATAGGCGTTTGCAATAAAATGTTTTTGACCAAGAATGAGATCGAAACAATATTAAAATAAGTAGCCAAAGTTATCGAATGATTCCACTTGTAGTGGATGACACGTTAATATGGCGGTCTGATACACTAAGCCTAAATCAATGGAACATCGGATTTTAAACACTCAAAAATGGAAAAATTGGCCACCCGGAGGCCGGAAAAGACTCACCAGGAATGCCTTGTGGGTTTACATGTTGAATTTAATTAACTTCAGGGTGAAATAATGGATATTTATTTCTTTTAGAAGATGTTTTTGAGGACTCCATAGAAGTTGTTGTTTCGTTGGTGGAGATCTAGATCAGCTTTTCTCTATGGTATACTGCCATACAATTCTTTAAGGTTACCATTGGCCTATGGTATACTGCCATACAAATTTCTGTGGTTGCCATAGGCCAATGGTGACGTGCCATACAAATTCTTATGGTTACCATTAGTCTATGGTATACTGCCATACAAATCTTTATGGTAGCCATAGGCTTTTGGGGTTTTGCCATACAAATCTCTATGGTAACCATAGGCGTATGGTATCTTGCCATATAAATTTCTATGGTAGCCATAGGCTTATGGGGTTGTGCCATACAAATCTCTATGGTAGCCATAGGCTTATGGTGTTGTGCCATACAAATCTCTATGGTAACCATAGGCGTATGGTATCTTGCCATACAAATTTCTATGGTAGCCATAAGTTGCCATAGATTACCATAGGCTTCTCTATGGCAAATTTTCCTAAAGGGTAGTTTCCAAACTTATGTTAACTGCTTTTCAAATGAAAGAATTTTTAAGTTATTCAGTGTGTTTACAAGGAAACCGACGCATATTAGTGCATAAATAAATAAATAACATTAAAAAAACATGTCATTTTAAATAAACGGTAGAAGTCTTTACAATCTATTGTTATTGAATTTCGTAAAAGGCATAGACTTCAAAAGGTTAAAAATTTCGAATAAATTGCAAAATGAATGACAGTTATGATGAAATTTTTAATAATTTTATGATGATAGCTTAGAACATGGCATTAAACCTATTTACTCGATTTAGTTTTTAAGTTTTACATTTTTGCTAATTTATTGGTAATAAGAACAATAATTGAGAAAACCAGAATATCCATTACGTTACGTAATGAACGGAAGAAATACAAGATTAGTTGTACCACATATTTTGGTTTTATAACCAAACTTATTTTTTTCAACTAACTATTATTTTTTATTATAAGAGATCTGTAATTTTGCCAGAATATTTTTTGCAATAAAATTATATTTAATTTTTTATATTTAATTTTTTATATTATATTTAATTTATACTATTTTTATATTGCATTTATATTATGTTTAAAGTATTTAAATATTTACAGTATTTAAGTAGAGCTTCTTTTAAAAGTCGAAAGTTATCATATTTCTTACATTTCAATCTTTTTTTTCTTACCCAAAATATATTTTATACGATATTTGTACATATGTCCTCCTATACTCTTAAAATGAGACATAAATGTTCAATGAATGTGCCCCAGAGAAGAATTAAATATATATTGTGACAACGTTACACCCTAGTGGCTTGTCATAAAATGTGACCCTATTAGTTCATTTCTAACATGGGAGTAAGTGTCAAATTCAAGTTATCCCAATAGTCATGTGCATCATTTTTTATATTTGTCAGAGTTATTACACAAGAAAAGAAGAATACACGTAAAATATTTTTTTGATGATAGTAATTTCAGAAAAAAAATGACACTGATATGTAAATTTAATTGAGTTATAATGTATGATCTTCAGCATGTGTTCCTGATTAAAATTTAAAAGGCAAATTTTTGTAGATAAGTATTGCATTTTTTTAAATGAATATCTAAATATTTACTCTTTCTATTATTCTTTCAAAATTTAAAGTAGTTTTGTCAACATTTAAAGTAGTGATTTTGCCAAAATTTAAAGTAGTTTTGTATTATTAAAGAGTATGAACACGTTTATTATGAATAAAATGAAAATGAATTAAACGAGCAAAAGTTGTGATACTGTTTCTGCGCTTAAGTGACTTACTGCGTTTTGGCTTGGATATTGAACCATTTCTTTTAAATAAAATGACAGCTCAAGAATAAGAAATCCAAAAAATAATTGATGTCATGAACAACATTTTTCATGACTAGAATCGCTCTTTTTCCTTATTCAGTTTTTTAAAATATACTATATTTCCCTTTTATTCTAAAAATCTCTTAATTCCAGAAAAATTGTAAGTCGATGTTTCGCGGTTATTTTTTCTGCCAGCATGTTCTTGCTTGGAAATATAGTTTTCACTTTGAATAGTTTTCATTTTTTGATATTGAAATTTCCTGTGGAGGTAAATACGAAGCCTTTAAACTTGTATAGCATATTTTTTATTTCTGTTATTTAGCGCCACTTAGTTTACTGATTATTTGTCTAAAATATTTTACACTTAGTTTAATAGAATGAAAGTAATATTTTAATTTCTTAGCACAACTAATAAACAGAACTAGTCCATTTTATCAGTTTTTTTAATAGAATGATATATTGTTGCTAAAGTGTTATAAATAGTTAGCTAAAATTCTATATCTAATTTAAAAGCTCCACTATATGCATAATTTTCTGTGTAATAAACATATTATTTTAAATTGGCCTTAACGTACTATAGAAATTTAGAAATTTCTAGGAAGAATGGTTAAATGACAATTTTTTCAATGATAATTTATAATATTGAAAGAAAACAGTCAAATAATCATAAATAAGATCATCAGAATTGTTTACGGTACGAAAAATTGTTTAACTGTTTTCACCTAATATGGTTGAACAACTAGAATTTTATAGTACCATCAAGGTCCGCCTAATGATGCTTCTTATTACCTTGCATTTGGCTCATATTATAGCCGAGTCAGCTACTCCGTCAATCTCATGACCGATAGAACGAAATTTCGAGTCCAAGAGTTGACTTCACAATAATTTGCTCATGACCCTCAACACATGAGAACTTTCCGGGGTACCTCACGCTCCAAATTATGACCCTGGACCAAAAGAATACGATACTTTCATTCACGCATGATTGATGACTGCACCATAAATCTTCTTTACCCAATAGAGTCCAGTTTTTCCTATTTCTCACGATAGATGGTATCACCAGACAAACTAAATAAGAAACAATCTACGGCTTACTTCAAAAAACAAAACTCAACCACAACCTAACACAAATGTCTGTTGCCGAACATAGCCTAACTCCAATGTCTTATTTAATTTCATTTTTATGATTATGAAACCATGCTAGTTGTAAATGGTAAGAAAGTCATAGAATCTTGCATTCATAGTTATTTATCCATTCTAGTTGTAAGCCGTTTCAAAACCGTAAAGGTATAAAATGCTCCTTACCGTACTCTTTACTGTTGAATGGATGGACAGACTATTGCTGGTTATTTTACAGTAGTTTTGGAAAGGAAATTCTAACAGTGTATAGCTTTCCCAATACTGACTATAATTGTTTTTCGGTGAAGACATAAAAATCGCCTTGCTATTATTCTTAGTGATGCTTAATTGAGGCAAAAGGAGCTATTGCTCTTGTGTTAATAGGTTTTAGGTACCATAGTAATAGATTTTTAACAGCCCTCTGAAATAGAAAAATGTACCGAAAACAATTCATTAAACTTAATTTTCATAAGACAGAGATGTAAAAACATCCCTTAGGAAAATTTGCCATAGAGAAGCCTATGGTAATCTATGGCAACCTATGGCTACCAAAGAAATTTGTATGGCAAGATACCATATGACTGTACTGATAAAAGTTCATTTACAGTTTCTTTTTTTAAATTTATCTTTGTGCCAATAGGTGGCAGCATGAGTCTTAAAACTTATAGTAATGACAGTAAAAATAAACTTTTTTTCTGAACTTTTAATATTTTTATATAAATGTAATAATTAAGTTTTATTGTTAAATGTTATAATTTTAACTAAGAATAGATTAATGTAAACCTTTAATTTTATATATTTTACTTTTGGTCGTAAATTTAATTTGTATTTTTGTAATACTGTATGGTGGCAACACACTGGGTTGGATGATAAAAATTAATGTTTTCAGCGAGTTCTGTTGATGTTTACGAGGTGAGGAGGTGGTTGAAAAGCTCCTGGAAAAATTGTTGATTATACCAATGAAGTGTTAAAATCATTTTTAGAGTAGTGTAATTCGTGCCTTATGGTAAGGCATATTGGTTGTTATGTGTGTGAATAACGTAACCATAGTGTATGCCACATGAGTTAGTGCTGGTGAAAGGAAGCTCACGGCTAGTGGTCACACGTGGTATAGTATAATAATGGTAATTTTTCATCTACCAAACCTAATGGCTAGGAGTTGGTGAGGTGATGTGATAAGTACATAGTCTCCAAGCAGTAATGTTGGTTAGGTATGGTATTATGTATATATGGGGCAAGATGTGAGCCCGTGTTACTTACTGATGTGCAGTTTGCTTGTTTGATGGTAGTCCCCTCGGACAACTTTTTTTTCATATGTATTCCTAATGAATGTGTCATCTTTTTGTAATTTTTAGAAATGTTTTTTTTTAATCAAGTCCCTTAAGGACTTAATCCTTTTTTTGAAGTAATTTAATAAACCCAATTATTTAATCTAATACCTTAGATAGTATTTATTTTCTTGTTGTGTGATGAGGGTGTTAATTTTTACTTTGCAGGTAAACAGGTAAGGTATCCCATGCTGGAGAATCGGTGGATCTTAATAATTAACTTAGATAAGGGAAGAAATACACAACGCGATGTTTTAATTTAGGGGAATAAACTATACGAAACGGCACATGACTATGGTTACTATAGAGATTTGTATGGCACAACCCCATAAGCCTATGGCTACCATAGAAATTTGTATGGCAAGATACCATACGCCTGTGGTTACCATAGAAATTTGTATGGCAAAACCCCATTAGCCTATGGCTACCATAGAAATTTGTATGGCAAGATACCATAGGCCAATGGTAACCATAGAGACCTGTATGGCATTTATATGGCACGTCACCATTCTCCTATGGCTACCATAAAATTTGTATGGCAGTATACCATAGGCCAATGGTAACCATAAAGATTTTTATGGCAGTATACCATAGGCCAATGATAACCATAAGGATTTGTATGGCTTGTCACCATTGGCCTATGGCAACCATAGAAATTTGTATGGCAGTATACCATAGGCCAATGGTAACAATGAAGATTTGTATGGCAGTATACCATAGGGAAAAGCTGATCTAGATCCCCACCAACGAAACAACATCTCCTAGGAGTCCTCAAAAATATCTTCTAAAAGAAGGAAATATCCATTTTTTCACCCCGAAGTTAATTAAATTCAACATGCTATCCCACAAGGCATTCCTGGTGAGTCTTTTTCGGCCTCCGGGTGGCCAATTTTTCCATTTTTTAGTGTTTGAAATCCGATGTTCCATTGATTTAGGCTTAGAGTATCAGACCGTTACATTAACGTGTCATCCACTACAAGTGGAATCTTTCGCTAACTTTGGCTACTTATTTTAATATTTTTTCGATCTCATTCTTGGTCTAAAACACTTTATTGCAAACGCATATGCGATTTTCTATCTGAATTTATTATGTTTTTAATTTCCGGCTGTCTGGTACTTTTATTATCGGTATCTTTTCAAAATATGTCGCGATTGGGTATAGGTTTTCGCTACGTTAAATTTTGCTATTTGTTAACGCTGACTTTGTACACTTTAATTAATATCTTGCTATTTACATTTTCTTCTAAAATTTTTATATTTCTTTCTCCCAACTGTTTCTGATTAAAGGACATCTTTCTTTTTATTTTATCCCCTCCCTCTGATTTTATATGAGTTTTTAAAGTCACATCACTTTTCCATTATTAATGGTGTTTCATTCCTCATAGCAATTTGTAAACAATCTTCATGATGAAAAACGCAGTTAAGTGCTTATCATCAAGCCAGATCCACCATTTCTTTAATAATTAAAATTTTTTAGTTCTTTTAACTTGTTCCGTGACAATTTCATTTTATTGCTGTCATATATCAATATCAAAGTCAGTGTTTACATTCTCATTAGATTTTGATTTTAATTCCACTTAGGCTCTTGCAATGCTTTTTTTAATTTTCTTACATATGTTAGGGCTTTATATTTTTAATTTGTGTTTAATTTTTGCTTTCCATTAAATTGTTTTTTATCATGCCTCTGCGTTTTACTATCTTACACCTAATATTTCTTAAGTATCCGCATATACTTGTACAATGTTCTGTTACATATTTATACATAACTTATGGTCATCACTTAACTAGATTTGCTGGATTACTGGTTGACAATTATTTTGCTTCAATATCATCAACGGGACAGTCCCTGGCCATATCATCTGCTGTTGTTACCAAAAATGCTTTTAACAATTTATCCTTTCCTTAAGTTTACAATTTTTTCGTCATAGCGATTCCCTATACCCAATTAATTTTTATTTACTATCCCTGACCAAGTGTCAATAGCAATTATTAATTTTACCAATTTTAATCTTGTCTTAAACATGTATATTGCGTTCTCTTTTCTAACTGTGCTTAACACAACTCTGCATAAATTTTCTGAGTTTTATATCCCTCACTAGTAAGGGATCAACTAATTTAACCTGTTTTCTATTCTTAGCTTTTCATAGTCTAATACCATCTTTTTTATAGATAAAATTTTGTTCCCATACAACCACTGGTTGCACCGTTACATATTCGGCTTTTGTCCCGTTTGGTCTATTTTAAACTAATTTCACCTCGACCACCAGTCCCACTCTTTATCTTTTGAGTTTTCATAGTATTTTATTGTTTTAGTAGTCTGTTTAATTTTTAGTTTAGTATCACATATCAAAATTTAAAAAATTTTCATACTCGCTCCGACCACCGGATCATTATTTAAATTCGCTTTCTTTTAGGTTCCTCTAATATCTGACGCTTATCTAACTAATTATGATACCAATCAATCAAATTAACGTTTTTTATACTCGCTCCGACCTCCAGACCCACTTTCTATTTTCTTGTTCCTTATACAGTTTTAACAAATATTGGTAGCCTGTACTCAATATATTTTGTTCCTAATCAACATAACAAATATTTTCCCCTCTCGCTCCGACCACCGGACCCATTTTCTAACGGTTAGTACTAACCGTTTAAAATTTATTTGAATAAGAACAACATTCAGAAAGGATTCTGCAAGTGAAACAAGAGAAGTTTATTAAGGAAATTTAAAAAAAATAAGCTTTCTGGATATATATTTATTCTACAATTATTAAGTTTTGCATTTTTAATATCCATTGCGAAAGATTCTTGTAAGTAACTATTTTTTGATGTATGGTAAAATATGAGCGAGAAATGTTGCCATAGCTATATGGCAAAGGTATACCATAGCCTGTGGAAAAATATTTCGTCTTAAGCTGTAGCACATCTTAGTTTTATGGCAAAAATTTGCCATATAAAAAATGCCATAGAATATTCCTATGGGGCTTTGCCTATGGTAAAATTTTGCCATATACGTATGGCAAAATTTTGCCATATAAAAAAATGCCATAGGATATTCCTATGGGGTTTTGCATATGGCAAAATTTTGCCACATACTTTTGTCATATACGTAAGGCAAAATTTTGCCATAAATGTATGGCAAAAATTTGCCTATGGTAAAATTTTGCCATATAAAAAAATGCCATAGGTAATATGCCATAGGTTTGCCATATATAAAAATTTTGCCATAGGCAAAACCCCATAGGAATATCCTATGGCATTTTTTATGGCAAACCTATGGCAAATTTTCCTAAGGGATGTTGTTTACATACTGCGATAAGGAAATCACATTCAATAACCAGTCAATAAGTCAGTAAAAACTGAGAAAATGTGATCACACACCGCAATCTTTTTAAATAATATGAGTAAAAACAAAGAGTTCGTATTAGGAAAAGTACCCCAACAACTTATGAAGCTCGCAAGATAATCAGGCACCGTGCCAGCGCTAGAAACAAGGCAAAAAAAGTTTATGTGCCTTCCTTAACGGCCCATGTTCTGTGTGCTAACAGAAATTAAAAATTGTTTAACAGAAATGTTGTATTCAAATAGTACGCAGGATATAGTTATTCAGACCCTTAGGAAAATTTGCCATAGGCTTGCCATAAAAAATGCCATAGGATATTCCTATGGGGTTTTGCCTATGGCAAAAATTTTGCCATATACACTTTTGCCATACATATATGGCAAAAGTGTATGGCAAAATTTTACCATAGGCAAAACCCCATAAGAATATCCTATGGCAAATTTTTGCCATACATGTATGGCAAAATTTTGCCATAGGCAAAACCCCATAGGAATATCCTATGGCATTTTTTTATATGGCAAAAATTTGCCATACGTATATGGCAAAACTGTATGGCAAAATTTTTCCATAGGCAAAACCCCATAGGAATATCCTATGGCATTTTTTTATATGGCAAAATTTTGCCATACGTATATGGCAAAAGTGTATGGTAAAATTTTACCATAGGCAAAACCCCATAGGAATATCCTATGGCATTTTTTATATGGCAAATTTTTGCCATAAAACTTAGATGTGCTACAGCTTATGACGAAATATTTTTCCATACGCTATGGTACACCTTTGCCATACAGCTATGGCAACATTTCTCGTTGATATTTTATCATACATCAAAAAATAGTTACTTACAAGAATCATTCGCAATGGATATTAAAAATGCAAAACTTAATAATTGTAGAATAAATATATATCCAGAAAACTTTTTTTTTTTAAATTTCTTTGATAAATTTCTCTTGTTTCACTTGCAGAATCCTTTCTGAATGCTGTTCTTATTCAAATAAATTTTAAATGGTTAGTACTAACCGTTAGAAAATGGGTCCGGCCGTCGGAGCGAGTGGGGAAAGTATTGGTTATGTTGATTAGGAACAAAATATATTAAGTACAGGCAACCAATATTTGTTAAAACTGTAAAAAACAAGAAAATAGAAAGTGAGTCTGGAGGTCGGAGCGAGTATAAAAAACGTTAATTTGATTGATTGGTATCATAATTAGTTAGATAAGCGTCAGATATTAGAGGAACCTAAAAGAAAGCAAATTTAAATAATGGTCCGATGGTCGGAGCGAGTATGAAAATTCTTTAAATTTCGATATGTGATACTAAGCTAAGAATTAAACAGACTACTAAAACAATAAAATACTATGAAAACTCAAAAGATAAAAAGTGGGACCGGTGGTCGAAGCGAAATTAGTTTAAAATTGACCAAACGATACAAAAGCCGAATATGTAACAGTGCTACCAGTGGTGGTATGAGAACAAAATTTTATCTATAAAAAAGATGGTATTAGACAATGAAAAGCTAAGAATTGAAAACAGGCTAAATTAGTTTATCCCCTACTAGTGAGGGATATGAAACTCAGAAAATTTATGTTGAGTTGTGTTAAGCACAGTTAGAAAAGAGAACGCAATATAGAGACATTGGTAAATACAAAACATGTTTAAGACATGATTAAAATTGGTAAAATTAATAATTGCTATTTACACTTGGTCAGGGATAGTAAATAAAAATTAATTGGGTATAAGGCATCGCTATGACGAAAAAGCTGTAAACTTAAGGAACGATTAAATTGTTAAAAGCATTTTTGGTAACAGCAGAAGATGATATGGCCAGGGACTGTCCCGTTGATAATATTGAGGCAAAATAATTGTCAACCAGTAATCCAGCAAATCTAGTTAAGTGATGAACCTAAGCTATGTATAAATATGTAACAGAACATTGTACAAATATATGTTATAATATAGTTAAATATATATAATATAGTTAAGAAATATTAGTTGTAAGATAGTAAAACACAGAGACACGATAAAAACAATTTAATGGCAAGCAAAAATTAAACACAAAATAAAAATATAAAACCCTAACGTATGTAAGATAATGTAAAAAAAAGATTGCAAGAACCTAAGTGGAATTAAAATCAGAAACTAATGAGAATGTAAACACTGACTTTGATATTGATATATGACAGCAATAAAATGAAATTATCACCGAACAAATTGAAAGAATTAAAAAATTTTAATTATTAAAGAAATGATGATCTGGCTTGATCATAATTACTTAACCGCGTTTTTCATCATGAAGATAGTTTACAAGTTGCTGTGGGGAATAGAACACCATTAATAATGGAAAAGTGATGTGACTTTAAAAATTTATATAAAATCAGAGGGAGAGGATAAAATAAAAAGAAAGATGTCGTTTAATCTGAAACTGTTGGGGGAAAGAAATATAAAAAATTTAGATAAAAATATAAACAGCAAGATATTAATTAAAGTGTACAAAGTCAACAAATGGCAAAATTTAACAAAGCGAAAACCTAAACCAAACTTATACCATATTTTAAAAAGATTCAGATAATAAAAGTACCAGACTGCCGGAAATTAAAAACTTAATAAATTCAGAAAAATAATCGCATAGGCGTTTGCAATAAAATGTTTTTGACCAAGAATGAGATTGAAAAAATATTAAAATAAGTCGCCAAATTTAGCGAAAGATTCCACTTGAAGTGGATGACACGTTAACATGGCGGTCTGATACACTAAGCCTAAAAGAATGGAATATTGGATTTCAAACACTCAAAAATAGGAAAATTGGCCACCCGGAACCCGGAAAAGACTCACCAGGAATGCGTTGCGGGATTACATGTTGAATTTAATTAACTTCGGGGTGAAATAATGGATATTTATTTCTTTTAGAAGATGTTTTTGAGGACTCCGTAGAAGTTGTTGTTTCGTTGGTGGAGATCTAGATCAGCTTTTCTCTATGGTATACTGCCATACAAATCTTTAAGGTTACCATTGGCCTATGGTATACTGCCATACGAATTTCTGTGGTTGCCATAGCCCAATGGTGACGTGCCATACAAATCCTTATGGTTACCATTGGTCTATGGTATACTGCCATACAAATCTTTATGGTAGCCATAGGCTTTTGGGGTTTTGCCATACAAATCTCTATGGTAACCATAGGCGTATGGTATCTTGCCATATAAATTTCTATGGTAGCCATAGGCTTATGGGGTTGTGCCATACAAATCTCTATGGTAACCATAGGCGTATGGCATCTTGCCATACAAATTTCTATGGTAGCCATAGGTTGCCATAGATTACCATAGGCTTCTCTATGGCAAATTTTCCTAAGGGGATATAAATTTTAAAACAGAGAATTTGAATTTATATATATATATATATATATATATATATATATATATATATATATATATATATATATAATATCAATGTTTTAAGAATAGATATTGAATGTTCATAAATATAACAAAATCTCTATGTAGTCAAATCTTAGGTTAAACATAATTATTGGTCATTTATTTAAGTAAGCTTCACTTTATAAGATTATTCTTTGTATTTCTAAATAATGTTGAGGTAACTTGATGATTTTGGCGAAAAAAGTTAAATTATGTGACTAGAAACTGCGCCACCATAAAAGAAACTAACAGCAAAAAAAAAAAAAAAAAAAAAAAAGCACTTAAAGTACGTGGCTATTCCTTGAATCCCATTTAGACATATTTTCCTTAGCAATAAATATTTATAATTAGAGTGAATAAAAATATCATTATTCAATATATCACTATACATTGAATATTATTATTCAATAATACATTAAACATTACTCAAGATTCAATTCACAGAAATTTGCTTGTGCTATTTATTATTATACAATTATGGGTATTTTGCATGATACAATTATTATTGTATCATACAAAATCCTTAAACGTAGACCAAAATTTGGTAAATATATCATTTTATTAAACTATAACCACAATACCAGGAGAACCTACCATCACAATCAAGCATCACTAGTGTCAATAATATTTGAGCAGATTCTTATGATTATAGTACTGATTCTTGTGATGCACAAATAGTGTAGGAACACGTACAAGTAGTGTAATATTACCGTCAAGGTTAATCTAGCAGACCTAATTATATTTCACCTTTTGGATGCTTTTTAAAATTGTATGGATAAAGAAGTATAAAATACCATTTGACTTGCTAATGAGGCTTAGTAATGGAGTATTCTTATTTTCTATATTTTGGCGTTGTAGACAAAATGAATTCTACAGTGCCAAGCATATTTCAATTTGTGACGGCCACAAGCACTGAGTAAAACTTAGCATTATAGTTCAAGGTGCTATTATGAATAAGTGTTTTAAAACTGTAATATTTTAAATGAAGTTATTTTTTCTGCCTAGGTTATTAAAAAGGTAAAAATAAGCAAATATAAGGCAATATTGGTTAAAAGGTTGATAAACACTAAACCTTGGCACATTTCTTAAATTAAAAAATCAGCACCTACTCATTTGCGAAACATCCTCAAAAGTTATCCCCGAAAGTTATGACACTTTTCAAAGATACAAATAAGAAAAATAAAAAATAATTTGATAAATTGCACTAGTAAATAGATTAAAACAATTGACTTACCAAATTTTTCGGTAAGCCTTCTTCTTCGGTAAGTCTTTATTCTGTGGCAAACACAATAAGAAATACTTATGATACGTAATCATACACTGAGAAACAAGTATTTTCAAAACTGTCAATCTTTACAGTGTTTCTAGCTCTATGGAAGAGCCAAAGAGCTAGTTTATTTTTATCAATTTTAGTAAAATTAACAATGAAATATGGTTCTATAATGTACGATAAAATTGGTAAATGTAGAATAGTTTGTTAACTTTTTTATGATACCTTAGAGCACGGCATTAAATTTTTGGGAGCCAGTATTTTTGGGAAACCATTGCCATTAGGCTGGAAAAATTACCATATGACTGGTTTAAATATCGTATATTTTGGTTTTCATTAATAAAATTGTGCTTTCATATCATTCATAATTTCTTCACCATAGAATACGGTGATTTCACTACAAATTTTTCTCCGTATAGCTATCCTTCTACTTAACTAAATTATTTGGTTCGATAGAAAAAATTATTAAATAAATAATTAAATAAAAATGAAAACCTTAAAGTCAAAAAAAAATTCATTGCTAAGTGGAGGACTGTTCAAGCACATTCTAAATCACATTGATCCGGTTTTAAGACAAAAAAATGAATAAAGAAAATAAATAAGATATAAAAACTTTACCATAACTAAATTACATGATTTCAATATTTTACTTGTGACATACATGTCTTACTATTTACGTTCTTTTGAACTAGGAGATGGTTTACCCGATTCATCATCCGCTTCAAGAATATAATCTAATTCGTCTTTTTTAGTCGAAGTGTCAGAATCCACTGTGCCAAGTAGCATGACTTCTAAGCGTTTAGATTTCTCTTTGTCCTCCCTGAGCATTTCTTTTAAAGCTTTCATATCAATGGGAACACCGTTTTCATCATCCTCCCCTTCTTTGCCCTTTTTTCCTTCTTTACCCTTTCCCTCTCTTTCATCATTTCGTCCCTTAATTTTGACTTTGTCATCAGGTTTATACTCGTCTTCGGAATCAATTATCATCCCTTTTTCATAGTCTATTTCGTTGGACTTCGGTTTTCCTCCGTCTTCATCCTTTTTTTCCTTATCATCATTCACTCCTTTAATTTTGACTTTGTCATCAGGTTTAGTTTCGTTTTTGGAATCCATAACTTTTCCTTGACAGTCTATTGCTTTGTCACCAGGTTTAGTGTTTTCTTCGTCTTTATTCTTTGCTTCTAAATTCATGAATTTATAATAAAATCTAGTTTATTCTTTGGAATTTCTTATTTGTAATCAAATAATGTAAATAAAACTTTGCATTCGAGGTATATGTGATTTTAGAGAAAAAATAAACAAATTCAAAATTTTCTTATGACAGCTTTTACATTTAATTTTAAAGTGTATCTCATCTGTTTTCATTGAAGTAGGCACGTGATTAGAAACATCATTACATGAAAGGAGAATACAATTCCGTTGCACGATACGAGTAATCACATGACGTTACTTCCAGTATGCATATGAAGCGCAATTGATGACTTCTACGTTACATATATTTATTGATTTATTGTTATTGACTTCAGTTCTTGACTTTTGGTGTTATGTTTGGTACAGAACATTACACTTTACATTACCATTGTATTTATTTAAAAATCTGTTTTCTATACAGAAGTTTTGAAGTGTGTTAGAAATAAGAAATTTTGGAACACATAAATCAGGAATTTTGCTTAAATTTATAAAAATCAAACATGGAACAAAGTTGAAGAAGATTATAGTGTAAACAGTTTTTTCAACTTGATGGTTCAAATAAAACGGAAATATGATTGGATTCATCACCTTATTAGGAATGCTGGAGAATTATAATTTATTATGGTTCATCGTTGACCATTTTTTCATGAGATGGTACAATGAAAAATACAAAGAAACAGCATCAGGAAATCCATTTGCCAACAGTCGCAGTATATATAAATTTATTAAAAAAATTAAAATACGATATAAAAATTGATTATGAAACTATTATTATTATTATAGTTTATAAATTTAACTTAGTATAATACTAGTAGGATATTTTTCTTCTCACGTGGTATGAAATATAAATAATAAATGAATCAGTATTTATCAACACAATGAATTTATGTACAAAATTTACATATAACATATCATTATAGATAAAGCTTAAATATATTTCAGTTTCATTTTTAGCGTTATTTGATAAAGCAAAACACGTTTTTAGAAATTTATTATGTAAAAATAACGATGAAGTATACTCATTTGCAATTATTTGACATTTACTAAGATGGAATTTTTTTCTGGTACTCATCCCTTTCGAGAGGGCATGAAAAATTTATGAACACAGTACCTGTATTAGGTATTTTTCTATTGAAAGTAAATAACTTTCGTATGTAAACTTTGTGCCATTCAAAACTGTAACTCTTACTACAATACCAGAAATACCTATTACCAAAATTAATTAGGTCCTATTTGAGTCAGTAATAATGTCGCAATTTTCTTACGGATCCCAGTAATTAATTAATTTTATTTTAATCCTTGAATTTCTCTGACATAAAAAATAACAATAATTAAACTATAAAGAAGATGAAATACAATCCTTGTTTTTATAAAATATTGTCATCAGCTAGCACAAAACATAACATCACTAATGTTCTCTTTAAAATATTTGAAGAAACAGAATCGTCTACATGAGTAGAATTTATAATAATTCGGTTCTGACAAATCTAGAAGAAGTTTAATTAAGCCTAACCACGTAATTAAAATCATATTTAATTGGATACCTTTAAGTAACGCGTGAGTCGAACCTGATTCGGAAATGACAACCTTACCTTAGCCGTCACGTGAAGTTATCTAATTGCTAATGTGATACCAATCAGAAAAATTTATTTTTCAAATGTCTTTGCAGATTGTTCTAATTAACATTATAGCAAATTCTTAAAATCTGAATTTAAAATTATCCCTTGCAGCACTTGTCCAAATTCCTGAACGATAGCACAAATAGTTCCTGAGTTACAAGAGGGAGACGTACGCACAGACATTATTATAAATTGTTCACATTTACAGAAACTTTTTATGGCATTAAATTTAAAAAATTGTATCGTGAAAGTTAATTCTTCATATAGATTACATATCACTGTTTAAACTGAACGAAAATATTATTGAATGAAACACCTTTTTAAGAGTGTGGTGAATTCACATGGTTTTACATGGAACAATTTTTATGAGAATATATAGTAAGCTATAAAGTAAAAGGGATTTTCGTTTGCCACCATATTATTTATTAATAAATAGATACATTATCTAAACTTATTTATGATATCAATATTATAAACAGCTTAAATATTATAGAACTTAATATTTAAAAGAAAATTTGTAGCGTGTTTATACGTCACTTGTTTACTAAGAAGACACGTCACGTGCTTACGTGTTTAATAATATGAATCAGACAATCCGTCATTTGTATTTGTAAATGCAAAATTTATTGATTATCTCAACGGATTATCAAGCTCACTAATACATTAATTCAAAGAAAAAAAATCACTGATGAACCGAATTACTGCTATTTAATAGGTTTGAGCAATGGTGGCACAGAGTACAGAGCCCTCGCCTCCGAATGTGTTAAACGAGGTTCAAATCCAAGCGATGGCTGGTTGATACGAATTCTGGTGCTGACCACGGTGCTGACGTAAATATCTTCAGTGGTAGACTGGTCAAAGATTACAGCCGCTTTGACGTTAGGCAAAATGTGGGAGGTTTTCGGGGTTTTACTCTCTATGTAGCACAAATACGGGTTAGTTCAATAAAAATGTCTTCCACGACAACAAATTGATTCAGGAGTTTCTTTGTCTTCCGCATTGGATTCAAAATGAAATCGTTACGAAGTTGAACCTTGGTATTAGTAAACTCAAAAATTGGGCTGGCTGTCCAACGATATATAAAAAATATGTAAATAACTAAAATATTTCCCAGTTTGATACGTTTGCTCTTCCTACCCTATTATTTTTAAACCTCATTAGGAATTATTCATTATTGCGGTTGTGATTGCGACGCACTATTTCTTAAAGACTAAATTACTGAAACAAAGCAGTAAGGAATGGCAACATTTTTTAAACTAAAACACTTAACCTCTGAATGAGTTTTCCTTTGACTCCATACTAAAAAATCCAAAAGAGTGGCCGATGCCGAAAAATATTCTATATATTGCACAATGATCAAAACGTAACTGTAATTTATGTTTATAAGTTATGCTCGATGTTTGGTAATAATAAGCATTGTGAAAGTTTTTCGAAAGTAAACACTTTAAAAATAAAATCCTAGCAAAGTCACTCTTCAAATTGAAAACATAATAATAAACATAGTAATCAAGTCATATCTTTCAAAAACAGAATTTTTACGAGAAATAAATCTAAGTACTTAGCAATAATGATAACTTATGATCACACATGCAGCTACATACGCTTCTAGAAAAATAACAGCACAGTTTTTCATTTCATATGTGTTACTTAAATTTACAATGATATTATATCAGCTACGATTAGATTTTATTCTTTGTAGGCGTTTCTAATATCTAGCAGTAGTTGAACTATATCGGGGGTTAAAATATCATCATTTCTCGTATTTTTATTCCATTTGGTGCTTCTTTTTATTCCCAAAGAAGTCATATCCATAAACATAATTCATGGAATTCCCATTTTCGGTGACGAAGAACGTTGAAACAATCTCATTTATTCAATAATTTGGAACGGTAGAGCTATAACTCTCGATAAGTCTTTTGCCGGGGTAAAAGAAGTCAGATTTTTAACGAAAAGATCGCATACTTCTTTAAACGAACAGCTACACCCCTCCCTTATCTCTATAACTGAGAAATTTAATGATGCGTCCCTTATTCATCTGTTCTTGTTTTATTCGAGGAGTTTTATTTTTCATTATTTTCCAGGAATTTTATTTTTCTGACGAAGTAATAAATTGCTCTGGTTCAACCCCGGTGGTTTTTATGACCTTCGCTACTTCTTTTTTTTCTATAAAAATTAAATTTTGTGGATTTTATTTTTTAATATTCTACTCCAAAGGCAGTTAGTTATGAGCTGTTGGAAATTTTTTTTCGCTGAAAAAAAGGAAAGTATGGAAAATTTTAAACTCAATAAACGAAAGAAGAAAGAAGAAGAATCATCAATCTTTTTAAACATATAAGAGAAATATTTTTTTTAGAAAAACCGAAAACTAGCTGTGGTTTGCTTAGGTAAGTAGCTGATTAAATGAATGCTTTGGAACATTTAGTGAATAATTACTTTTTTTCCAGATTTTCGCATTTTTAATATTGTAATTTGATTTATGCTCACTTTTAATATTCTTTAAAATAAAATACAAACTTTTTCAGTAGAATTGCAATTTTTTAAATTATGTAAAAGGCATATTTCGCGTAGAAACGTTCGAAAAGCTGTTTCTCTTAAAATATATTTTTGAAAGGGTAAATTAAATGTTAAAGCATAGTTAAATGCTCTATTCATCAATAACTAAATGTTAATCTATACTACAAATTACGCATCTATTATTGAACAAATAGTTCATTTATGATTCTATGCTTGGCATAAGTGGCAGAATACTAATCTAAAACTGATAGCTAAATAAAGATAATATTAGATTAATTTATAACTGAACTCTGATTATAGAAAGCAGAATGGACACCTGTAATTGAACTATCATTAAAGATAACATTTGATTAATCTGGGCAACAAATGTCTATATAGATAACACACTATTCAACTGTAACTCAGCAATCAATATTGTAAATTATTTCATTAATCTGTACTAGAAATGTCGATATGGATGAATAATCCATAAAATTTTAACGAAACGCTTCATATAGAAAACATATAACATGTAAACACTATCTAGCTAAATCGAAGCAAGCACACCGAAAGATGATATGGGTGTGTTTTTTCTAGTTTGGTATAGGTCACTTAGCTCCTATGGTCGGAAGACTGAACTCTGAAATGTATGTGAATATTCTGGACATTGCTTCTCGCTCTACTCTAGGGGAGATGTTTTGGATAAGGTCCATTTATTTTTTAGAGGTCCAACTACTCTATTCACACATCGATGCATGCGCAGCCATCATGGTATCACGAAATAGGTGTTTAAAAACTGAACTGGTCTTCTTAGACCACTGGTGTAAATCATATCGAACATCTTTGCGTCGAATTAGAAGTAAGATTATGTTGCCAGAAAAATCAACCATTCTCACTGCCAGTACTCACTTCAGATGTGAAAGACTGAGAAAATTGATGTGATGGCTGTCATCGGTGAAAAGAAGTTTGATATTTTATATCAGATTAATCATACTGAATAAGATAGTTTGCAGTGATATTTCTAGGAATTTCTCTTTTGTTTACTCTGTTTGTTGAAGCGAATGTGACAAGTGATTTCACACGATACAAAAGAAGGTGATGCACACTGCAGAATAAGCTTTAATACAGATCAGAAGATTAAATACATATTAACAATCTACCTTCATTAAATACTTAATTAATGCAACAAATGCAGAGGTGCCACATATCTGACAAGCTCAAGCTACAAGAAGAAGAAATACTTAATTACTTGAATTGGAAATATTCACTTATGTATCACATTATCACACACACACACACACACACACACACACACACACACACACACACACACACACACACACACACACACACACACACACACACACACACACACACACACACACACACACACACACACACACATATATATATATATATATATATATATATATATATATATATATATATATATATATATATATATATATATATATATATATATATATATATATATATATATATATATATATATATATATATATATATATATATATATATACACATAAAAGCTCGGACAAAAAGCTGTAAGCTATGCCAACCGTCATTACGCAATTTAGACATAGGGTTTAACGTAGGGTACTTTGAGGATTTAATGATGTACAATTTATTATGTATTTTGAAATCCCAAAACAGCTGTCTTTTATTCAGAATACACATTTGAAGGCAAACAAATTCACGTCTGAGAATATACAGACAAATTTATGGGCTTAGTTACAAGTTTGGAAGCGAAATCTGTATGATATTTGCAGTGAACAAGTCTATCTCCAGATTTTTGTATCATGTATCATTTATTAGAAGAACCACAGTGTCATGCAATAAATCATCCTTGCTATTCAAAATAACATAAAACATTATCATGCCGAGCTTTGCAACCTGTGTCGGATCCTGCTGCTTGCACCAATGACCTTCTTAAGTCATTGCTGCATCGTTTTTTCTGTTGTGATTTCTGAAATTGGTATATGGTAAAGTATTAAGTGTTATTAATAATTTCAGTTGTTATAATAACTCTAAAGCTTAGATTTAATATTTTTTTTAAAAAATAAATTTAAATAATAATCTGGTTGGATACTTTTAAGCTTGAATTTGATTATAATCTATTATAATTAAATAAAGGCATGCAGACACAATTGTCTGCTCAGCTACATATCTCTCTTATAACTCCGAAACCATTTGAGCTTGAGCCCCAAAATTCGGCTGGTGGGTAAAAGGGGAAAATTAAACCCTTAAAATTCGTTCATAAAATTCTATTAGAGTATTTCAGCAGCGAAGTAGGAAACAATAGAATTTTCTAATTGGTAGAAGACTTCCATTGACATAAATTAAGCAACTGATGATTATGTTCTGTTATATTTTTAAATCTAACATAATTAGTGTTTGTTACACTACATAGATATAAATACCTTTCATTAAATAGATAACATTCACTAAATGAGTTCATTGAATTTTCTTTCATATCTAATTAGTATAATTTTAATTTTTTATTCGTAATGTTAGACAAACTCAATGATCAAAGCAACACGTAATCTGAAACCTCGAGTTTATTTTGTTTATACTCTTGTTTCTTTAACGTGTTTTTATAAAACTAAATAGCTAAATTCAACAGTAATTGAAATGGAAAAATACTAATAAGCCGAATTAATAGAGAAATCGAATTAAGTCATTCAAGAGAAAGGTAAAAATCTCCATGCTATTAATATGATGACAATTATTCATTATTTTTCTTAAGTAATATGCACTAATTGACGTAAAAAAAAAGCTATGCACTAAGGACGAAAAGTAATGGTGGAATTATACAAATTTGTTTCGATTCGGAAAAGAGTACTAACTAACACCATGCCATTATTAACGCAAATGATGCTTAATTAATTTTGGTAAACTATATTATATAAAACACTAATGTTGTTGACTGTGATTTTTTTCCCAGCTGTGGAAGCAAAAAATGAAATATCAGACGAGGAAGTAGTCGTAAGTGAGTTAAAATTTATGAAAAGCACACATTTAGATCTTTCTCGTATGGGCCACAAAAATCTAAAACAAAGCTAGCTTTAGGTAGGAGAGAAATGATAAATTAAAGGCTATTAATTATAGAGCATGAACTTATACTTAAGGGGGATTCACTCTGACGTCTTCATAACTCTCTTTTAAAAGTTTCTTCAGGATCAACGGGTCTATGCGCCCTCTAGCAATACTTAAAAGAAACGTTAGTTTATACAAGTAATTTGAGTGATGGATACTCTTCTACGGTTATAATTTAGTTTCCCTCTAATATGTTTTTGTTTATTTCTGTACGATTATTATACTTATATCATGTGGATGTTTATACTTACATCATTATTCAAGAATGATGATTATATTTATATCAGGTGGGAACGGTAGGTATACTGCTAAAGATTTATTGATTCTTACGTTATGTTTTTTTTTTTGCTTCAATAACAAAAGAAAGGAAAAAAATATAGATGGGATTGATTGAATTTATTTTAGTTTTTCCAATTTTTTTCAACCTGCTCATTTTTGTAGCAACAAAACATTTTCTAGTCAGTTTCAATTCGTTGTTGTATGCCGCTGTTGCATGTATGTTTGATTACTGAAATTTAGAAATGTGTGCATGGGAAGAATGAAATTTAGAGTTTAAGAATTTAAGGATTGCCCTAGAAAAATCTGAATTGATAACATTGAATTCAGAGTGAAGTTTTATTTCATTAACCAAATACTACAGGGTCTTTATAATTAAAGTTCCATTTTGAAATGGCTATAAAAATAAAACTACCCGACCAAATGTCATCAAACTTGGTAAATGTCTATAAAAGGTCATGGGATTTTAGTTCCCGCAAAAAAAAAAAAAAATCAAAAATTCACCACCAGTGGAGAATGGCGTTGTATGCAATAGTGTTAAACAAATGTGAAATATGCAAATTTGTTTTACACGTCATGTGACTTTGCAGTTATAAAAGTTAGGCGCCTTGTCTGAGCTGTCAGTGTTCTGAGTCGACAATGTCTGTTACCATACAAGACCGAGCTTTGCTCGTGAAATGTTACTATGAATGCGACAGCAATGAACGGAGGGCTTTACAAAAGTTCTGTACTGTAAGAGGAAAACGCCGAGGTCCAATGACACCGCAAGGTTTACGGCAAATTTACGGTAAAAGACGTGTAAAACAAATTTGCATATTTCACATTTGTTTAACGCTATTGCATACATCGCCATTCTCCGCTGGTAGTAAATTTTTGAACTATTTTTTTTTTTTTTTTTTTTTTTTTTTTGCGGAAACTAAAATCCCATGACCTCTTATAGACATTTACCATGTTTGATGACATTTGGTCGGGTAGTTTTATTTTTATAGCCATTTCAAAGTGGAATTTTAATTATAAAGACCCTGTACTTTAATTGTTACCTTTCTTATGATTATGCTCATTTTTTTTCAATATTTCCTTTCTTTCTTGTACATTTTACAACTGCGTGATAAAAAAAAATTAAAAAACATATGTTGTGGTTCTGAGCACTCAAATTTAAGAATTGTGTGTTTACGAAAAAATCAGTAAGCTTTTTTAAATTTCAAATTCATATTGGAATGTGTGTATTTAATATTTTGTTCAGAGAGTCCCAATATGTTTTTAGAATTTTGTGCAGATAAAAGTTTCATGAACTATTTAATTTTTAAAAAAAAGTCTTCAAAAGTCCGTGAGCGTTAACGAGCTTGGAGCGGAGCCTACTAGCACACTGTAAAAACTGCAGTGTTATACCTATCCGAAATTTGTGCAGAAAAAATCGAAAAACCGTGTGAATAATTCTTTTATTTTAAGTTAATATGGGATCTAGTGAATTTACATACTTCAATTTGTGTATTCAATTTTTATCTCCCATAATTGATAAAGCTTACACTTATCTGTATCTCATTGGTGAAAAATATTTTAGTTTTCGTAATTTATTTATTTTATTAAAAATTAAATAATTAGATTACCGTTATTAAAAGTTTAAGAGTGAATAATTATGCAATTACAAGATAAGTAGAAAAAAAGTGAATAGTAAATATAAATAAAATAAAAATAATTTCTTTATCACTCCAAAGACTAAACTATGTTATAAAAATACACCGGCAGTAAATGTTTCCATGGCACTGTCTGTAAGATAGATAGTTTCTATCTAGTCACAAACTAGAACTTGAATAGAACATGGACTTTAAAATAATATTTCAATTCCTTTCTCATGAGATGGATTTTCTAAGAATATAAGAATATTATTTACAATAGAATTAAATAAAAATAAATATTTTAATAAGTCTATATAGTAAAAACGTCTGCACTATTATCAATACCTGAGGCAAATCGAAAAACTTACCTCCTTCTACCAGACTGAAGACAGTTTCCGAAATAGATTTTTGATTCCTTCCATTTAGTTGACTCTTTCAAAAGAGTTACCTACTTCCCCAGAATATATAAAAAACTTTTTCATCGAATTTATGCTTTGAAAAACGAGATATGAGTCTACTGAAAGTGGTTTTCATCGTTTCGCCATGGGTATTTCAATGCAAACAGTTTTTTTTTTACTTGACTTAGATTATCAGTTCTCAAAATCGGTGGATTTTTTTTTTTATCTTTTCAGGCTGTGAATTTCTGAATAAGCTAACATTGAATCTAACAGAAAATTTGAAAGTCATATATATTTGATGTTATCAATTGATAGGTGGTTACTTTTAATGGAGAATTTATATTTTTAATTGTAAATAAATTTATATTTAACAATAGAAAATAACATTTGTTTCGGAATTTTAGATATTAAGCTCTGATATGCTTGAAATATTATGTTTGGTTTGTTCGGGAGATTGAATACTTTTTGTTACAATTTGTACCAGTATTCTTTCGGCAATCTGACTTTGAATCTGATTTAAAACTTTAAAGTGATAGATAGCATATACAAATCTAATAATTAGATGCAAATCTTTATTAACAAATTTATAAAGAGTTTTCACTTAAAAACATATTCAATTTTTCTATAAATGTGTTATTTCAGGTATAACGTATTCTTTTTAACACATGATATTTTTTTAAATAAATTTATTGATTGTTTCTTGAGATTAGTGATTGTATTATATTTTTTAGATTGTGAATTTCTAAAAATGTTAACAATGAATACGAAAAAATGGAAAATTACAGACATTGTGTTATAAAATAATTACAAGTTTTATTTTCCATGAGGAATTCCGTATTAAGTTTTTAATTGTATGAAAGACTACATGTATATGGTATTACATTAGAAACACATGTATGGTATTACATTAAAAACACATATACGGTATTTTAATCTTAGTATATTCTCAATAGATATTTCTGTTTAAAAAATAGATTTTAATTTCTTAAATCTGTGATCTAATTTTATGAAGAATCCAACAATAACTACCGATGTTATGCAGAGAGACTCAACTTCTTTTGATTCAAAATTTATAAATTGTAAAAATTGGAATTTCTGTTTTTTATATATATTTAGCTATTATATATTTATTTTTTTGCAATTCTGTTACATTTGCTCCAACAATGTAACTGAACAATTCAACATCCAGTTTTCAGTTGAATTGAAGTTTATAAACAATTATGTACTTTGCAAATCATGGTATTCTTATAAATTTTGATCTTCACGGTAACAAAATTTGTAAAAAAGTAATTACAGTTTCCATTTTGCTGTTTATAACTTTCAGTGTAAAGCTAAATTCAGTTTCTATGCATTTCTAGTAGTTTTTTTTAGATAAACAAAGTTCTATACGCTGCTTTTTTTCTGAAATTTAACATTTTAAAAATACTGTATTGCATTATAAATGTAATTTATTTTATTTTTAAAGTTAATAGGAGGAAAACATGCTGATTTTAAATTATAAATGATATGCATATATATATATATATATATATATATATATATATATATATATAAACTCATTTCAATTTAAAATATAATGGATTTTCGAATATTAAACGTTATTAGTAAAGCTTAAATTTATCACACTTTTTAATCCCTATTTTAGAACTTAAGTACTTTCATCATAAAACAAAATCTGGCAAAAAAACATATTCTGCTATTCTTTATCGAATAAACACCTTCAGTTATCAAGGATTATAAGATGTAATGCTTAAAGAAAACATACCATAAAGAAAAAAAAATATTTGCTTAAAAAATAACATTATCTTTCCTGCCTTGGACAGAAAGATAAATAATCCCCAACTTTTGTTAGTAGAAAATTGTTTTTTTTTTATTTCTTTTTTGTTAAATTTAAAAAATATATCAGGGTGATAAAAATATTCAATCTTTCAGGAGATTTTCATTTTTCATTTTTATTGATCAGCACCAAAAATCATAGGTTTGTTTTGGCTGCATATTTCTTTGAAGCAATTTATTCTAGATTATTTCAAGGGTGTATCGTATTTAATATTGTTTCTTAGTTTAGTTTGTTTTAAGTAATGATAATACGAAACATGGAATTATTAAATGGAAAATTTCTTTTCTGCTTACGATAAAATGAATTTTTATGTAATAAGCAATTTCGATTTCACAGGGAAACATAAAAATTCCCTTAGTTATGAAAAGTATTTGAACATGAATTTTTGTTTAAAATGATTTAGTCCGGCCAAAGTAATATCATCCGAACTATTTCTTATTATTTGAGTAAATTTTGAAGAGCAAAATATTTTTTAAAATTTTAATCTTCAAGCGAATAAAAGTTTAGAAATGAAGTTCACATTAATTTAAGGATGTATCGTATTTAATGTTTTTATTATTATTATTTTTTAGTTTATGTTGTTTAAATTAATGATAGTTCGAAGCATGGATTTATTTAACGGAATATTTTTTAAGAATACAATAAAAATTTTTTAAATAATAAGCAATTTTAATTATGTATGGAAGCATAAAAACATCCTTAATTATGAGTATTTGAGGTTGATTTAGTACTCCCGGAAGAATATAATCTGAAATGTTTCAGATAATTTTAATAAATTTTGAAAATATAAATATATTTTAAAATTTTATACGAAGCAGCAAGTAAGAGGTGTATAAATGTAACTTTCATATAAATATACGATTCACAAACTATTTAAGAATAATAGCCATTTAATAATAAAATCCATATTCATTTCTCTTTGTTATTTAAATTCCTTTTATACCATTCTGAAATTAAAGCTAGTATTTGATTCTTATTTATTAATGTTAAACATATTTTTATTTTTTGTTTTTATTTTTGACATTTGCACATTTTTATTACCAAAAATATTGAATGAAATGTTCTTGATATTGATTAAAAATGCTCAAGTTCTTAGAAAAAAATAAAATTTCAAGTTTATAATAAAAAAATAAAGATAAAAATTTATTATTGACGTAAAATAATAAGAAATATATGAAAAAAAATATACATTATTGACATGAAATAGTAAAAAATATATTAAAATAAAAAGAAATATATATTATTGACAATACTTTGTTTTCAAAAAACTAATGGTAGATTCTTGTATTTTGCCAGATAATGTTGGTACCTGATTTTTGTATTAGATCTAAAAACCTAATTACCTCTTGAGTAACTTGTATTTTTTGTGAAAATACCAAATCATTGAAATCCAAACGCAAACTATTCAAACTATCTTATGTTAAATGGTAAATAAATTAAATGAAATTCTGCTAAAATTTATTAATAATTATTTATAATTTTTTCAAATTTCACTTTAATACTGTCAAAACTCCAGTTTTGATACAAAACAATCTCTCATTGATTTTTCAGACATTTCTCAGCTTCGTAGACGCCTAAAATGACTCGTACAGTGCCATATGATATTCGCAATATTTGAAATATATATTGCATGCAGCTCTAAATAGAAAAATATTTAAGTCTATAGTTAATCTTCAAAAACAGAAAATTTTACTAGATATTATACATAAGATCAACATTGTCTAAGATCTACATTGTCAAAGATAACTGGTTGATTTTTACTAAAATATTAGGCACCAACTATAACTTTTACGCTAAGTCTACAAAGTTTGTAGATATCTTTAGGTCATTAAAAACTTCTCAAGAAATGTATTAATTTATTGTTTATTTTTTTCTCAAATCCAACACATTTTGTTCAATAACCGAGCTTAAAATTAAAATTTAACATATTTCCATCTCATCAACTCTACTTTTGAATTATAAAATGTAGTTCTAATATCAGTGGCTGGGTGGCGCAGTTGGTTTGTCGTCGGCCTTCTGAGCCCAAGTCTGCGGGTTCAATCCCCGGTCCAGACACCGGATGCAGAAAATTGTCAGCGGCCATGTCGTATGATTATGCGGCATGTAAAAGATTCCTGAAGTGTCTTATTGGCTCTTGGCATTTCCGGCAAAATTAAATTCCTAGTGCACTTTAGCATCCAAATAGAGTTTGGTGCTGCCATCTAGTGTGGCAGAGACTTCCAAACATGGTATTAACATGGCCAACGGTATCTCATCCATTGTAATGGTCCTGAAAAAGTGGATACCACTTCTGGAGAACGCTCTAGGTCTGCTCATCGGGAAGACTGATTGTACAGTCCGCAAAAAAAAAAAAACGAATCACCCTGAATAACTTTCGTTCTACTGATCGGATTTTCACGAACTAAGTGTCAATCTTAATGGTTCCTGGGGGTGACCTCAAATATGCTAATTAATTAGTGCTAACTACTAATTAAGTTACGAAATCAGACACAAAAACGTACTTTCTCTGAATAAACATGCATTTTTTTTTACATATTTGGATTTCTTATCTTCAAAATACAGGGGGTAGCCGCAATCTGGGAAATGTAGTCCCCATAGTTTGGTCAGGAGAGCGATTCAAAGTTCGTACCCCTTAATGTTAATTTCGCTTTTTGCGTTTTCAGTCATATTTTCAAAACTAATGAAGCAAGTCAAAAAAAATTGCACCCACTCATAAAACTCATTTACCCAAAGATAATTTCATGCAAAAAATAATTTTTAATAATTATTTATTATTTTTTATTATTTAATTAAAGTGAGGATGAAAAAATATTGAATTATAAGGTATGAATTTTTTTATACCATATTAATCTACATATTTTTCAATTGAAAAATCTAAAGTTTCAACTGTTTTTATTTATTAAAAGCTGAGAAAAATTAAAATTAATTAATTTTAAAAAAATAATTTGGCGACAATAAAAAAATAACTAATTGGGGCGATTAATATTAAAATGTGATAAACTTGGGAGGAACTTGACTTCGCGCGCGTAGCGTAAAATTTCATTCATATTTTTTTCGCTAATAATCGTTTGCTAATCTTTTTATTTTTATTTCTTTCACACTATAAAATACGATGTTTCTTTTTCAGTCATTTAATAATTTATTTGCAATTTAGTAAAGAATTTTGAATAAAAAACACTTTATTCAACAATTGTCTAGTTTTAAAAAAGCGTGCTTCTGATAGAATACACCAGATTGTGCTTATTTAATGAGATTATTTTTTATTTTTTTTATTTTGTTTTTCAATAACTGATACAATTTCAATAATATACATGCGTATGCATAGATTTGGAATAATATATTTATCAATTTCTTGAATATATATTTTATAAATATTAATAAAAATACGTAGTCAACATTTTTAAACATCTCTCACAACATCGCAAATTTCTCAACATCTTATAGGGTAAACTAAACAATGAAGGAACACTTAAGCTTAGCTTGCCTTTAAAAAAAATTCATAAAAATTTCAAAATTTGTAATTTTAGACATATTTGTTATTAAATGCAAATTATGTAAAAAAAGTTAGATAACTTACATAATATTGTTTTAAGCTTTTGGTGGTTTAAATAATAAGTAGTAAGATGACCAAGTGAAGGAACAGTTCTTACCAGAGAATAAACACTAAATTTTCCAGAGAATGAACACTTAATTTTTATAATGTTTGATGCTCGTTTAGCTTTTTTTTTAAAATCTTTTTAAGTATTTTTTTTCTCTTCGTCATGAGTAATTTATTTCTTTTTCTTTTGATTTAACCTTCCTCTTTTTTCCAAATTTTTGGCCAATGTAAATGTATCTTCGAAATTTCTTTTGATTTTCCAGTTCCATTTCCAGAATTCCTCACTGGATAATAAATGAGAAAAAGGAGTTTCGAAGTTTGAGTAAAACCCATCTCTCATTGACTTATATCTAGTAGTTACTTATGAAACCAATCGTTTTTGCAACTAACAATGCCTCAAGAGGACTTATCTCAAAATCAGTTTTCAAGATACTTTCATTATTAATGTTAGTTGTCTCAGTTCAGAGCCAAAATTTGATTATACAATTGTTCTTTTTGAAATAAATTCTTCAATATTGAGAAAAGCACAGACTATTGGATATTTGGGAGATTAAACTTTTCTGTCAATGTTCCTTTAAAAATTTGCAACATAACTTGTGAGATTTCCTTCTCAAGCTTCTGAAGAAATAGCGCATCGTTACTCTCGAAGCATGTGTTTTGTTGATAAGTTGTCTTGCTCATTAACTCTTGGTGTCTGTTTTGCATGCATTTGTTACAGTCAACGTTTTCTACATCGAATGAAAAAATATCGCATTTCATAAAAGCATTTTAACTTCATCAGTTGATGCCTCAAATCTTATTTAAAAATGGATGTAAAATTTTCTAGACATACTGTTTTACAATTCTTTTGTTTTCAAGATCTAACGAGATTTCCAAGAATTACGTAGAAAACTAAATCAGAAAATTTGTTTTGAGGAACAAAACTTGCTCAGTTTCAAATTGATATGAGATTCATACCTATCCAGAAGAAGCAAAATATGGAATTTGATTGCATTTTTAATTAGCCATGGGTAGAAACAATTGCAATATATTTGTAAAATGTTGCTGCGGTCATCGTTTCATTTCATGAATAGCTTTTTCCAATGAAATATGTAGCAGGGACTGATTCCGTAATATTTCAACGAATTCTTCTGTAAGGAAAAACTACCAATGGAGGTACTTTTTCTTTCCTAGGTACTTTAGAATATAAATCCTTATAATTTTTAAGGCCGCAGATTTTTCCCGTTTAAGGGCAGTATTCAACTCTTGTTTCATTCGCATTATAAATGCAATCACTTTATAAAAGGATGCCAGGGCTACTTCCCTCCTAAAGATTCTCTGAAGTTCTTAAAACCAGTATTTCGAATATTATTCTCTAAGGGAAGTTTCGCCTTTTGAAATTATCTTCGCATTGCACTGAGTTATAGGTGGATGTCACCTTAAAAACCATTTTTCCCATTTTTCACCTAGATAATTGTCTTTAAATGGATTTTTTCTACCAGTTCCCGTTAGGACAAAAAGAGATGGCAATAGGATAATAATTTAGCTAATTATTGACACAAAATCCTGCAAAGATTCCATTCAAGCTTTTATTATTATATTTAGTTGTTATATTTGGTTAATAAACATAGTTTATTAAGGCGTCTGAGGTATGATGTAATAACTAATCACTACATTTATAAAGATAAATAATGAATTAATTATAATTATAATTCTTTAAATAAATTTAGCAATTAAATTTGCATATTTAAATGAAATTGTTATAGGAACTATTCATACAACATTTAACTGAATTTTAGGAGTCCTCTATGTCGCTGAACTACTAATTATCCATGTAAAATCATATTTCACACATACTATTCATTCACTGGGAAATCTATTCTCAGTGAAGGAACATGCCTGTTCCTTGACTAATTAGAAGTTTTTTTTTTATTTTTAACATAATTTTGATTTATAATATGACAAAAGGTACAAGAAAATTAAAAATTTTCTTTTATTTTCATTAACTTGAAAAAATCCCAGTAAAGGAACACTTGTTTATACATTGGTTTTTCATCGTTCGGTAATCCAGTTAATAAACACCCCCTAATCTCAGTACTTGCTTCTGTTATGATGCTTAAAATAAATAAAACGTAACTTCAATGACCATATTTTGAATTCTTTTTTTCACAATGAAAAGAAAAAGCATTATTATATGCAATTAATTGTAGTTTAAACGGATAACAACAAACACTGACCTTATAATTTTGTCAAAGAAACAAGGCGTTGAACAGATACTAACAAATTCAAAACTTTTTCCAGAGAAGACTCAAAGACCAGATAACTAAATGCATTGTTAGAGGACTTCCTATTGTTAGGTAGTAAGCTATACTCTTACCAATCAATCTAAATTGAAACGTTTAAAATCTTATTTCTAAGAAATATCTATGAAATGCTCCTTCATTTATTGGTTTACCCTATATCATCCTAATCTTAAAAGAAATTTCCGGAAGTGTATCACAGAACTATTTTACCAGCTATTTAATAAAATTTTAACATTTTAAAATTCTTATTCTTTTCCATTTTACGTTTATTATTTCTTCATTAATATACTAATAATTGTTTTAGAACTTTAATTTAGATTTTCTTTAATTTAGGTTTCTTTTTCAAATTATAGTCAAGTTTTTTTTAAAGAATTATTGTCTGCTAGCTAAGAATAAAACCTTGTTAAGAAATTAAAAACATTCAGCTGTTTAAAATTATTTAATGCAAAACAGCTGATTATTTACTTAGCATACTATTTTTTTTGAAAAAAGAATATAAATTATTGATTGTCTTTTTTTTGTTTTTTTTGTTTCTTGTGACTTCAACTTACATTATCTAAAATAGTGTTGATGTTTTATAAGTCACTACAAAGAGGATAAAGATACCGAACATAAAATGCTGTGGAATACGTAGCCAATTTTTTTAGTGTCTTAAAATATCTCAGTATCTTAAATGTCGTCCTACTATCTTAGTTGTGAAATTAATTTTTTAATTATCTGACCACGTGTGATTCACTAATTATTTCATTATATCTTTTACTCTTTATGATACCAAGTAGATTTTTTTTTCTGATAATATACTAAACTATTTAGTTTAATTTTTTACTTTAGCATGATTTCCAAGATATTATTGTAGTATAATTTGTTATCAGGAAAATGCCTTATTTTGTTAAGCAGGAAATACTAAAAATTGAAATTTGTAAGGATTCCGAAGCTGTGCCAATTTTAGAGTCATCTGATTTTTAAAAAAAATGCTAGAAAAAATACACAATTTCCGACCTTATTTTAATAAAAAAAAATTTTCAAAAAAACGTGGCAAGTAGGCTAACATACTTTTTACAGAAGCTGTGAAAACTAATTTTTCCTATATTTCGTCAAAAGAGGATAAGAATGATATTGCTCCAAGGGACCTACTCAATAATTTCGCTATTTCCAGAATGAAATCTGTTTGATCGAAACATATTTTTCCTTGAAAATTAAAACGAGGGAAAAATTAACTTTTATTACTTATCTAAGCTTATTCCATTTATTTAATGATAGCGGTATTAAGGTTAAGGATATGCGTCGGAAGCTCCGTTTATTATTATACTATAAATGCATTAAATCATGTAGCTTGAATAATTTATTTTAAGTAAATTATTTAATAATTTTAAGCAAATAAGGGTGTAAAAATAAACTCGATCGAAATACTCCGAAAGTATACCCTGAAATATATGTCGAATAAACTTTGGAATCGATATATAAAAAATACCTTTTCAAACAACTTCGAGTAGGACGGAAACGCTAACTTGTTTAAAAAAGTTGTCCTTGTTACTATTTAATTTCGATTCCTGGTACTAGGGGACATTCCATTTTCACATTCACTTTTGAAATTTCAATTGTAAACGGAATTTTTTTATGACCTTAAACTAAAATGTTATGGCTTTCAGCAAAAAAAAAAAAAATTTTTTTTTTACTGCATTAATTTTTTTACAAAGTAGTGAATTATTATTTTTTCAATTTAAGAACCTGTGCCTATAACATATGTAAAACTTATTTTAATATCGAGTGAAATAATTTAATATGTTGTGTAACTAAATGGATAATCCCAAGAGACTGAATCGAAAATATAAAAACTTCATTGATTTAAAAAAATAATAGATGATAATAAAAATAGACACGTTTTGAGCGTCCAATAATAAAAGTCACAAGTTATCCAAGACTGACAAGTCTTGAGAATGGGCGATTATATTTGAAAACTCGAAACATGTCGACTTTTACTTCCCTCTTCATATGTTTTGAAGCCAGTTGAGTTTTTATCGTCAATTATACTGTTTTACATTTGGGTCTTGATTATTATTTTGATAAGGATTTTACACTAGTTAAAGTAAACATATGCATTTTAATATTTTATCAGGATTCATATGGTCTTTAAAAATGTAAGAACATCAATATTGCAAAAGTTATATTTAACTTAAAAAGTAACATTTTGACACCAGATATTTTGAGTTAATGAAATTAAATATTTTATCTCTTAAGTTTTTGTGCCGCCATTTCAGTATCTTAAGGATCTTACGAGCTCTGTTTAAAAAGAGATCATCAGATATATATAAGAAAGCAAAAATAACCATAGTTGCAGTATTTGGTGGTAAATGTAGCTTATCGTAATTGAAGAATATGCTGTGCGACATTTTATGGTGAATTTGCGAACGTATAAGTTTCAGAATGTATCGAAACATGAGGATGCTATTTGCTAATCATCTTTATCCAAAGGAAACGATGTAACCTAAATATCTAGTAGAATGAAGCGATTTTTTAAACAATGAATCCTACAATTTGCAACATATTATTTCAATATCTTATTCTTAAACATAACATATTTCAATCTTTTTAAAATGCCACTAAACATTCAGCAATTCCTTGAGTTATAGAAAAAAGAAATATCGTAAATTATAGAAAACCTTGTGAATGTGCATTAGAATTATTATATAATCTACATTTTATTTTTCAAGCACTTTTTTTTCTTCAAACTTTCTTGCCTAGAAGACTCGATTAAAGCTGTAAAAATGATTATCTCTAAAATTTTGTATATAGCTATAATAAGTTATGCTCATTTTATTTTAGTATAAAATCCTCGAATAAATATAGTAAAAACAGTGTTATCTAAATAATATCAGATAAAAAGTTCATGTATTTAAATTCTAAAAACTATCATAAATAATTTATAAATCGATTCAAATTTACTTTTCAAAGGAGATTAAAATAATATTTTTTTTGCTTTTTGGACAGAAATCTCCTAAAAAAATTGTTTATGGCCTGGAAACTTCGAGATATTTTCTATTAACAATAAATTAAACCCCTCCGAGCAATCACTGAACATTATTTCAATTTTTTTACTATCAGAGATTGGTTGCGTAGCAACCTAGTAAAATTAAGCACTCCTCTTTTGAATTAGTCAATGGGTTATCTTAAAATATTTATTTGCGCAGGTGACTTTTTTTGGCGGTTTTCTGGACTATCGCCAAATATATAAACCTTTATTGCGGCCCAATTTACCACCCAATTTTTTTAAAATTTTGTCTACCCCCACTAATTCAAGGGTCTAGATTCCAAATATGTAAAAAAAAAAATATATGTTTATTCAGAGAAAGTACGTTTTTGTGTCTGATTTCGTAACTTAATTAATAGTTAGCACTAATTAATTAACATATTTGAGGTCACCCCCAGGAACCATTAAGATTGACACTTAGTTCGTTAAAATCCGATCATTAGAACAAAAGTTATTCAGGGTGATTCGTTTTTTTTTTTTGCGGACTGTACTGCTCATTGGAAATAAAATAAAGAAGTTCGAATATCATGTGCCATATTTTCAATTACTTGAAATTATTTATTATTTAGAAATACTTGCCTTAATTGTTTCTTAATTCCGTTTACAAAAATGCCTTGATCAGTTACAAAACTTGTAACAGTTTCGAAAATATTCGTTACAGTCATCGACAGAATAAATTGCCGTTATTTAGTTTTAGTAAATCCTTAAGCTAAAAAAAATTACAATTTGATAGTTTTAAAAATAAATGCCAGCGTACCAAACTCTCATTGTTAATCTCGATAAGAATGAATAATATGATCACAATACTACGTACTGAATAAGAAATAAAATAATATATCGTTAACAATTATTCTAAATCCCTGATTATTCGAAAGAGCAATAGAAATTTTGTTTTAAAATCCCTACAAAGTGTCATCAGAGAAATAAAAAAAGCACTCCATTAACATTATTCCATTGGGTGCTAATCGTAATTTGACCTTTGAAACTGATTTGATGAGACGAGTTGAATTTATTTCCACGCATTTTAGGAATTAACTTCATTTATCGGGAATTGGAATGGTGACTGTAGTTAAGCAATTAAAATTAATGTTTCTTTTTCACGCATCATCATTATTGTTCATTTAGAGAGGGAATTTTCTTTTAAACTACGTGATTGCTAAAGAACTATTTTAAACGAAAAAGTAATAAGTATTTTTTTTTTACATTAAAAAGCGAAGAAAAATGTCCAACCGAATGCCTTTTTTTAATCATTTTTCTTTCGTTTATTGAGATTTTGTTTTTATTTCATTTCTATCGTTGCTAAAGTATTTATTTTAAGCCTATACTTAAGTGTCTTTAACTTGATGGATAATGTTCTTGCTTTGGTTTAAGATAAACATGTTTTTTATTATAAACAACATACATGTTTCAGATAAAAAAAGTATAACTTATTTACATTTTAAATACAAGTCTAAAATATAAAAGGAGATTTGTAATCACGCCTTTATTTAATTTTTAGAATTTGTATAATATTGAAGCTAAACAAATCTAAATAAAAGATCACAATCGAAGAAGGAGAAATGTAAAAGATCGAAAGCAGTTGCAGTAGTAAAGAAAAAAAAAAGATATTTCACAAGCGATTATTAAAAACAATCTTTTCAATGTTTGAAATACGAATTTTTGGCTTCTATGCGATAAATTTCGATAACGGATTGCTCTTTCTTCCTTCTGGTTTAACCCTTGTGCATACTTATCGACTTCATTTTCGAATTTAAAAATATATACAGATCAGAAAAGGAACACTCTGCTAACTTTAAACACAAATAAATTAAACTATCAGGTTAAAAATATCCATGTACATTTAACACTTAAAAAAATGCTTAAAACTAATGGAATATGGCAAATTGGCGAGTTTCTGGCCCTATGGGAAAACCAAAATTTTCAATAATTTTAACCGAAGTGTTTTGGTAATGATTTTGGTGAAATTAACAATAAAATATAGTTTTATAATATGTGACTCTAATTGGTAAATGAAAAATTTGGTAATTTTATCAAATAAACCATTTAATCGGTCAGATTTTCAGTATTGCATTTTTTTTTAAAAAATGTCGCAATAAAATAAGAAGTCTGAAAACCAATGTTTTAAAAAAAACATTACTGTATGGATAGAAAAAATACCTAATAAATAGTTATAAATATCATATATTCTGGATTTATTAATTCACTTTTTTTTTTTTTAAGTTTAGAATACTTTTTAACCTCTTGACAATTTTTCTAAATTAAGAAGAATAAATAATGTCCCCTACATCCGAAGACCATATTTAATTTACAACCTTTTTAGCAGTTTTCTTATAGCAGCCATACATACATGTATGGTGATACAGTTAAACCTACCTACCCCTTTACAACTGAAAATTATCTTCCAAGAATGCGTGCTTCATTTTGATAGTCTACAATGGTTGGAATTCAGAAGGAGTTTATGAATAGATAAGTGCAGAAGTTTTATAAATGGGGAATGAATAGTTGTCACTTATGTTAAATGATTAGTGATTACAGTGCTTGGAATAATAAATCTTGGAATAAAATTCTTAACAGAAAAACTGAAGTTTCTGAACCAGTAGATCTTTCGGATGAAAATTATGAAATTGTTGCTGAAATTTTGAATGAAAATCTGAACTCCACAGACGAAGAGGAAGAAGTAAGGGATCAAGTTCAAGATAGTGGACCTTCTCATATAGAAGCCTGCAATTCATTAGATATTGCAATGAATTGGCTAGAACGTCAAAATGATGTTGATCCAGTTCAGTTGATTTATTTAAAAATAATAAGGGATATATGGCTGCTAAAAAAACTCATCTTCTTTGAAACGAAATCTTTGCTGGATTTCTTTTGCAATAGAAAATAATGAAAAATGTGGTAAAATCAGTAATTGACAAAAAAAATTATAAAAAAACTTAAATATGATGAAAATAATTCAAAATAAAAAAAAGTTTTAAAAAAAAGTTAATTGAAAATATTTAAAAACTGAAGAAAAAAAACTTTTAAACACGCCAAAGCTATTTTAGATAGTACTACCAGTCCTAAGCCTACAAAAGGTGCCGAAGGGAAGTTAGTGCATTAATAATAATCATGTACACTAGATTTTAAACAGTTTTCCAATTATCCGAACTTTTCATTATCTGAATCATATGTTCGGCCCAGAGCTGTTCGGATAATCGGCGCTCTACTGTATATATATATATATATATATATATATATATATATATATATATATATATATATATATATATATATATATATATATATATATATATATATATATATATATATATATATATATATATATATATATATATATATATATATATATATATATATATATACAGTAGAGCGCCGATTATCCCTTATTATATTAAGTCCTTATTAATTTTCAAATTATATTTCGTTTGTTTTCATTGCGGCTTGTTTTTTTTAAAATTTCTGCAGTAACTTAATATATTTGCTTTAGATTTAATATTTAGAATAGAGTATTTCGATTTCGGGTTCCTTCTCCTGCATTTACTGGATTATTTTGTCTTTAATATCATCATTTTTCATATAAAGATGTAAATAATCTTTTGCAAAATTAAAATAATTGCCTATTAATTGTTTTACTAATAAACATTTTAGGAAAATATTAATTTTTCACTAAAATGTTTAAAATTTTTTCTATATTTTAATAAAATTCATAATAAATATTTTTTTTCCTTTGCAACGGATAGAAATAATTGATATTGATAATTTTTGAAACAATTGAATTGAATGCTCGAATTTAAAATTGAACTCCCTTATGTTATCTGTGCTTTTACAAAGTTCTTCACAAAATTTATCTTTCTAACTGCTTTACGTTCCGTGCTTAATCCTCTCCACTTTTAAAATCAGCTCTTGTGATTATAAAAGTTATTTTGCTGGGTTTTAGTATTTTATGGACTGAAACTGCTGCTAGATCATCGCCTAGAGAATTCTGATGAATGTTATTCTTCCGAATACAAACTTATTGTTTCAAGTAAAGTGTTTCTTTGTAATCTCGAAAACTTTTCGAAGCTTTTTAATTAATTCAGCGGCTTAAAGTTTCGTGGTTTAATTGAATCTTGGATCTGATAATTCTGAAGCAAAATGGGTAAAAGATCCTTTTTATTAATTTTAGAGATTTATATTGAGTATCTGAAAAATGTGTGGGATGTATATTAAAGAAACCAAACCACATTTGTTTATTAACGTAAAGTATATTATAAAGGTATTTAACATACATAAATTCTATTTTCATTAAAGACTAAAAATAGTGTTCAGTTAACGTTATTATACTGCAATTTAATGCGTGGTTAATAAATATATTGGTAGCAATAGCAGAATAGCTTTTCGATAGCTCTTCAATACGTACTTTGCTGCTCACTGATAAATACCAATACAGTATTCATATAAATTTGGCTCAGTGTTAAAGTGCAAAAAATAACTGTACATTGTACAGAAAAAAATTAAAGAAAGCTACAGATCTTTTTAGTTTTTAAACGTTATCTACGCACTGTAAAAATTCTCTTTCTGTTAGTGAACTGTATAAAACTCCCTTCTGTTATTCAAAGACAGTCTCTGTATATTTGACTGTTTAAAACTGTTTTTACAAAATGGTTTTTCTCTGTTTTTCAACCCTATTCATAAAAGAATTAAAACCGTTAGTTCGAATTCCAATGGCATTCAGTTGTGATAACCGTACCATAATTCTACTTTTTCTTTCAAATAATTTTACAAATATATTCTATACTTGCTCTTCTTCTTCAACAATTATTTTATGGTTTTCAACAGTGCATAAATAAAACTGCGATTCGATTTTATTGTCAAATTGATATTCTACCTTATTATAATATTTCGTTAGATACAATTTGTTTGGTAATTAAAGTAGTTTTATAAGCGTGAGTGACTTTTTTTTTCTTTCCTCCAAGCCCTGAGCATGTACCTAGGTTATGAAAATCCTTAACCATATAGCCCAGGACTTGGCCGCTGGTCCAGCTCCACTCCAGCCTAAATAACATAATATTTAAAAAAATTTAAAAATTAAAAAAAAAAAAAACTGAAAGTGTGGAATTTAAGAAAAAATAAGACAAAAAAATATTATACGTGTGAAATGGGAAGTTATTAAAATTTTAATAGATAGTCATTATCCGCTAAGAAGTTCATTACTGTTATTAATCTTTTGTTTAAAGTATTGTTCGTAATAAAAGTTTTCTGCCAAATTTCTAAATTTGTTGGGCTAGGTTGACGACTATGCCAGGAGACAGTGTAGGAACAACTAGTGAGATAATGTTCAGGCTAACCTTGTTGGCCGCAGGTGCAAAGATCAGTATCTGTTATATGCAGGTAATTAAAGAAGGTTGGAAATGGTCCATGACCCGTCAAGAACCAGATGACTTGTTTTGGAGGAATTGTTTTGAAAAAAGTAACATTGTTAATAATTTTGAATAGACGTCTGCCTCTGTCTGAATTATTCCATTGAAATTGCCATTTTGTTAGAAGAGAATCTTTAATACGTCGTTTAAGATATGAAACTGGAAGTGGGTATACATAATTTTTCGGTTGTCTCGTAGATTGTTTTGCTAAATCATCTGCTTTTTCATTACCTACTCTATTGCTGTGTGCTTTAATCCAGGAAATTTGAATTGATGTGTGTTGTAGTTCTTGTTGAATATCAAAAGAAATTCTATTACTTGTGCCAAAATCTAGTATTGATGATATTGATGATTTTGAGTCTGACCAGATTACATAAATATCGTTATTATTGAAGTTTTCAGTGCTTTTAATATATTTAATGCATTCAATGATTGCCAACTGTTCGGTTTGAAAGACGTGTGAGTGACTATAGTATTAAGCGATTTTGCATTTAAATATTTTTTCAATAAGTAAGACTTTCACGATAAAAAGAAATGTTCGAGATTTTTTTTAATGCTGAGACATTAGAGCAGTGGTAGCTCAGATGACAGAGCCTTCCTTACGAGGTGACCCAGTTTCGATTCCTAGCGTCGGGCGAATGCTGCTTCCAGCTCACACCGAGCATGATCCTGACATATTTATTTTATAGAATCTTTTGAAAAAATAAGAGTACTTATCTGCGCAAAAAAAAAACAGTTGTTTGTTTTTAAATAACGGTATTTTTCTTCGAAATAAATGGTTTTATACTGGCAAACCAATCGACGTCTTTTTTCCCCAGATATATTAGATTTTTTTTCCGTGTAGAAAAACCAAAGAATAAGGACATACCTTTAACTGGCAGTCAAATATTTTTACGGTTTTTTATGGCTTCATTTAACTTAAATGAATAGAGATTTAAAGAAGAAAAGTCATTACCTACCCTTAACTCAAATAATTATATTTTGTTTAAATGGGGAAATGTCTTTCGTTTTTTCAACCTTTGCTTTGTGTTCAAATTGCAAGGATTTAGAATAACATTTTTTCTCATCTTAATCTATTTTCGTCCCTCGGAATACTAATCGCAAGAAACGGTTTCCAATTGAAGTCAAGAATCACTCTCTACGGATAGTGAGCGGTGAGGTTAGTAAACATTGATGGGCCTATGAAGTGACCGAGGGTACGCGGTATTGGTCCTCGTTAAACTGTTTTTCTGTAAATTGCTTGACTTCGTTCACAGGTCATCGGACAACCATAACGGGGGAGATATCTTTTCCGCAATTGATTAAAATTGATATAGCATGTCATTGTATCATCCCTAGAGATGTCTACCAGAGAGTTGTCAGTAACCCATTGTACAGCTCGCGTGTGTGGCATAAATAAAGTACTACTACTACTAATGTGCTATTAATTTTTTATCAATGCAAAACATAACAAAAAAGAACTAATCGTATCGTCATATTTTCCTCAAAATATGCATCTTATTTTTAATATTGTGTACAATCTGTAATAGGTAAGAAATTTTCTTAAATAACTATCTATACTCACAAGAATAATAATGTTTTTGAAAAAATGCGAAATAAGTTTCCGACAAATATTATTTTTGTTTTCAAATTTTATCAATAAATGACCCCACACATATCGAGAAACATAAAAAATAAATAACGATTTTATGCAAAAGATTTTGCAAGCTGATTATAGAATTTTAATCATCTTATCTTCAAGACTCCCTTGTACAACTTGCTGTGTGGCCGGATATTTTTTTAATACAAATAAATCTCTTAACGCTATCTTAAATAATATCAAAGTAATAGTTTGTGATACTTCAAGTTTAATTCTGTGCCATTTTTTCAAAAATGAAAAAAGAAATATCAGACGAATTGTTGTTTCGAATTTATTTAATGACATTTAATACTAATAGACAAAACATTTTTGAAAAGTTAAAGGATCTTTTTACCTGCAAAAAGTTCAAGTCTCTTGACTTCCTCTATTGCCAAATTAGAAACATTTTATTTTCAGTTATAATTTATTACTTCTCATTATATTTGCTCCAAATTCTCTAGGATAATAATATTCTTATACATATTTCAAATAAAATTAAAATATATACTTCGTTTAGGAGCGACATTATTATTATTATTATTATTATTATTACATATTGTTATCACATATTATTATTATTATTACATATTATTATTACATATTGTTATTATATATTATTATTATTATTACATATTATTATTATTATTATTACATATTATCATTATTATTATTATTACATATTATTATTACACCTTTGCAAAGTTATCCTTTACTGCCGACCTCATATCGAATTTTACAGCTGAAGTAGAAAGAGGAGCATGTCCTAATTTCCAGCTTATATAGATTTCATTGGAATAATCTCTTGCCGTTTAAAATTTATCTTTTACAAGTTTTTATTTTTATTTAAAATTTTAAGGAATTTAACTTTCCAACATGTTTTCTCACTTTATAAAAATTTATGTTTCATTTAAAAATTTACTGAATTAATAATAAAATTATTTTTTATTATTTTAGATAGCTCTCTGGCAAACCTGGCAAAGTTGCCTTCTTTTGCTGAACCCATACCAAATGTTACTGCTGCAGTAGGAAGAGAAGCCGTTTTACAATGCACAATTGATGATTTAGATTCTTTTAAAGTAAGTGTTGTTTTCTGCATAATTGCATTATCGCAATGACTGTAATCGGTTTTTAACAGAAACGAAAGATAATTAAATTAAAAAAAGTAAATAAATTAAAAATAACCATTGTTGAATTTATTTTTAAGACGCGTTATAGTTTGAAAACCATTTAGTAGTGAATTAAAAACTTTTAACAAATCATATAGATATAATAAGGGCCCATGTTAAACATTCACACTCCTCACCAAATGCGATAAAATTGTAAATTTGTAGAATAAAATTGTGTTTTGGCGAAAGTATTGGCGAATTATTTTTTTTCCGTTGGGAAGTAATTGAAATTACGTCAAAATGAATTTTTCTAAACAAATTAGTATTTTTTATTCTATTACAGTAATTTTCGGTAGATGCTCCCAAAATCAAATAGAAATGGGTTTAAATAATGAAAGTCAGAAGCAAATCACCGGAAAATAGTTTTCTATAGGAAAGAAAATAATCATAAAACATGTTAAGATCTGCATTTGGTGATGACTTTGATATTTGGCTAATTTATTGGCTAATATTCTAAAATCCTTTGCTCGGGATCTGTATAACATAACATATTGCAATGTAACAGTGTGACAACTGAGCTGAAAGCATCAATTTCTCGCAACTGAGCTAAAAGCATCAATTCCTCGAGAGGTAATGCTAAAATGTTGTTGCTTGAGAGACACACACGAGAAGTGATGTTCTTTTTTGTGTAGTTGAAAAAGAGAGTTTTTTTCTGAGAAGAGATATTTTTTTGGGTAATATTTTGTGATTTTTCGTGTGAATGTTTAAATAATTTGTTTGGTACAAACCACGTCTTATTTCTGGTTGTTGTGACACGACAGAATTTTACTGGTGGCAGCGGCGGGATATAGTAAGAGTAGTTGATTTAAGGTAGTCAGTGATTGTATATGTAGTTTTTTATCAGTTGTAAATTATGGCTTTTCTTAATAAAGCGAAAAAGGTGGATTTGATAGAATTGGCCGACGAATTAGGTGAATCTGTTCCCCCTCAAGCAAATGTTTGTGAAATTAAAAAAATAATTCAAACTAGTAAACATTATGAGGTTGAGGATGTAAAGATGTGTTTGACTCGTATAACGGAGGAGAGAATTAGGCGAGAAGAACTTGAAAAACAAGAACGGCGAGAAGAACTTGAAAGACAACTTGAAAGACAAGAACGGCTAGAAGAACTTGAAAGAGAAAGACAAGAACGGCGAGAAGAACTTGAAAGACAACTTGAAAGACAAGAACGGCGAGAAGAACTTGAACGGCAACATCAATTGGAAATAGGTAAACTCGAATTAGAAGCAAATTCTCAAATTCAGCACCAAAACAGACCGGTATCAGGTGAAACAAATCATAAAGTACAGATTTTACAAATAACTCCAAAATTTAATGAAGGTAAAGATGAAATGTCGTTGTATCTGATAAATTTTGAACGTCGAGCAGAAATTGCACAAATTCCTAAAGATGAATGGGTGCCTTACCTATTGAGCGTAGTACCACCCGACATTTCAAATATGTTGGCGAGAGAGTCTCCTAATGAAGCCAATAACTACGACTTTGTAAAAGAATTGATTCTTAAACAATATAAGCTTAATGCAGAGGAACTCAAACAAAATTTTTATCGACATTTTAAATCACCTGAAAAATCTTGGCGAAATTTTGCACAAGAATTAAATTGCTATTTTAGCGAATGGGTTTCTGAAGTAAAAATTACCACTTTCGATGATCTTAAGAGTTTGATGGTTACCGAGCAAATGAAACGTCATGTACCAAATGACATGAGAGATCATTTTCTTGAAGATTGGATGGAATTAAATTCTTATTCCAAATTAGCCGGAAAATTGGACGACTATGAAAGTTTAAAAAACAGTTGCAAGGAAAAGTCTGTGTCTTATAATCGAAGTAACCAAGATGATTCTTGGCGATCTCTGAACCAAAGTGATACCAGAACTGAAGAAAAGTTTACTTGGCAGAAAAATAATGTTAAAGAAAATGTTCGCGAAAGAGAATTTGAAAGAAGAAGACAGCTTAGATGCTACGAATGTGGTTCTTATGATCATCTACGCCCTCAATGTCCCAAGGCGAAAACAAATTCAGAAACTGTGGCTTCGCTTCACGTTTCGGAACCAAGGTTTCCTGATATAATGACACCATATACGAGCAATGGCGTGGTAGATGGCGTTGGCATTTAAATACTACGAGACACTGGCTCAACCTTGGATTTAATTCCTAGGAGATTTGTAAAACCTGAAATGTACACGGGTGAATTTGTTTGGATAAAAACTCCAATACAGGAAGAATCATTTTGTTTTCCATTAGCCGTAGTTGAATTAAACTGTAAGTTAGGAAAAGTGGTTACTAAGGCAGCTGTATTAGGTGATTCTCTTGATCAAGGGTATTATTTATTGGGTAACAAAACGGCTGCTCTATTGAAAAATTCGTTTGAAGTCCCAGTGATAAGTGCTGTAATGACTCGAAAACAAGAAAAAATGAATGAAAGGAGGGAAGTAGAAAATAAAGATAATGTACAGCTCGGTATAGTCGATTCCAATGAACACATCGTTATTTCTGATCAAACGGTGAAAAGCGATGACTTACTCACTGAAAAGATTCGTGACTCCAATTTTCCTGTTTATTTTCCTTTACTGTTTTATTTTCCTATATACCGATAAACAAAACAGTTTTATGTCAACCTATATAAATCAGTTTTGACAAAATTTTGTGTATGTTTTTTTGCCGTTTCCTACTTTTGCAAAGAAAACTCTGTGGAAGGGAGGAGTTAGACTGTAACGTAACAGTGTGACAACTGCGCTGAAACATCAATTTCTCGCAACTGAGCTAAAAGCATCAATTCCTCGAGAGGTAATGCTAAAATGTTGTTGCTTGAGAGACACACACGATGTTCTTTTTTGTGTAGTTGAAAAAGAGAGTTTTTTTCTGAGATGAGATATTTTTTTGGGTAATATTTTGTGATTTTTCGTGTGAATGTTTAAATAAATTGTTTGGTACAACTCACGTCTTATTTCTGGTTGTTGTGACACAACAATATAAAGTTTTTTTTAATTAATATGAATACTTACTTTCTCTTATCCATTAACACTAGAAGTGCCGAAAGGGTCATTTTGATAATTTTTTGCCATTTCTTACGCTGCTCTTGTAGATACATGTGATCTTCGAAGCTCATATTTTCCGGCTTTTCCTAAATTGTTTCAGAGTACACTGTAACAAAATTTCAAGCATTTATGTTATTTATTAAAATAAGTTATGATAGAAATACCTAAAACTGCCAAAAGTGGTCATTATGACCCCCATAAGAAAAACGTTCATTTTTGAAGTTTCATGCCTGTTTTTGATTTTCTGAGACAGCAATGTGAAAATGATCTGTAGAACAGAAATTGGGTTTCACTGTTTTAAAACAAAAAAAAATGTCACGCATAATGTCCGTTAAATTATATGGTATCTTAGATTCGGTGTTCAAAGTAGCTTAGTTGATCTCGTATTGAATTACAAAATCATTATTGCGTTTGAAGGAATCCACTTACAACCTGATTTTAAACAGTTATTTTTGTTATAATAATAGACAAGAAAGAACTGTGCAGAAAAATGCAAATTTATTGCATGATGAACAAACCCCATAACTTTGGCTTCAAGTTTTTGCTTTCAATTGATATAAAATTCAAAAATATATATTTTTAAATTATTATCTTTATTTGTGCAAGTTTAAAAAATTGTCAACTGATTTTCAACTATGAGAAAATGTAGTGCTCTAAGAATAGAACCACAACTAAACTCCCAGAACAGCGGGACTACTCATATTCTTTTTTCTTAATAAACCTTGCAGATAATATCTTTTGTTAATATTGTCACGTTAAAGTGTTTATTTCAGTGAAGATTACAAGATGAGGTTTTGATAATTTATTAACATCAGGAATTTGCAAACACCGGCAACCAGTCTGCGCCCAGAAGAACTCCTCTTTCATCATCATTTGGGATTGCTCAGGGCCTTTAGGCCCCGTAGGGGCCTTTTACCCTTCCATAACTCCTCTTTACAATCACGGGATCGCTTTTATACTATCACAGAATGTTCTAGAAGCTTCCTGGGAACAACGAAAGAGGAAATGACATAGACTGAGCATTCCAGAAGCTTCTGAAATGCTCATAAATGAAGTAGAAAAATTCGTGTCCGCTTCCCGGTTCGAACCGAGGACCTTCGGCTTTATAGAAGCGAATTCTACCTCTGAGCTACTGAGACTCGACATTACTCCCGTCTTAAAAGAACAGCGTTTCGCTGCTATAGGTTCTTGCGTGATCTTGTTATTAGTCCGGAATAGGCCGTGGTCGCCTTGGAGACATCAGTTCTTGCACTTTGATTCTGAACTCTGGCGACCCGCATGTTTTGGTCTGTTCTCGGTGTGCCTGGAAACAAGTCCCCTTGTGCTTCTGGTGCATAGTAGGGTTTCATCCTGAGTACATGAACGATGTCCTTTGGTTTACGTCTCCTGGATGTAGGGTCAAAATCTTGAACTTCATATGTGACCTCCGAAATGCGACGCAAAACTTGATACAGGCCGAAATACTTTTTGAGAAGTTTTTCGGAGCGACCTACCTTGCGCACAGGAATAAAAATCCACACCAAGTCACCAGGCTGATAGAACACTGCGCGATGCTTGGAATCATAGCGACGTGTCTTTCTCTTGCGCTTCCAAAGTGCGGATCCGAGCCAACTGGCGAGATTCCTCTGCACGGATCTTCAACCTCGCAATGAAGTCTGTTTCCGAATCCTCGATGGGGTACTGGAACATGGTATCTAATGTTGTTTCAGCCTCTCGTCCAAACGTCAAGAGGAATGGCGTATGCTTAGTGGTATCTTGCTTAGCTGTCTTATAAGCAAACGTGACGAACGGCAAAATCAGATCCCAGGTCTTGTGTTCAACGCCTATGTACATGGATAGAATGTCTGCCAAAGTTTTGTTGAAGCGCTCTGTGAGTCCATTCGTCTGAGGGTGGTATGCGGTCGTCATCCGATGAACTGCGCTGCACTGATGGTTGATCTCGGCAATGAGTCTCGACTGAAAAACTTGACCACGATCCGCGATGATGGTTCTCGGAGCTCCGTGTTTTAGAAGAATCTCTTCAACAAAGAATTTTGCTACTTCTGGAGCTTCTGCATTGAGAATAGCTTTTGTCACAGCGTAACCAATGCACATGCCTTTCGGGATGTGACGTGCTTGTGCATGTCCATTAGTTACCTATATTGAAGTTTCGCCATTGATAAAGGTGGCTATAGTGAAGGGGATAGCAGTTCCTTGATTTATGCACAGAATTTTATTTCCTTCGACTATTAAATCAATGTCTTCTTGTTTTTCTGGGGCTTTTACTGCAATGCGTTTGAAGGAACGGCCAGGGATGACAAAGTCAGACACAGCATGAAGGTTAAAGGTACAAGGCTTCGTTGGTTGATCTTGTAAAAGTTCGTCAAAGGTAAGTTCAGCTCGGCTTGTGATCAATTACGGCTTGTGATGCTTTCAAAAAGTCAAAACCGAGAATAACGTTATGGCTGCACTTCGGCATCACGGTAAATTGGTAGGGCTGTCTAGAAGCTTCCTAGGAACAACGAAAGAGGAAATGACATAGACTGAACATTCCAGAAGCTTCTGGAATGCTCATAAACGAAATAGAAAAATTAGTGTCCGCTTCTCGGATCGAACCAAGAGCCTTCGGCTTTATAGAAGCGAATTCTACCCCTGAGCTACTGAGACTCGACATTACTCCCGTCTTAAAAGAACAGCGTCTCGCTGTTATAGGTTCCTGTGTGATCTTGTTATTAGTCCGGAATAGGCCGTGGTCGCCTTGGAGACATCAGTTCTTGCACTTTGATTCTGAACTCTGGCGATCCGCATGTTTTGGTCTGTACTCGGTGTGCCTGGAAATAAGTCTCCTTGTGCCTCTGGTGCATAGTAGGGTTTCTTCCTGAGTACATGAGCGATGTCCTTTGGTTTACGTCTCCTGGATGTAGGGTCAAAATCTTGAACTTCATATGTGACCTCCGAAATGCGACGCAAAACTTGATACGGGCCGAAATACTTTTTGAGAAGTTTTTCGGAGCGACCTACCCGGCGCCACCACCAAATTTGTCACGTTAAAGTGTTTAGATTTAGTGAAGATTACAAGATGAGGTTTTGATAATTTATTAACATCAGGAATTTGCAAGCACCGGGAACCAGTCTGCGTCCAGAAGAACTCCTCTTTACAATCACGGGATCGCTTTTATACTATCACGGAATGTTCTAGAAGCTTCCTAGGAACAACGAAAGAGGAAATGACATGGACTGAACATTCCAGAAGCTTCTGGAATGCTCATAAACGAAATAGAAAAATTTGTGTCCGCTTCCCGGATCGAACCGAGGACCTTCGGCTTTATAGAAGCGAATTCTACCCCTGAGCTACTGAGACTCGACAATATAAATGCCCACCTTATCCGGATTGTTCATCTGAATTAGAGTGGACTCCTATTTTCATTGTCACCTCTTCGTATTGACATTCATATTTTGCTCTGCAATATGAAAACAAGACAATTATTAGGTGAAAAAGTAAAAGAATGACATAATTCTGTACAGTATTCTCGTGAATGAATTTGTAGGCTGCAAAATAGATTTGAAGCCAAGTACTGTCATTTACTACATTCGAACAAAGCGTTAGCACATTAGATCGTAAAAAAAAATTATTCCACAAGATATGAAACTTGCAGATAGCTCGTAATTTTTCTGCAATCTTTATGGTATTGCTATTTTCAATGCTTGGAAAATTTTCAAGGAATCCTTTGATACCCTGATTGCGCATTGCCAATCTTGTGTTTTTTGAAGATCTGATAAAAAGTGTTTAGTATATCAGACAGGCCCTAATTCGTAAAATTCCATCTCTAAAGTAAAAGAAATACCCCTTTTAACTTAGCAAAAGACATATAAATTTACTGATGGCATTGAAAACTGCTAGAAACCAATTTGTCGATATTTTTTAATTGCTTTCAAATCACGCGGAAACTTTGTACCCTTACGCTAATATTTAACCTATGTTGGAACAATGTTTTTAAACATGTGTGCTAATGTGTATTGTGTATATTGGTGTGTTACGTTCCCTTTCCTATGACTTCATATGAAGTTATACAAAATTATACTGTTTTGCTGCATTAACACTACAAGAGTAAAAAAAATCCCTCTTCAAGAGCCCTTATTTATTCTATCTTAACAATATCCATCAATTAAAAAATAATTTACTTTAGAATATTATAATTTTCTCATAAGGTTCGAATTGTCCCCAAATGGCAGTTTTCGGTAAGTTCAAAATCCGGCTGTTCTAGTGTTAAAAATTAATTTACAATCAAATAACTATTATTTCCATAATTTCTATCCAAATATTTTTCTTCATTATTATTTTATATATTTGAATTTTAAATAATTTATTGGATTTAAGAGAGTATTGGAATTTAACTTCTCTTAATGTATCAGACTTCATCAGACTCACATCCTTTACGTAATTTGCTCTTAATTTTACTCTTTGTTTATTACTCATACTTTTTGAGTTTAAATTTAATTAGTAGTTGAAACAGATTTATTACTGGTGATTGTTATTTTTTTATTCATTTAATAAATTAATTTTAAAATCATTATGTGATAAATGCTTTAAATAGAAAAAATATTCATATTAATGACACTAAATTAATTCAACAAACTCAAAATAAATTTCAATTATTCGTTACTGATAATTCGTGTTCATCCTAAGGATAGCCTGGCAACACAATACTTGTGTATTTTAACACATTACAATATGTATTTTAACTCATTCCATAATTTTTTTATATCATTATATGTAAAATGAAGAATTTATCCATTCATTAACTTCAAGTAGTATATGTTAGGATAGTTTTTTGAATAATGAAGTTTTTTATCCCTAAGTCTTTTATCCCTAATTATAATCTTTGAAATTTACAGTGAAAAGGATTATCAGGACTTAACCATATTCCCAAAATAAAATAAATAACCTTAGAAATCTTGTGTGTTATGGTTTCTTAAAGATAAGCATGGATTTTTACAAAGGAGTTCTAATTCAAAATATTGGTGTGGGAAAAAAAGACAAAAAGCTCCTTCAATCCAAAAATCAACGTGGTATCAAGCTGCGTTGGATTATTGGATTGAGCGTTCGCTTTGCAATGAGGTGACCCAGGTACGTATTAAAGCGGTGGCTGGTTGATACGAATTCTGATACCGGCTCACACCGACCATATACTCAGTGGTCAGTGGATCATTGGTTAGAATCCACTTATCGTCAGGCTAACCGGGTCAGACTTTTATGGTTTTCCTGTTCATGAAATGCAAATGCGAGTTAGTTCCTTCAAAAAGTCCTACATGAAGGCTAATTTCTGCCAATGCTTGATCCAGGAATTCCCATGTCATCTGGGTTGTGTTCAAACTTATAAGGCTGTAGAGTTGAACATTGATAGTCTTTAACTCAGAATTGGGTTAGCTGTTTAATGCTGATGGTAGAAGATAATATATATTTTGACATCAGTACTTCGTGTGCTTATCATTGGTACCTGCCAAATTTTAACGGCAGAGATAGTTATGAAGCTAAAGGAAGGCAGAGATAGTTATGAATCATTAACTTTATGTCCTTAATTTTTTTATTTAATTAGTTAGTGAGGTTTGTATTTCATTATGTGCAATCTGTAATTGTATTTTTAGTGTCATCCTCGCCGTTTTTCCTAAATCCTAAAATAAATTGTTTCCACGCATTTTTTAAACTTTATGCTGTTAATTGCTGTCCTCACCAGTGAAAAAAGAACAAAAATTACTAGAAAGAGTTAATATTTTGTCATATTTCATAAGGAAATGAAATAATTTAAACTTTCTTATTTTTCATATCTATGTATAAAAAGCATACAAATTGGAAAAAATATTTCTGTTATTAAAGGTGTTTCTCGTAAAACAATTATCAGCTTTTTAAACACAATGTATTGTATGTATTTTGTAACATTTTTTTAATAATTATAACACTAATAGTAAATTTTTTATCATTTTTTTATTATCGTTACGTTCAAAGCCACATTGGACAACCTGTAAGTACGTATCTATTATTGCATGTGTAATTCAGAAATGCGTAGTAGACCATAATTTGAAACTTGGTATTCTAACATCTATTGTTCCCTGAATGAATAAGTATTATTATGAAATGTTTATCTACTTGTAACATAGTGAGGTGTCATGTGATATTTAGCCTCAACATTTCTGTAGATATCTTCCTTTACCATCTGACTGCTGCTTTATTAACAAATGGGAGAACGCAGAAATGCTTGTCAGAGCTGATCTGTCAATTCAGTTGAATAACAGCTTGAATTTATAGAAACCGATTTAATAATGAGAAATTAATATTTGTTAAATTTAAATTTAGTTGACTCAGGTAAATGTGTAAATAAATATTTATTTCTTTGTTACAGTAATATGTGAAGTAATATTTACGTAAATATTAATGTGTATCTGCTAATTAAAATACTTAGCACATAGCATTTTATTCCTCAATAATTTTTGGAAAGTAGCTTGATCTTTTAAGAACAATAAATATACATAATGTATTTAAGTAATCAATTTTAGGAACTACACGAAATATCTAGATTTAAAAGAAATCAGATTTTGTTTAAACTTTTTCTGCTTTTCATTCTCCTAAATATACTCTTTAAATTAAAATGAATTTTAATGACACAAGGTCTATAAAAAATGGAAATTCAAATTATTGTTGTGATATATATATATATATATATATATATATATATATATATATATATATATATATATATATATATATATATATATATATATATATATATATATATATATATATATATATATATATATATATATATATATATGAGATTTGCTAGAGTTGTCCAGTCCAACAAAAGCGCTACTGTACGTCAAATAGAAGGGATTCTTAAAGATGATGCAACTGTCAACGTCTCTGAGTGGACTGTGCACCGCACATTACTCCGTGGAGGCTATGGGAGCCTACTATCAGTTTGAAAGCCTCTTCTGTCAGCCTGGAACAAGAGCAGACGTCTTCAATTTGCTCCCAACTTAAAGATTGGGCAGTGAATGACTAGAAAAGGGTCCTGCGCTTGGCTGAATCACGTTTTCAATTAAACCATGCAGATAACAGGCTTTGGATATGCCAAAAACAGCATAAAAGCATGGATCCCAAATGCATTGCAACAACACTTCAATCTGGTGGAGACAATGTTATGGTTTGGGGGATGTTTTCTCGTCATTGCACGGGTCTTTTGACTTCTGTGGAATAACGTCTGAATGCCCAAGGGTAATTAAGTGTTATCGCAGATCAAGCGCCTCCTGATATATTAATAGTGTACCTGCCGGGGATGGATACTTTCAGCAAAACACTGCTTTAACGTCATCCAGCGCGTATTGTCGTCAGAAGGTTCGAAGGGCATGAAGGGGACTTTATCTTGCTTCATTGGCCCACACAATCACCAGATCTCAATTCAATTGAAAATTTGTTGCTTGAGATTGAATGGGGCATCAGACATCCAGATCCAGTGCCACCCAATCTGATGGAACTTAACAGTGCAATTCATCGCATATGGGATCAGATTCCTCCTACCATCAACCATTTATGCCAAGAAGAAGTCAAGCAGTATTACGGGAAAAAGGTGGTCTAACAATGTATTGAGGGGGTGGTCATAATAATTCAGCCACGCTGTACATATATATATATATATATATATATATATATATATATATATATATATATATATATATATATATATATATATATATATATATATATATATATATATATATATATATCGGTAAAAAGAGCGATGAAGCTTCCCAGTGTTAAAAACGAAAAGAGAACAGCTAAATCACAATTTTAGTATGCTCAAATTAATGTCAGGTTTTTATGTTTACGCGAATCTCTTAAGCAAATACATTTAAATTGAAGAAACTTCACAGCATATTGAATAGTTAGCAGAAACTTTATACTTTTCTGAATAGTTACTTTGTAGAACTGAAATAGAAATATTTAAGCTATTTTGACTAGTCAAGTTTTCATTTGTTTCTTATTTTTATACTTCATGAAATTCATCTTTCAAAATTCCATGACCCTCCATATACTAGATAAAATACTTCTTGAAATTCCATTTGAAAAATTGCTTTTTCTCTCGTTATTATTGGAAATTTATTGTTATCAGCTTCACTTCTAATCCTTACCTCGCCTTATACGAACCTTTATTTCTCTTTCCTCCAAAGATTCGATAAATTATGTCATGAAAACTGTGGCAGAACTATTTTGCCATCACTTTAACTGTCATCTCTCTCATTGGCTGGAGTGGTACTCAACCAACTACGTTTTATTACAACTATTATTATTTTATTTAAGCTTCGTGGTAGTAAAAACGTTAAAAGAACTAAAGCTTTTGCTCTTTATTTATGAGTTTCCATTTCTATTCACTTTTGGCGGGATGCTGAGGTTTAGAGCAAAGAGTTGCCGGAAGTTGTAAATTAGTATTTGAATTTTATGTTTCCCAAGAAAATAGGGAAATGATGAAACAGCAGATTTATTTTCGAAGTTAAATTTAACCACTCGCTTTAATTTTAACACTTTGGTTTAGAGTAGATAAATATGAATTCTCTTATCTGCAAATTTATGTTCTCTGTTTCATTTTGTATTTTCTTTCGGATATTCATAAGGTTAAAATTAAAAGCCGCTGCTCGATTTACACGACATAAAATATATTGTGGGGTCTTACCTAATAAAACAATCAGGAATAAAAAAGTTGAATATACTGTGTACTTGATTATTTGCAGACCATAAAAGATGCACAATTATTCTTAAAATAAACATTGTATTTAAGGTACTTTGTTAACGTTAGTTGCATAAATGTACAAAAATTTTTGCGGAATTAAACTTACCCAAAATTAAAAGAAATCATTGAAATAAATTCAAACATAAACTTGATAAAGGAAATGTTTTATTATATAAAGAAATAAATTACAAATAATAACTCATATTTTGTTGTGACTTGTAAACCGTATAATCAACATAACTTCCCCCAGTTTGAATGGATTTAAGTTAGTTGGAAAAAAAATACCTGATAAAGTTTTATTTGAGTAAAATATTTATACTTTAAAATGTGTTATCAGTTGGTACTTTGAATGTAAAATCATATTCAGAATTTATATAATAAATAATACTATTTTTACATAAATACAAGAACTGCAATATCTGTCAGCTATGAAATTATAAGCACATTAAGGTATGGTAGGCAAATTAGAAATATTTTTATTAATAATACAGCGATTAAAATTTGATTCATCAGTAAATGTACTCATTCTTTTTTCCAATAAGTAAAATAATATTGACCTGTTAAATTATTTTAACTTAAAGCATAAAGCCATATTTTCATTTAATTATAAATCTTCTGACATTCAAAAAACTGCCGACCAGCCTGCGTAGAGGGCAGGGAACTGTCCTTGCATCAGAAAGGTTCTGGGTTCGATGTTCATTGGGCATTGATGTTCTTTCCTTTTCTGTACTATCTGTCCTCATTGTGAGAGCGACGTTGGCCCACTTAATATGGGGCCCCTGAAAGAGAGGCCAACAAAATCGCCCTGTAAATGCCTTAACTGACCGATGTTAACACAGGTGGGCATTGGAAAAAAAAACATTCAGTAAACTAGAGCAGATTCCATAATAATTAATAATGGTTTCGTTCAGTAATATCTTACGAACAAATTAAAATGTTCATTAAAAATAGCTTTAAGTAAAATATTTACAATATTAAATGAAAATTTTATATATTTTTACTGTGATTTTAAACAAGAATTTTTTGATTTTTACAGAAGTCGATGTCATACATGTAGTTGATTATTAAAAAAATTAACACTTACACATGCATGTAGTTGAATTAATATCATTAGATGATGCGTCATTATAATCGCTTTACACAAAAAAGTTACAAATGAAAATGTTATGACTTTTAGATGTTTTAAATGAAATAAACATTAGTTGGTACTTTTTATCAATTTCAGAATAACTACTTTTTCTATTCATTAGTGAGATGAATCTGGCTTAAATTCAAATTCTTACTTTAAAAATAAACTTCAATTATTAAATAACAATCTCATTTTCGACAGCTTTTTTTTCCGTTATTAAAAAAAACAAAGACATTTGAGAGATTTCTGAAACAAAGTAACACATAAAGATTGCTTGGCGAAGTAAAATATTGCTTGAGATTATTCAATATCGTTTTTCTTCTTTCTATTTTCTTTGAGAGGATTCAATATTTCTTTTTTTTATTCTGCTATTGCAGTCAACTTAAATTATTCGCGCGTTATTAAACAGCCATTGAGATAACGAGATCCAGCTATAAAAATTATTGGAAGAAATACGGATGATTTCCTCTATAAAAGAGAAAAAAACTTCTGAAAGATTTTTTAAAGAAAACAAATATGGCGTAAATAAATGATTTTGAAGAACTTTATAAAAATGTTTTAGTGTTTTAGAGGATTTTTGAGTGTTTCTAGGTCATGAATATGTGGTTAATATCAAAAAATGAAAGAACATAAAGTAATCAATATAAAATTAGATTACATAAAATGGATATAAATGGTAAACGGTTTATCAATTTTAAATGTTTTCTCTCGCAGCCTTTATTTTTTTTTTATGTTGACTATTCATCATTTCTTTTTTTCTATTTTTTCAATAATGACTATTTTTCCATTATTTTGGAGAAGTTTTTTTAACACTCACGTGATTTTCATTTTAGAAGTAAAATAGAGTCTTTATGTCAAAGTTAACAGGAAAATGAATAAATAATATCAATTAATTTCATCGATATTAGACAATGTCTGATATAAATCCTTTATAATCCAAATTATATCGAACTATGTAAAACTGTATGAAACATAATTCAAGAGGGATAAGAACCTCCTACAGCAGCGTTTCTCAACCTTTCAGTATTCGTGGCCCAGTTTCTAATCAGAATTTTCATCGCACCCCCAACTTACAGTAAAATGTATACAACAGTAAAGTATATTGAGTATTTTTAATTCTCTCCTTAAATTATTTTTAACTGCCAAAACAAAAGTAAAGTAAAAGCCAGCAGCAATTGAGATTGTAAACTCTATGTTTGGAGATAATTTTCCAAAACAAATACAGTTCACATATCTTTCGAATGATACTGTTGCTCGTCGACTTGGTGATCTAGCTGAAGATGTAAAATGACAGCTTTTCCCAAAATTGCGTGTCAAATTGTTTTCAATACAGCTTGATTAAGCAACAGATATTAATATAGATGCTCTTTTAATTGCCTATATTTAATTTTGTGATAATATGTCAGTAGTAGAACTACTTTTCTGCAAATCAATCGAACTCACAACAACAGCGCTCGCATTATTTGCTATTTTAATTGATTTTATGAATGAGAAAAACATAGAAGGCAAAAATTGTGCCGGAATATGCACCGATGGTGCTCGTTCAATGTCCGGAAGATTCAAAAGTATGCAAGCACTTGTAAAACAAAAATCCCCTCAATGCGTCTGGACGCATTGCATGATCCACAGAGAAGCTTTGGCTTCGAAAGAAATGAGTCTTGGTTTGAATATTGACTGAATATTAACTACGGTTGTAACCATAGTAAATTATATAAGAATGAGACCCCTGAGATTGAGAATCTTTTCTGCACTTCGTAAAGACATGGGCTCAGTACATTCAGCGTTACTATTTAATTGCGAGGCTAGATGTTTATCACGTGAGAAATTTTTGCAACAAGAATGCTGGCAAAGAATTTGAAAAAGTATTTTCTTGCTAACGACAAACTGATAGCAAGTTACGAGTGGGTTAGGGATCCATTTCCAAAGACTTCCGAAGGACTCTCAATTCATGAGGAAGAAAAATTCACAGACTTCACGACAAGTGGCGAAACCAAAATACAATTTAGTAATTAATAACTATTTGAATTTTGGGCAAGAGTAGAGGATGATTTTCTGCACTAAAAACAAGGGCATTTCGCATTCTATTACCATTTTTAACATTCTACCTTTGTGAAACAGGATTTTCTGCTGTGGCTTCTTTGAAGACAAAATATAGATCTCGGCTAAATATAGAAACAGAACTGAGAGTGGCTATTTCTAATATGAAGCCTCACCTCGAAAAACTTTGCTTTGCAGGACAGGCCCAAGGAAGTCACTAATAATTATCAAATTTGTTTTTAATTTAGTATGTTTTTATTAAGTAAGGTGGGTGAACCAAAGGTTGTTAGTGCTTCGAATGTAGCCCATCCCCCAAAAGTAGAATTAAATTTATTTTGAATCACACGATAACCTTGCTAAATTGTAAATCTTGTATCTGAGGGGCACGTGGCAGAATTGGAAGATATTTATTTTGAATGGCCTCCATTGTATGAAATGATTTTATTTTTTGCAGTTGTTCTAATTTTCGGGTATCTAAGAAGATATTGAAATTTATATGTGTTTAAATTCTTAGAACTTTGAGTTATAATATGTTTTCGGAAAGTTTATTTCTTTTTATTTAACCACATTATTTTAATTCAAATTAATCTGTCAGATTAATAGTTTTAAGTTGTACAAATGGTGACCATATGCATGTTCCCAAGGTGACCTGACAAGGTGCCGCGTTGGGGACACGTGGGCCATCTTCGGAAGCAAATGTGAAATCTATAAAAGAGTTAATTGAAAATCATTACGTAGCATATTATTTATCAAAAAGGAATGATTTAATTGAATACCAATTGATTAGTTCATTTTAAGCAAATGTGGAACTTTGGTATTATATTTTGACGTTCTGCACTTTAGTAGAGTTTGCGATATTTTGCTTCAAGTTTTTTGTTTTGCTTGCATTTTAAAGTGATTTTTCAAGTATTTTTGTGGTAGTTATGTGTGTTTTTGTGGTAGATTCTGGTATTTTCTTGTAAATTTGGGTATTTTTTATACTAGTTATGGGTTAGGTTAGTTAACTCTAGTATGGTTATTTAACTCTTACTTATTAGTTATGGGTTAGGTTAGTTAACTCTAGTATGGTTATTTAACTCTTACTTATTAGTTATGGGTTAGGTTAGTTAACTCTAGTATGGTTATTTAACTCTTACTTATTAGTTATGGGTTAGGTTAGTTAACTCTAGTATGGTTATTTAACTCTTACTTATTAATCATGGTTTGTTAACCCTTTTGACAGAATGAAATCAGTAATTCTTGATTTATTCTAATAAGTTATCTCAAAGTAATCACTAGTGACTTCAGACAAGAACTATATCACTGTGAAATATTTATAATCAAATTATACACTCTAAAATCAAATATCCTTTTTATTGTATTGTACCAGCAAGGCACTTAAGGTACCTTTTTAAAAGACGTTTGCCAGTTCAAGTGTCTTTTCTTAAGATAATTTGAGTAAGTGATTTCAATATAGGGCTCACCTTTGGAACCTGTGGGAAGCGCAGAAGCTACAATTTTGAAATTGTACTATAAAGTAAATTGTACTATGAAATTATAATTGTATTTGAAATTGTACTATGAAATTTTATTTTACTATTAAAAGTATGCGTGGTATATATTAGAGATAGGAGTAAGATGTTACGGAAAAATTTCAGTCACACTGACTTAACCAGAAAATTAGGAAAACTTCTCAAACTTAGGAAAATTAGGAAAACTCACCTTTGGCTCCCCTCCTTAAGTTTCGATTTAATAAGTTGTTTTACTTTAATAAGTTATTAAATATGTCGAAATGTATTTTGTTTTCTTTTCTTTGTGTATGTGCGCTTTCCTTCCATTCAGTTAATTAATTTTTTTAAGGAATATTTTCTCTTGGGTACTCTCGCGCCACCCCTCAAGTGTGCTCGCGCCACCCTAGGGGGGCGCGCCCCACAGGTTGAGAATCGCTGTCCTACAGTTTGAAGTTTTTTAATTGCAGAAGGGAACAACAAGGGAAATTACTTTTATTTTTTGCTCCTTATTGCATGACTCACTTTGGGTTCCCATGTTTAAATATTTGTTTTTTAAGTGCAGTTGCATAATTTTCAAATCCAAAAGATTATCCATTTCGTACGATTAACATAATATATTTTTTAATTTCGGAATTTATACTGACACAAAATTATGGTAATTAGATGCGTTACAAGCAAAATTATCTCATTAAAAAAAATATTGACTTACAAAAATTATCATGAATTAGAAGCTGTGGCGTAACTACCACTATAAATATTAAATACCAATTCACTAGTATATAAGACACGTTAACTTGATTCTTCCTGTCAATAAAAAAATGAAGAAAAAATATAATGAGCAAAATTGGTATAAATAAATAAATGGCATGAATCAATTAGTGGTATTCATTCATCGAATTCTATCACACATAAAATTCTGGAAGGGGAGCAATGTGGCGTAATTACCACTATAAATATTATATACCAAATCACTTGTATATAAGGCATGTTAACTTGATTCCATCACGAGGTGCCTTTTGATAGATGAAGGTTGGCATAGTCGATACTTAATTCCCCACAAAGCAACCTCGTGGGTTTCTTCTGATTCCGTATTTTTTTGTATTATTATACAATTTGAAAATGCTTTAAAACAATTTTTTTTGCACACGTTTATACGTATATATTTTGTGCATATTGATGTATATTTCAAAGTGACAATAAGAAGTATTGTTATTTCTTTATTTCCAGGTTGCCTGGGTAAAAGTAGATACTGAAACTTTACTAAGTTTCCACACTCATGTTGTACCTAGAGACAGTCGCCTGAAGGTCACGAATAGCAACAGTGATCGGCAGTGGTTCCTACATATCAAAAACTTAAATGTGTCTGACCGTGGAATTTATATGTGCCAAATTAACACAGAACCAATGATTAGCCAAGAAGGGTACTTGGATGTCACTGGTAAGGGAAACATATCACTCTTTTGTAATACATAACTCGCTTATAACGAACCATGAGAACCTAAGCGGGAATTCCTGTGTTGTATAGTGCTAAGTCTATTGGAGCAGCTGTCCCTTTTAACAAAACAAACCTAGTTTCGCAAGTAATTCAGAAAATGTCTATTTAATTCCATCTCTCCGGCGAACAGCCTTTTTGAAAAAAATTCTTTTTTGATTCATTTCTGGTCAACGAATTCCTTTTTAATGTCAACAATGATTTTTCTGGTCTTCGGGCCATGAGTCTCATCCGACGAACATCAGTAACACAAGAAAAAGAAACTAAGTCAGTTCAAAGCAAATTAACTAACTTGTTATTAAAAACAAAAAGTAAATAAATACTTACTTTATTTATAATTCAATAAGTATAAATAAATTATCATGATTTTTCATAAGCTCGTATTTTATGAGCATTCGGTTGTTACGAACAAATAATGCGGTCCTTTCATGTTCGTTATAAGCTAGTTCGAATTATATTATTCTTTTTTGTCACCTCACCGTATATTAAAAAAAAATATATTCTAACTTCTTTTCAAACATCATAAAAAATATGATAAATATTTTTTGAGAAACTATGCTATACATTTGATTTATGAAAGGAAAAAAATAAGTGATTTATTAAAAAAAAAGAAAAAAAAAGTACATATTAAGGAAAAAAATTAATAAAAAGGTTTAAAGATTTCTGCTTATTCAAAAAAAAATTAAGTGTATAATTGCTTACTAAATTATAGTATAACAAATTAAAGCTGAATAAATCGAAGCTTAAATTTCTTTAAACTTACATTGAAAATCTTAAAATCGTAGTTTGTTTCACCAGAAGTGGTAAGCTCGTATTTGTATTACCAATGTTTTTCACCAGCAGAGAAGATTATAAAGAATTTATCTTTTTTGAATATTTTCTGAAAATTTATCTTTACATATTTATCTCACATATTTATCTGACATATTTATCTTACAAAGACAAACTTGCAAAACATAACGAAAAGAAAGGAAAAATGCCATACATAATTTCAATAACTAAAATGTTTTTTTCATGTTAACAAATATTAAAACATAAGCAAACTAAAAAATTTTGAAGTGCAAAATTTAGACTACCTTATAAAATTTAACTAATTTGTTTAAAAAATAATTAAGTTCAATTTCAAGGTGAAAGAAATTTTTACCCAATGTGCAATTTTCTTTTTGCTGAAAATTAATTCTATTAAGTTCGTAGCATACCTAAAACTATTCCAATATCATAAGCCTTTCTCCTGATAACAGCACAGTTTGCATTTTTACTTCATGAGAAAATCGAAAACAAAGGATGCTAATGTTTTCGGATTAAGAAAAATTGTATTGATAAAAAAAGCAAAAGATAATGCTTAGTTAAAAATCATACAAATAATAAAAACATTGTGCTTTTATACAAAGTTTTTAAATAATCTCTGAAAGAGTCAAAAGACGCCTAAGTCATAAAAGTAACAAGTTTGCAACACAGCTAAAGGATGGTAATTATACGATATTTTATCAACTCTTCAGCCCCAAGCTACATTGATATTTTGCTTTATAACTTTCTTTCCTATTTATCAGTTGACGCAGAAAATAATTAATGGATATACGATAGTGACGCAAATTAAGCTTTTTTCTCTGCCATGTGAACTATTAATAAAGACATTTGTCTCAATATGCTTCTAAGATGCGTCATCAAACCGCTTTTGAATTAAAGATGTGTAACAGTGTGAATGGTTTGTAAGTTTCTCTATATATCACTTTGTAAATTGATGTTGGTAAACGTATCTGTGTAAAAGTATCTGTGTTGGTAAAAGTAACAGTGTAAATGGTTTGTAAGGTTCTCTATATATCACTTTGTGAATTGATGTTGGTAAAAGTATCTGTGTTGGTAAAAGTAACAGTGTAAATGGTTTGTAAGGTTCTCTATATATCGCTTTGTGAATTGATGTTGGTAAACGTATCAGTATTATAGTTCAGATACATCTTTATAGAATGTTGATTTTGCATTTTTTTCGTGCAAGAAACTTATTTTTTGGATAATCTGATCGTACTTATTATTTTAAGTTTTTAATAAACAATTCCACTAATAGTACTTTTAAATATTTTAATATCTGTTTCTGTTTAGAGAGTTTATTTTTGAAATACTTGGATCCACCTTTAGTATCTTAAGTATTTGAAGGTTTATTATATAATATAAATGAAGTTGCTTGCGTTTCGTACATATTTTATGCAAATAACACAAATTTATGTGAAAGCATTCATAAATGTTTATGTGTTTCATATATAATATGTATATCTATAAATTTCATTGAGAGCAACAAAAGAAACTTCTACACCTTCCATATATTTAACATCTAATTTATTTCTCTTAAAAAAAATCCATCTACAGTATTTTAATACTTGGTTCTGTCATAGATATTTTATGTACTTGAATTTTCATTATATAAGATCAATGAAATTATTTTAGTTTTGCTTATGCTGTATGCAAATAACAAACGCTTCAGTCAAAAATATTTCTATACAAAAATATCTTAGCATTAAATAGGAATACACTACATTTATGGATACTAATAAACAGCATGCATATATAAAATTACAATTTCTGATGGTCACTCACGTGATGATTTCCACAATGATTCGGGACTGAAAGTATAAGGAATTTCTCGTCTATATAGTTTAAAAAATAAATAGCATTGATAAATGCAAACATACGTGAGTCAACATAGAATATTTATTTTAAATTTTTTAATGTTAAGTTCATGTATGATTAACTATCTAAGTTATCTCCCTAAAATATTTGGTTTCAAACACATATTTTACGTATTGGACATATATTATCGCCTCATATCGCTAAGTATTAAGACCGGAGATTATAAAGCAAAATTATTTAAATACTAAACTAAATATGGGGCTTAATAATACAAGGTACATAGAGTAATTAGCCACCTCAAACAAACTTTTCTTTCACTATATTAGTTTAACTTTAAAATCAAAGAAATTTTTTTCCTCCCGATTCATTTTTTTAATTTCTTAGAAACAATATCTAGCATTATAAGTTTATGATAATTTGTTGCCAAAAACTTACAAAAAATACCCAGAGATGTTAAGTATAACTAAAAATATTTCCCCAAGGAGTTTTATAAAATTATTTTTCTTGGAAAAAAAATTATAGTCTTATGCAACCATTTCCTTAGCTTATTGCATAATATGCTATGAAACACTTCTGCGTCTTTGTAAAACGTTTTGATTGAATGCTTTTTTCTTAGAGTTGGTCTTTGCTGTTTGACAATGTTACAGACACTTTCTATCTAACTATAAAAATTAATGCAGTATATTTCAAGATCAAAAATATTATATTTTTAAGGCAATTTGAACATGATTGAAATGAAAAAATATCAAGATGTAAGAATTAAGTGTAAAGACATACTTGATAAAATAAAAACGTCGTCGCTTTATTCGCAGTTAATTCCTTTTCAAAGAGTAACATTTTATTTGTTGTTATTGGTTTGTACAAACATTAAAGTTACTTCTGCTTTAGTTCCGCCGTCCATTGTTGAAGATGAGACAAGTACAGATTTAACAGTTGATGAAAGATCCAGAGTCAGCTTAAGGTGTAAGGCATCAGGATACCCAACGCCAAGAGTTGTATGGAGAAGAGAAGATGGTAAAGAAATTAATCTCGGACCAATGGGTGCCCAGAAGAGTAGCTCAGGTAAACGTTATTGCTATTTTTATCCTTCAGTAAAAGTAAATGATAAAAATTAAAATAATATTGCATTAGGGAATTATTTAACTGTTATCATGATGGCAGAAAATGATAGATGGCAATAAAATGTAGAAGTGCACTAGTAATGTAATACTGTGTCTTATTCAAAAGAGATGGCAATATTCATCAAAAAGTAAATACAACTATTTCATAATTCAATGGTGTGAATTATTAACATTCGTATAAAAAGAAATTGTTTATTTTGGTCTTTTATCAGTATTAATTATAGAAATCAACAAACTACCATAAACATTCCATTGAAGTCAACTATCTATTTAAATAACCCATACGCAATGACTTTTTTAGAAGAATAACTATCAGAATTCATCCATTTAAAAAAAAAATCTAAAAAGTAATTTTTTTCTTTTTAAAATTTACTTATATTTTATTATTTTTTATTATAATCTATTTATTAGTTTTCAACTCAGATAATGACTATAGAATTTTAATCACTAGTATTTCTGATTTTGGCCATTATCTGTTACCCATAGAAATGCATGTTTGAGCATAGCAAGATTTTTCGTTTCAATTAATATTGATTGTATTTTGCAAGTACTACCATTATTTATTAGCAAATAAATGCAAAAAAAATTGTTTTCGTTCCATTCTGGTTTTTAGATCCATAAAATTTATTGCTTCGAATCATTCCCCTCCTTTTTTTACACAATAAATTTAATGGATGTTGTTTGACTCAAGTATTTTTTTTTTATTTCTTATAAATTAATATAAGCATGTTTTAGTTGTTAATTTAGTAAAATATGAATACATCATTTCATTTTATTATATAAATACATTATTTCCTTTTATTCTGATTTAAATTTTACATTGTATCTATCATTATGAATTGATAAATTAGCTTAGAATGAAACAAATGATGACAGAAAGGAAATAGAGCATTGACTTATGGATTAAATTTTTTTTTACAGTAATGCAATTTTTGAAATGAAATGTATCTAATACAAAGTTGACTTAGGTACGAAATACGTCTGCATATGAATAAAACTATAGTGAAATAATACTAATGAGTGAAACGCTTTTTAAACCCAGTGTATTTAACTTTATTTTGAAACAAAGAAAAATCCAATGTTAAATAATCATTCTTACAGTTTCAATTAGAAAAAATAAATACCTACTAATTCCCAATATTTTCGAAAGTGTACATCAACTGAATAAATTTGAAGACTCTACGAGATTCTGTATCTCTGATAATTAGTGAATATCAATTATTAAATTACTTTTGAACTTTTTTCTATTATCAAAGAGAATTTATTGTTTATTTTCGTTACAAATAATGACATAAATTTCTTATTATGATTATGTCGTGTTTCCTAAAGTAAACAACAACAAAAAAACATAAAATTTGATTATCTTTTCTTTGAAGTGCTTCGAATGGATGGGGAATTTTTAAATTTAACTCAAGTTACAAGAGAAGATATGGGAGCTTATTTATGTATTGCATCAAATGGTATTCCACCATCAGTCAGTAAAAGAATTCTATTACAAGTGAATTGTAAGTATTTTTTGTTACTTGTTTCAGTCTCTTGTATGTCATATAAAATTTTATATAATTTGCAATTGGCATTTTAAAATGGTTATAAAAATATAAAATTTTAGTATGAACTATGTATATTCTATGCATATTTCATATTTTTTTACCACCCAATTTTAATCAATACTATAATGACAATGTTGTAATAAACGAATATTTTGCTCATAGTAGACTCTACAACGCTAACAGTGTCCTCTTTTTTAAATAAACCATGTTTTAAAAAAATTGCATACTGTAGTGTATTAGGCACTTTACCTTAAACATTTTTTCATAATCTACTTATATTTTTCTTTTTGTTTTATGCATAATTTAGAAAAAAGGGGAAAAATATGTAATGCCTTTTTAAGAGTTGTAAGGAAAACTTCAGATGGTATAAGCATACATGAAATGCAGCAAAGCGGAAGCAGACGGTAGGGCAGACAGCGCAGATGATTACTTTGGAATTTCTTTGAATTGGTTTGTTTTCAGGCGGTTTTTCTAAGAGTGAATAAGTTTTAGTAAGCTCGTTTACGGGAAAATTATTGCTCTGTTAGTAAAATAGCCGGTTATTTGTTACGGTAGAAAAAAAAGTTAGAAATTATTGAACATTATCTGCCAAAGAGTTTCTAGTATTTTTGTTGTCTTAGTATGGAATGATTTGTACAAAATAACATCTGATGGATGAAATGAATTAGGATTAATGTAAAGTCTTCACGTTTGTGAAAACTAAACGTTTTCTTATAAAAAAAAGAGAAAAACAACTGGCTCTGCAGCTCACTGAAGTGCAAGCGAACAGTAAGCCGTCAATTTAATTAGAATGAACTTAACTTTTAATTTTACACATTCGATGTGGCTCCAACACAGAACTGAGCACTGGAAAAGAATATTTTGATTCTCGTTGTATCCCTGGATGTACCTTTCATTTTTCTGTTTCTGATTTGTCTCTAAAGATTGGATTATATGTTTTTTCTGTTTGTCAGAGACTAATAACTTTAAATTTTTTTTAAGCGCATTGATCTTGATCTTAATTTATCTAATGAATAAAAACCCCGCAATAAATTCCAAATACAAGAATGTAGCACAACAGTATTTATGTGCTTGTACAACAACGTGCGCTACTTTTCAATGTGAAAACATTTTATGATCAAACTTTGAAATACAAAGCCGGCAATTACTTTATTCCGTATTGAATTGCCAGTTTAATCATCACGAATCCCGCCGTGACACTAGATATATCTTTGTGCTGAATTTCAATAAATTGTGGTATCTGCCCTCAACTTAAGGGATTTTAAGCCATTTTGTGCATTAAGCACACATGTCTGCATCTGCAACAATAAATAAATGACTAAAGCATGGAGGGAAAAAATGTAAAAAAAATTTTTTTTATCTCAAATGCATAAGTATTAAATTCTTCCCCTTTAACGGGGTACTTAAGTTAACGAAGATTAAGTTAACAAATAACGAAACGGTAACGAATATATTTTTAAAATTTTTTATTTAATGACGGATACTTGGGGGTTTTTCCCATTGGCCACAGAAATGCCAGAACTGCTACTCTCTTCTCGTTACCCAATGGGCACCTGTAGCGAAGCCACGGCGGTGGAGCAGCGGCGCCCACGTCACACAACCACAAACTCGTTTATAGGGCGGGTCACAATCACACACAAAGGAGAAAGGACATAGAACACAGAGAGAGAAAGAAACATCCATGTCCTGAGCAGGATTCGAACCCGCGACCAATTGCTCCACTGTCAGACACGCTAACCATTCGGCCAAATAACTTTATATATATAATTTTATGAAGGAAACCATGACTTAATTTTTGTCAAGTAGCAATTTGAAAACTCTACCTATGAAGTATACTAGAACAATGAGTCAGTGTGTTGGAAATCAATTGCGTAACTAAAAGGTTTTTAATGTTGTTTGAGGTAAGGGATTTGAATAATACCATTCCAATTAGTGATATTAAGTCGTTCTCAAGCTTTTCTTCACGTTAATGTGTTATATGTTAATGATATGGGGGCTTAAAGCATATTAACACAGATTTAATTTACCCATAATGATAGAATTTGAAACATTGATAATATGTCCATTAAAGCTCGGATGTGCATGTTAAAAATATTGACAACAGCTTTATACAGGAAAAAAAATTCTAGGACAAAACCGTAATGTTTATCATCAAAAATGTTCTGCTAAATAATTGGTAAATGCGGCTTAACATTCTAATGACCTACACCCGTCATAAATAATACATTTGAATTACCTGAAAATGAATTTCCTAGTCTACCACATTTGCGATTATATTGTTCTGTAAGAAATCAATTCATGCATATTAACAAAAAACACATTCAATTCAAATACATATTAACACAAAATTTGTGTTCCAGTAATGTTAGAAGTGGAAACATTGATTTCTAGACTATCAGCGTATTTTATTTTAAAATATAAGAAACCCGATATATACCAATATATTTAATTAAAATAAAAACAAAAACAAATATTCTCTATTTATATTTAAAATAATAACCATTGTATCATAAGCGCTGCTAATCATTACCAACTGAATTTATTTTATAGCATTTAATGCACAAGAAAAATCTGATCAGACATTCGTCCAATTCCATACTTTAAAAATATCTCTTAACAATTTAAATATTATACTTTACAGCAATCAACTATTAAGTTATTAACTATCAGTTATTGTATTTTACAGCGATTGCTTAGGAATCAGCATAATGTCCTATCACAATAAAATAAACTTTTACATCTTGTATGATTTGTGATAAATATTTCTGCAAAAGAGATATTTTTGCATCACTTAAAAATTTAAGCTGGTATAAAATACAAGATTAAAAAAATAATCCAGAAGCTATCACAAACATTAACTACAAAGGCAAACAATTCTGCAACAATTAAAGCAATCTTTCCAAACATATCAGGTTAAAACTGTAAATTACAAGGAAACAATCTCCAATTTGTCTTATCGGTTCAAAATTATCACTTCAATCTGTTAATTACCTGAGATAAGATGGCATTTTCAGATTAAAACAATTTTCCTTTAAAAGATTTATTTCTTTTCTGCTCAGAATAATTACAATGCTGCAATTAACTTTGAAATGTGTTGTGAAGCTGTCATTAAGTAAAAATCTGGTAAAAGAATTCTTCTTAACTTAGTGTTGTGAAATGCAGATATATTTGATTAATGTAAAAGTCTTCCGTTACAGTGAAATAAAATAGTGTTTAGTTTTGTTACTTTTAGTTTTAACTAAGTAGTTGAAATTTATGACTGGTAAGTCTTTAATTAAATAATTTATGATTGTCAAAAATAGGTAAAACTTGTCCAAAATATATTTGTGTATTTGAAAACAGCTTTTAAAGCTGGAATGTTTACATACATTGAGTTAAGATAATTTTAGCGCTGTTTATTAAAACTTCATTTATTGCTTAACTTTAAGATAATAGATTTTTCTTTCTGTTTCAGTATATGTCACTACCTTCGAAAATTAATAATATATGATTGGCAATTATAAATTTATATATGACATATTTCAAAACAATTTATTTCGGTTATTCGGTATGTATTTTATGTATTGTAGTATGTATTACATATCTGGTCTCGATTTTGACATTTATGAAAAATTTTCCTTTTTCAAAACTGATTCATTCTCAAAAGTGCCCTTTTAGGTTTTTGAATACGAAACAAACAAAAAATGAACCATAATTAGAAGTTTAAAGGTGAATAATTGAGCAATTTTAACGTACTGACGACATGGCTGCCAAATATGGTGGCTTGTTTTCATGAAGTGTACTGGTGAAGCGTACTATCAGTTATTTTTTTATCCCTTTATTAATAGAGAAAAAAGAGCTTTGTGTATGCTTCGTAAAAAAAACTAATTTCTTAAAAAAAATATTGTATATGTGCATCCTAAATATATGATTTTTATTTTACATTGTAGGATTTTTATTTTACATTGCATCGGGAACGTAACTTCAGTGATTCTTATATTCAGTGCGCAAGAAAAAAAAGGACCACGCTGAATAACTTGTGACTGGATCTTCATGTTCTAGGACTCAATTTTAATGGTCCGAGGGGGTTACTTTGATTATGCTAATTAATAAGTGCAGACGATATTTTAAGTTACGAAATCAAACATAAAAACCTACTCTCTCTGATTAAACATACCTTTTTGTGAGCGGATAAGGATTTCTGACCACTAAAATATGTATAGAGGGCAGCAGCAATCTGGGAAATATATTTTTAATAGTTTGGTCAGAAGAGCTGACGATGGTTTGGACCAATTAACGCTAATTGTACTTTTTGCATATTTTGCCAATCTCGAGAATTTTTAATAAACTTAAATAAACTTTATGATCTATTAAAGTGCCATCCAGGTGGCAAAAATAATGCCTAAATGCTAGTTCTTTTTCCTGTAGTTGGCATGTGAAACAATGCGATATCTTATTGAAGCTTCTCACACGAATTCTACTCACCTATTTGTGGGATCCCATATTAGCTACAGTTTCATCGCAGCCAACTGCTATTGAATCCTTCAGGCTGATTTTTCATTTGTCAAGTGATCAGTAATACTAGGTGCAATGGAAGCTGGATGATACGTAATAATTGTCACATGATTTATGTAAACGTCGGGGCAAACTTTTCATAATGCTGCTATATTACAGCTTCTCTGCTTCGTTTCTTCTCACACTTTTACACAGATATAGGTCGAAATTTAAGTATAAATTTTCATTCCTTGATTTTTATAGTTTCTTATGATTTTCATGATTTTTATTGTTGTAATAATGATACAATAATAAATAATTGCTATAAAAATATCGAATTAAAATTTTTATTTAAATGTCGACACTTTATTAATTATAAATATAATAATACTTTGCGCAAATTCCGCGTTTGAGCCAATTCAAGGTAACAAACAAATAAAATGCTGTTCTTAACTGAAGTAATGAACGCTCCTTACAATCCCACAAATCTTTATTTATGCTCTTATTTCATATTTTGTAATCTGGATCTGGCAAACTAGTTGGAAATAGTTTTTGCAGTTAGTTCATAAGTAATTGGCCTTTGTTTTCCCTTGTCACCTTATATGTTTCTATTTGTGTATCATTTTATATGATTCTTGAATTTTTGTGAAATTTACATGACAAAATTTTCTTTAATGTAATAATAGAATGCACTACTTTTGTAGATATAATCGTATGGGCTGATGACAAGATTATATTTTTTCAGTGCAATTGTTTTCTAATTTTAGTTATTTTTATAAAATTTTTTCAGAAAAATTTATCTATATATATATATATATATATATATATATATATATATATATATATATATATATATATATATATATATATATATATATATATATATATATATATAAACTTTTTTCAATGATTATGACATTTAAATTGTTGTTTGATAGTTCAACCAAAAATTCGAGTTAGTAACCAAATGGTAGGAGCAGCACTAGGCAGTGACGTTTTACTTGGATGTCGTTTGGAAGCATCCCCTCGTCCACTGACGTCATGGATAAGAAATGATGGAATCATACTTCTAAATAACAAAAAATATGAAATCTCAGAAGTTGCTGAATCTTACAGGATCCACATGCAGTTAAAGATTAAAAATTTGGATGAGAAAGATTATGGTCACTACAAGTGTGTTGCCAAGAATACCTTAGGCGATAAAGAAGGATTCGTCAGATTAATAGGTAATTTCTACAGCAATTCAATCAATTTTAATGAAAAAGTGTTTGTAAGTTTTAAGGCAATTTTTTTGTAAAATATAATTTATATTGAATCACTTTACTGCAGGTTATCTTTATAACAAATGTAATTTTAAAAATATTTAAAAAAAATTAAAACTCTTTCTATTTCTTTTTAAAATAAGTTTCAATACTCTTCTTCATACTTTGTCCAAATATGAATTGACTTAACTATAACTAATCGAAATCAACTAAGGAGATGAAATTAATCTGTAATGCAATATCTATTAAGACTTTTAAATTATAAGCTAATTGCTCCCCCTGTTTTTACAGCGTGTTTGGGAACAACTCTGAAAGCTTCCAATTGTAAGAACATTTTGGATTGCAATTGAAGTTATATTTTGCAACATTTCCATATTTAACACATAAGGCGTCTGAGCTCCTTCCTCTATGAAAACAACTACCCTTTATTTTTTCCACCTCAATTAATTTTTATTTTATATGTAGAAGTAAATTATGATTATTGTTTATTCATTTTTATAGGAAATAAAAATATTTGTTAAAAATTCAAATTATACAATACAAAATAGCTTAAATGAGAAAAATTTAAAACTTTTTTCTATTATCATTTTTTAGCGCATTTCTTAAAAAAAATTGCTATAACTGTGGATAATCTTAAGGAGTACTTCATCTTCGATATCTGTCGAAAGCTGATGCAAACCATTTATTACAAATAATTAATAACCACCATTCATTGGCATCTGTATGGGAGCTTTAGTGGGACGTATAATGAAACTCTTTTATCACTTACTCTACATTTCTCTTTCCTCTTACTCAATCTTTCAACACGTTTGCATTTAGTATAACTTTAATGATTTCGTATTCTTTATCTGCCTGTTAGTTCGGGATTGCGAAGTAGGTACTCGTCTTGTGTGGTCCATAATAGAAGGTGGTGCTCTTAGAAATCTAATTATTGACCCTTTTCTATGTTTGCAAAATATGACCTACCATGAAATATTTTCTCTTAGTACTGAAGGTTGTAAGATCTGGAAAGTGTACTACGCAGCAAAAAGGCCTTACACGTAAAAAAAAAAAAAACAAACAACAACAACTGTAGAATATAAAGATTTTTTTGATGATAATGAACTTGCAGATGAATATTTAACTATTTGTTTTCTTGGCGAAAGCAACCATCAAACAGAAAAAGAGCAAAACCTACAATCATCTTAAACCAAATAATAATTTGAGATTCTATGAAATGAGCAATTTTACTGAAAATGCATACCGACAATATGAATGCAGAAATAAACGTTATGGTGAATTGTATGCAAAGTCAATTATATAAAGTGTGATCGTATTGCTACCATACAAAATATAAATCTAGAAAAACATAAACAAGCATATCGCAGGAAAATTGTAAGTTGCTATTTTTTTTTCTTATTCACTATTTTTTTTAAAATTTCATATTTTGTTTTTTATAAATGAGGAGAAAATGTTTACTTTTCAATTGTTACGAAACTGTAGGGGATTCTTCAATCCACCGTTTAGGACTTGGGAGAAAAAGTGACAGTAAAATTATTAACAATTCGCTGCCGAAGCTCTCGTTTCGGACACAAGCTATAAAAATAAGAATGAATAATTTTCTGCACCAAGTCTTTAATTCTGAGTTGCATGTACTTTATTAAATATTATAATTCTAAAACAAATTTTAAAAAAATATTATCATTTCACGTAGAGAAGCCTAAAGTATCAATAACCCAAACTCTCTTAAAAAATTATAGATTATGAAAATGTAATAGGCATAAAACCCATTAATGATATATTTTAAGCTATTTTTTATGTATTTCCATGTACTTTTATGTACATATTATAAAATGAGCTTACGTCTTTTGCTGTTGTATAAATGGAATTATTTTAAATTGTAAGCGATGTATCAGAAAACAATATTGAGGTACTGTCTGTTGGAAATATGTCCCTTTTTATTGTGTTCCCTTATTATTTTTAATACAGGATTGCTCGTAGTAAGTTAGTGACATGAGTCGTTACGTCATACGTCATTATTCTCCCCAAAAATAAACAAAGGATATGCAATTAAATACTAATTTTATGCTGAAATAATAATAAAATATAGATTTTGAAATCCCAGAAAATTTTAACTATATGGAATGCAACAAAAATTATTTTAAAAATGAATTAATGTCGCAGAATATTTTTTTATTCAATTCGCAATACACCATAAATAGACTCAAACAAAGTTTCAGAATTTTCAGTTGCAAAAATATTTCTTTAAAAGTAAAATATATATGTTTTAAATTAAACTTGACAAGTACTTAAATAAGAAAACTCATTTTTAAAACATTTTAATTGTTTATAAATTATCCCAAACAATTCAAAAACACTATTATTTAAGAAACAAAACGAAAATTGTGACACATTTAGACACAGAACATATTTTGAATATTTTTGTTGAAGATCAGTATTGATTAATTGATTGCTATTATTTGTTTTAGTAGGTAGTTTTACCTGATTTGTAGGTTGTTTTTGTTCACTTTGCTTTCCCTTCAATATTATTTGAAAAGTTTTCTTCTTTTTTTTAAAATATGATTTTATTTATTTTTAATAATATATTTTGCTTACATCTAATAAGTTACTTGAAATGGTTTTGGTCTAAACCACATTATAATTTAGTTGTAGTAATTGTTAGAGAAATTCGTTTTGTTTAAATTAGTTTGTACTATTCTTTTCAGAAATAAGTCCCCCAACAAGTAGTCCCTTTTCAACTCAATCCCATGAATTTTACGTCCCTATTCAAAGAGGTAAGACTGTTTAGAATTTTGATACAAATTTTATGTACTGAAAAGAACTTAGTTAGCTAATTATCTTAATAAAACACTCAAAATTCATTAAAATATTTTATATCCTCTTGATGTAAGCGTTGTTCAAATAAAACGTGACTAATTTTCAGGTTTAAAGAGGGCGATTTACATAGTTGATTTGCAGAATATTTATTATTAAACTCAGCATATTTTTAACAACCCCTAAGCATTTCTTCTAATGTGAATCAACCCTAAAGACAAAGAAACTAAGTCAAGAAACATAGTTAAACTCAAATAATTTAGCTTTTTCTTAGACCTTGTTTAATCTAGTAACGTTTTAACTTAAATACTAACAGTTTTAACTATAATTAATTTAGAATAGGTTTTATGATGATGAATGTAACAGATTTTTAAGGAAAAAATTTATTACGTTCATTAATTGTTTTATACTCTGGTGTCAAGATCTGGGTATTATAGGGAGCATTTTTAAATAACTTTCTCGTTTCAACAACCTCTATTTGCAATAGTTTCACTATAAGAGAGAAAAAATTTGTATTGGATTAGATACTAATACCAAACTGCCATAGTTTTGCTGAAGTTCCCAAAATAATACTTAAAATTTCATGAACTTTATCATTTATGTGAAACAAACTCTTGTGTTGACGCTTTAATTCAAGAATTTGGACGGAAATAAAAAAAAATTTAACTTAAAAAAATATTTTTGCATCTAACAAGTGTGTCTAAAAATTTACATATTTAATAATAAATTATTTTTCTATCATTCAATTAGTCCATATAACAAGTATTTTTGACCATTTGAACTATAGTTTGCGAGAGCTTAAAGAGTTTTTTCCCCTCATTGAATTGAATAAGCAACTTCTGATAAATACCTATTATTTTGTGATTGGTCAATAATGAATTAAATTGTTTGCAGTCTTATTACATATTTCTTTCTCTTTAATGCTAATTGTAGTTCGTTATTTTATTATTTTCTTTTAGTCAATAAATTTATGTGTTTTTGATATAGGCTCCACTGCTACATCCAGTGAGTCAAATTTAAAGAAAGCTTACGGGATACCAGCTCCTAACTCATTAAGAGATGAATCTCAGAGTTTATCATCAGGTTAGTAGGAAAATTTACGTATTTGTTTATAATATGTAGCTAAAATAAACTACCCAGAATTATAATGCGGTATTTTTTTACAGTTTATTTTTTAATAACACATGTAAAAATTAAAGTAGTCTTTAACATAAACAAAACATATATGATAGAAAAGAATAGTTATTTGTCATTTTTTGCTTATATAATGTTTTGTACTTAAAATACTACCATATCTACAATAAAACCCTATTTTTCAAGAATACATTTTTCTGCACTATCGTTTGGACATACTATTAGTATAATAGCAAAGTCTGTGGTTCATTAAAAACACTCCCGACACATTTTTTAAAGATTTTTTAATGATTGTTTAAAGATTAAAATGGAAAGAAAAATAATATTCATGGGAGGTAAATTAAAGTTTTATTCAGAAATTATAGAAGATTTGAGGGAAACAGATTAAAATCTTTAAATTTTCACTGTGCACTCATTCTAGATTTCGTGCAGTGCTTTATTATAGTTATTTTAAACTTTATTTGTGATAATATTTTCCTAGTTTATGAGGGGAAAAAAGGACTTCGTTCAAATAATACATGATTTTCAAACACCATTTTGAACAAGATTTTAATTAAGCATGTAATATATAGTGAGTGGGACATGTAATATCTTCTATGTGGCACATTCATATTCTTATTTGTTACACATTCCTAAATTATTATTGATGTATTAAATAACTTATAATTCAGAAATCCATGTAGTTTTCTTTTTTATTTTATCAGACCTCTGCTATTATTTTCCATTTTTATGCTGCTACTATTATGTTTAGTATTGTTTCTATTTTCTAATTAAAATTCAAACTTCATTTTTGAAACTAAAGCCCGAAGAAACTTTTTTTCTTAATTCAGAGACCAATATAGAGCATTAATTACATATTTTCCTATTTGATAATGGCACACGTTTAAATAATTTTTATTTCCTTTCTTTTAAAAAATAACTATGACTCACTTCATGCATTGAATGATGATAAAAAAAAAATGATTTCCGTATAAACTATTTTTTTTAATTTAATGATTAATTATTATCATTCTGTTTCTCCGAGTAATTATAGTACATTATGTATACTCTTAAGGGAGCAAAACAGCATTATTGAAAAGTAAAAGTTATTGAAAAGGTAATGAAGGATAAAAGTTTACTTTTTTTCTAAATGCAAACTAGATATTAAAGTATTTCTGCATTAACCAACCATAAGCTAAGGAGGTCATTGAGGTTAAGGCTCTACAATTTCGTGACCAATGACATGGGTAATTGCTATATGGTTTGCTCTGTTTCCCAGACAACCTTGTACCCAAAATTCTGAAGCTGGGAGGATACTAAACAGTAACTGGGAAATAAGCCCCAATCTTTCCCAGTGAGAGATCAATGCCTTAACCATTGAGCCATATGGTTCATTTAGATATTTCTCATTATTATAATATTGCATTAGTATATAAATTAAAAAAAAATATTTCCCTGTTGCAAAGCAAATATTTTCCAATTTTAAAGGAAACTCAGTAAGTTTGTTTTTTAAAGAAAAGATTTACAAACAAACTGAATTTCAAAATATAGGTAATTTAATTTTATGAATTTGAGCAGATAAAAAAAATGTTATAACAAATGTTGAGATGATTGGCTATAACACCGTTATTTCTTTTGGTCCAAATACCTCTGAATTCACTGCTTAAAAACACAGGTACAGATAACGCTTCAAGATGTCAGATATCAAAGACTTGACCTTGTCCTCACTGTAAAAAAGGGGGAATTAATTTTTTTTTTATCAGATGTAAATAAGCAGGCAAAGAAAAAGGCGAAAAATTGTCACATCAGCACTTCTTGAGGAATCAAAAATATCCTGATTTCATTCTATCTGGGAATTCCAAGACTTTCCAGAAGGGCCAGACAGCGAACTATTCCTGAATATAAAAACATGTTTTCTTTTATTAGGAGATTAGTTGAATAGAAAACAAATTCTCCGAAAAACCATCACACATTTTTAAATTTCTTTTTCAAAAATAAGTCAGCAAATTCATTAACAAAGACCCCATAGTCAGCTAAAAATTTCTCCATCATAATATGTGGTATGAGACCAGTGGGAGTATAAAATGAAAAATAAGCACAACCCACTCTTTCACCCACTCTTTCTTTATCATTGAACATGGAACCATCTTTATAGACATGCAGCAATGAATCTCTGGGATATCTATTTTTAATAGTTGATAAATTTAATACCAGCATCGGTGAATCACCCATGTGTTTTCTACAATCTTCCAAATCTATATCACTGCTAGCTATTAATATTTTAAGGAGTAATTGGGCATATAGATAATCTGTGGATTTTGGTGAACGTTTGAAATCAGTGACTGCAGATTTAGCTTTTCATAGAGAAGAGTGCATTTTTTTCAAGTATGCTACTAATTGGGGACTTAACCAAAGATGTACCAAGATTTTTGGTGTTCCAATAAAGATAGAAACACGGTACATTTTACTATATTCTGGCAGTTTTGTTCATACTTTTTCTCTCGGTGCACCATTCATAGTTTTTGATTGGAAGATTAGTTTAAACTTTTCTTCATGACTTGACAATTAGAGTGCATGTATAGTTCTTTGTAGTTTTCTTTTTAATATTTGTCTTATGATAAATAAAGTAAGCATTAACAAGTTTTTAAGCGAAGCAAAATCAAAAATGCAAGTTTCAATCTAACGTATAATTTTTGAAAAAGTTAGGGATTAAAACATCAAATCCTGTTTGATGCTGTAAACAAGAAAACAAGAGGTAGATAAGAGAAGATGCTATAAGACGATTAATAGAAACACTTTCAAATTGATCAATTCGATTGATCAACTGAACCAATGTATATATACAGTGATTTTGATTTACCATGCTTTCATATTAATTTTAATCTCTGTAATATATTCTTATTTTACATAGTTTTTAACAAGGGATTTTAAGAAAATCCATTTTTATTTAAAAGTTTTGCAGTTTTAATGATAATAATATGTAATGATTTTTTTAAAATGTAATAATTATGTCTTTTTTTATTTTATTGTCATGTAAAGATAAGCAATTGAGACAAGGTAAAGATGAAGGGACATCAGATCATGATCAGTCACACCGTAAGATGTACCCAACACAAAGAAGCCCTACAGGTACAACAAATCTATAAACTTATAATAATCATTCTTAAAAATTATGGTTTCATTAATAGCAACATGATATATTTTAAAATTAATTTAAATAAATTGTTTTTTAGTTTAAACAGTAAGAGATAGTACCCCACAATAATTAAAGTGGCAAATAATTAATTAAATTGAATTTAAATTTCGTAACTTTGTTAGTTCTTGAATATTTCATTACGAGATTATGAAATATTGTTCTATATTTGTTTCAACTGCTTAGAGTTCAAAATCGAATTTATTAAACTGGAAAACTAAGCAAATTGACCTGACTGCTTGAAATGACAGATATTTATCCCACTAATGCACTTTCAAACAATATTTTACAACTAACTTCTAAATTAATTTCTTGTCAACACTGAATGTGCTATATTAAATTATTTTCTTAAACTTCATAATTTTGATGATCAGAAAATGCTAGGCAGGAAAGCACGGGATCAAAAACAAGGCAGAAACTTAATTGGTACAAAAGTATTGAGACAAAAATTTTCTCATTTCTAAGACATGTTTAGCTTATTAAATTTTATGGAAGTAATGTGAATATTTTGAGCAAAACTAATCAAAATATAATGCTTAAGAAATTAAAACCCATCTTTCTTATTTATTAAAGTGGATGAAAATTGCATTAAGTGTAGCCTATCCATTGTTATATTTAATTTTTGTTATTTCGGCTGTATGCTTTCTTCCTCATATATGCTTATCTGGAATTTCACTAAATTTCTTAATTACTTCTAAAAATTTAAATTTTTAATTAATAAAATAGTGATAAAGAAAAATAGACAATTGACTAGTGGGAGCATTTTTAATAAATATTTCAGAATACCCTTATCACGAATCACGTTTATATATTTTTTTTATCAAAAATCATGCATTATACTCCATATTAAATGATACATAAATTAGTTTTGATGCATACTTTTTTTAAAATATTTTTTGAAGTTTTTATGATTGACGCATGCTTTATAAAAAGGAGTTTGCTTGAGCAAGACATAAATTGATTAACTGAATGCCAAATCAGAATGGAACTTATTTTAACATCTTAATGCAATCTTGAATAATCATTCTTAAATATTTGATCAACGTTAAGACCAAATAAATTCAAGTTATAAACAGAAAGCTAAACATATTCCAACTATCAATTGCGAAAAAAAATTAAAACAAAACAAGCTAATATAATAATCTAGCTATATAAGTATGTTTTTCATATTAATATAAAACAAATAATAATATTAAACAAAAATACTTTTAAACTAAGTCATTAAATAATCACATTAGTTACATAGTTACATTATGAATTGAGTCTTATTATTTTAAATAAATACCTTTAAAAATAATATAGCTCTAAGTTACCTGCTTTATTATCACAGTAAATTTTGAGCAGCTTTTTTCATTCATTGAGTCTTTAGTTTATTTGAGCACATTATCATTTGATTAAAGAAACACGCATCAAAATGAACTAAAATATGTATAATAAGACGTATATATACGCCAAACGCACATAACTATTTAAGTAAGTCATATTACTTCATGATTAAATGAAGTATTTTTTAATATGTCATTAAATAGTTCTTAGCATTCTAAATATTTAAAAAAGAAACGAAAATTAATTTCTAGAGATATTAAATCAATTTGATCTAAATTTTAAATTTTATCCTAATAAATATTTTGATACTAATATTTCAATTTATAAATTGGCAAATATGCATGTACTAATTAATTTATTTGTATAAACTCATTTAATTTACTTGTATTAACTTATTTATTTTATTTGTAATAACAAAATTGAAACATTATGATTTGTGATTATGATTTTTATACTATGATTCAATAATACATTAAGTTATGCGAATAATAATTATTTTATAAGAAATATTCTTTATGTTATTGCCTTTAAATGCAAAAACGTTTTAAAATTATGTTTAGAAAGATAAATTCTTAAGTAGCTAATTGAGATATGATAAAGAAATCTCTAAAAATAAGCTTTAAATATATCGATGGCTTGTCTTAATTTCAATCTGCTATTATAAATGTTGATTGTCTAGTCTAGTATATACACGGAGGAAACGATTCTGGTAAAATTTCAACTCCGCATTGCAGTGGTTAAAAAAACATTAGAATTCTGATTAATGGATCCAAAATATTCAATAATTAAACCATTCATTTGATAATATATCCATTCATATAGTTACAGTTTGTCGGAAATTCAGTTTTTCTAAAATATAATTCCATCTACCACTTTAGCAAAAAATTCAGAACTGAAAAGTGAATTATGTATTGGGTTACTCTGAGGTATCATGATAAAAATACCAAACTTTGTCACATTTTATAAAATTATATTTTCTTGTTAATTTTACCAAAATCATTACCAAAGTCCTTCGTTAAAAATTACAGAGCGTTTTGGTTTTACCAAAGAACCAGAAACACAAAGTTTTTTGCAATATTCTGGTAGTTATAACCATTCTTTTTCTCAGTGTATATGATATATTTTGACTGCTCTATTATATAATGACAATATCAATAACATCAACAATATATTAAGAGTGTTTGAAGGAATAAGTGATAGATATAATCTAACACCAAATACTGTTTTGTTATATATTATATTATTCTATACAAATACATTTTAATATTCATTTATTTTTATTTGCAGATACAAGTAATACGTGCCAAACACTAGCTTCTTCACTTACTACTTTGCTAGTTATTAGCATAGCAATTTTACAGTTTGCTAAATCGTCTAATTGAAGAAAACCACGCATGGTTTTTTCTTGCTCATGCAGGAAATGTAAATGTACAGTTACTGCTGATCTATGCTTTAAAAATGTTGTAAAAATCGTGTAAGATATAACAATGTTTAAAATTATGTAAATTACGATTGACGTGTAAGTAGCAATACCTAAATAACAATATTTTGGAAGGTGAGGTATTGATATGCCGTATAGAAAGTTTTGAATAATGAAGGAAAATGTTGCTTGGAAATAATTATAATTTTATTTCCTTTTTTAACTTCCCCTCCATGAAATATTTCACGTTTTTTTTTGCTTTCCTTTACGTTATTTATTTTTACATTTCAAGAAACATAATTTGAAATTCTCTGTTTATATTTATGTGTCTAATATATTTTTCTATACGTTTGAAAGTATATCTGAATACTTTTCTGAAGAAAAGTAAAGTAGTGCATTTCATTTTCGTATTAAACATCTAAATTAATTAGAGCAGCTGAAATACACTTAGTTACTTTAAAAAGTTAAATTTTCATTCATAATTTAAAAATTTTAATATTAAATAAATATGGTATTGTAAATTTCGATTTTGTTATAATTTTCCGAATTTTGATTGTATATAAATTACAAATCTGGTTTTGAATTGAATTTATCCATTTCTATTTTCATTAATATTAAAAACTAACTTTATTATCAAATATTTCTAACTTCATTCGATTTAAATTTCTACTGAAAAAATTTCGAATTGCTTTAAATTCTTTGCAGTATTTACTTAGTTTGAAAGAAAATATCATGAAATTTTATTTTTCAAATTAGGTAACTAACGTTTTGTATGGTGATCTATTTTTATAAACATGTGCTTTAGCATCTTATTTTTTCAGAAGAAATTTAAATTCTAATTTACTATATTTAATTAGGTTTTAGACATTAAGCTTGTAAGACATATCATAATAAAAAAATCAATAAGTAATCATGACATGCGAACATAAACTAAACTAACTGTTTGATATTTGTTATGATAGTGTTTCAAAAAATTATATTATAATAACTATTACTTTCATGACTACATGCTAATAATAAATCTAACGTACATATGTTAGATATGATATGTTATTTATTGTTTAAATAATAATAATCATTGTATTTAAAAAAGAGGAATGTTTAATTAATTGTAATTATATCCTTTTTATTTCAACTCATAATACATAGTTTTAATTCTTTGCACTAGTTACTATTAATTTTTAAAGAAATGTATTATGAAAATATCCGTATAAAGCTAAGTAGATCGCATTATTATGACTTTTACTTTTGTTCTTTCCACAAAGATATTATTATTATTATTATTAAAAAAAAAGTGAAGATTATTTTTTAATGCTGCCTATTAGTTTAAACCAATTAACTTTTAATCTACAAAAAATGCTTAGTAAAATAGATATCTCTCAAAGAAAAAAATCACAAAATATTTGATACCTTAATTTAAAAATGAATTTTTAATCAGATTGTGAAGATAACTATTTTTTTCCACTGAATGTTAGAGATAAATATAATACGTAATTTGAATCTATTATTGCATTAATACTTTAAAATATGTTATATTTAAGTACTTATAATTTTATTTTATCTTACGTGTCATTTCATAAAAAATTGATATACTAATTTTTTAATTTGTGTTTTAAATTTCAGAAAAAAAAAATTTTGGCGAAATTTTGGTTTTTGTAACATGTTTAAGCTGCTTTATTATTTAAATGATTTCATAAGCATGTTGTTTGTTCTAGGAAAAATGAAACTCAATTTTTAAAAATTTCAATCTATTTAACGAAAAATAAATACACATATACATGAAAATAAAAAATACACAAAATGTTTGAAATTCTAATATGCATGTTTTTTTATTAATACTATACTATAATAACTATAACTATTTGATTGCATGCAAATGATAAATCTGGCGTAAATTGAGTAATTTATTAGTTTCTTATCTATTTAATACAGATGGAACTTATAGAAGTTATTATTGTTTTTAACCACACATTATTGTATTTCGTGTTGTATTTATATACATTTCTGATTGGTGCAAATTATATTGCTTGGAAAATCCACGACGAAAACATTTTTGAAGAGAAATTTGAGTCATAAAAATGTTTAAAAGTACATTTCTGTTTTTCTCACTTTTTCTCCCTCACATGCTTGTATGAAGAATAATATTTTATGCATATCTACGAAATCATGATTTTGAACTTAAATATTTTTGCTGAAATAAAAACACGATGGTTTAATAGCTTCAGAAGCAACTTTGATATCAATTTATGAAATATTTGTCTTGAGTTATAATTCAACTTGTTGCTTATTAGATTTTTAGAATTAATTCGTTAAAGTACAAAAAAGAATTCAATATGCTACATATTTTGTAGCAATTAAAATAAATTATAATATTACACGTGCAGTGCATGTCTGCAGTGTTATGAGTTTCAAATAAAAAATTTAAGAATTTTTAATAAAACTTTAAGTATAGTTACTATTCCAGCTTCGTAAAAAAATATTGTACTTATTGGCATGTTGGTTATGTGATTATTCTTTAAGAATTAATGTGATTATTCTTTAAGAAACAATAAAATGTAAATGTGCCAAATTATTCACAAATAAAAAATTATAGTTATTCTTGTAATTAAATATTTCCAAACATTGTAATTAATTGTTTATTTTTTCTTTTCATCAAAAACATTTATTGGTTGTTAATTTACGGTTATAAATTAAACATTTGTTTATTTATATTCGTGCAACTGTAAATCTATGGCTATACATAAAAATAATATAATAATATTATTTCTAATATGTAACATTATTTGCTTTATCCTTATTGTAATTATTATGATATTTGTAAATAAAGGGTTGATACAATATATAGCATTTTTAATTTATTAATTTGAATTGTAAATAAAAGAATGTGATTTCATAAGATTTATGTATGTTAGAATGAATATGTCATTGTATCATAGGGCATTATATTTCGGATGAATTATTAAACTATTATTTTTTATTTTTTTATTTATTTAATAAGTAGGCGTTATAGTCAGTGAACTTGATTTTACTCTTGAATATTTTTAAAAATTAGATAATTTGTGGTGAAATTTTCCCCCCAGAATAGTTTATCCATATTAATATAAAAATTTTATCTCAAACATTCAAAAATTTCTTCATAATATTGGTGAATTTCAGATTTAATCTAATGAAAATTTAAAAAAAAGGTTTTAGAAGTTTTTTAAAATCTTTTTTTCCTCCATTTAAATGTTTTAATATCAATAATTTGATAAATGAGGAAAAATTCAGCAGCCAATTTACGCAAACTTTCCCCACAAAAAGCTTTAAAATGTACAAAATAATGTGTGTTAAAAGAGATAACATAGAAAAAATGTATGAAGAAATATAAAAATAAGATCAAATTTTTCAGTTGGGATTTTTTTTAGTTGCAATTTTTCATCACTCTACTTTATAGTATTTTTTTCAGATTTTTACTTCATTCAGGTATGTAAATTTTCCAATTTTCCTCACAATAAAAGCAAAATTGAGATGAAATAAAGCACGAAAAATCCTTCTTACCAATACGATGATATATTTAATGAATTCTCGTTACATGCAGGGAACTTTCTTCAACTCGAGACTATTTCGAAACATTGGATAATTTTAGGCGATATATATATATATATATATATATATATATATATATATATATATATATATATATATATATATATATATATATATATATATATATATATATATATATATATATATATATATATATATATATATATATATATATATATATATATATATATATATATATATATATATATATATATATATATATATATATATATATATGTGTGAGGGGGGGGGTGTGGGTGTGTGACACTTTCTTAAAGCGTTTGTGTAATAAATGCTTTTCTGGATCATTTGAAAAACTGGCTTATCATTAAATATCTTTGTAAAATCAATTGAGTGAGAATTTATTTGATAATTAGAGTTTTTGATACGTTTTATTTTTTTTACTTTCCATTTGAATCCGAAATACGATAATCATTTGCATTACGATTTATAAATGTTCAAAAAATTTTTTAATAGTATGAATTTAGATTAAAAATGCCAAAAAACAGAGAAATAGGTAAAATATGTTTAAATATTAAGTATTTCTTTAGTATTCATTTTTTTATGAATATAATTAATTAATCTTATAGTTGTAATAACTAATGTATGATTTAATATCCCCCCAGATTTAATAGATTATCATTCTAGCGTTTTCATTTTCTTACAAAATTGATATAAATTTATTTTTTTCTAAGATAATAAATAAATTTTTAAGTAAAAAGAAGAATACCATAATATAAGAAATTGGCTAAAACTAATGCAAATATATTCGACTGATCTGTGTTGAGAGAAAATAATTTTTTAAGAACTTTGAATTAATAAGTATCTCAGGATTTTAAGCTATGCCTATTAAGACTGATGTAAACTATTGCCTAAAAAAACTGTTATTTTGAAACATGATATTATCTTACTGGTATTACACCATTAACTTATATTAACTTTTAAACTTATATTTTGCATATTGTGGTCATTTTATTATCTTCCTGTTTGATCGTTTTTGAAGTATATTTGATGAAAATGATTACCATGGTGAATATGTTGATAAAAAAGATTTTTGCCAGTCTCGATGTATTAAAAAATTTAAACAAAAATATGTTAATTAGCTTCGATATTATTTGCTTTACATAATTTAGTCTTAAAAAAGTTAATTACTTAAAATTATATTTGAGCCATCTAATAAACGTATGAAATTTAAAGAACTGCAAAATATATAAAACCAATAACTTTGCCGAGAAAATGTATGACCATAGCAAAATTACAAGTATATGGTAAACTTTACCATGTTTTTAGACACATGGGGACACCAAAAACTTGGTCATTTTTCTTGAAGCACCTTGATTTTGATTTTGGTAAAATTAATAATAAATATGGCTTTATATGTGATAAAATTTCATAAGTGTGGCAAAATTTTGTTTATAGCAAAGCATAAAAAATCATTTTCGGCTAAAATTTGCTTTTCAAATATTTATTTTTCATACGTGTATGGTAATACAAACCATGATTTTAAAAATCAAGATTTCTGGTAAGGCGTTAGCAATCGAGCCGTAAAATTACCAAATGAGTAGTTTCAATAAAGTATATTTTGGTTTTATTACTATAATAATGTTTTTCTTTTCAAACTTTTTTAACCAGAAATGTTATTGCCATACTGTACTGTAAATACCAAAATTTTTTTATCCTTGTTACATTAGCGCGTGAATGGTAATTTTGTAAAGACATTGGATCTGGAAAGACAGTTGGATAGTAAAGGATAGTCATTTGAAGAAAAAGTGAATTTCCAATAACTGATAATCGAAACGCAATTAAGACTGATGTAAAATCAGCATAAAAATAAATAATCATAAAAAATGATAAATAGTTTTTACTATGTATTCTTTTGCAGTTTTGTATACTCTGCAATATTTAATGAAACAAAAAAGAGCACCCATGTGTTTTTAAATGCATAAAATTTTATTTACAATTAGTCTTTGAGTATTTTATTGAATTTGGGTAAAATGGAATATTTACTGGCAATTTTAAATCATCAAATAAAGAAATCCTAAAGCGTAGCTATATTGATTAAATCTTCATTCATAAAATTTCTTGAAAAAAAAATTCCAAATGAATTAAAATTGAAAAAAAATATCTCCTTATTTTAGTGTTTTCACTTTATCATTAAGAATTACTTCCGGAATGTGAACATAAATGAGCTTCGAACCTCAACTCTAAAGTTGAAATAACGTGGTTGCGGAAAAAAATAAGAAAATGGTTTCACAGACGAGCCCATTTTGATTACGATGAAAAATATTTTTTTTTTATTCCATAAAATTCTTAAGGAAATTTTCAGTACTTTGCCACAACTATTATTAAGATGATTATAAAAGGATTTGCTGATTTTTTTTCTCTCTCCCTTTTTAAAATCATGATAGCATGAAAGTAATGTCGTGGTCATAAATACCTTTAAACGCGTCTGTGGGCTCGACCGAGCGTAGAAAATTAACGCGAAACCAACGTCCCGTTATTCTCTTGTCTCGCCTCATATTGATCGTAAAAAAGCAATTATTCAAGCAGACAAATCAGAAAGAAATAGAAAAAAATTAAAGACAAAAATTAAACTATTTTATAAAAAAAAAATGATTTCTCAACAACAATATTCAATATGGAACATAAGAATTTTAAATTAGAATAACATTTATTTTTTTTACCTCAGAAAAATAAAGTTGCTAATTTGCATACAATATTTTTGCCATTGTATTTTAGGTCATTTATTATTCTTATTTATTATTATTGGTTATTTATTATTTGGTTATTTATTATTATTATTCCTAACGGTTATTCATAAAACTTCAAAGTAATATATTTTGCATGCATTATTTAAAGTGTTTGAAATAGTTTTAATTAAAAATATGGCTTTCGAGCATTTATTTATTTAAGTTACGAAAGAAACAAGTAATGAAAAGTAAACCTAGATTTAAACCTTTCAAGTAGATAGCTTCAACCATATCTGGGTGGGTCGCGATGACTCAGGGAATTGAGTATTCCCACACCTATGAGGTGATTCGATTCGAATCCTAGCAATGACTCGTTGATAAGAATTTTCTGACCAGCTCCCACCGACCATAATGTTGACCTAAAATTAAAGGACATATATTAGGGGAGAAGTCTAGCTTTCATTGGCATGACGTAAACTATTTCTCCAAGTTTAGGAGTAGTACCTGTGTACAAAAGAAAAAACAGCATTTAGAGGCAAATTTAGAAAAGATTCTATAATTGGGTTTGCATCATCCTCTCCTCCTAAATAATACTGTAAATGGGGAAAGGTTGGGGTGAAATAATGATTCGTTTATTTTTTTTTATCCGGGGGTAGTTCTGTATTCACTATTGATTAACAGTACCTTACTATTAATTTAGATTTTTCTTTGAGAATACATTTATATCATTCATGTTAATTAAATCTGCAAACACATTTTGATATTGAAAGAAATAATAAAAGGTTGGTTGGCGGAAAGCAGGCTACCTAACCATACATACAGTTGTCAACCTCCATACGTACCTCCTGACTGTCACTTTGCCTCTTATGCTCTGGAACTTAGTTCAAATGACGCTCTGCTACATCTGAGTAAGTTGCTCACCCTCTAAGTTTTTTTTCCCTGGTAAATCACACCTAGCAGTTCGCCCCGTTAGTTACGTATTCGAAGAGCTGGTCTTCTCCTCCTTCCTTTACTCTTTGCCTAAAATATCATCAGTGGTAGACGGATCATGAGTAAGAATCCCATTGACATCCAGCCCACCATGGGAGGTTTTCATGGTTTTACTCTCCAACTAAAGCAAATGATGGTTAGTTCCATAAAAAAATAATAATAATTCCCGGTGAAGGCTAGCTTGTTCCATGCCTGATCTAGGAGTCCGCTTGTCTCCTACGTAGGGTTCAGAATTACAAAACTACGGAGTTAGTAGTCGCAAACTCAGACGCTAAAAACGTAAACTAAACGACGATTATAAAATAAAAAATATATATTGAAATGATTTACCTTTCACCTTTAACTTTTACCTTTCACCTTTCTCCTTTACCCCACCTTTAACTGGCTAAACCTGAGTCTATATATAGCATAATAAGTTTTTTTTTTTTTTTTTTTAGTATAAAACATTTAGATTTCATATATAGAAATTCAAAATTTTTTTGACTAGGATCAGTTAGACTAAGCTTTCCAAGCATTCCTCAAGCTTTAATCTATTTGGCACGTTAATAAACGATTTGCCTGAATTTGCTTAGTAATATAATTTATACAGAGAAAAAACAACTCAATTATTTTTTTATTGTAAGAAATACATTGTACTATAAATGACTTTTATATTCCGATTGCTGAGTAGACGTTGTTTCTTTCACATACTTTTTATCTCGAGTGATAATAAAATAAATCTAAATGTGTTCGTGCAAAAATTGAAACACATAAAATTTGCATTTTTAAAAGAATGTAATTAAGTGCTAAAACTTTGGTAGTGGATTTTTTTAAGCAAAAGAAGGAAAATTAAGTTTCCTACAAGATATACAGGCATTTGATTGATGCTATGCTCAGTAGCAAGTTCAAAAAAAGACCAACGGGATATAGGATTTAAATAATTTTACGCGATTGCACATTTTCCCGCCTAATTTCTTATTAAATTATCCAAATATGCTACCAAAACAATATAAAAGCTTTTGTAAGTTATACATGTTGGGCAAAAGTTTAATTCGAGCTATCTTTTACGATCTATATCATAGAATTACCCAGTACCCAATTAGAAAAAAGGATTTAGTTTCGCACCCTTACTGGAATCCTAGAATAGGTGATGTAATTCAATAAATAAAGAGATAATTCTACTTTTAAAAGAGAAACAACGATATGACGTTGAAAGAGCATTGGGTTTGATTGAACGACTGGAAACTAAAATGCGAGATGAAGAATTTTTACTTTTGTTTAGTTGTAGAAGAAAATTCTCTGCGGGAAACATTATTTATTCTGTCATAAGTCTCTTTAAATACGAAAGGGAAGACGTATACTTATTACGATTTTTAAATATCATTTTTGTTAATTCTCATTATTTGTTAATTGATATTGTTTTTAAAACTATTATTATTCTTAATAAAAAAGCAAAAAGGAGGCTGAACAACTTAGAGTTTGCGGTATTGATACACGTTCGTGCTGGGAGCTTGACGTCAATTTGGCGAGCATTTAGATGTAAGTGGGCACACACACACAATACGTAAATTCACAAATACGTAATTTGACAAAAAAAATCGTATCTTTCAGAATCTCTCTTCAGTTTGAATATTTGTAACTATTATTTATATACGACCGGGGACGATATTCCATAATACTCCAAGTATAAGTTCTTGGAAAATCGGATACAGTGTCTCAGCAGTAAACGAGGGGCAGATGAAGTCTGTAGCATTGTTCAGAAACATAAAACAAGTTTTATTTATGATTTTTTTCGTTTAAATCCGATAAAATAACTTGACTTGCGTTTGATTTAAAAATAATATTTCTTATGCTTCCTAAATATAAAACCCTTGTTAGTTAATCAATGCATAATGGTCGTAATATGTATTAATTTGTTGCTATAAATAAATATGTTCAGTTGAAAGAAAAATGTTTTGTTTTTTTTATCATTTCTATAGTAGGGTAAACCATCCATTGAAGGAACACACCCCAGTAATTGAGCATTTGATAAATATGTTTTAAAATTAAGATTTTAAACGTTTTTATTTAGATTGATTGGTAACAATAGCTAACCCAACAATAGAAAGTCATCTAGTAATACATTGGGTTGTCTGGTCATTTAGTCATCTCAGGAAATTTTTTTTTAATTAGTTAGTATCTGTTCAGCACCTTGTTTCGATGACAAAATTATAGGTCAGTGTTTGTATTTATCCGTTTAAATTGCAAGTAATTGAATATAATAGTTATATTTTTTCACTGTGAAAAAAAGAATTCAAAATAATGTTACTGAAGTTACGTTTTATTTATTTTAAGCATCATAGCATAAGTAAGTCCTGAGATTAGGGGGTATTTATTAACTGGATTACCAAACGATGAAAAACCGATGAATGAACAAGTGTTCTTTTACTGGGATTTTTTTCAAGTTAATGAAAATAAGAGAAACATTTTAATTTACTTGCATCTTTAGTCATATTATACATCTAAATTATGTTGAAAATACAAGAAGCAACTTCTAACCAGAATAGGCATATTCCTTCACTGGAAAAAGATTTCCCAGTGAATGAATAGTAGGTGTGAATTATGATTTTACATGGCTCTAAGATAATTAATAGTTCTTCAATATCGAGGACACGCAAAATTCTGTTAAATGTTGTATGAATAATTCCTAAAATAATTTCATTTCAAAATGCTAATTAATGGAACAACTTCTAACCAGAATGGGCATGTTCCTTCACATGGAATGGATTTCCCAGTGAATGAATAGTAGGTGTGAATTATGATTTTACATGGCTCTAAGATAATTAGTAGTTCTTCAATATAGAGGACATCCAAAATTCTGTTAAATGTTGCATAAGTAATTCCTAAAATAATTTTTTTGCAAAATGTTAACTTAATTGCTGAATGTATGGAAAGAACTATAATCATTATTTATTTATAATTTATCTTTATAAATGTAGTGGTTAGTTCCATCATATGTTAGACAACTTAATAAACTATGTTTACTCATCGGAAACTAAATGAATATAATAATAAAATCTTAAATAGAACATTTCTTTGCTGGGTTTTGTTTAAATAATTAGCTAAATTATTATCCTGATGCGGTCCTTAACGTCATGACTGAAACGGCATCCATTTAAAGACAGCCACGGAGACATCCATTTAAAGACAGCCATGCAGGTGAAAAATCGGTGAATCTTATTTAAGTCAGCATCCAATAATAACTCAGTGCTATGCGAAGATAATTTCAAAAGGCAAAACTTCCGTTTCTTAAACTGAGAATAATATTCGAGAGTGGTTTAAAGAACTTTAGAGGAATCTTAAGGAGGGTAGTAGCCTTGGCATAGTTTTAGAATGTGATCGCATCTGCAATGCGAACGAAACAGGAGTTGAATACTGCCTTTGAACGGGAAAAATTTTTGGCCCTAAAAAGTATAAGGATTTATATCCTATAGTTCCTAGGAATGAAAATGGATGAACAACAGTTTTGGTCAACATTTCAGCTAGTGGAAAAAAGTACCTTAATTGGTAGTTTTTCCTTACTAAAGAATTCCTCTAGGTATTACAGAATCAGTTCCTGCCATACATTTAATTGGAAAAAGTGATTCATGAAGTGAATCGATGACCTCAGCAACATTTTCCGAATCTATTGTAAATCTTGACTAATTGAAAATTCTATCAAATTCCATATTTTGCTTCTTCTCGATGGGCGTAAATCTCATATCAATTTGAAACTGAGCAAGTTTTTTTTATCAAAACAAATTCTCTGATTTAGCTTTCTACCTAATTCTACTGGTGTGTTCCAGTCTTGTGATGTAGGCGTATTTTGAGCTTTGAAAGCTTAAATGAAACTTATGTTAGATCTTGAAAAAAATGAGTAGTAAAACAATATGTAGAGATAATTTTACACCCATTTTAATAGACTTTTGAGTCATCAACTGATGAAGTTAAAATGCTTTTATAAAATGTGATATTTTTCCATTTGATGTTGAAAACCTTGACTTTAACAGATGCATGCAAGACTAGCACAAAGAGTTAATGAGTAAGGAAAGCTTATCAACAAATCACATATTTCGTTAAACGAGAAGTTCGAGCAACGATGCACTATTTCTTCCAAAGCTTGAGTATGAAATCTCACAAGATATGTTGCAAATTTTTGAAGGAACATTGATAGAAGGGTCTAATCTCCCAAATATACAATAGCCTGTGCTTTTCTAAATATGGAAGAATTTATTGCAGAAAGAACATTTGGTTAAGTAGACTTTGTCACTGAAGCTGAAACAACTAACATTGAAATTGAATGCATGTTGGAAGCTGATTTTGAGATAAGTCCTCTTGTTAGTCACAAAAACAATTCGTTCAATTTGAAATCAAAGCCAGATAGTAGTAAGTATTGTTGAAGATCCACAAGATATAATTTAATAAGGGATGGATTTTCCTCAAACTTCAAGACACTTTTTTCCCATCAATTATCCAGTGAGAAATTTTAGAAATAGTACTGAAAAATCAGAAGAAATTTCGAAGATACATTTACATTAGCCAAATATTGGGAAAAGGAGGAAGATCAAATCAAAATAAAAAGAAATAAATTACCCTTTGCATTAACTTCTGAAAAAAGACAAAAACTTAACCAACTAAAATATAATTTTTCACATGAAATGATTTTCATTTTAGAGAAAAAGGTTATTTTTAACGTATATCTGAGCAATTTTATTCAAGGGGAAAATTTATAAAAAAATTTTAGAATTGAATAATTTTACAAATTTTCCTTAAGTTTTTGTTTTATTTTGAAACTGGAAACGAGTTTAACTTACAAAATATAATATGTTTACGTAACCTATATTTAATTTAATAATATTATAGCAAAATTTAATACCCACAGGCAAAATTGGTCTGGTTTTGGGTTTTATGGCGTACAAACTTTATTTGGACGCCATCACACTTGTCAACTGTGTTCAAGAGTAAACAGTGCGCATCGTCATTGCATACGTTGCTATGGGAACCGCTGCTATTGTTCTTTTTTTCTTTTTATTTTCACCAGCAGTCATTCTTAATGTATTTAGATAATAATAATTGAAAGTATTCTTACATTCTTTTTATTATTAACTTATAATTACTGTATTGAAGGTGATTTTAATATAAATATGAATACTGAAGAAATAAAAGCGTTTTGTGACGTCTTGAAACACATATACAACTAGAATTTGAAACCCAATCACGACAAACATCAAATCAGACAGTTTTTGCAAGTTTTTGAAATGTTGGGGCCCTTTTCGGAGTCAAAAAAGAAAAAAGCGTTTGACCAATGAGTATTCAGTTATCGTAATAAAGAGATAAATTTTTTTTTTAAATTTTTAATAATAAATGTCTCAAACAATTTCCTTTAAAAGAATTGCTGGTTACACCACACTTTATACACAGTTCCATTTTAGTTTCACTAAAAGATAATTTCTACCATTGAATCAGCATATAACAACAAAATCATTCTTTCTTATTTTATGTTTTGCTCTCTATGAATCATTGTCCATCTGATTATTATGTATCTCCAAACTTCTTTGCAAGAAGACTTTCTGAATATCATTATATTTAATCTCTGAATATCATAATTCTGAAGATCATAATACTAATCATAATATTTAATGAATATCTACTAAATATTTAAGTTGCATACATTTATGTAAACAAGTAGTTTGTTATTTTACGGTTAAAAGACGTTTATCTTTTGTCTGTTCTATAAATATCATTCTGTTTTCTGTATACCCTTCAAAGTTATGTTTTAATATTTGCATCTAACAACTTGAACAAGTTATCGGTCTAAAATGATCATTTCCTTCTTCGATTTAATTTTTCTCTTAACACTAGATAATAATTTCATTGAAAATTTGCTTCGAACTAATCGGAAAGAGGCTTTTCTTGCAAAATTAAATTCAATGTTTTTGCCACCCAAGTCCCCTTGCATTTCCCCTAAATCTCTTTCATATCCTCTTTTTTCCCCTATTTCAAACCAGAACCTCTCTGCATCCTTAAAAACCCTATCTGAATTAATGCCTGCTGAAAATCTTATCTTTTTTTCTCCCCTTTTTCCCTTGCTGCATAGGTTTTTAGGAACTCCCTTAACAAAATTCCCCCTTTACCTTCTACCTCCCGATTTCATTCATTCGATATAAAAGTTCCAGTATAAACGTTCTATTCAGTGTACTATTTGCATAGACAGTACATATGGGAAGCGAGAAAGCTGGCATCGCACACTTCCCTGCAGGTAGTTTAATTGCTTTTTTTTCTTTAATTTTCGAAGGGGTATTTTTTTTATTAAGCTCGACCCCCTTTTTCCATCTCAACGTCTCTGGAAGAAGAAATCACTTCAGAAGCGCAGAGATGCGCATACCTTCATTCTAAACTAGTCATTCTATACATTTGAAAAGCTTTTCAAACAGTTTTGAAAATTGCTTTTACGCGTTTGAAGGGAATCGAACATTTGGCATTTTTGCCGTTTAAACTTATGATAGAAAAAATAATTCAATGATAATATCTCTATTTGAAAGAAAAAAATTATTAGTTATCTTTATTTTTTATGAAGATATTTTTCGTACATATTTATAAAGAGATTTTATCTCGTGACGACTTTAATTTATGATAAATTGGAAGTGTTTAAATGGAATATTGTTATGTATAGCAAAAACAAAATTGTTAAAGACATATTTTGTATCTTTAACGCGTTTGCTATTAAGATCAAGTTTAAAATGAAAACGAAACAATGATCGAAGAAGAAATTTAGTTATTTGATCAGTCACTGAACATTTTATAAGAAGAACTTTTAAAAAAGTTTTTAATATCTTTTAAAATTCAATCATGTTCAAGGTTAAACCATTGCAATACAATTGAGAAATTCAAAAATCAAAATTTTTTTAAATTTCTTGTTTTTTTTGTAAAAGTGTTTATTATCTAAAATATTCAAAAAATAATTAGGTGTTCTATTTTTCACAAAGTTGTTGAGTAATATAACACAGTTATGGTAGATTTAGAATGTTCGACTAACTTAAAAAAAGTGCTTTGCTTATTTTGTTCACCTCCCCGCATTGGACACTAGAATCTCTTTTCAAATTATTCCGAACTTGAAAGAAATAATAAAGTAACTGTTAGTAAAGAAAAATTGATAAAATAGAAATAAGGATCATTACAAGATATGTTTTGCATGTTTGGTAAATTTTTAAAAAGTTTAATTCAAAATATAACAAATCATCATTTAATAAATTAAAACAGGAAGGCCAAAAGTTCTATTTAGCTTTCAGATGCTTTTCTATCTGATGTCTGCGAACCAGATGTTTTGATGGGGATGATATTTTGGGAACTGATACTTTGCTAGGTGGACCTTATTTCGAAATTTTGAATTATTTCACACTTGGTTAATTCCAAGAACTTAGTTAATATTTTTCGTCAATATTTTGTTTGAGCGGTTGTGTAAAATCAATAAAAGTTCAAATTTTCTTTAATTTATCTGCCGTTTAACACATGAATATTTAATTGCATGCTGCGTTGACAATAAATTTTTTAATCACATTTTCAATGCTGTGTTGAGAATAATTTTTTAAATCAAATATATTGTCACAAAACATAAAAAATAATGCATATACTTTGCTATTGCTAGCTCTACGACATCGAGAAAGTGAACAGGTACATTAAAATATGCAAAAGAAAATAGTTATATGATTTGTAGCGATATTGCCAATTTCCGTTTTTATTAGAAACATATTTTTAAGGTGAATGTGAATAACTTGATTTGCCCTAGAAAGCTATATTACACAAGGTTAATTATTTTTATCTGTTACCCCTATGTAGTGCCACCTAGTTTTAATAAAACTTTTTAAACAATTTGGATCTTGTTATGGGCAGATTGCATTTTTTGTGTATTTATTAATATTCAGTGAAATTATAGAAAGTTTAATTTTAATGAAATTGGAAAATCGTATTAAAAAGCATCATTGTGGGAACAATTTTTAAGTTTGTTAAAATAAATTTTAGAAAAAATAAATTGATGTTTGATTTTTCTTTTAGTTTTTTAATTGTTTCATTATATCTGTTTAAATATATTATTTGTTTTTGTTCAGCAGTTTAATTGTTTGAAAAAAATTGCAACAAACTAATTTTTTTTAGCATCTTTCAAATCAAATCTTCTATTCTCCATATAACTTCTATCTCATATTTTACGAGAAAAATTTAGTTAATAATGAAACCTAATATTTATTCTCGTAATTTTTTTTCAAAAGTAAAACGTATGATGCAAATTATCATATACACTAATTTACAGTAATGGAAATTAATATTTTCTAGTTGAAATTAAATGAATTAATAATGGAAATCTAATGGAATTAGCAATGGAAATGAAATTTTTCAAGAAATATATAGAGGATTATTTTGTTACTTTAAGGGTTTTTAGTTCATATCATATTTCATACTAATTATTTGAGGTTTTCTGAGATTTGAGACACTAACAATAAAAGACTAAAGAAAAAAAAAAAGAATTTTTGAATACCTTCTGCCAAAAAATTAAGCAGTTAACTCGCAACTTGTAGCAATTACTTTGGTTGATAATTGTAATAACTGTTTAAAATGTTTTATGTATGGCTAAAATATTTATTCAAATATGGACATTTTTTATAAAAAAAAAATTCTGTCCAACGACTTTTGTTAAAACTTTAAAAATATTCAGTAAAATTAAACAAGATTTTTTCAGAAATTTAAAATTTCAGACAAAATTCGTTTTTTAAAATTTTAACCAAATTTGGTTGAAAATTGTTCAAGATATGAATATTTAAAATAGTTCTTCCATACTGGGCATACACGGAAAAATGTAATTTAAAAAAATTTTAATTAATCGCATTTGGCAACTTATGAAATGAAACTGATTTAAGTTCGTCGAAAATTTTAAAAAGGAATCTGAACAATTTTGTAAGTAGTTTTGGTTTTTTTTAAAAGAAAGCTCAAAATAAGCAGTTTTCTACAACTTTCATTTTATGTCATAAAACTAAATTTAATAACAAATACTAATACGTTATAATAATTTGTGGAAATCCCACGATCAATTTAAGCTTTCTTTTAAAAAAATACAAAAATTAATTAGAAATTTTTTTTGAAACTTTTGTGAATTTCGAAGATATTCAAATCAGACTTCTTTCATTAGTTACTAAATGTGGTTAAATGCAAAATTATGAAAACAATTTTTCTCATACATGCACAGTATAAAAGAGTTACGTTAAATACTACTATCTTAAGTAATTTTTGAATTTTTTTTTTAAATTTTAGAACGATAATATTTAAATAAATTTTAAAATTTTCCAAACATTTTCTTTAATTTATTTGAACATATTTAATATTATAGCAAATGAACTTAAGATAAGAAAAACAGTTTTTTTTATAAAGAGCTTTTAGATGTCTATAAATATTTAAGAATAATATATAATATATATAATATATAATATAATTTAAGAATATTTATATTTATTTATAAATATATACGAAATTTTTTGCAAATTTTGTAAATAACAGCCAAAGGAATCGCTTGATTTTATGGGGCGGTGTACTCAAAAATACTTATTTTCTTTCTTAATGTATTGACGGTATAACGTATTGTCTATATTGCTCGTAATATGTTATAATAGCTCAAAGTTGTTGTTGTAAATTTCCTTCCTATCATCATATCACATATAATATTTAAATATTTTAGAAAAAAAAATTAAAGTCCATTGGATCTAAATAAATAAATTGTGTATTATTTTATCGAAATTGACGTACATAATTTATATGCATATTTAATAAATATGAAATAAATGTTTTATTGATGACATTATTTTGCTTCGCAGGAAGTACATATTGTTAAATCGTTCAGAGCTACAATTTAAAATAATTTATTATTCAAAGTGTAACTACGAAAACATAAATATTCTATTCTTACATTTAATAAAATGTATCTTTTTATATTCGTTTTATGTAATAAATTCTTAATTTATTTTATAAATCTCGAAACCTTTCCAGACAATGTGTGCTTTGTCATTTAAAAAAAAAACATTGACTAAAGTTTAATATTGTTGAAAAAATTTTCATAATAGTAAGTAGTGTTTTATTGGATTTTGAAAACGATTGAAAAAAATATTACCTTACTTTGAATATTAAATTCCAATAACTTTGTAAATTACAAAACTTGTAGAGCCAAATATTGATCTGTAGTTAAAATATTAAAAAAGAATGCTATTTAAAGAAGCGGAATATAAAAATCGGAACATAAAATATAAATAGGAATTACTTTTTTTTTACCTGATCAAAGTTATGTCATGATAAAAACATTAAGTATTTTCAAAGATTTAATTACTATTTTTTATCAGATTCATAAAGCATTGATTTGTTATTCGTTTACCGACTTTTAAAAAGAAAAATTTGGATGAAATGAATTTTTGAAACTTAGGATATTTATAGTTGATAAAATGGCACGGGTAAGAAAAGCATTTCAAATTACTACACACACACACACACACATACACACACACACACACACACACACACATGTATATATATATATATATATATATATATATATATATATATATATATATATATATATATATATATATATATATATATATATATATATATATATATATATATATATATATATATATATATATATATATATATATATATATATATATATATATATATATATATATATATATATATATATATATTAGCTGGAAATATGGGCTATGTTTATATGCTATCTTTAAAATATATAAGTCAAAGCGTAAAGGTTGAAAGTAAGTAAAAATCATTTTCGCATATGCTTTAAAATTAGCTTTTTCAATGTACATAAAGTTGATTAAATTGGTTCCCTCCCAATCTAAATATAATAAAGAAGAGTATTTTTAAAACGTTTCTGCACCATTTATTAAAAGAGTTAATAGAATCTTGTTAAAAATCATGTTAAAAACTGAATTGAGTTCGAAAATACTTTAGGTTTTGTTTTATGAACTTTTATTAGGTTTTGTTTTTGAATTCCAATAACTTTGTAAATTACAAAACTTGTAGAGCCAAATATTGATCCGTAGTTAAAATATTAAAAAAGAATGCTATTTAAAGAAGCGGAATATAAAAATCGGAACATAAAATATAAATAGGAATTATTTTTTTTTAACCTGATCAAAGTTATGTCATGATAAAAACATTAAGTATTTTCAAAGATTTAATTACTATTTTTTATCAGATTCATAAAGCATTGATTTGTTATTCGTTTACCGACTTTTAAAAAAAAAAATTGGATGAAATGAATTTTTGAAACTTAGGATATTTATAGTTGATAAAATGGCACGGGTAAGAAAAGCATTTCAAATTACTACACACACACACACACACACACATATATATATATATATATATATATATATATATATATATATATATATATATATATATATATATATATATATATATATATATATATATATATATATATATATATATATATATATATATATATATATATATATATATATTAGCTGGAAATATGGGCTATGTTTATATGCTATCTTTAAAATATATAAGTCAAAGTGTAAGGGTTGAAAGTAAGTAAAAATCATTTTCGCATATGCTTTAAAATTAGCTTTTTCAATGTACATAAAGTTGATTAAATTGGTTCCCTCCCAATCTAAATATAATAAAGAAGAGTATTTTTAAAACGTTTCTGCACCATTTATTAAAAGAGTTAATAGAATCTTGTTAAAAATCATGTTAAAAACTGAATTGAGTTCGAAAATACTTTAGGTTTTGTTTTATAGTTAGAAATACATTGTACATTTTTCAAAGGTGTCGAACTGTTTTTTTTTTTTTTTTTTTTTTTTGATATTTATTTATTAAAAACTCAAACTAAATTTATTTGTTAAATTATTAGTTAAGTTATTTAAATAGTTAAATAGTTAAATTAATTAAATTCACTAACAATTTTTCTTGACTCTATTAATGCTGTGTGTTTCATTCACCTATTAGCCAAATGTAGTTTGCCGAAAATTTACTAAAAAAAAATTGCAGTTTGAAGACACCGGTGATTTGGCCGATTCCACTACAGAAGTTTTGAGGTCGAAACTGCGAAATAACTGCAGTTTGTAAACTACAGTCATTTTGTAGTAATACCAACCTCAACAATTTTACAGTAAATATGCAGAACTATTTGTCCATGTAGTGATGCCATCTATCCTTTTGGCTACGGCAACAAAGATTAAAATATTCTCCTCTTACTACGGCGCTTTCTTACCGAAATTCATCCCCCACTTAGTCAGTGGGAGGTAACTACTTTAACTGGTTATGAATAGGAAATATTTTGTTGCAATTTGTACCTCACGTTTCCTGGAGGGAGAAGAAGCAGGGTTGTAGACCAGTAGTTATTTTTGGCATAGTTATGCATATTTTGACTTACTTCTTTTTCTAATGCAGACATAATTTAACAGAATTATTTAAAAGTTTTTTTAAATATATTAACAATTTCTCGAAAAAACAAGCAAATTTTTTTTATAAATTATTCAAAATTTTTATTATTTAAAAACAGGGTTTTTATTAGTGATCTTGATTCTTGAATGATTATAAATAAACTTCTACAAAAGAAATATTTATAGATAATTTTTTTCTAAGTATATTAACAATTTCGCTAAAAAAGAAGCAAACGTTATACAAATTATTCAAACTTTTTATTTTTTTGAAACGTGTATTTTAAAGTTTTTGATTTTTGAAGGATTATAAGTAAACCGCAAAAAAAAAAAAAAAAAAAAAAAAAAAAAAAAAAAAAAAAAAAAAAAAACAATACTTTGATAAATTGAGCCTTGTTTTAGGTTTTATTCTTGTGTTAAAGTTATAAACAAATTTATCCTATTAGATATTGTTAAAAAAAGAAGCTTTTAAAACTGTTTAAAATGAGATGTGAATTAAACAGTTAACGTCAATAATTTTTTTTTTATATATTTTGAAAGTTTATTTCATTTATCGGTTTAAAAAGTGATACCAAATGCAAATTTTTTTTATTCAAATTTTGTTTAACTATTTTACTTGTTTATGTCCTTTACGATCGCATAAAGTACACTCTTATAAAACTGAAAACAAATATCCTAAGAGATAAAAAATTATATTTAAATCATTATTATTTTTGTTACATAAAATTAATTTTAAAGTATTGTTTCTTGGACAAAATTGAATAAGTTTAATGCGAATTATTTAAGCCCTTTTAATAAACAGTATGTTTCTGCAATAATATTTCGTATGTAGAGCTTAACATTTATTCATATAACTTCATTATTTTTCATTCTTGCTCTTAATTATTAAAATATTCAGTTTTTTCCTTTTTTCAATAAAAAATACTGGTAACAAGAACAAAGCTATGTAGCTAATACCTATGAGATTACGTGCATATGACAGTTTCTGTGTATATAATTCTAATCAATTTTGTCTCTATTATTTTTCTAATAGAAAATAAACTTGTCATTTTTCGTAACAAAAATTCACGTATATTTGTCTAAAAATTTTATGTCTCATTAAAAAATAATAAAATAAATTTAAAAAATAAAAGAAATTCGAAGCAAAATTCTCGATCATTTTATATCTTTATAATTTCAATAACGGTACGTATTGTATGCTAAATATTTCATTGAATCCAATATTACATGGCTAACATTTGATAATGTTTATTCATAGATTTGATAATTTGTTTGAAATATAATCAGAAGTCTTACTTATTTTTATTTCTGTTAAAAGCTGAAAAGTTCAGTTCAAAAGAAAGTATCTGTTGATCTGAAATCTTTTACAACTAATACATTAAAAATAAAAAGTTTCAAGCCATCTATCAGACACATCCGTACAAGCTCGATTGACATACTGAATGCAAAACATGCATTTACTTTGGTAATTGTGTGGTCCTTTCCTCAGGTGTTGGGAATTAGCTATTGTTAAAAATTTTAAGAATGACAGACCCCGAAATATATTATCAATATTTCTTAAGATAAACAACGAGGCAACACTGAAAGGTTGAAATGGTTTCGATATCCTGTCTTTTTTCTAAATAAGGGAAACAATTTATTTTGTGAGAAGTAAATGACATTGTGGCAAGCTGTGAAGGTACGGATAGAAATGTTTCGTGGAAACTTAGAAAGAAAAGCATGTTTCTCAGCGAATAGAGCGGGGGGAGCAGTATGTAGTTCAATAGTTTATCATATGGGTGGCATTTTGAGAAATAAAGATTATTTCATTGAGAGTAAACTTGTTGTTCAAGGTCAAATATTAAAGACAATCCTATAGATGTTCACAATATAACTTTTCTGCCTTTCTAACGCATGACAACTATCAAGAATAGGCACAGTTTGAATGATTTTATCTTTAGAGTGCAATCCTTTTTATGGAGCCGCTTTTTTTTTTATCTACAACAGCAACTCTATTCACTTTTCAACCATTATCATTTAAAAGGTGGTCTCGTGTAGTAAAAATCTATATAGAACTCAACCTTCCATTCATATGTCAATTTCGCAGACCTCCAAAGTATCGTCTGATGCGTTATCGTTTTTATTTTGAAACACGAAAACACGAAGGATTCTGCATAATTTTAAAATGCATCATACCTGACAAAATTTGAGAATTGTTCATTTTTAATAAGAGAATTCAAGCATTTCAAGTATTCATTGATCTTTAGTTATTTATAACTATATCTGTTCCCCTTCAATACACCATTAAGAACTTATACTTGTTCTTTCACGCTTTTATATTAGGAATTCCTTTAATTTTCTGATGTTCAAACTCATAATCATATTTATGTTTGAGTTTAAATATAGCTTTTTAAAATGAATTCGAATAGCTTTATCTTGAGTCATTTCTCAGCCTAAAAATGGATAAGTGGTAGAAAAAGAAATGAATTAAGTTTCCTCCTGGCAGTATATACTAAAAAGGGATAATAATAATAATAGGATTTTAAATTCTTCTATTAATTATTTTTTAAACAAGTTCAAAAACAATCTGTATCTGAAAAAGAGAGTTAGATTCAGTTTTGGACGCCACATTCTTAATTTTCTTAAATAATAATTTTTTCAAAAATAGTTCTCCTCCTTTTAGATAAAAAAAAAAAACGCAATTTAGTTTACTATAAGAAATTTGTGTGTGTTTTTTTTTTCTGCCTTCTTTTCTTTTGAAATGAAAAGCTAAATACATTTTTATTTTTAAATTATTTGGATCTTAAAAGAAGCTCATTTTAACTATAAAAACTTAATTAGTTTACCTTTTTAATTTAAAAAAAAAATTTTTTAGCTGAAAAATTAAATATTTTTGTATGAAATTTTGAATAAAATATTTAGTATGGAAAATAAAAATTTTTCACTAAAAAATAATTGAAAATTTCACAAAGTTCTAAACACAAATGGGGAATACTAATATAAAGAAAAGATTCCGAATCGAAAATAAAACAAAATAATAAAAGTAAAATAATAAATAATTTTATGAAATAGATCTCAAATGAAAATAAGTAATGGTAGCACAGCTATCAAAGCTATCATAAAGATAGCGCAGCTTCATAAGACAATGAAATGTTTATAAGCACTCAAAATTCGCCAAATAATAGAAATAAACATAAATATCTTTTAGCCAAGTCAAAGAAGACTGTGATGTACTCATAGCTCCTTTTCCAACAAAAGGGCCTTTTAAAAGAGGAGTGCGATGAAATGACAGGTTAATGGGTGGTCAAGCAAGTTCAGGGGAAGGAAACAGCCGGCACAACTGCTGTGCCTTCGCCGTTGTTAGGGCAAGTTTTTTGAGCGGCACATATGCTGTGCCCGCCGTTGGCAAAGGGTTGTGATCGATGGAAAATACTACACTTTTTTACATTCAAAAAAAATTTTTTTTTCTAGTTTTTGAATCTATTCTAGTGATTATGAGCATCAATTTCAGAGAGCAAGACACTATAAAAAACTTATATGTTGAGCCAATGTAAGTATTATTAACACGTCTTCGTTGAGGTTGGAACTCTCATTCTGTCGATGGATGGTTTATAAGGCGGGTCTAGTTTGCGTAAGTGAAATGCTGGTTTGCTTAATCATAATAGTTATAAATATTTAATAAACTATTTTTCTTCCTGTCAATAGTTTGAGTACCGTCTTTTTTACGGTTTTTAGTTGAATACGATAAAATAGCTATTAAAATACTCTTTATTTAACTATTTTTTTAGAGAAATTCCGAACAATGTAGATTGGCCCTTTTCGCTTTAGCATTATTCAACAAAAGCATTATTTAGCATTATTTCGCATTTATTTGCCCTTCTTTCCTTCAAATTTTTAGATTCAATTTTAAAAACAAGCAATGCTGTGCATATTTATGTTCAATTTAAAATACCACAAGTTATATTTTTTCAAACTAAGTTATTTGTTTAATTCAGATAAGTTTTTTTAAGCAATAAAATAATTATATTGTTTTAAATTATTTAAATTTTTTAGATAATTTGAAAATTTTAGAAACGGACTGAAATTAATAAATTTTTAAAGGAGAGGTTTGAAGCTAAAGAATTTGGTGACAAATATCCATTTTAAATTCAGTTGCGGAAGCACTTTCGATATAAATTTGTTTAAAACCCAAATTAAAAATTATATTGATTAGGAAAAATCATAAGTATAATTTTAGTTCTGAAATAGTTCATGTTCAATGGGGATTCTTATAAAAATAACTTATTAACATTAACTACTTACATTTTACTCTAATATTGTTTTCCCTATAACTTTATGTAAAAGAAACTTAAGTCAAAATAAATAAATGAACAATAAATTAATAAAAATAAATTTAGTAATACAATTACCAAAATACAAATATTTTTAAATACCTAGTTTTACGCTGATTTTAAAATTATTAAACTGCGTGAAAATCAAACCTTAAAATTTAAAACGTTTCAAAAGTATAAAATAATTACAACTATTTCAATTATCGTATCCCGGCAAGAAATGCGACATAAGTTAAAAAACAGAAATTTTGAGGTTATGTCAATAAAAAATATGTATAAAGTGCCCCATATAGCTGAAAAAGTGTCACATCTTTAACTCGCAATTTATCCAGCTGAGGGCAGTTGTGTTAGTTTTGTTTCTAATTCTGAATAATGTTAAAAATATTCTTTAAGTTGTTTTTTCTCAAATGCTACATTTTTGAGTTATGACACTTTTCTTGCCAGGGTGCGATATGTTTTTATGCATTTTTCTTTTATAAATATAGACATTGTACGCTATCTCTGCCTTTAATATGTATGTTTCGAATCTTTATCTAAGCATGAGAAATTAATAGTTTGAAATTAATATATAATCATGATCAAATAATATTTGTTTGAGATTTTGAAGAAGTGTTTTTGCAAATTTAAACCATTATGCTTTTAGAAGTGACAATTTTTATTTTCTCAATTGTTTTACTCAAGGTTTCAAAGATCATTCTTTTATTTTTAAAAAAAATCAGAAGAATGTGTTTTTGATTTTTGTCAGTAAAAAAATAAAGAAGTGAGTTTTAGCTAAAATAAGATATTTTTAGAGCAAACAAAAAAAATTTTTTGAACTTATTTTTTTTTATCTTAATGTTAAATGCCATGTTCTTTTGATATGAAAAATCAAGAGAGTGTTTTTGCTAGTTTTCGGTCAGTAAAAAATTAAGAGGAATTTAATTTTTTTTTATGGTGGGGACTTACACTACTTATGGCACAAAAAAAACTTTCTTGAACTCAAATTCCAATGCTTGATGTTACATTTTTCAAGATAAGGAGAACTCAAAAAAATTTTTTTCGGACATTTAAAAAAAGTGGTTTCAACACCAAATATTTAAAATATATATAAGGAATAACAAAGGATAAAGAAGAAATAACAAAGTTTACCGATATCAATGAAATAAAAAAAAATACCCCCTTGGTTTTACTACATTAAAAATGTGTTAAATTAAAGAATGTGACATGAAGAAAAGAGGTCAAGAAACATTGTTTTTGTCACTTTAGGAAAAAATCGTAAAAACTGTTTTCGTTTTTCAGCTTAATATTGTATTTTATTTTGATCAGTTCAAATAATACTATTTAAAAATTTGAATACAAAAATGTGTAAATAAAATGCAACAAAAAGTACGATGAAATATAAACATTAAATATTCAATAATTAGATTGAGAATTATTAACTATTAAACTTGCAGATAAAACACAATGTGGGTGAACCCTGCAGCTGCAGAAATGAAACAACAAACTTGAAAATTGTTAAGATGAAAGACACGTGCTTGTTGATGAACTTAACATAATTTCCGATATGCTCGAAATGCTATTTTTGAGAATGTTTTCACTTTTTCTATTTTTTCCCTTACATTTACATTATGCTACATTTCTGTGTAGCACAGGAACTGCAAGACTTAGAAACTTGAAATAACAAAGGTGTATAGAAATATGTTCAAAAAATAAATAACAAAAGTTTAAATTCTGCAGTTAGTTTGCAAATTACTAATTTTTAATTTTGCAGTAAAAAAAATAAATATAAAATCCATTGTGCAGTCATAGAAATGTAATTACAAAATTAAAAGTTGAATTGCTCAAAGTGGCATTTATATTTATGAAATAACCATTTCTTGGATTTAACTTGTTCGAAAGCTATTTGCAAATAAATACTTTTCTCACAGACTTTTGTTTATATTTTTATTTTATATAATGATAATTTATCCATTGTTGTAGAAGAACTTAACTCTCTCACACTCTTCATTTTATAAGCTCGTGCTTGATTTAAAGTCAAAAGTATTAAAAAAGCTGGATTTGCTACAATAAATAAGATTTGCTACAATAAATAAGAGTGAAAATAAGATTCTTCTCGATATAAAATATTTTAACTTCCAAATGAATAGGTTAAATGAACAAAATGATACATTCAACGTGAATAGAGAACTAAAAATATCAATAAAATACAGAAATAGACATATTATAGTTTTGGCTCTCGAAACAAGAGCCTTCTTAACTTTAGTATCAAAGTTCTGAATAACATAACAGTCTCAAAGTGCTTTAACAAAATTATTAATAAGATAAAAGTTGTTGTTAATTTGAAATACTATATGATGTAAGGCAGTCGTCAAGCAAGCGAAATAACATACTAATGAATTCTTAATGGAATATAATATTGAATAATAATTTGTTGTTTAATTTAAATTGTGTTCTTGCACACTTTGTATTTTCCAGTTTCACTTTTTTCATCTACAGTTGATTGCCTTTAAAATCTATGTATCTCAAACAAAAACATATTTAAAAAGTGCGCTTACATGATGATATAATAGCTATATATTTTATGAATAAATTGAATATTTTGTCAAAGAATTGGTTAAAAATACCTTAGTCATTTTTCATCAAGAACTTTTTTGCCAAATAACTTTATGAAAATCAGTTACAAGATGACTACGGCCATTGGTCCGATTTCACTTGAAATTTTATGCAAAACTAAAATGATTGATAAGTAAGATTATTTTACATTTGCAATGCTTGGGTATATTGCTTTATTTTGTCCATATACAGAATAATATATTTTTAGTATGAGCTGTACATACCAACAGACTAAGCTATTTCGGAAAAAAATACTAACAATAAATGCTACAAAAGTAAGAAATTAACATAGCAATTTAAACAAATTTGAATAGTGTCAATATGACCACTATTGTTAACTGTTCTATCTATCTATTTAGAATTTAACATTATTTTCGGAGATCAAGAGCATATAATGAAATTAGTGAAATCGATACTCTTCAGGTTTGCATTATAGCTAAATTTAATATCAAGAAATTATATCAAAATTAATAATTGCAAAAACAATGAATTCACATTTGTTCAAGAATAGCTAACAGTTAGTGACAAGTAGTCCAGAATTTATAGGTAAAAAATGATTTTCACTAAAGCAATTTTAGATTTTGAACTTAATTTTGAATCATCGTTTTTAATACTTTTTTCAACTATTATCGAAAACATTTTGATTCAGGAATGAAGCGAACATTTGGTATAATTCCATCATTTTGGCCACTCGAAATAAGTTTTTATCATTGTGTATACAAATTAAAGAGACAGAAATACGAAATGAATATCTTACATAATTGTATTTAATTTAAACACTCGCCTTATAAATTTCATGTATTTTAGATATTTTATATTAATTTCTTGAGGCAAACAATCTAGTATATTAATAATGCTCTTAATCCACAATTGAGTTAATTTTGTTTTAAAATATTTAAGTTTTAGCATAGTATAAGGTAAAGGAGAATTTAAAGTCAATTTCATATTTGGATATCAGAGCATATTGCTACATAAAACTATTAAATATTTCTTTTGGATAGAAGCGACCGAAAATTTTTTAATGTCCCTAAAAATGTCAGCTAATCTGCAACCTTTTTAACAGATTTTCGTAACTATGACAAAATGTCAATAGATATTTTGTGATTGTGTGGACTCGATTTCATATAGATGCCGAAATATGATTATTTGTTTTTTCCACCAAACTGTGTTCTTAAAACTGAGTAAAAGTTGACAATGTGAAGATTTTCATATTTGAATAAATTTGGCACCCTCTTTAATCTGTATCTGCAAAAAATCCTGTTTATATATAGCTTAACTTTATTTATAGTCTTCCAAATTAAAATCATTATAGGGTAGGTGATATTCCTATTGGAAAAACTACATTTTGGAGGTAGGTTATTTTGAAAATACAAAACAAAACTATTATATAAGTCATTAAGCTAAATTAACCATGACTTCAAACCTGAAATAACAATTGTTTAAGTATATTAATTATAAATAATCAATAATATAAAAAAAACCTTAATCAAGAATACATAACACGTAAAGGAACAGATTAACTTTTATTTTACAATGAAATGTACAGTAGTCCGACATAAACATCAGATCATTTAAATATTCATATTTGTATAACATTAGCTTGGCACATATATACAATATTTAAATAAAATTTTATATACTTTAATCAGGTCAAATATTTAAAACTAACCAAAAATGTATAAATAACAATAGTAAATTCCAAATTGATTTTCATAATCATATTAAGCATAAAAATTATTGTACAGTTCAACTGAAAATATAAAAACAAGCAGTAATAATATTTACAGTATATCGACACTCTACATATAAAACTTGATCATAATGTAATCAATGTTGTCAATTTTTGAAGCTTCCATTTCGAATTATTTATTTTAGATCATTCTACCCTGTGTACAAATCTGAAACAGATTGTCTTAATTTTTATATTTTTAGTTAATGACTTTAATGAAATATTTTATGTGCTTTGGAAATTCACATAATAACTCCTGGTGTCATTTTAGTCATTTTAAATGAATGAAAACGTAATTGAAAGATGCTGAAACATGTTGAGCAGTTGAAAAATTATTTGAGAAAGGATTTATTGTAGATCGAACTGATGAAAAAGATGATGAATATTTCATAGCACGATATATTCAGAGAAATGCAAGCAGAAGCTAAAGAAGAGAAAAATAAATATGTAAATATTGTTCTTTTAGCTTAAAATCTAATTATATAACTTAATTATTTCAGCAGTATGTATATATATATATATATATACTGCTGAAGAATTCAAAAATGGAAACACTTCCAAACTAATAATTTTTTTTTCCATTTCTCAATAAATGCTGAGAAAATTGTTTGAAGATTTCTTTACAAATGCTTAGGCCATGTGATTTCTCAGACATATCAAAAAAATTTTTTGCTTTTAGAGGTTCAGGGGACCAGCAAGAAATTACGAACGAAAAATAAAGTTTTTGAACACCCTAAGCCAAACAATATTGCATTAAGCTTTTGCTTTTGCTAATTCCGTTGTTAGGACATATTTCTAACAAAACTAATTTGTTTGAGTTACCTTTATTACTCTAACTGCTGAAATATTCACAAAATGAAGTAATTTTTTGAGTTTTTAATTAATAATAAAAATTATAATTATTTTAAAATTTTTTAAAAATTGTTTGAAACTGCGTAAGATATGAGAATTTGAAGTAATCCTTTCATGCTTCACCTGCGCATAAAACATTTTAATAACTTATTTATTAAAAATTTTTTAATAAATGTTTTTAATCGTATTTTGGAACTGAACTACTAAAATATGTTCGATTTGAATATCTGTAAAATTTTATATCAATTGTCAAAGTATTTTTTGATTATTTTTTTAAAAAAAGAAATTTAATTTTATACTATTAAGCATGAATCATTAATTAGTGAATAAATGAGTCATTATTTAGTCATTTATTAATGAGACATTAAACTTGAGTCATGAGTAATCTGTATTAGGGCGATTCCACGAAAAGTGGTCCTGAGTGACTAAATTTTCAAAATTATCGTAAAATCAAAAATGACACAATTTCGGAATCTAGAAGATGTAAATTTTTTAATAGTTAAGATAGTTTTTTGAATTGCAAAAAATATTTATGTGAATTCTAACAAAAGGTGGAACACTATTAATTTTAACAGGAGTTCTCTTCTTTGTTATGTTATATTCCAATGGAGTTCTTAAAATATTAAAGAGCAATAAAATAGTTTTTAGTAATAAATATAACAATTTTACTCTTTTATCATTGTTTAATGTATTTTTTCAATTTGGCCTAAATTTTTTTGCTTGTTTGAAAGTCGATTAATCAAGATAGTCTAATTTCCCAGTAACACACGTAACATAATTTTGCATTTTTTCTGTAAAAACTTTAGTAAAAAAGAAAATTTAAAAACTTTTTGTTTTACAAATTAAGAAGGCAAGATATGCAACGGAAAAAATTCTCGAATTAAAACTGCCAATAGTTAAAATTTTATAATTAATTTTATTCAAGGTAACACACGTAACGAAAAGTTACGCGCGTTACTGTTATGTGTGTTAGAGGTACTTATACACTTTAATTATTTATTTATTTTCAATAAAAGATTTAAATCATGTTCGGACATTTTTTATAACCGCCGCGCAACTTCAATGTCACAAATACGGAATTGTAAGATTGTGGTTTTTTGTAAAATCAGGTCGGTATAAGCATTAATAAAAAAACAGCATAATAAGACGATAATTTTGAAACTTTTGGAAATTGTTTTCCCAAACTTCTATTTGTTATACGTTTATGTTTAAATAGAATATTTCGACTGCATTTGCTAGATTATTATAAAATGGATAAGCTTAAAATAGTGTCCTTATCTGGATTTAAAAGAATAAGAAGATGAAGAAAAAAAGAAAAGAGCATAAGATTCTGCACTTCAAAGGAAAGAAAATAAGGAAATAATGAAAGTTAGACTTAAACTTTCAAAACAGATTGATAATGATGTAAAAGGTTCACCACTAAGTATTTCAGATGAACTTAATTATTAATAAATGGATTTTCTTCAAAAGTTAGATTGTTTATACTATGCTTGTATTGAAGCAAGAGCTGGTTCTCTGGATTATTACGGGGAAAAACGGGCAATAAAACGAAAGAACTATCTAACAATGTTTCTAAGAGAGGCTTATACTGATTTTTGTCAGTTGCATCCTAAACATTGTTTAATATTCCATATTTAGTGCTTTATGACTAAAAAATTTATTGCTACTGTAAAACTTATAATCAAAACAAATATCATGAAATTTTTATTCTTTAACTGGAAGGCTAAAATTAAGTTTATGACAATATATGGTGATGGTAGAAGTATTTATGTATATAAAGTAAAAGAAATTTTGGATCTAATTGTTGGAAGGGTGCTTCTGATACTTACAAAAATTTCTCATTGCTTGTTATAGGTTTCTAACCATCATTTATTGCAGTTTGGTAACGATGAGAAAAAGATGACAATAGCTCACAATAAAAAATATATAATGGCAAATGTGCAAGAAGAATGTTTTGAAATAACTCTTGAAAATTGGACTAACTTTCAATAATACGTAAGAGTTAAAGGAATCTGAGGTGATATTTTCCAAACAAACATATCTAGCATTAAAACCAGGGAAATTCAAGTTGACTTTGCAATGGCATATTCTTTTGAATATCAAAACGAATTTCAATCAGCATTATGCTATCCAGCCACAGTTCCGTTATTCACAGCAGCTGTTGTCTTAGACGATACTCTCCTAAAGAGTTTAAAATAGAGTCCTTTACAATATTTTCCTAAGGCAAAGACAAAGGTGAAACAATGTCTACACTTTTATTTTAAGACTGTTTAAAAGCGATTCTACTTCAGAAGATGAGCTAACAGAAACCTTCTATAGTAATAAGTCAAGTTAAGAATTTAAAAATAAATATATGGTTGAATTATTTCATATTTTGTCAATCAAAATATAAAAAAAGAAATTAATTTGGAAATATTTTACGATATCACATGCAGAAGTTCCTTCTATGGGATAGGTGTGTAGTACAAAATCTTGAAAGCGAAGCAAAAAGCAAAGTTATTTATATCATTGTGTTGTTATACAAAAAAAATTTATTTGCTATCCAGTGTTGTTTGCAAAGCTAACCAATCAACTCATGCCTAATACAACAGTATTATATATTAGCCAAAAGGAAATAAAGATACTAATTGAAAAGATCAATACATGGCAACGGTAATACAAAGCATAAAATCTATGCATAAATATCGTTAGATACTTGAATAAGATGCATAGATGCACATTGTGGCACACAAATAGTAAGTCAATTTCTGTTCCCTCCTGATCAGAAGTGCGCCTATAACTGAAATTAAAACGACATATGCTCTATCTCGGGAACATTATTGACGCAAATGCACATGCTTGTAAACTTAAAATACAATATTTGCATAAAATAATTGGAAAATATGCATATTTTTGTTTCCAAACAGAAATGATTTTGAAGGAATAGATGTGCCTAAGATTTGCTATGTTTTACTCTCTAAACCAATATAAAGAAGGGCTACAACCATCTTTCCAGACCATTAACTATTTTATTTGCTAAAATAAATTGTTTTTCTTCTGCTAAATTAAAATAAATAAATGTTTTAGTGCAACATTTATGACTTCTCAGTTGAAATATTCACAGAGGGTAACACACGTAACGTTCAGTTAACACACGTAACGCACCAATTTCACCAAAATAAAGAAGTTTTTACTGTTGCAAGAAATTTTTAAAAATCACTAAACACAGCTTTGATATTGTATCTCTCTATAAAAGAAAATATCTTAATTTTTTGCCTTTATACTTCACAGAATTAAATATATATATTTAAAGTTTCAAATATCTAGCATTATAAAGGGTAACACACGTAACGAAATTTCAGAATTTTTTTTTTCAACATCAAATTAATTTGCGCCTTCAATCTTCGTTTTGAGAACTTACAACACATATAGATTTAACAACAAATTAAGAAAAACATAAAAAATATCTAACAAGTTTATTATAATAAGTGTTAAAGTTGAAATATGTCGTGTAAAAGTAACACACGTAACGAAAGAATCGCCCATTATATCGGACAGCTGTTCAAGTGGTCCGATATAATGGGAAGCCAATAGCTGTGGATTAGAATCCAGGTCAGGGCATGGATGTTTCCCTTTGTGTGTTTAGAATTATTTTGAATACTCATATCTTGCGCAGTTTTTAACACATTTTATACAAACTTTAAAAGAATTTTGTTATTTAAAAGTCACTCTAAAAATTTTGTTTCATTTTATTGATTTTTTCAGCCGTTATGGCAAGAAAATGTAAGTCAAAACGATAATCATTTATTTTTAAATGTTAATATCTTCATGGAGGTTCACGAAAATGTTTGGAACAAGGTGTTCAGAAATATTTTTTTTTCGTAATTCATTGCCTGTCCCTGGAGCCTATGAAACTCGTAACTGTATTGCTTAGTATAAAAATGAAATCAACACAACTCTAAAATAAGAAAATATTTCTCAAATTTTTTTTTTGTAAAACTATAAAAATTGTCAAAAGCATAAAGTGACTATATATATATATATATATATATATATATATATATATATATATATATATATATATATATATATATATATATATATATATATATATATATATATATATATATATATATATTGAATTTTGAGGAGGAGGAATAAAATAAATTAAAAAAATGGCAAAAAACATGCTGAGAGATAGAGTGTTACAAAATAAATCAATAAAAGAGAAGAAAATTTTAAAATAATTGCGTTGTGTTTTCTTATTTTTAAATAAGACTATTAACATTGTGGAGAAAATTGGTATAACCGTGTATGCAAGTGCGACTAGGATAATTCTATAATCGCATTTATTATGACATATAATAGCATTTAATATCATTTCACAGTAGTATTAATGTTAATAACATTAACACTCTTTAATATCTGATAACTAAACTGGCAATCTTTAAAATCTCTCTGTCGAAAATATGTAAGCATTAATATTTTATTCTGTTTGATATCACTATTTTAACTTCCTTCGTGGCAATCGAAATTAATCAATATATTTAGATTTAATATACGTATGTGCTCTACATTTGAATATTACTATTGACCTTCGAATTTATTGTATTTAGATTGTTTTTTAAATAATAAGTTATAGGCGAACTATAAATTTGTAAAGTCATTCAAAAATATACATGACACTATTTAAAATGAACATAGATATATAGTGTGTCTTTGGTATTAATAATTGGTTTTAAAATTTAAATTGATATAGAGAAATTGCTTATATTTTCATCATTAATCAAAATAAAAAAGACGCAGTTTTCATAATATTTTATGTACTTTCATCTATGCTTATTGTAATAAAATTCTATTTAAAAATTTCTATTACTTTTTAAATAATAATAAAGCAATCACAATTAAAAAATATGAATTGGAAGGAATTACCATAAATACCAAGTTAAATTCCTACTTAAAGAATTTTATTTTTATTATTCTACAAAATATTCTGATATGTTACAAAGTTTTCTTTTTAGAATGGACAATGTTTCGATAAACAAATTCCATTCTTTTTAAGGATGTTATAGTTAATATATGTTTTATTATAGTTAATTTTTATTCTCAAAGTCAAACAGAATATCTGTCATAATAGGAGAGGCGAAATATTTTTCACAACCATTTAAGAATTTTTAAATTTAATTTTGACACATACTTGCTTTTTTGGTGTGTTTAGTTCGATGCTCTCCAGTGGTTCTGTGCTTATCTTCTTCCATACGGCTTTCGATTTTTCCAGGTTTTAATACTTTTTCTGTAATTAATATAAAATTTAAATTTAATAAAAATGTAGTAAAAGAATAAACTTAATAAAAACAGTTGTGTTGCATGGCTCTAAAGTTATAGACTAAGTGAAATTCGGAAATTTTAAACTACCATAAAAAATTTCTGCAATAAATTTAATATTAACGTATTACGATATAAATAATTGACAAATTGACTAATGCATTTTCGCCGTATTTTACTTGCAAATACATCAATTCCGTAATTGTTATATAACCCCAAAATATGTTTTTGTGACTTTGAAAATTAGCTTTATTTTATATTTTTAATGAGTTCCAAAATACAGCAAAGTAAATCTGAACAAAATATGATGAAAATACTAATGCCATCAAAATTATTTAAAAAATCAATTTTTAGTCGGAAAATAACATGCCCTATAATATGCTAGATATTTTCAAATAATTCAAAAAATAAATATTTTTAACACATAAATTACTTGATGTTTCCGCAATCAGGTATTTTGATTGCAAATGTTACTGATAACATGGCTTGTTGTTTTCTTATTTCGTTATCTTTCCTAATTTGACCTTATACAAAGGTTAAATTAGAAAACACCCCAAAATGAAAAAAAAAATATTTACTGCATTCTTGATCTATAAGATATCTGGAATGAAAACATTCATTTCATCAACTTTTAGAATCATAAAACAGCGGATGTATTTTATAGGCAAACATGTACTAAAATAAACATCGCCTAAAATTTTGAAATTTTTCTGTGAATTTTTCTCAAAAATTATAATTAATAATAATTATTATTACTAATTAATAAGTTTAATAATATTGTGTTCAGAATATACGAGATTTATTTATAATTTATACATTTATTTTTATTTTTAATTTTAATTTTAAATTTTTTTAGACTTCTCATTAAAATGCCAAACTTTTTATACTTCCCGCATCAATATATTTCTTGCCTCTGGATAAAGAGGTATCTTTAATAAATTTATGTAAGGGGAAAATAGTTGTTAACTAGCTGTGCTAAGCAACAGTATCAATTTTAACTAGTACTATTGCGTCATTATCAAATGAACATTTTCACAAATGTTTGAATGATTTCTTTCCTCTTTCTCTTTGCAAAAGTGCTCGTTTGAAACATTATTGATTCTTGTACATCGAATGATTTTTATAGTAAAGTAGCGAAATAAGTATAAAAATAAAATTAGAAGAGAAAAAACATCAATTAATTACATAACAGTTACTTAATAACAGTTACTTCATCAAGCATAGAAATGAAATAACATTTGTTTAGATAACGCATAAAAGTAAGTTAGCGGATGTCAATTCTCTCACCTTAAGTTTTCTTCATTCAACTATGAACATTTTATTAAATGATTTCTGTCCATCTCAAAATTTTGTTTTTATAAACAGCGTACAAATGATATTGACAAACGATATGATATATTTATTTTTATTTTTAAGAAAATAATTTGAAATGAATTAAGAAACTCCGATAATGAAAAAAGTTCTTTAGGAATCAAAACGATAATTTCCAGTATATTGTCAATATATTTCATATTATCTATTTATTTTTTATCAATCTACAACCTCAATGTTATTCATAATATGTACCATTTATTTGGTATCAAATTATTGTATAATGTATTACTTTTTCATCAGTTTTCTCACCTGAAGATAGGACTTGCGATTCGTCTCTTAAGGAATTCGTTGTAGGAGACCCAAATTCCTTTTTGTTTTCCGTTGTTCCATCTTGAGCAACATACATTTCAGTCACGACTAGATTAAAATACATTATTTTACATTAATAGTTTTCGGTAATGCATACGAACAAATTATGGCATTCAAATCATTTGAATAAAATTATCGAAAATAAAAATGACATTTAATCTGATAGTCATTTTTTTCACGTTAATATGCTATTTTTTGAACTTGATCAAATGATAATTGTTTTAGATAAAAAAAAATTGGAATTATCGTCTTTGTCACCTAAATACTTTTAATTATGATGTTTTACTTGTACCATTCTTATTTCGACTCTTCGTAGCAGGGACCAGTGACAGATGAACAAAAAGTGTGACAGATGAACAAAAAGTGTGTCACTAATTTTCAGGAAGGCACTCACAGGAACGTGGAGCCATGCAGATTTCACTGTTCTGGCTACACTGACTACCAGACTACTAAACCACCAGAAAATGGTAAAATTTACCCTGTATTAATAGGCACCAAATATAACACCAAAGATCACGGTAATTTTTACGGAAGCACTTTAGTAATGAGTTTTGGTAAAATTAAAAATGAAATAAGGTTTTATTACCATGCTATTTGGTAGTAAATGTAATTATATTTTCAGATATCTCAGAGCATGTTATAAAGAGAATATTTCTGATTAAAATTGCTTTTCAGTTTTGTATTTTTATGAAAGTTATCGTAATTTGAACTATAACTTTTAAAACTCGAATTTCAACCGTAACTATAAGTATATTAGCAATTGAATGGTTTAGATGCCACATATTTTTGTTTTATTACCAGATTTTTTTTTTACCAGAAATGTCATTACCATATAAGTACGGAAATTGCCTAGATTTTTTTCCGGGTAGGTTGAGAGGTTCAGGGTAATTGATAATTCTACATATTCTAGATTATATAATTGTTTATATATTTTGGACTGAAAATTACAAAACTCAAATACTAAAGTCATTTTTATAGTGTAAAATTTTTCAGCTGCTTATATTTAACACACATACGGAAAAGCAATACATTTAATGCTATCAAATGTATTGCTTTTCTTATGACTTTCTATTGTGAATAGAAATTCTGATCAACGAGAGGGAGACCAAATATATTTAAACAAATGCTATCCCTTGATAAAAACATATAGATAAATAGCAAACAAATCTAAAACAATATACTTTAGTAATAAAATCACACCATATATTGTCCAAAATAATGTTTTGTTAGAAAATTTAGCAGTCAAGCACTCATCATGATGCTCTTTGACACACATGCAAATGGTGCGAGCAGCATGACACGTCCCATTATCCTGCTGATGGAAACCACTGATAAAAAAAAGACTACAAATTAGCAACGTAGCGTAGTAGTAATTTCACTCGCATTTTTTAATCGCAATTTTAGATACGGCACGCCAGTACAAGTGCGAACTTTTGTTAATTTATTGCATCTATTATTATAACTGCTCATAAATATTCCCCAGGGAGTAATGTTTTTACCTAACGCTTAGCAATTATCACAGGGCATATCAAACCATAAATGTTAAAATATTAATTAACAGTAGTTAAAAAAATTGCATGCGATAAAGTTAAAGTCAGTTGGATATTTTGTTAGATAAATCTTCATATATTAAATACTGCATACATAATTCATATATAAATTTTATGCTTCTTTTCTTTGATTTCTTCACTTTTAAATCAATTTAGTTGATTTAGTTGATTTAGTTTAGTAGTATTTTAAATCAATTATTATAGCTACTTAACCACTTTATAGAGCTTAACTACTAAATAAGATACCTTCCATAACATGAATCGGTTTCGGCAGTTTTCAGAAGTAGCAATCCAGTTTTGGTCCGAATAATCTATTTTTGATTGCACGATAATTCTTTTCATCAGGCTCAATTTACAAACCAAAACTATCATCAAAAACTTTCAAAAATCTTCGCCATTTCATTCTAAATTAAGATTTCAATAGTCGATGCGACATAAATGCACTGCTTACAAAATATACCGGTTAAAATACAGAGTTTATACTGGATGAAATTAAATTAGCCATACTTTTGGAAATTGAAAGTCCAAATATTTAATACTTAGAAACGTGCTCATTAACATGATAACAAAGGAGATCAGCATTATAAATCTCAGAAATTTAGACTTCCACTCTCTTTATTTGTCCCGTATTACAAAATTTGGAGACACTTGTGATTGCTTCTCTACCATCCGAGAATATCCAAAAGTATTAAAAATACCGCAAAAACAATTTTTTACGTCTTATTATTCACAAGTTATTTTCAATCTTCTGCGAAAACGAGCTTCAACAGGGACATTATTCTTTGGACAACAAAATAATTCTTTAAGTTTGCCAAAAATATTTGTTCAAGGGAAAAAAAATATTGCATAGAGTAATATTCATATTTTTTCTTTGAAATATAAGAATTATTAAAAGTTTAACAAGGTAAGCGAAATGATTACTTTAAGTTTGGTCAATGCGATCAGTTCGTTAAAGCTAGTGTTAAATCCGAAAGTTATTAGTAAGAACTCCCAGTTTTAATTGTATATCCGCCATATTTATAAACAGTTATCTAAAAGTTTCAATTTTAAATTGGTTCGATCACTTCCATAGAGTGCGTGGCTCTTAAACAGCAAGCAAATCCTATCGAAAAATTTCCTTCCTCTATTCTTTGTTGAAATCTATTATTATTCTATTACTATATTATCTTTATTATTCCTTCCTCTATTATTTATTAATTTTACCAGAATTTTTTTTCACCATGCATATTGTGTTTAAAAAATTCTTTAATTAAGCTCAGAGTAGGAAAAAAGTGTTACCTAAACAACACAGAAAATATATAAAAGAACTATTTTGATTATTAATATTTACCGAAATTATTTAAATTGTAAAGGAAATTTCTAATATGGTTCAAATCTGCTTTTGATTTCTTCTTGGTTGCAAAAAATTCCAAATAAACTTATTTACATTTTACAAATTTATTTACAGTTTTGAGGCGATCAAGTCAGCAATTATTTTCTTTTTATTTACGTTTCTGAGCCAATTTTGAGAAAACACTCCTCTTAAAGTTTGAAATATTCTTGCTTTAATATATATAATATATATCTAATATCTCTCTCTCTCTCTCTCTCTCTCTCTCTCTCTATATATATATATATATATATATATATATATATATATATATATATATATATATATATATATATATATATATATATATATATATACATATATATATATATATATATATATATATATATATATATATATATATATATATATATATATATATATATATATATATATATATATATATATATATATATATATATATATACATATATATATATATATATATATATATATATATATATAGGGCTATTCCGCGGTAACTTACGTTACATTCACATAAACTTTATTGTATTGAGAACTTAGAAGCAAACAAATAATATGAATACACATATTAAAATAAAGGGATTTCTTAAAATTACAATCAAAACCAAAAGGAATATAATTAAAATAATTATTATTTTTCAATTTAAACATTGTAAAAGCCTGAAATTAGTGTGGTAACTTACGTTACCGAAAAAGGAATGGCATAAATTTGCAATATACTTGAAGGCAAAATTCTGTTCTTACATAAAAGTTTCATGATTAAGATTATATCTATCATTTTTCTGACATGTTTAAATATTTCTTATGCCTAGATTTGAGATTTTATTTCAAAAGTTAAATTAAATATAATTTTTTAAGTGGGTAACTTACGTTACAGTAACTTACGTTACGAAATTCCGTTTGTATCAAACTTTTATCAAATAATGTACAAATGCAAATTAAGTTATTTAAACAGTATAGTGCAAGGGAGAAAAGTGTACATGAAGTAATTTCAGATACTTTTGATTCACACGTAACTGCAAACTTATTAAGTCCTCTGTTATTAACAAGTACAGGGGGCTCAATTCTTTTCACCTAGCTTTCTTTCTGGTAGAATTTTTCATCTCTTTTTTCTGGCCATTTACAATAGATTCCCACAGCAGCCATTACATTGACTTTAAATTCTTGCTCTGCAACAGACATTACCATACCAGGATATAACGTGTCCTCCTATCTAACCATACATCAACCCCCAGCGTTTATCTTGGATTCATCATTTTCTTTTTCAACATCTTTCACTAAAAAAAACTCTTCTGGTATGCCTTCTTGTACTCTTAAATGGTGGATCTGCTTAATGTTTTTAATCTGTAGAGATTTTGAGAATAGACTAGACACTCCACTCATCTGTTCTAGAGACTCGCACTCAGCTGTTTTTTCTAAACATAAAATAAATTTCTAAAGAATTTCGTAAGATGGAGCATTATAAATTTTGCTGAAGGCTTCCTTAGTCAATCCGAACTTTTCATGATGCTTACAAACCCAAACATTGCCTGGAAGTTTGCTACTAAGCAAGACATGCTTTGGACGGAGCTCAAAGAATTTAGTTTTTCCAATTTTGCATTCTGGATTTTTTTCCATAAACATTTGGTGCATTTCTCGAACTGAATGATGAAGATGCCGTGCTTGTACTTTCTTTTTGCTATCATTAGCATCTCTAATTATAACTACATCCTTAACTCCCGGTGCCTGTCGAAAAATTTCGTTCAACTTTGAAAACATATGAATGCCAACACCCAAATTAATAACTTCAAGCAAAGAGTTTCATTGAAATTAATATATTAAGGCAGTGATAATTTATTTAAACTTCGGTATTGTAACTGGATACATCTTATTTACTTTGTATGCCAATTTTCAAGAGGAATAAACTCATTTTACCTTGGTAACTTACATTGCATGCATGTCAGTAACTTACGTTACACATATTGAATGGGGCTCAAAACAATAAATAAGTAATATTTGAAAAGAAAACTATTGCTGCTTATTTAGTGTTAGCCTCTAAGGAAGAAAAAATATTATTCTTATACTTTTGTATCACTTGTTCTTTTTTACACACAAAAACTTTTTCTAGTTTTTGGTAACTTACGTTACATGCATTAATGTTTAGTTGAAATTTATATAATTAAGTGAATTTAACAACAAAAACTTATTTTAACACTGCACAATATTTCTATTAAGTGTAATAAACAATATTTATTCTTTGGAACATTTTGAAATTAAAATATTGTTAACTTACTGATTTTCAAAAACTGACCATGTTCTTCACCCAAATCAGATTAAGTAAATGCCAATGTTCAATGGGTTACCAACACTAAAAAACTAAATTCTCAAAAAAAATAATTATAAATTATCAAACTTCAAACCTTTCTAATTCAGAAAATATCCAAAATGATAACATTATTCTTATTTGAATTTTCCAAAGCTTTTACCCTTTTTCATGGAATTGCCCTATATATATATATATATATATATATATATATATATATATATATATATATATATATATATATATATATATATATATATATATATATATATATATATATATATATATATATATATATATATATATATATATATATATATATATATATATATATATATATATATATATATATATATATATATATATATATATATATATATATACATCCTTATAATTTTAGCAACGATGCATAACACATCAAACAAAAATTCAATGTTTACTGTAGATATATTTTTTTAATTAGTTTTTCTTTATCTTCTCATCAACTTCGGTGTGTAAATTGCGACCCTATATTTTATTATTTCGAATTATTTTTAAGAGTACCGGCAACTAATGCTTTAGTTTCAGGGTGCTTAAGGAAATATATTTGAATTGTCGAATAAAATAGTTTATAATCTACTAGAAGCGGCTATGTATTATAAAACTAATTTCCTTTAAAGTAAAAAAAATGCTGAATAATTATAAAGTATGTAATCATAGGAACGGTAAGTTATAAAATTTTATATAAGATTGATATTTATTGAACAGCCGAAACTCAGTCACCTATTGAAGTAATATAGAAATAATGCTTTTTCTCTTGAATATAAGACGATATATTGGAGAAAAAAAGTTGAAACTACCAGGAAGCGGTAAAATCTACCATGTTGATTATTCAAAAGAATAACGAATGCTCGAGAATTTTTACCGAAGCACTTTGATAATGAATTTAGTAAAGTTAACAATGATATATGCTTTTAAAATACGTGTTAAATTCGTTAAATGTTTTAAAAGTTGGAAATTTTATCTTGATGCCTTAGAGCATATCGCAAAAACCATTTATTTGGTCAAATTTATTTTTCAATTTTGACACTTCTTATTTAATAAGTCATAATAAGAGAATAAGTCTGAAAACCAGTATTTTCAAAATAATTTCTGTATAAACAGAAAATTCACCTAATAAATGGTTTAAATATTGTATGTTTTGACTTTATTGAATGCAATTATTGTTTTATAACAGAAATGTCATAGCCATGCAATTAGGTAATTCAACTGGAATATTTTTCTATATGTCGATGTGAATTAAGAAAGAAAAAAATATGCAAATACTTAAAATCTGAGCAAATGATGAACCCTTATTAATTTTTAAATATGTTTTGAATTTTTAAACAATTTTAAGCAATTGAATTGAATTTTTAAACAATTTGCTTTTTAATTAATTTAAATTCAATTATTGCCTCCTATTTTTACATGGTTAAGTGAAAGATATTTTTAGATGAAAAAGTTGTTTAATCAGTTCGTTTCTATTCCCTCACATTGTACGATAAAATTAAAATAGTTCATCCCAACAGAGATGAATAAGAGACTGTTTTTCTCATCATATTGAATACTAAATGGTTAAACAAGTGTAAAAATTGTGGTGCATCAAAGTTATAAATAAAGTTATAAGTTAATTTCTTAGCTATAAATAAAGATTAAAATTTCGACCTTCTCCTGTTAAATTTTCTTTTCAAAAATATGTAACGATATTGCCAAAATATGGCAAGCATTCCAAAGTTCCTCATGGGATAGCATTATTTAGAATATATGTCTGCAATATATTTGCAATATACAAGGGAAGTATTCAGCATAAGAAAAGACAAACTATAAAAAAATAGGAAAACTTTAAAATATTGTCATTTGTTTTATCATGTGCTTGTTGAAGTAAAGTATGGTAAAAACTTGAAGTTGTAAAAAGTTGAAAAAAATATGGTAAAAACTTCCAAAATGGGAGAAAATTTACCATGTTTCTTTCTCTATGGGAACGTCAAAAAGTCGGAAATTCTTAGCTAAGCGTTTTAAAAATTATTTTTGAAAAAATAACAATAAAATATGGTTTTATAATATGTAGTAAAATATGGTAATTTTATAGGGATACTTTACAGCATGCCATAGAAACCATTTATTCGGTTAAATTTACTTTCCCGTTTTGCATGATTTACAATATGCACGGTTATATGAACTATAAGTTTAAGAACCAGAATTTTTGGAAAGCAATTCCTATATGAACGGAAAAATTATCAAATGAAATTTTTGAACAACGTATATTTGAGCCGCGATTTCTCCAGTGAGGCGAGCCGGGTCCGAATCCGAGTCGATACCATTTCCGCATCCGGCTTGCACTGACCGCAGTACTGACGAGAAATATCCTCAGTGGTAGACGGATCATGAGTTAGAGTCTCCTTGCCGCCGTCAGGCTAACTGCGGGAGGTTCTCGTGGTCTTCTTCTCCATGTAACGCAAATGCGGGTTATCTCCAACAAAAAGTCTACCACGAGGGCAAATTTCTCCCAATACTTGATTCAGGAGCTCCCTTGTCTTCCGGATTGGGTTCAAAATTTCAAGGCTACGGAGTTGAACATTAGTAGTCGTAAACGCATAAAATCGGGTAGGCTGGTTATAAACGACGACAATGTACAACGACGGTTATAAAACATTATAAAACTACGTATATTTTGGCATTATTGACCAGAATGATGGTTTTTCACAAGAAACGCCATTGCCATATAGTTCTGTAATTTTATCAAAATTTGGCTCACCGAGTATCAATAAATGTTAATATAGCATTTTCGAATATGATAATTATTTTAATATTAAAAATAGTTTTGTAAATTCTAATCTTGGACAAAAATACTATCACAATTGCATGCAATTCAAATTTAGAATTTAAATTAAATTAAGTGTATTTGTATTTATACTAAATAAATATAGTATACAAGCATAGAAATCTTTAGAATTTCTTTTTTCCGATATTAGAATAAGAGTCAGCTTAAATCAACTAATGTTAACAACATGAGATTAGATAAGATAACAGACTTAACAACATAAAGATTTAAAATATATTTGCATTCCTCCGACACTTATAAACACTAATTAAAAATTTACTTAAGGGCAAAATAATAATTTTAGTAAACATTTTGCTTAATCTGCAAGAAAAATAACTTTCAATATTTATTTTGAGTATTAAAAATATTGATTACACAATAATATCTAACTAATAATTTAGAAAAGTCTTGATTGTACACTAATGAACTACAAGAAACTTGATTATACAGAAGTATCTAGCAAATTATTTAGATAAAAAATCTTCAGAAACATTTTCAAGCCTTACCTCTTTGTACGGGCACATAAATCTTGTATGCAAGGGTTGATAGAGTGGTAGTTGTTGTTGTCACTATTTCTGAAAATATTACATGATAAAGTTTACTTTTAAAATGAAGAAACAGGCATTTGAATTAAGCACACTTTTCCAAAATATTTTCCTTTGATTTAAATTTTTTGAAATATATGCGCATATTTAGTAGTATAACATCACGATTTAGGATTCAAATATGTGCTCTTTATGATGCATTTCTTTGAGTTTCAGTTACGCGTTTTATATCATTCAAGTGTAATATTTAATTTAAATTCAGATATATTTTTTCATAATTCAAGAATTTTTTATTTAATCATATTGTTAAATCTTGATTAATTATTTTTTTCTTAATTTTCCTAGTTCTCTACCTTAAGAAGTTAGTTGATTTTGATTTTCTAAATATAGTTTAAAATAAATAAACACAATAGAACCAGCGTAAAAAGAACTTTATTATTAAATTAAAAGTTTAATCAATATGTAAAATAAAATTTCGAAATGGTGAAGTCTATTTATCAAAGATATCTATTTATGTACTAATGCAGCTAACGTGTATCTAATATAGTGTCACTACCGGAAACAAGCATATTTAATTCTCTATATTTTCAGAAAACGGTAAATAGAGCCACGTTATCAAAGTGGTTCAGGTACTGAACTCTCATTTTTAAGTACTAGGGTTCCACTCTAAATGACAACTTAAAGCGTGTTCAACTTCAGATGGATGTCAGTAATGTCAAATAAAGTCGTTGGGAGTTTATGCTGCTTATGTTCACCCTTCTAGGAGATTCGCCATGAAATTAAGGACCCTAAATCCCCTTTAGAGCCTGCTTCATAAAAAGCTGTTGCAGGAATATTTATACCTATATTGAATAAATATAGGTATGTAAGTAATATATACCTATATTTATTCAGCATAATGATCATTTTTCCAATTCTTCTATGATACAAAAATAATTTAACATTTACAATATAAAAAGAATTACTTCAGATATAATAGCATGGTAAAGAAATAATACGCCTTTTTTTCCAAATGAGGCATGCAAATGATTAATAATTAAGTTGTTGAATAAATCCGATGTTCTAAATCTATCTCTCTTAATGCATTCTTAACATATCTGTGCTATGAATGAAAATCAAAAACATAGTTTTATTCAGATTTATATAAAGAATAAGCATGTTTAAAATTTTTCTGAATGCCATTTTGACGGATAAACACACACGCTGAAACCTTTAGCCGACTCAATTGGATAAAATATAGTAATTTTAGATGAAAAATGCACTTAGAAAGTGAGAGGGAAGTAAGAGATATATAGCAAAGAGGGGATGTGCGCATTCTGACGCGAACGTATTTGAATTAGCCTATCCATCTTGCTTCTCGTTAACTCTTTCAGTTAGCAGCCTTCTTTAGAGCGTTGTATGAAGTACTCAAATAATTTTTTACGCTGGTAATTTATGTGGGCAAAATGAAATTTGTAAAACTTACAATAAATAATATGAATTACAAAAGCAATCATACCAATCAATCTGACAAATCCTTCTTTATCTCCGAAAGTATTTTTCGCTACACATTTATAATGTCCAAAATCATCATCGGATATATTTTTTATTTTTAATTGCATCAAAATCTTGTAGGAATCTTCAATCTCTTGTATTTCGTATTTGTTGTTGCTTATAAGAACAGCTTCATCGTGTCTAATCCAAGACGTCAAAGGTCGAGGAGACGCCTCCAAATGACAACCTAAAATTGCTTCTGTTCCTCCGGCAGCGTAAACTACTTGATTTGCCACTCGAATCTTCGGTTGGACTAAAAATAATGCAAAAATCATTTATTTAATTTAATAATCAATTAGAGGAGAAAAATGTGAAAAAATAATTAAAAAATATTTCTGCTTTTTACTATAATCTGAAACTGAGTATATGTAATAATTAAATAAATGAAACTACATTATTTAAAAAAAAAACAAATTGTAGTTTCCTTTCACTTTTTTCTGTGAACTGTCAATGTTATTTAAAATGAAGAAAACTTTCAATAAAATAAATTAAGTGCTTTTTTTTTAATAATTCTATTTTAATGTGCATTTTTTCATATCTTTGGAAATAATGCAATTAAATTTAAGGAAAGAAAATAAAAAAAAATTAAAATATCAACAAATTATTGCTAACATTGCTATAAATTTGTTAATTTTTTAACCAATAACCAACATATATTCAAATAAAAAAATGCATATTTCTGCTTTATTCATCCATAATTCAATTTCGAAATCTTAGAAACAAATTTTATTCTGCATAGAGTATTTCTGAGTTCTTACTCAGATTAATAAATAATTAAAATTCTTAAAATATTTGAGTTTTCTAGTTTTAGAACATTTATCTATTTTTTTCATAAAAGTGATTAGTGTACAAAGCGGACACTTTCAACAGCTTTTGACCGAATGATACGATTTTCTTTTATTAGGACTCGATTCTTCGAGGTTCAAACATTAAATATGCTAATTTAATAGTGTATTTGATGCATTAAGTTTTGTCATAAGAGAAAAACAACGTACTTTTTTTTAACAAGCATGTCTTTTTTCGGCCGAATGGATTTCCGGACGTCAAAATATATGCAAATACCGTAGTTCGGAAAAAATAATTTTAATAGTTTCGGTCAGAGGACATAAAGTTTCGCACCTTAATTGCACCTTAATGTTGCGCCATATCTCCAAAATTAATGAAGTAAATCACTAAAAAACATTGACCACGTCACAATTAGGAATTTAATCAGTTAGTTGTTTTGGGATTTTTGGCACAAGCACTACTTGTGACAATATTGCGCGCATAATTAGATTCATAAATTCCGATTATATTATAAAGTCAAAACTTTATTAATCAATAAAAATAAATTACAATGAGGTACGAGGGTGTACTGTCACCACACTCACGACCAAAAAAAAATATACTAGTTGAAGATATCAAAATGGTGTTGTGCCTGAATTCAAAATTTTTTTGTACTGAGTTACAAAAAGCGTTTCTTTACATTAAGGTATGGGTTGATTGAATGAACAGTGAACAGTGATCTGTTGAGCAATGAACAGTGGATTTAAAAGTACACTGCTTAAAACAATTAAAGTATATTGCGGGTTGCGGGTTGATCTTACACCTAAAGAATCGTTTGAAGCATTGACACATTATCGACAGGCATAGTAGGCTAGATGAGACAAACATTTGTTTTGCTGAAAAATGCTTTTTATTGAACATTTGGTTTCAAAAGGAAAAAAAATTGTGTACAGGGGAAAAACAAAAAAAAGTTTCCTTAAAAGAAAATCGTTTTTTGTAGGGGGGTATTCTTTCCCCGGACGGTCAGCAGCGTTGGACACCTTTGAGGCATCGAGTCAATGAGGTTATTATTGAGCGGCTAGGTAATTATGTTCTACTGCAGCTTAAGGGACTACAATAGACCTCAGGATCTCACCCCTATATCGGCGACCGGTCGGAGCTCCATTTCGAATGATATGGAGATCGGCGAGACCATCAGCCTCCATAGACCATCACTTCCCCTCCGCCAAATCTTACACTTTCGTGAACGAACGCTGAGTAATTTCTAATGCCTAGTTCCCTCAAAGAAAATACATCTAATATCAGGATAGAAACGGGACTCGTTAGAGAAAAGAATATTGAGTCATTTCTTCTCCTCCAGCTCATATGCTCTGTTGCCCACTACCTGCGGGGGTGACGGTGCCTTTCTGGTAACGTGAAGGACACCATTGGTTGGTAAGCATACCTACAGAATAAAGGTGATTTCGGACAGTTTGTGTCAAAACTGTGGTGCCAGTAGCCAGGCGAAGGTGTTGTAGAAAAAGATTTTCTTTCATATTTGGTGTCTCCGAGACATTAGCGTTAAATATACATTGGGCGTTGTTACATATCTACGCCCTTGACCTGAGTCTCTAGTCTCTAAAAAACGGTTCCAGATCCTGGAAACCACACTTTTTGAAACTCGAATAGTTTCTGCTACTTCAGCTTGTGTTTGGCTCCGCTCTAACCATCCAACAACTCTCCAAGCTTCTGATTTGGTTATCTGACTTCCTTGAGACATCAAAATCATCGAAACAACGTGCTTACTGAGTGTCTATCATTATTTTCCACTTTGTCTTGAATTAAGGTGAAAGCCAAATCAAATTCTCTGCGGCTAAAGCGTCGTCTTCGACGTAAAACTTAAAATTTACATGCTTCAAAGTTTGAACGTAAGAAAAATTTGCATAGGGGACTCTCTTTTTCTATTTTATGCACACGAAAAAGAGATATAAATTGCTTATACCGTTATTTCATACAAGACTTACAATATCCTTTAATTGCTTAGAGCAGAGTATTTTAGGCTTATGGAAAATGTTAAGTTTGTTAGTGCTGTATGTCATGTTAAACAGTTTGCAATTTGTTATTTGCTTCATTTTTTTAACCATTTTGCTGCTATGGAATTAGAATTTTACTGAGCAATTTTTTTAATATTGAATCAAGAAAGAGATTGTTTGGTAAACTCTGTGTGTGCTTTGCTGAGCACAGTAACATCAGAAGTTCCGTTATTTCTTTGCGTGACCTGGGATCTTACACAAAATTATTTCAATGATCGTGAATAAAAAACGTTATTTCTGATGAATAATTCATTCGTAAGAATAATTCAAATCGAGCATCTGTTAAATGAATTAAAAAAAACATATATTACTTACAGTTTATTTGCAAAAGAATTCTTTTGCTTACAGAAGGAGGAATACCATTTTTAGCAATGCACAGATAAGCACCCATATCTTCCCGATTTACTTGGGTAAGGTTCAAATATTCACCTTCTACTCTTTGCACTAGAAGGAAAAACAATATAGTTATATATATTTGTTAGTTAAGTCGCAATAGATGGATTTTTTTAAGGTTTCAAATGTATGATTATTTGATTACAAAATTATTTTACTTTACAATAGTTTATGTTTGAGTTATATTTGATTTCTATTACCTGTCGGTCAATAGTTATACGCAGAAATTTCAAATTTAAATAACTTTTAAGATTTGTTCTCAGAACTATGTTAGACCTTTAAAACTTTTGAATAATATAGCCGGTAGAATTTACGAAGTAGAAAATAAAACTTAATTTAGCAAGAATGATTAAAAAGAAACATTCCTTGATTTTTGTCTGTATACTTTTTACGATATTTCTTCCTATATATATATATATATATATATATATATATATATATATATATATATATATATATATATATATATATATATATATATATATATATATATATATATATATATATATATATATATATATATATATATATTTCATTTTCGTTTGAATGAAAGTTTTTCCAAGATAATAAATAGAGACTTTAGTTTTTTTCCGACTGTTTAATTACTTTAAAGAATGTAGGCAGAAACAAGGTAAGTTTTTCAAGAATATTATTTTTAAAAAGACAATATTGTGGATAGATAAGTTTACAAGTTTCTGATTTAAGACACTAGTGAAATATATAAAATAATGTATTTGTAATGTTTTTCTTGAAAAATGAACTTGCAAATCATAAGTTTCAAATGCAGATATGATTGAAATATAATAATTCTGGTATTAAAAACCAAAATATACGGTATTTAAACTACTTATAAGGTAGTTTTCCCATTCCTAAGATAATAGTTTTGGGGAAACTCTGGTTTTCAAAATTATAGTTCTTATTACCACATATTTAGCAAAACATACTAAACTGAAAAGTAAATTTAACGGACTAAATTGTTTTCGTGCTGTGCTTTGAGCTCTCTTGCTAAAATTACCAAATTTTACATCAGATTATAAAATCATATTTTATTGCTAATTTCTCCAAAATCATTACAAAAAGACGTATCCGAAAATAACTAGGCTTTTTGGTGTTCCCACTGGGTAGATTACACGGTAAGTTTTACCATATTTTGATATCTCGAACCACATTTTTTTCAATCGAATTAAATGAGTAATTATTTTAAATCTATATTTCAAATAAAAAATGAAAATTCCAACTGTATGAACATTTACATTCCAACGATTGCTTATTTTTCAAAGAAAAAAAGAAAACTCAAATTAAAGTATCCTCAATAGTAAAGTGCCCTCAAACATATTAAAAATGTTCTTTATAAAAATTCTAATTGTATTGGTCATAAATTTTATAAATATTTCCTTGTTAATTATTTAACCCTAAATATAATTAAGACCAACCATTATTTATATACAGAAATCTTTATTATTTTTGATTTAATAAGAGTTATAATTGCATTAGCTATTAGGCATTTTTCAAAAGAAGTACGCATATTTTTCATGTATCTTTATCAAGATAATTTTGTCTTATTAAAATAAATAAGATATTTTTACTAGACATTTAAATATTAAATATGTTACTTTGACTCTTTTTCCTTTTCTAATTAAAATAAATGACAAAATGTTAAGTAATTAAATTAAAGGGTAACGAATTATTCAAATGAGCTCTCTCGTGATCTTTTATGTTTACTTTGAAAATGCTCGGCTATTAATCTCAGAAAAGATATGTAAGGATATATATTTATGAAAAATAAATTAAGATTAGGATAAAAAATTATTTGAAATACTTTATTTAACATGATTAATTCTAAGAAACATTACACTTTTAGAAAGATATTCATAGATTTGCTTTAACGCACATTATATTTACTTTAATAAATTATTAACAAAATTCTTCGGCAATGACAATAAAACTTACAACGATATTCGATTTTGGCAAGTAAACGATATATTTAAATAAATATTCAGTTACAAATTTTACAAACTGAAGGTTTTCAATAGTATGTATTATTCAAATTTAAAATTTTAATATTCATAGTTTAAAATTGCAAATGCAAAAGTTGTTCGAAGTTATTTACAATTTAACTCAATCGTTAAATTAATGCGTAAATGCTTAAATGATAGTTAAATTAATGTGTAAATGCTTACTTTATCTATTTCCCTATACAGTGGCAATATTGTTTTTTTATGCATCAGAATCGGTTGAAAAATTTATTTTCTGAATTAGTAATTTCTAAAATGGAATGTTTTCAGAAATAAAGGAATGATTTTAATTCACTATTGGAATGTTATTATTTTTGTAGCAATCATACATTGTTTAATTGCTAAAAAATATGTTTCAAAATGATAAAGTGTCGAATTTATGTATTGCTCTTTTCGTTGTTCTAATCAATAGTCAATACATATCCTCTTATTTGTATTTCGATAAAGTAGAATTGCAGTTAGAGTAAAAATTGTGTTTGAAATCAAACTAAAATAAGGTTATCAATATGACAATATTACTTTTTACTTTTATTCGAAATACAAAAATATTAAAGAGAACCAAAATACATTAATGTCAGAATCATACGTAGATTATTACCAATGCCTTATAATATCTATAAAAAATTAAATGCTATTGCCAAACGCCCTCTATATGACATCGGAAGCATATAACTTTAAAGCACAGGGTACCCAATATCTCAGACATTCTTGTTTCTATCAACATTTTTACTGATAACAGATTTTTTCTAATTCCTTATAGTTTTGTTTTCCTTCAATTTATTCTTTTTCTGGATAAATATGAGATTTATTAGGAAAATAGATACTTTTGTCAATGTAGTTTCCAAGAAAAAAAGTAGGTATTCCTTTAGTTTTTCAAAGGGAAATGAAAATATTACCTAAATGTTTGATGTTCAGGGAAAATCTGAGGATCAATGCGAAAACAATTATTTTTGCAAATGTATTTCGTTGAGTATTGTCGGAATTTCTTTAAGTTTTTGAAAAGGAAATCAAATTTATCGTATTATTTCTATTATTCTTAGTAAGTATGAGGTTTAATATTAAAACACAGACTTCCACATATGTAATTTCGAGAAAGAAATTAGGATTGAATGAAAAATAAAATCTATTCGATTCTTTTTCCTAAAATTAAGGTTTTTCAGGTTTTGAATCTCCTCGAATCTGAAGTAAATCTTCTCTAGGATACATAATGGATCTAAACGTTTTCAGTCATAATAATATATTTTAATCACATTGAGACAGACACGTCTGAAAACACTACATAAGTATGTTCGTGTTTTAATGGAAGAGTACCAGGCAATTAGATCTTTTTTTTACTCCATAAAGTTTAATAAAAATACGGATTATTTTAAATGATTAACTAAGAGAGATTTGTAGGATTAGTTGTGATCTGCTAAATCAAGAAACAGCTCATCAATCACAAATTAAGCTCATCAAAAATCTAGTCAATGATCATGAAGTGGAGGTTATAAAATTTAAATTATTTCTTATTTGGAACTAATAACGGGCAATTTCAAACTCCCGTGTATTATGGTAAACCTTGATCAAAGATCATAGAACTTAAGATGTTATTTATTAATATTTATTATTCGTTCGGATTAAAAAACAATTAGATAACTACATTAGAAATCTCTATTATATAATTAGATTACTCTAAATATTAACGATTTCTTAGTTTTTCTTACTTGGAAAATTTCAATGACTATATTTTAAAAAATGTAATTCTGCGTTAATTCAAATTTCAGCAAAATAATTCAAATGTTATCAAAAATCTATAGAAATGTCTATTATTTAAATAGATTAATATATGAAATGTCTATTATTCAAATGGCAGACATATAATATTGTTCCGAATACTTGAATTTAATACTTTTCTAAGTCATTAGAGAAAGAAAAGGAAGAGCTTTTTAGAGTTAACTTTTTAAAAAATTTTGGCATTTAAATATCAAATTTTTGTTCATAAAAACAACATAATTCATTTAATGAATTTTAATTGAATGTGGGTAAAACTGTTCTATTAAAATATTAAGTTGTTTTAAGGAGGCTTAATGTGAAATTTTAAATTTCAGTCACAAAACGAAGCAAAAAAGTATGGTTATTTCAGTGTTTAATCTTTACATACATAAGTTATTTATTTCATAATAATAACTCCTAACAAGAATTCAATAATGTTATAAATTTTTTATAAAACGCTGCGTTGATAAAGCATCAGTTATTCAAACATCAACTTCATAAATTACATTTTAATTAATCTAATATTTACACTTTTTGCTTAATTTAGTTCTAAAAACAAAATTTAAACAAAGCTGTGTTAAATATAACAATTAAAATGTTAATTTTAGTAATAATATATTCGATGAGCTAACACAATAACAAATAACCAGAACTTGTAATTGAAGGAAAATATTTTTAAATTATCACTAATTAAATTGTAAAGTCGAAATATACATAAAAATAAATTATATTCCTTAATATCGAAGTAAATGGAACATTAGCGTCATTTAAGAAAGTCATTATTAGTTAATGTATTTGATGAATGGCATCTAAACAAAATTTGCATTGAGAAGTATAATTTTAAAGGTAAAAAAATATTCTTTCAAAATGAAACTAATTTAATTATTAAAATTAAATGTTTAAGGAGAACATACTTCATTTTTCACTTTTCATTAGCTCATTTAAAGAAAAAAATTGGTACTAATTTGTGTAAAATGTCCTTATTTTTAATTTTAAACTCAATAGTTTCTTTTAAAATCTGTAAATGTATATAAAATTAATTATATATATACTTGATTAAAATAAACTACTTAATATTTTTCTCAAAATTATGATTTATGATTAATAATTTAGGATTGTTATTTAAATTAATTTTTAATGCTACCATAATAAATCTGTTGAAAAAATTACTGAGTACAAAAAAAGTATTTAATAAATGTTTTTAAATGATTTAATTGTTAATGTTAATAGTTAATTAAAATTTATTAGTCTATGTTGGATTTTTGAACAGTTCAATGAGTAAGATATGCTACATATTGTATCTTGAGAATTACGAGATTTATTTTTTATATTTTACTAATTAGACAACTTATATAAATGAATATTAGAAATTATTATGGCAATAAAATATTTCTACTTGTTATACCAAAATCTCAAAATAGAGAAACTTTTAAACTAATTTCCCTTAATTACTTACACAAAATAATAAAATAAAGATTAAATTCATCTGAATTCCAACAGCAGTAAATTATGTATTTTAATGGAATGAAATGTAGTTCAAAACTAAAAAAATGTTGATTGCAATATCCATCATACATTCTTTTCCAGTAAGTCTTTACGTAATTTTTTAAGAAATTTTTATTTAAAAATAAAATGCGACTTTTTATCTTCGTTAAGGAAAATGTGTATAAAAATAACTAATTTAAAAATTAGCTCAAGTTTAAAAGTGAAAAAAGAGCTACCAATATGTTTCTTTGTTAACAGTTGTTTTGGGGAGGTATTCGTTCTATTGATTTTCCTTTATCTTAAAAATAACAAACATTAAAAGTCTTAAAAACTTAATAAGCACTTATTCGTTTAATTTCTGTAAATACCTGATAAAGACTCTACAACCAAATTTAATAATCAAGGAAATTTTGAAAACAAGCTGCGTTGTCTGTAATGTAGAAAGTAAAGAAATCTTTGCATGTAATATACGTTTTGCTGTTAAAAAGCAGACACGGGTGACGTTAAACAGTTTAAAATATCAAAAATATCCAGATTGAATCGACTATAAAAATTTCTCACTATCTTAATTTTCTCAAATTTTTTAAAATTTTCTTCAAAAGTTTAATAATTCAGAAATTGTTCGAAAAATAAAAATGGATATTACATGCTGTTTAAGAGGATAACATTAGAGTGATTTATGATAAAATGCATGATGAGTTCCAAGATATTATTTTATCTTGCTTTAAATTATTTAATGTAATATTAAGATAATTGGGATCAAAACGTTTATTTTAAAACAAATACTGATTGATTGCACTGTTTATGTAAATATTATTAAATATTTCCAAAATTTTAAAAGGAGCTGAAAATATAAGAGCAGTGAGAAAAAGTTAACAGTCAGTCAGTGCAGTCATAAATATCTGTAACGTAATAACCATAAACGATACTTATTATCGCATCGAACAATTTTGCCAGCATCGCGTCAGAGTTAATATAATAATTAATTTAAATATTGTAATTCATTTAATATAGTAATTGACTATAAAAAAACAACATACAATTCATTGCAAAAAATCGAATGCAATTCATAAAATTGAATACAATTCATTGCAAAAAATGAGATAATATTTACATTTGAAACATTTCTAAATATATTTTCAGATTTAGTTGAAATGGTCCACGGGAAAATACGTGAGAAACTCAAAAATATATAAAAGTCTCTATTAGAAAAATGCCCAAATTGATTGTTAAATTAATTAAAATAAACTGGATTTATTCCAATAAGTAAATAGTATTAAAAGGGAACAAAGTGATCCATCAACGGCAAAATTCATAATTTAAAATATCGATTGCATGTGAAAGAGAAATTTTCTTGGCTAGTTCAGACATTTATCATAGAAAGAAGAAGGATTAGTGGGAATTCTTTACCTATGTTCCTGGTGTTGCCGACAGGGCCCAGATTTATATCTTTTGAGTTTTCTCTCCTCCACGATATCTGAGGAGCTGGATATCCAGAAGCTCCGCAACGAAGACTCACTTTCGCTCTCTCTTCTACAACAGTATCAGTGCTCGTCTCATCCTCTACAATGGACGGTGGAACTGTGCAAAAACAAATAATTACGATTATCTTCTAATAATAAGGATTCATATGCATGTTCATAATTCAAAATAACGAAGATCTTGATATCGTTAATTATTGATTAAAGCGTGTGAATTTAGCTTTATAAATCAATATACATTTTTATGTGCGATATATTATATATATATATATATATATATATATATATATATATATATATATATATATATATATATATATATATATATATATATATATATATTTTTACGGAGCAGACAACGAAAAGCTAAAAAAAACTGACAAGGGAAGCTAGGGAAGTGTGACTCGTCAATTTCGAAATAAACTAGTGGGATGTATGTCTTATGAGGAGTAATATTAGGGGGCAACATTCGTTTCGTCCCATAGAAGGTTCTGTGAGAGATAAAAAATAATTCAATATATAGAAAAATCGGAATTTTATTATTTCAATGCAGACTAATAGTTATTGTAATTATCTCATACTCCAATTAATTTGTAATTAATTGGATAATTAATTAATTTGCTAATTAATAAAATAATTAACATTCTTTTCGGCTCATAGAAGGTCCTGTGAGAGATAAAAAATATTTCAATATATAGAAAAATCGGTATTTTATTACTTCAATGCAGACTATTAGTTATGGTAATTGTCTCATACTCCAATTAATTTGGAATTAATTTGCTAATTAATTATTTTCTAATATAATAAATTGATAAAAAATTGATTAATTATTAATTAATTATTAATTAATTATTAATTATTATTATTAATTACCATCACTAATAATAATAGTAATATATGCAAAACAAAATGGTCGAAAAACATACAGCAAATATTTGCAAAATGTTCTAAAAATTATTCCTTTTTATTACATATTTTCTTAAAAAAATACTCCATGAATATTCTTTTTTTATGTAACATAAAGACATCAAAAATAGTTTTCTTACCGTAATTGATATAACTATTCCTACTGCTTTGTTAGAATATAAATGCTTTATATTAAAGTATTTGGAAACATTTTTAACTATAAAATAAGCTGCATTAAATTAAAGGCAGCTAAGTGAAAGTGAGAATCAGTCAATAAATTAAGTAACTACTTTTGCCATAGATTATAGCATGTTGTGTTTTCCTCATAACTTTGCAATGCCATTTTCTACGAAGAAAAGTGCATGTTTCATCATATTCAGTCACTTCGTAAAGTTTATACTGCGCATACAAACAAAAACATTGAGGTATAGTCATAAATATGCTAATTTTATTCTTATTATGTAAATGAATTACCGATTTTTAGAATTCTAACATTGTTGTTAAATCATATTAAAGATATTTTGAGTAATATTATAATAGAAGACAATAATTCAAATACAATTATTTGAGCTAAAATAATGACTCTTTTATTTATTAGTATTTCAATGACTTTTTTATTTATTAGTATTTCAATGACTTTTTTATTTATTATAATTTCTTGGTCTTTCCTTTGTCTTTACTTTATTAAATTAGTAGCTATTATTAGTAGCTCGTACCACCAAAATGAATATTAATTTTATTCAATATCATTCGGCCTAATGCTGTTGCTCGAGACCAATTGATATTTTAAATTTGTTATAACCAAGTAATTGTTCCCCTTACGTGCAACTTCGTTGGTATTTAATCTAATAATCCGCATGGTAACAATCCGTAATAAATCTATTTCCATAGTATCTATAAAAAAATGCACAATATTAGTAGCGTTTTAATCGGCACCAACTTTCACCATACTTATTAAACTGCACCAATTAATATAGTTGTAGTTATGCACATTAACAAAAATAATTAAGAACCGCTGGCGTCAATAATAGTATAAGAGTTTAATTTTACTTTTCTTGTAAGCGAGTTAGTAATATATCCCCATTAATTTTGCTCTTCAGTACGTATTTTTTATTTCCTATACTGTTGATTTTAAATAACTGAGTTTCATAGAAACATGTTTTAAAATCATTATTATAAATAAAATGTAAGCTTTAAAAGCTTTGGAAATACAAATTTTATAACGTGACCAACTTATGTCAAGGTGCTCATGTTAATCTTTGAGTTTATGTGACATAACAAAAATAAAACAATTATATGGGATTAATAGATTTACTTAAAATGGATATACTGAACAAAAATGAATTAATATTAATATTAAATAATAAATAAAAATATTAATTTAAAAGCTTTTTTAAAAAAAAAAATTAATTGTAAAATATTGATCAATGACTTTTCCAATTAATGAAAACAATAACTAACCTAAAATTTCTAATAATCCATGCAATCCTGTATCTTAAATATTATTAAGTAAAAAGTCTAAGCCTTTAGCGAACAATTTTTCTGGAACATTTCTAGTGTATTCATTTCTTTAATAAAAACTCTGTTACACACATTGATTCTCATGAGTTTTATTAGCATAGATTTTAAGGTCTTAAGATCGTTAAAATATTTTTATTAGTATACCTCTTTAGAAACTTAAGGATGTTCTTTTCTCAAACTTTTATGATTTTTGATATTGATTTTAAATTCTGGCAAAACACTATTAAATTCTGTATTTTTTATATTTTTTTAATGGTGGTTGTATTTTTATAATTTTTTAATTGTCTTCAGATTGCAAGTATGCATCAAGGCTCCAATTTTTTTAAGCATTTTTACTAATATCTCTTAACACTAATCTAAATAAAAAGTGATGCAATTTTATATTTCCGGTCAATAAATAAATTTACTGGAACTTTGATATTTCTCTGAGTATTTATAAAAGTAATTTTTTCAAAAATTGATCGGAATAAAAAAAATTTCTAATAGTTAGGACCTTATTTCAAAGAATTGCAAATCTAGGCATTAACTTATCTCGAATAATATTTTCACGATTTGACCAGTGGAGAAATACTTGGTTGAGTTGAAGATGACCTTCCAAAGCGAAGCTTGGATTTAGACTATCCAACATAGAAGATTTAGCCAGTTTACCTTGAAACATAATTGAGTGCCTGCTTATATTTCTAATCGGTTAGTAAGGTCGTATTTCTTTAAATTTTTTATTCTTTCACATTTTTTCGTAACAAACTTTTAAATTTGAGAATTCAATGGAGGAGTTTTGTAGATAAAAAATGGGAGAAAACTTCAATTCAGTAATCAAATGTGATGCTTGGCTTTCATTATTAAAATCATTTTTTTTTACTTTTCTTTTTTTTGGGTAGTCAGGGACATTAGGTTGTTTGTGGCATTTTACAATTGCGAGCAGAAACGTTTCCTGTATATGTGTCTTTCAATTTTGTGTTTGCTGTTTTGTTCCAGTTTGTTGCTTAGACCAAAATTTTATTGAGAATTAAACAAAACATATCTAACTGGTAATCAATTTTACCGCTACTAGACACCCTTCAAGATTTAATTTCTTAAGACTCTTTAATGTAAAAACAACAAGTATACAAAACCTAGATTAAGGGAATATTTTTTTTAACAGATCATTAAAGTGATCGCATGAAAACAAAATATGTTAATTACATTTTAACATTTTTTATTTATCAAAATATATTTACTATTATTTTTCTATGTATTTAAATTTTAACATATCTTTGATTATCTTTCACTTTTTTTATATAGCAATTTTTATGTATGTGATTAAACCTCCTAAATTGATGAAAAATTCAAACGTCATATCTCAATATTTATATCGATTTTTTACAAATTTATTTAATATTTTAATTGATAAAATGATAATAACATTCAATAACGACGAATGTAAATAACATTCAGAAAACATTTATTTCCACCAATGGTATTAAAATTTTATTTAAATATTATTTTTATGTACTAGTGGTTTCAAACATCAGCTAATTTTTGAAATAAAATATTTTTTAATCCATAGGCCCGTGTTCAGAAATGACTTATCCTTCAAATATTTATCGCCAATTTATGCATCATTCAAGGGTAGATTATAGCTTAAATCCTTCTGTAATCGAGGCTATTAGATACCCATATGCAAATGCTTGCGATGATCATAATTGCATTATGTAGACTAAGCTAAAGGATTTGCCATTCAATAGTATATTTAATAGTGTTATGGTGTATATCTCTTCAAACGATGGATTTGTGTTCAATTGAATCTAAGTAACTGTTCTCAACACTCAAATAATCCATTTTAGATGAATTTATGGCAACTAGAAATGGAGTTTAATCTCTTCTTGTAATATTGTCACATAGGTTAATCATTCTAGTATCTGCCAATATATGCAACGTGACAAATAGGAGAAACAAATAAAAGACAATTATTTAACACTTCACACTTCTTTTTGTCTTTCATTCCCTGAATTAAGGTTTGTTATTTATAACTTTTTTTAATTGTCTTATGTTTTTTATACTGATAACCATTAGCGATTCAGTTCGTTTGAATTGTAAGTCCATCATATTAAACAAAACGCTTTATAAATTTTTGTAGATGTTATTTAATATTTAATTTTCTTTAATTAGGTAATTTTGGATTATAATTTACTTATAGAGTAATAGTCTATATTTAAATATTCGGTCGAGAATTTATTTTACTAAAACAGCTTGATTGCTTTGTAAAATAACCATAAGTCTGTTATGGGCTAAAGGTCTTATCTATAGACTTGTCAATTTAACTGAAGTAACAAGTCTTATCAATAGACTTGTCAATTTAACTGAAGTAACAACGTGAAAGTAATAATTTTTGAACAGATTTCCTCCTTTCTATATTTATTTAGTTTATATATAATTTCCCATCTAATAACATTCTTCTAATTATTCTTATATAAATAATTTAGGATCAAACAGTGATAAAATTTAAATAACCAGCTCAATCAGCAAAATGTTTTAAAGAAATCTTAGTAAATAATAGTTTTACAATTAAAATCTGCTTAAATCTTGAGAACTCAATTAAATATAATAAGTTTATTTTTATAATAAAAGAATACATTTATAAAGTATGAACAAATTAATTTACTGTTTTGAATTTTATCAAATTGTTTAGCCATTGTGTATGAAGATTGATATAATTTAAGCGTTTATTTATTGACACGGATACATTCATTAATTCATGAGAGTAAATAAATGTTTCATTAAATGCTAGAGATCTATGTCTTTCTTAATAAATAAATGGAATATAGCCAATGATTTAATAAAGGTAGTTATTAAATTAAAGTGCAAAAAATCTAATACTCGATGACTTATTTGAAGCAAATATAACCAGTTCTTAATGTTAATTCAGTAAAGATATTGAGTTTTATAATTTATTTAAAAGTTTCTCCTAATAAAGCATACATTTTATTGCATAGCAATCAACTTCAGCATGAATTTTTGTTTTATTCTGCGTTTCGTAATTTGAATATGAGTGCTGTTTTGTTGATTATTCATTATTTAAAACAACTGAAGATTTTAAGAGTAAAATAACTGTTATCCAATATTTTTCTTTTCATTTACACATATCAATGCTTTTAAAAAATTTTTAAATTAATTTCATTCAATGAAATTTAATTTAAATACATTTATTTTCATTTATTGTTTAATTTTCAAATTAATTAATATTAAAAATATTAAATAAATAAATTAATTTTTCACTATAATATAATTATATATATATATATATATATATATATATATATATATATATATATATATATATATATATATATACTCTATAACAAAAAAAATCGATGCACCAAGAACGCACTAAGACGCGCAAAATCGACGCTCGATCAGGCTGGAATGATGCCGACTGGGGACGTATAGTCTTCAGCGAGGAATCCCGCTTCCAACTGTGTCCTAACAATCATCGAATACGTGTTTGGAGACGCACAGGGTTGAGGGGGGATCCTGCCTACACTATTGCGCGCAACACTGGCCCTCAACAGGGCATTATGGTCAGGGGTGCCATTTCCTTTGACAGCCGGACCCCTTTGGTCGTCATTAGAGATACACTTACTGCACAGCGGTACGTCGACGACATCCTAAGACCTGTTTTGCTACCGCTCCTTTTTCTGCGCCCTGGGCTGGTTTGTCAGCAGGACAATGCCAGACCACATACGGCACGTGTTGCTATGAACTGTCTGCAAGCTTGTCAAACTCTTTCTTAGCCTGCCAGATCACCAGATCTCTCTCTCCCATCGAGCATGTCTGGGATATGATGGGAAGGCGATTGCATCTGGCACGGAATGTTGATGACCTCGTTCGACAATTGGATCGAATTTGGCAGGAAGTTCCGCAAGAGACCATCCGGGAGCTTTATCGGTCTATGCCACGCCGTGTGGCAGCTTGTATCCAGGCAAGAGGCGGGTCAACACCTTATTGAACTTGTTATTGAAACTCTGTAAAATATTCAATTGTTCTGAAATTTTAATCAGTTACTATTCCGTACATTGTCTTCATATCCACCAATTTCTGTTTAAATCGGACAACTCCTTCTTGGTGCGTCGATTTTTTTGTTATGGAGTATATATATATATATATATATATATATATATATATATATATATATATATATATATACATATATATATATATATATATATATATATATATATATATATATATATATATATATATATATATATATATGAGAAAGGATTAGTGAAAGAAAGATATCAACGAGAAAAACAAGGAAAAATAATAAGTTTCATTTAGTGTATATGAGCTGCAATTACATCGAATCCATAAAATTAGTTAAAATCCCCCCCCCCAGAAAAAAAACGAGCCAAAGATTTATGATTCTTTTAAATAGAAGCAGTCACATAAATGTTCGGTCTAATCTACAAAAGTAAATTATTAATGTAAGTACTAGTTTAAAATTCAACTAATGTTTTAAAGCTAAATTAAATTCGCCTGCACATAAATTATGTGTTACAATTTAATGCAATTAAAAGAATAAATACATAATGCTTGATTAAAGCCTTAAAGAAAAACATGTCTTACCCATTACATCCAAATATCCAGCTTGACTTATCATGGGCTCGGTATTAATTTGGCACATGTAATAGCCTCTATCTGAGACATTTACATCTTTGATATGAAGAAACCATTGTCTTTGATTGCTGTTGGTTATTTTCAATCTCTTATCTCTGCTTATCACGTGAATATGATAGCTCAGTAGGGTTTGGGTATCCAATTTTATCCAAGCTACCTAAATTTTTAAATAAGAAGAATTAATGTAAATGTGTGTAATGGAATAAAACATTTGGCTGACAACTAAGTACCCACCTTTTTTTTTAATTTTAACTTTTTGTCTGTCATTAAAGGTTTTTGGCACAGTGGTATAGATCTTTTAAAAAATATATATTTTGTTCTTCTGGAATCTATGTTTTGCTTATTTGTTGGAATTATTTGATGTTACTTTTCAGTGAATTATTAGAATATAATGCGAAGTAGAGAAAACTGTTCGTTTTCACCGCTTCATTTGATTTTCTTTTTAACAAGGATGAAAAGATGCTCTCGGCATTTGAGCTGTATAAGGAGAGATTTTATTTTATTTTACAACGATGAAAAGCCGACCAAATTCTTAAATTCTAAGTTTACGACTAACAATGCTTAACTCTGCAAGCCTCGTAGAGTTGTAAATTTGAATTCAACCCGGAAGTCAAGAGAACTCCTTGTTCAAGCTTGTGGGCAAACTAATCTTCGCGGTGAACATTTTGAGGGAACTAACTCTCATTTGCGTGGCATGGAATGGAAAATCTCGAAAAACTTCCGTGGTTAGCCTGGCTAACAATGTAGTATCGTTGGAATGATGACTACTAGATGTCGTATTCATATTAATTACCCCTTCTCTGAATTCGCGCTATGTTAAAAGAATTAAAAATCCCATTAATAACTCCCGGTTTTCACTCGGTGTTCACCAAATCATTAACACTAGAAAGAAATATGGGCTTGTTTGGCCCCTCTCGTTTTTTGTTGCTCTGTTTTTTAGTTATTTTCTTTTGTTGCTCTCGTTTTTTGTTACTTTTAATGCCCATTGTTTGCCCAATGGAAAGGGGATTTTGACCCAGGATTTTTTCACCACTGACTATATTTTATGTGCCCACTGCAATCGGCTCAAGTCCGGAGCAGAATTCGTATCAACCAGCCGCCAATGAGATTGGAACGCTCTATTGCTTGAGTCACCTCCGCTCTGTACCAACAGGTTTCCACAGCTGAAAAAAACCGTTCGTAATTGGTGCATAGAAATGAAAAAATCTGGCCTCCAAGATGACCCCTTTTCAGGCAGCCCAGTTGAAATAATAAAATGTAATCAAACGAATTTTTAAGTGAAAACTGGTGTCGAGTGACAAGAAATTGACGGAGAAAATTGCATGGCCACAAACTTAAAATTTTTAAAAAATTTAAAAATAAATCGAGTACCTGAAAAATAAACCGGAGGGAACTCAATATATATTTATCGTCATGTACAGTGTGCAAAATAATAAGCAGGCAGGCCTGAGTAAATTTCGATCTATTGGTGGGATCTTTATTAAATTCAATTTCAATTCAAACAAAAATTTAAAAGTCAACTTCTCGCAATTTATTTGTCGATATACCAGTTTTGCTCAAAACTTTATATTTCAACAGGTAAAATAACATTCTTTAAAATGATGTATAAAATGCTAAACCTTACAATTCAAAACTTTTTGTAAAACTTTTAAATACAATATTCTAAGTTAATAAATATTTGCTAAAAGTTTTTTTTTCTTCATGGAATTATCTTTGAATAAAAGAACTTTAAAATTGTGCGAAAAATTTCTTCAGTTCGAGATAAGATTTCTGAGATGTGATGCAATGCGCAAAAAATAAAATTAACAATAAGAGGTCCAAACTCCAGTTTGGACCAAACTATCGGGACCTTATTTCCCAGCACGCGGCTGAACTCTATATTTTTGGGGTCAAAAATATGAGTCTGTCGAAGAAAGAGGTATGTTTAAGCAGAGAAGGTATGTTTTTTAGTCTGAATTCATCGCTTAAAATATCGTCAGCACTAATTAATTAGCATATTTGAAGTTACTTCCTAAAACGTGAAGATCCCATGATTAAAATCAAAAGTTATTCAGAGTGACCCATTTTTCGTTTTTTGGCCACTGTACATATTCAAACTATGATTCACAATATAATTGGCAAATTGGACAGCTGAGAAAGTAATAATCATAGATATATTTCTCAATTTAACGAATAAACGTTGATTGTGAGCATTGATGAATCATAGAACACATCTTTATCAATATAAATGATAGTTGGAAAACTCCACGAGCGAAAAACAGTCATAAATTCTAATTCTTCTTCTTTTTAATGATGATGAATTAAATTATTTTTATATAACCCCATTTAGAACTGTAATATTTTATTCATAGATACATATTTATGAAATTCTGGCGTATTGTAATAAACTTTTATAAAACTTTATTAATTTATTGACAACTGTACAATCCCCAGTATGTTTCGTTTTCTACTTAATACCTTCAACTACTATCATGGTAAAAAAAACAAGATATAATCAGTTATAACATTTTGAAGCTCAATAATTTTAAGTCTTTAACAGTCCTTGTAAAAATAATAGTGTATTTATAAATCGATTAAAAGGACTTTCACTGAACTGGCATTGATCATGATTGATGTACCAAGTCATTTTATTAAAAAATATTTCTTCAAAGCTTTTAAAGGAATCGAATATAAGGCTATTAAGTCATTTTTCTTTTAATATTTAAATGCAAATACTAAATAAATCTTTTTTCACCCTTTTATTTTCCCTTTCTGAGTAATTTCAAGCTTTTATTTTGCTCAATTGTGAATCTTAAATGTATTTACTTTTTTACTTTATAAAAAATGAGTGTTTGGTTATTGTCAAATTGGTATTTTCAACGCAAAATATTCATTTTGCAGATGCGTTAATAAACTGCCATCTATCGGTTAGTCATTCAAATACAAATGACGACGTCTTTTAGAAAGTGGTATATCAGCATAAATAGCTTTCTTTTTCTTTTACAGACTTCAATAATTAAAGGAAAATGTTAACAAATAATAAATGAAATAATGCAATTTGAATGTCAAAAAATGAATAAAAATTATAAAATTTATATTTCAACTTCATATTTGTTTCTTTTTTTAAGGAAAGTTTTATGCCGCTTAGTTAATAGTAAAACAAACATGTATAAAGTGAACTATGAAATAGTTTTTAGAAGAAAAAAAGATGTGTTAATCGGGAAAACTTTCTGTTTTTTTTAACAGATTTCAGTATCCGAAGGGAGATTAAAAAAAAGGAGTAATATATAGAATATATAAAATTTGTAAAAAGGAACTATACCGTAAAGAGAATGAACTTAAAGAATTTTAGAAGTAAACCTTCTTGGACACAATAAGTAAAAACAATAACAATTAATGTGTAAAAATATGAATCATATAAAATAATCTTTTGAGTTATAATATTTTCTTTGCATTTTACTAATATTTTTTTATGTTATTGTAGTTTAGTATGTATTATTTTATTTTTGTTGAATCCGGATTACGAGAATTACTAATTCGAAAAAATATTACACAAAATTTAAACTTTCCAATAATTATGTAATAATAAAAAACTTTTGGTCGTATAAGTATTTTAATAAAATAACTATATAATTTGCTTTTCTTTCTCTATTAAGTACAATAATCGTATGTATTACTTTATTATTTATCTTGTGCATTAATAGTATGTATTATTTAATTTTCGTTTACTCTGGATTACGGGATTTACTAATTCAAAAAATTACACAAAATTTAAACTTTGGAAAATTTTATAATAAACTTTTTATCCTATTAGTATTTTAATTAAATAACTATATAGTTTACTTTTTTTTCTCTATTAGGTACAATACTCTTTTGAGCATTCGTATCATTTTTTTTTATGCGGCCCTTCAAAAAAATTTCTCAAAACTTAATGTTTCCAAGTTATTAAAAATCTGAAAGGTCGTTGGTCAAAAATTTAAAACGCAATTTTCCAGTCTGAGTATTTATTTTAATCATTTAAGTTGTTACAGTTTTTGAAACGGATTTTTGTTTATTGATACGTGTTATAAATTGTTTCGTAAAAAGCCTTCCAATGTAAAACTTCATTACGTCCTATGTAATTTCCTATGTAATATTGTACTAATATGTTTTTTTTTTATTAAAACAATGTATAGAAGTAGATAAATTAAACTGGAGCATTGGCTTTTATTTTTATAAGAATTATGAAAAGCATCATTAAATTTTTTTTTTCTTTTTGTTTCATAATTTACTCTAGTGCAAAGTTCCCATTTGATTGTATTGCTTGGGTCAAAAAAACTTAATATTAACGTTGGTTTGTTTCTTATAATCTTGAAACGTTTCAGACAAGGAAAAACTATTTAATTTAAAGCTATGTATCTAATTAAAAATGTTAAAAAAAGTTGTTGAAAGTCAGATGTTTCCCTAAACATCTTATTTTCTTTTTTTCATAAGACTGGAGTAATTTCTTACTCTTTGCATCATATTATTTAGTTTTATGAAATATAATACATGTATATTTAAGTCTTTTACAATTCATAACACCTTGAAAATGCATTTTTTTACTTTATTTGCATTTAATATTGAACTTTATTTATTCTTCAATTTTTATTTTAAAAAATCATTTTTGCGAATACAGTATATATCCGTTATAACAACAATTTAAGGTTGCATAAAAATTGTGATTATAGCGGGCTTGCAGATTTGAGTTAATACGCACATCAAATTTTTAAAACAACGATAAAATGAATCAAAAATAAAATAGAGAGATTGACCTATTCTTCTTTTCTTTTATGCCACAATTATTATTTAAAATACAATTATTATTTTAAAATTATTATTAAAATAGTGCATATTGTTTTGTCGTATAAATTGTTCACTGAATTACGTGAACTTGCACTCTATGAAAGACAAAAATATCTACAATAGGAATGTTTGCTCAAATTTCACGCAGGTAGGTATTTTATTTACGTAGCACTAGAGTTGCACAATATGCTATTTGCGATGGTCTGTCCAAATCTCAAAATTGTATTAAGTTTTCGCAAGAAGAAAATGAAAATAGCAGCAATATCTTTCAACATTATTGATTACCCGTAACTGGTAAGTTTGAAAAAAGAACGAAGTAATGTAGCAAGATACACTGAGAAAAAAATATGATCATTATTACCAGAATATGATAAATATTCTGGTAACCATGTTTCTGGCTCTGTGGGAACACTAAAATGCTAGGTACTTTTTAACTAAGTAATCCATAAACAATTTTGGTAAAATTGATAATATAATAAGGTCTTATAATAAGCGAGTATATTGGTAAATGGAGTAAATTTCGGTTATTTTTTCTTGAAATTTAGATCATGGCTTAAAAACTATTTTCTGCGATGAAATTTACTTGTCAGTTTTTCAATTTTTACTGAATGTGTGATAATAAGAACTGTAATTTTTAAAACCTGAATTACTATTAATTATAATCATATAAACGGGGAAGAAGTATTAAGTAAATGGCTTTAAATATAGTATATTTCGGTTTTATTAACCAGATATATGGATTTTCTTTTTCAGAAATGTAATTAATATAAAGCACGGAAATTCTCGATCTAGCATGAAGCCTTTTGTTCTAGTCCACTTGTTACATCAGCATTACACAAAACGTTAAAAAATAATAATATAAACTATGCATTAACTTTTACAGTATCCAGTTTTAAGGAAAAAAATATGTTGCTTCTTTTAACTCACTAATCTTGATTTATTTTTAAAAAAAGTAGTGTATTTGAGGTTATTTACTAAGTCTATATATTCTTGCCCTTAATTAAATGAACTTTTCAAGAAGGACCAATCATTTTTTTTAAATTGTTCTATTTAAATTTAATATTTAATTTTTAAATGTAAATATTTAAATTTAATATTTAATTTTTAAATTTCAATACTTAAATTTAAATGAGTTTAGTGTCGGAGAAATTGAATATTTTAACTTGAATTGAACTTGGTTTACCAGAAATATCATTACACTACTGTAAAGTAATTTTACCTGAACTTTATCCTACGTGAAGTCTTGTGATCTTCAAAAAGTGCATTTTTTGAAGTGTGTGTTAGGAAGAAATAGAAAAATAACTTTTCTTTAGTGAGGAAGAAAATAACTCACCCGATGGTCCTCCTGACATTGCATTATAAGGAGTTGAAAGTGAAAAACTATTTTCGTGGTATATTTTTATTGATTTCAAACATAAATGAAATCTGTTTTTCTCTTAAACGTTTTTCATGCGGTTTTGATCAATTAACAGCTGAAAAAATGCATCTGAATGAAATAATTTTTGCCATGAGAGTGGAGTAATGTTTTACTCGTTATGAGTCATTGTATCTTTAATCTTAGCATTTTAGCGGTGGCAGAGATGAGAAGTGTAATGCTATTGCTATTTTATTTTGAGTTGAGCACTTTACTATACCGCATTTTGTTACATTATTAGATCTAAATTATACAAAAATATATACATTTATTTCACAAATTCCATATTATTAGGATGGCACCCTTTAGAGAATTAAAAATACAAAATTATCTTCATCGAAGCCGATGCTTTACTTCCGGCGTTAAGTGGCAGACTATTTCATATTGTTTCACAACACATGGCTTTAACCCTCTCGTGGGACTTTAAAACAAAGCTTGCAACAGTTAGTTTTCTCAACAACTGAAATTTAGAATCGTGAGATTAAGAAAAATATGTGAACTGTTTGCGATTTCAAATTAATATTGAAATGTACAGGTTTAGAATTTTCCACAGTGAAAAGTTTTCGGAACTTCAGTGTTCAAAAAAGTATACAAAAGCTAGACGTTAAGAACGTATCCAATGAGCGAGCAAAGCGAACATCAGATTGCGAAGCTATCCGAAATGAACTGCGAAAGCAGTTCCGGGGGTTGGCGAAAAAAAAAAATAAATATATATATATATATATATATATATATATATATATATATACATTTTTTTTTTTTTTTTCTGAAGAAATATGTTTTATGAGGTACTATATGCTCTCAGGTAGACTTTATGTGCTCCTCTATGTGTGGAAGTAAGCGCCAAAGAATTCTCTATCAACAAAAGCCAAAACATTTATTTACATTAAATTCAGAATATAGTCAGTTTGCCTCTTTATTTAAAATTTTAGATTACTAAGGAATTCATTTTCTATTTGAATGTAAAAATTCGTTGAAAAAAAGTAAGATGAATAGAAATGACTTATTCTCAGATCTAACTCATTAAGGTAGAAAACGATTTCCAGTAAGTGGCTCAAAAATGCTAACATTCCAAAATGGCTTTGCTTTTGAAAAGATTTTATGAATAACAATCTTGCCCTAAGAATAGACAGAATTAAGAAATGTCTTGTTGCAAGGTGAACAATCAGTTGCTATGTTAAAGGTAATGTAAAGCTATATAAAGACGATTGATGTCGAGATTTAGAAAAAAGAAGGAAATCTCGACTACACAAACGCATTTGTCTTCACGATTTCATTCCATAACCCAAGCTTCAGTCAACCATTAAATATGGCCACCGAATTGAAATAACGTAGCATCTTGCAATCTGGTATGGGGATAATGATTCCAGATGAAATCGTTCCCTTCGGAGAATTTTTTTGTTTTCCTTCATTTTTCACTACTTTTTTTCTACTCTCGTATTATTATTTTATCGAGCGACCATTAAGATAACGAGCACTGGTACGAAGAAAATTATCTTTATTCTGCTGTATTGTGCTTTGTACTATCTTTGAAGTAAATCTGTATGTAAAGTAAAAGAGAATATGTTCAAATATCCTGTTGCAAATGATTATAAGTTAAAAAGAGAAAATGAATTGTTTCGAATAATTTTGATGAAAAATGTTTTTTTTTAAACCGTTATCACAATGTATTAAATTTTTTGAATATTCATATTCAAAATATAATTGAATTGAATTTTTGCGAACTAAGTAAAGAGAAGTGTTATTTATATATTTATTAATTGATTAATTAAATTCTAATTAATTAAACTGTGGATTCAACTTCAAAAACCATTTACGAAATTAAAGTTGAAGAGTAATACGTCAAAATTTAGAAAAAATCATCATTAAATTCATTACATTTTGATTGCAAAAATAGCATTTAAATAAAAATGTTATTAAGTTTTCATTATTTGCCTTATTATTTGTCAGGGTACGTAACCTTATGGTATAGGTATAATAACCTTATGGTTAAGGTATAATAAGCATGGCTAAAATGTAAATGTGATCTAATGGCCAATAAATAAGGTAGTTGAAAAAAATGCATTAGAGATTTGGCCCAGCAAAACAAACTTATCTACACTGTCACTGTGTATTTAACAACTAAAAAACGTCAACGTGACAGCTTTTTCTTCTTACGTAACAGAATTTAATTCAGAAAATGTAAAGCTGAAAATAGAGCTAATTTCACCAGAATCTTCGTCTCTTACTCTCCCCTACATGCGAGGACTGCTTTGTTTTTGTATATCGTACTATTTTTTGTAGAATTTCAGGAAAAACCTACATTTAAATAATAGTAAGGAACAATGTTATATTGTTGCTAATATTTTGTCGATCTAACCTCAATCCCTGATGTTCCTCACACGTTGTCAATAACTGTTAATAGGTGTTAATAAAGACGTTTAGAGAGGCCTAGGTAATCATGGCCTAGGCAATCTGTAAAAACCTGATATTGTGATGTAAAAATGTCAACTTTGCCAAAACTGTGCTATAAAAGTGCAGTGCTATAAAAGTGCAATAAATTCAGTCTCCAAATTAGCATTTATCCTTCTAAAAACTTTCGATTCATTACCATCTCTATTCCTTGCATGCTCACATAAGATTATTCAATATAATAATGATACAGTTCAGTTCGGAATCAATTTTCAATGATATAGTTCAATTTAAATTAAGTATTTAATGATACAGTACAGTTCCATGATGTAGTTATTTTCTATTGAATACATGGTAGATGTTTGTCTTTATCTGAGTATTTATTGCAAAGATGGGAGACATTTATCTTCATTCGTTATCTTCGGAAATGAGATATTGCTAGACGACTTTTGAAAAATTCAGCTTTTGAAGATTGATTGAACTAGTTTTAATGCTTTTCACTTCCAGTAATTTGCTCATTTTCAGTTCATTACAATACAAATACAAGAAATAATTTTACTTATGAAAATGTTAAAGTACAGCTTATTATTGTGACATGGTTCACGTTCATACCTTATATGTGTCTAGGTTGTCGATCGTGCATTTCATTATTGCTTCACGACCAACAGTTGCTGTTGTGTTTGGTATAGGTTCTGCAAACGCTGGAACTTCTGATGAGGTTGCTAATGCATCTGAATTAACTGAAAAATCAAACACAAACCCATTTTAATAAATGAAGTAAATTCTACAATTAAATATTCGCAATGATACAATAAAAATATTGATACAGATTAAACAGATTGATACAGATAAAAGTTATTAAAATATGTTTGTTTTTTAATGTAATACAATGTTGAGATATATAATCTTAATGAATGACATATAAATTGCGTTTAGCTCTCTTACCATGTACTAATGTATACTTTAGCATGTAAAAATAGAATTTTCTTCAATTCTATTATTCAATCAATCTGTCTAAATGATTTTTTTTTACTTAAATCGAAAATAAATATGTAATTAATCAAAATGCTTGAAAAAAACTTTGATTGTATTTATTACTACGGAAATGTTGTGTAAAATAAATTTTCCCATTATCCAGAGAAAAGTTGAGGACTACATTTCTAACTTTTAACTAGGTAAATTCCGTTTCTTGAAATCTATCTGAAATATAATCATGGAACGTATCCATTACATGACCTACCATCCATAACAACTTTGTTGGTCAATTTACTTATAAATCATTGGATAAGAACTGTCAAGATAAAGTAAACTTCACTTTAGTTGCTATAAATTATTTCTGAGTACATCAAAATACTTCGAATTCTTCCAATGATTAAAAATTTTAGATGAAGCTTAGAAAATATTTATCTATTGTCTTTCCATACAAATAAATTATATGTAAAGATCATAGACTCTTAATTTTTTAGGTTCACATTTCATATACTTTCTTTATTTAGTTCAAAGAATTGGTTCTGTGATGCCATGATAGGCATTACATATTTCCTAGCTTTTAAAATTTCTTTAATTTCTTAAACTTATTTTTTTTAATAATTCTTAATCAATGTTTAATTAAATTAAACCAATTACATAATTTTTATTTAATTAACTATTATAAATTTATTAATTTCAATTTGGTAATTTTTATTAATTAACTTTTATTAATTATTTTTTATTTGAAAAAAGCAACAAAAAATTATTTTATTCGTGTCTTAACAATCAATGTAACGGTTAACTTTTTTTTAATATTAATGTAAGACTCCTTAATTCCCTTTCACTACTAAATCGAAAACAAAAATCAATTTATAACTCTTTATTCTATATTTCTCTCCACAAAAATGCTTCAGTTACTAGGTCAAACTAATTCTCGCAGTGTTTTTATCGATTCGCTTTCGCCAAATTATTTTCAAATTTAATACTGATAATGGGGCTTAGCTTAAATTTTGACTGTGTTATCTTTCGATAAATCGGCAACCATAGATGTCTTCCCATGCTCCTAACTGTCCATTGAGATCAATTCATGTTTCTTTTGATTTCAAATTATTGGTGATTGGACCGAAGCCTCCTGGGTCTCCCGGTCCCTACCTTTAAATTTATATCTGACAAAATTGTTTTAGTAAATAGAATGATTTTCTTGATCCCTTTGAGGGAGTTCTCTTTTACTTTATAATTTTGGAATATAGTCATGTTCAAGTTAGCTTTTATATAATAAATCAGTTTTTCCAAAGTAATTTTATTCATTTTTCTGGATAAATATCTCTACATTATATTCGATTTAAGATGTAGTATCTGAAACGGCCATAATGCTTTAATTCTACAAAGTAACTACATCCCACTAACCACTATGGACAAAGAATTTGGTACCAAATTGCTAAAAAAAGTACTTTAATGGAATTGGTCTCAAAATTTCAAACGGGAACCAAACCCCTAAACTACCCTAATCTTTTATTATTGAGTGAAGTTTTTTTTCCCCAGTTTATCTTCACGAATCACTCATATTGATATGTACTACATTTAATCAATTTGAAAAATTTGTTTCCAAATAACAGTATTAAATAAATCTAAGCCAAAATTAATTAGAATGCTCACACTAAGGCTTCTAAAATGTTTATTTAAAATGTCCCACAAAAAAGATAAATCTCTGCAACGATATTTTACTTCGAAACACTGTAATAAAATAATATATGCCGGTGATGTTTGACTCCAAATGAGGTGTATATATTTGTTTAAATAATTACATAATAATTACAATAATAATTTGTTAAAAAGTACACGGAGAACCGTTTTGAGCAAGCAAAGAACTTTACGCTTATTAAAATGACACCTGCATATTTAAATCATGTTTTTTTACAATAGTTATTAAATAAGAAGAGTTGAAATTGTCTTTTGCAATCAGCTTTTCCACAATTGCTGAACTTAAAAAGCTGGATATTAAACAGAATATACAAAAATGTTGATGAAAATTTCCATCTACTGCACTGTAAGAATTTTCAATCTAAAATTCTGGCAAAAAACTGACAGCAGGATGTACATTAATTAGTAGTAAAGTTTAAGTTAAATAAGAAATTAATTGCTTTTTTTGTTTTTGAAACCGTTCACAGTTGATATGTTTAAAAATCCATGATTACAAGACTATACAGTTTTTAACAATATCGAACGTGCCTGGTTTTTAAACTATAAAAAATTTCAATTTGGCATTGGAGCTAAACTTTTCTTTAGGGAATGGGCATTGCTCTTAGGTTGTGGTTAATTTGTGTCTTACCAACTGAACCGTAGAATTTGGATTAATTAGTTAATCTGGTTGTTTCAATCGTAAAAAGAAGGAAAATACAAGTCTTTTTTGTGCTAAGCTGCTTTATGGTGCTGCCATCTATGCATGAATGAGAGTATTATATTATAATAGTCCAGGTTCATAAATTAAGGATAAAAAACACTGGAAACTCATCATATCTTGAAGGGAAAGGGGAAATATAGTGAATGAAATACATAAACTCGACCATCTTTATGTCGGTCATGAGGTTAACAGATTTTGCCATCTCACCTATAATACGTACCCAGCTGATACGGACTAAGTGGCTTAATTAGGTGGACTTAGTCAATGAGATGAAATTCTGGTAATCATAAACGTTTTAGGCAAAAGCAGAAAATAAACAGTTTTTCTCACAGTAAACAGTTTGAGTACTATATTTTTTATTGTTATGTGAATTTTTTGTTAGAATATGGTAAAATAATTAAATAAATAGTTATTGAGCCATTTTTGTCTGCGAAATTTCTAACAGTGTAACAAATATATAGCTGAAAATCTTCGTCTACTAAGCTCTTAAAATTATTGCGATGTAAATCCAACATTTTCACAAATGTAAACATAATAAAAGAAATAAATTTGACTGCCTGATAATAAGTAAAATAGAGCCATAGTAAATAAGCTTAAGTTGTATTCTTAATATAGTCAATCAGATAAAATATATAAATGCGTGTATTTCAAATTTATATTTTTCTCTGATACTTCATAATAAAGAAATAATCTGAAATTAAACTTCTCCCACAATAAAACATATTTAAATTAAACAAAGCATTTTAACTTGCGTAAAATGATCCTTCATTTAAATGGAATTAAGGCACAATTGATTTAAAAAAATATATCTATCCATGTTTAATTGTTTTTGAAGAAGAAATTAAAAGAAATATTTCCACTTGAAATAACTCATTTAAATCATTTTCTGTTTAATTCTCCAAGGAAGGCCTTACTAATTATTAATGAAATACTTCCAAACTGTTCTTTTAAATCTAACAATAGCTATAATTAAAAAAAACGAAATAGGCTGATGAATAAAATCAAGTTAAAATATTTAATTGAGCTGAGACTAAAATACATTTAAATTTGAATATTTTAGAATATTTATATTTTTTAAAAACCTCTTTTGTTATTAAAGTCTTCTTTAAATGTTCGTTTAATTAACATGCATAATTTAAATATATTATAGTGAGCTGAAAAATATATGCACTTAGTAAATAACTTTAATTACACTACTTTTTCAATGAAGAAATTTTTGTTAGAAAGTTAGAAAAAGCATCAAAAGATTTTTTTGTAAATAAAACGGGATATTTTTATAGTTAACGCATGGCATAACTCAATATTTTATGTTTATAAGTTTTTTCTTATGTACAGTATCACCCCTTGCCTTAACCATCTACGAGAGCAACAACAAGTTATTTTTCTTTTTTTTCTTTTTAATTACAAAATATTAAGTAAAAAGCAATATTGTAAACATTATTTTTCAAGCTGTGAAACAAAATAAAAAACAGCAAAAATCATATAAGAGGAATAATTTATTATGGGCTCATGGATTTATTTTCGTCAGACCTGAAATGACAGGAGAAAGAGGTGACAGAAAAAATTTACTACAAAAAAATTTTTTTTAAGACTTTGTAGAAATGAGAATTTTCCTTATTTTTAATCTACTTGAAAAACGTAAGTTTTGAGATTTCTATTTTATTTATACAATTGCTTAGATCTAGTTTTGTTTATGTCAGACCTCGGTCTAATTTAATGTAATGATAAAATGGAGACGCATTTTGCTATGAGCATTTCTAAAGCAGAAGTAATTTTTAATTTTATTAGAGGCAGAGCCATTTGGAACTCTAGTTTTTAACTGTTTAGAAATCGATCATTGTTAATGACTCATTGAAAGACATTGGTAAATTGAATTCATAAATGTTTATCAGAAATGTGATGCTGTTACGAAACAATGATTTTTGGTTCAGAAATTTAATTATTTTCTTCTTTTTTTATCCACTTGAAAAATGTAGGTTTAAATATTTAATTTTATTTCCCAATCGTTCTGGTTATGGGCTGCTATTTTTTCCAGAATGTGGGGAAAATGCTGTTTCCTAATAAAATGGAGATAAATTTTACTTGAAGCATTCTAGAAACATTCTGGTATTTATTTTCATTCTCAGAAGACGCAAAGATCCATTTGAAACTTGAGATTTTCACTGATTAGAAAGTGGTCAAAATTCTCATGACAACAAATTCTGTTTTAATGGTCAGGATTGATTGAAAGTAGTTATGTCGACAAATATAGTGCTACAGGCTTAATTTGAATGTTTAACGAAAAATAGCCTGAAATTTCCTTGATAAAAACTTTTATTAATCGATAAAAAGAGAACCACTTCTATTTGCAATGGCCAGGGTGTGATTGGAAACTTGCATCAAGGTGAAATTCTTAGTAAAATTTGGAGTAATCAGGTAAATTGGTTAGTGGATGAACGCCTAATTGCACTGAAAGTTACAGACATGAAAGTAAGAAATTAAAAAGGTTACATATAGAAAAAAATATCAATTTAATGCTTTCTATATATCTGCATTTTTATCTTATTTATAAAGCAAATAAATTTAAAAAAGATCAATTTGTAGCATTTAAAACCAAAAAATAAACACAGAAAAGAAGACTAAAGTGTTCTTTTTTATATAAAAGTAGAATACTTGCAAGTTAATATACACTAAAAAAATATTTATGAGGAAAACCTTTTCATAGGGATGAATCCATTAAACTAAAACTTAATTCATAATTTATTAAATTGAAGCTTTTTTGTTTTATTTTTGAGTAATGATAATAACTAAAAATGGTAGTATTGTTACTCAACTTTGAAATCGTGTCTAGATTTCGCTTGATTTTAAAATATTTATTTGCACGATGACGTGATACAGAGAGTAAGAAGCTGACTTTTTAAATAATTTAATTGTCGAATCTTGAAGATAATTGATTTAGTATTTTTCTTATAGTTAAACTTTATGTTTTTGCTGTAAATTTTTATAGATAGTAATGTATTTACAGTAAAAATCATCCTTTATTTTCAAATTTTCCTTTTTCATAAGTATGTAAGTGATTTTGATCAGATAACACTGAGAAACAATTTATTTTTGTTTATTTTATTTTGCATGATTTTTTCGAAAGATTCTAGGCACTTCCATGTTCCTAAAATACTTTTACCCTCTAAGCTACATTTTTTTTTAAATTACATTTTCAGTCAATTTTTGTTGAAATGTACGAATATAATAATAAACGTTATATATATATATATATATATATATATATATATATATATATATATATATATATATATATATATATATATATATATTCATAGGCATAGGCTTTTGAACAAGTTAACTGAAGTTTCAGCTACGGAAGACTCTGCAATTTTAATCCAGGCCATGTCTCATAATTCCCATAAAAATTTGTCGGAATATGTATGCTATCTTCGGTTTTTCATCGTATATATTTCGACCAAAAATAATCCAAACAGGTCATTAAAATAAAAATGCAGATTTTGGATCAAAATTGATTTCAGATTTGAAATTCCAGCATTCAAATTGGTCAAGATCAAATAATTGTACATATGTATTAGGAAATTTGCTTCCCCCACTTAATTTATGTAATTTTCAATCCCAATAAATTACAATTTTTATGAAACTCCATTCCTTTTTTATGCAACTCTAAATCCAATGTTTCGATCAAATTCAAAACACAAATTTTCTTCTACAATATTTTTGTTTTAAATGTAAATACAGAACATGATTTTGAACTTAAAAAAAAAAGAAAAAAATGAGACACATATGATTTTCTAAAAGAAATTTTTTACTTCTACCATAGCTATTGAAAGCTGTATTTTCCAAAACAGGGTGGGAGGAAACAGAAAATGTAAGAAAATATCGTACCATGACTCGCAACTGTTTCCCTCCTCGAGTGATTTCTACAATTCGGAGGCGAAAAAAGAAATCAAAGAAGATTCCCTAATGGTTTCAAAAGAAAAGTTTTGGGCCTTAACCCTTGTCCCGCAGGAAAGTAAATCTGTAGTGAGTAGGGAAAAATTGGAACCATAACATCTGGTTATGAAATCCCTGAAGCCTGCCATGGATTTAGTAAATCGGAAAAGATAACAAAGAATTTAGGCAGCAAACTCAATGAGGCGTAAGTTGTACACTTAGAATAGTTTTGAGGAAGGAAATATATAAATATGGCTAGCCGGATAACAGGAAAGTTAAAGAAATGCTGAGGTATATACATGCACAGATATTTTGTTTCGTTTTAATCAGAACGTCGGAGTTTATTTTAATGCTAAATAAGGTCTGGCTTAACATTTTTGTGTAAAAAGGAGTTTCTGGGTGTAATTGACCTTTTAAGGCTGATGGGACACTATTGTTCTATTTTTGTATTTTTTATGACGCTCTAATAAGAAGAAAAAATACATTTTAGTACTTTTTGTTTGCAAAAAAAGGTCCAATTGCTACTAAAGAGAGAAAAAAATATAAAAAAGTTATCAATAATATTGTAATTTAAAGAAATTTCAATTGTGAATAACAGTTTCTCATATTTCCAAATGAATGAATATAAGTGAAAATTTCTATAAAGATATTGCGTCGAAGTGAACCGTGTTTGGAGCATTTTACATTTATCGCAGAAAAATACAGCAGTTTTTCACGCTGTATTTCATAATCATAAATTATTAAAATACTAAATATAAAATTTTTCACATATATTGACATAAATTTATACGGAATAAGGAAAACAGTATGAAAAATATGTTTAATAAAAACTTTGTGTGTAAGGATTAAGATAACCCCATTTTAGAGATTACGAAGATTTTTTTTTTCAAATTAAAACTGAAATTAAGAAAAAAAAATTATTAAAAAAAATATATATTTTGAAGTTTATAAGCTTCATATGCAAAAATCATAAGCATTTTTTATAAGTATTTGGCGTTATTTCTCTATTTTACTCCGAATGTAGAATAAGTTTCGAAGAAGTGGGGAGAAATCATTTTTCTTTTAATACAATTTTAACTGCACTGGGAAAAGTACTGGCATACATTTTACCTTAAAAGCTCCTTTTACCGTTAACTTCTAAACATAAATTTTTTTAGTAATATTTGTTTAATTACAGTGATTTTACTGCAAATACTATATCAGATTTATTTTTTTTTGTAAATACACGAGAGGGAAATGGATTTTACAGTAAAAAGTACCGACACTCAGGGAGCCAGTACTTTTTAACGTTATTTAATCCGGAATTTCTTCACAGTTTAATATAAAAAATTCAACGTTTGAAAAACTGAAATGGAAAACAGAATTGCGTCTTATTATGAGTTAAAAAAATAAAACTTCTGTTTTATGTATTAAAAGCTGATAAGTGCATATTTCATTAAACAATTCCTCCAGTTTCCAGTTTTCTTCCAGTACTTATTTTTCTCTGTTCTACTAATACTTTTGAAATATGTTTAAATACCAATGTATTAACTGATTTTCGCTTTGATTCAACCTTATGAAAATTCTGAATTCTGATAATGAATTTCGTCATGATTTAGAAATAGTCACTGAAATAGACTTTTATTACGCAACGCCTAAAGTTGCTCGAATGCTTTGATCAACAATTTTAAAATTTCATAAACTATTTTAAGGTCAAGATATTAAGGCTACCGTAAAAATAATTTAATACATTTTATTAAGCCAAAGAGGGAGGAGACATGTGCAGTGCACAAAAATTAAAAGGTAAAAAAATGAGAACCTTAACTTTGATCTGATTATCGACTTATAACATGATAGGGTGCAAACTTAATGGTTCGATGAATTGAACTTCAATGTGTTTATTAATTTGAGCTAAAAAAATATTTTTACCTGTGAAATTGTAATAAAAATAAACTTAACAAGAGTAAATATGAATTCTTCTAGGGAATGAATTCACGGTATCCAAATTTGTTCAAAAGGCATATATAAGAAAATAGACGCATCTCAAAAAGTGTGTTTAAAAAATTTAAAGAAGTGAAAAACACGCCTTTTCAATATTCAACCCAAATATTAGCACTTAAGAAGAAATTTTGTTTTTACAATTCGTTACGTTTTCATACACTAAGTATAATTATTATTGAGTAAAGTCTTTGAGATCAGAATGACTGGATATATTGAAAATTTAGTTTCAATCATTGAACGATATTAAAATAATAAATATACTAAACTTTTAAGACAATTGATGATATCGCATTATGAATTTATTTGGATTCCTCAGTTCATTCTTTGCAAAGAAAAAAAAAGCAATATTCTTCAAGGGTTGTTTATAAAAACAAATCTAATGCTATTTGAGCCTTAGTAGTCAAGGAATAGAGCCCTCGCCTCTTACTGAGGTACCCCATGTTCGAATGCCAGCGACAGCTGTTTTCTACAAATTCCTTACCTGGTTCGCATCGACCACAGTGCCTGTACAAATCATGGTTAGATCCCCCTTATCTCCAGGCTAATCATGGAAGATATCCGTGATTTCCTACTCCTTGTATTGCAAATGTGGTCCACACGGGCAAATTTCTTCCAATACTTGATCCAGGAGTTTCCTAGTCCTTCGGATTGGGCTCAAAGTTATAAGGCTATTGATTTGAACATGAGTAGTTCTGAAATCAGAATCATGTCGGCTGTTCATCATTGGTCGTAAAATAAAATAAAATCTAATCGTATGTCCATTTCAGAGAATCGCTTTATCCATTTTCTTAAACAACAATGTCCATTTTATTAAATACGCTATTTGAGATATTTGAGCACAACCATTTTTAGCTGTGGAATTTTCTTACTCACGCATTCTGAGCTGTATCCCTTTTCCTAAACGAGCATTTAATATTGTGTCTAGAATAAAAAGCTCTCCTACGATATTTTGATATCGAAACCTTGGATTTCAAATGATGCATGAAAATAACTAAATAAAATTTGATAATTAATGTAATTATGTCGGAAAACACTAATATTTTATGAAAAAATGTCGAAATTTTTATTGTATATCCTCATTACTAAATCAAATAAAGACTTAGTAGATCTTAGTAGAAAATAAAATTAAATAAAGGATTGAATTTTTAAAAAATGATGATTGTTCATTTATTTCTGAAAAATATCAATATTCTCTGAATTGTTTAATTTATTAAAATATTTTAGTATCCATGACGGTCAATCGGCAAGCCAAGATACCTGTCCATATATCTATACATAAATAAAGACCTTAATAAAGACCATTTCATCCTTTCACCCTTTTGCTAATGGGAAGAAAACTTTAAGTAGAGAGAAGAGCATAACATTTCTAACCATCTAGAGGGCGGAGAAACGAGATAAATAAAAAATAAAGTTTCCGTGAAACAACGTTCCATCGCATTTCTATTCCACGCGTTTCTTCGATGGTAATATAAAAAGAAAATCAAAATGAATTGAATCCAATTTCCAAAGCGAAAAGAATTTCTGGGAGAAAAAGTGGAAACAGGAAGAAAGAATATGTATTTTCAGAAAAACATCGTTTGAATTTTCATTTTTATTTTGTGAAATGTACTGGATTCTAAAGTGCTGTGGTAGGAAATTTATTACAAAGGTCTGAACGAAATGTACGTGTTTGGAAAACTAGCTGAATACAAAAGAGTTTATTTTGTTCCCTTTAAAACGCTCTCAAGGAAATTTCTCTTGGTAGCCTCAAAAGCATACATCAAACTTTCTATTGCTTCATAGTCTTCGTAGATTGTTACTCCATTTCAAGGTTTAAGACACGCTATAAATTCCACATTTTGTAATTTCAAAAATTTTCAAAACGGGATTTTTATTTCTTACTTTTAATAGGACATCATTTAGTTTCTGCAAAGATATTGAAAATTTTGAGATAGTAAATAGTCTTATCTAACTAAAAATAAAAATGTATTAAGAGTGGAATGATTTATGTTACTCATATTTTCAAAACAAATGAACTAAGAGATCTTGCCTTATGGATGTATATTTTATTTAACAAAACGTATCAACAAAATTTGGAATTAAAAAAATGATTTGATAGTTCGGGATAAATAAAATTTAAAAAAAAATTCCAGAACTTGTTGGAAGTTATTATTTCTTAGAAACTTTAAACCGTATTCGGATTTTCAAAAGTTGGATATGGGGCGGGTTTTAAATTTTAAACTTAAAATAAATATAATCAGTAATGAAAACAAAAAATAACAAAATATGATATTTTTTAACCTAATTAAAAAATTCATTCTCTTAGGAAAATATATATATAAATAATAAATAACAATCGGCATATTTCAAGCGCTTAAAAACAGGCGTCCATTTTCATGACTTGCTTAAACGTGAATGAAAGAAACACATGTGATTTGAAAGTGTCTAGTAATCTTCTAAAACAAAAAGGGAAACCTTATTAAAATTATGATAACAGTCGATGATTCTTCAAAATTTGATTATTCTTTTCAAACGAAGGTCTAAAAGTTTTTAGCTTATGATCATATACTTTATTTAACAAAAACACATCTACAAAATTAAGAATTGCGAAGAAAAAAGCTAATTTTTCTAGTTCTAGCAAAAAATAATTTAATAAAAAACATCAATAAAATAAGTATTCGTTTTAAATTAATATTTTTTGTAACCTTTAATCCTTTTTTTAAAATTTGCATACGCGCGATTTAGTGCATTTATATGTAAATGCAAAACAAATATAAATATTAATGATTGCAACAAAAATAATAAATAATGAACGTTCATTATTTTAATAATATTTTCATTTGGGGAGAAAGAAAGTCAGTTTTATTACTTTTAGAAATGTTTCCTTGTCATTTTCATTCTGTCTTATGAATATTGCTTAAAAACATCGGAAAATAATAGCATCACAGAAATAATATCAGTTTTTGAAAAATTTAACTTCCAGTTTACATCACAGTTAAGGCCTATATCACTCGAATAAAATTTTACTTGATGTGATTAAGTGCTCGAACTTGATGTGATTAGAGTGATGTCATTAAGTCCTTTTTTCTGTTTCACAAAATCCATTATCACAGGGAAATAGTATGTTTATTAAAAAGGAATGATCTATAATTAATAAAAATATAAATCGAAGACATATTTGTACTTCTCTTGTTCTTTCAGTTCAAAGCTTCAATACAAAAAAATTTTCTTATTAAAAATAGTTCATGTAGATCCCACGTAAGAGGGACAGATAGAAGTTAAACTTTTTTACAGGATATGCTATTATTTTTTTTTTCTGAAAAATCCTTTATTACTACGATATTTCAAGCAAAATAACTTCTTAGGGAAATATAAAACAACGACGCTAAGAAAATTTTATTCTTTTTCTACAACGAATGCATAAATGCTACGAGTAGAAAATGAGTTCAGACAATGTTCCAGACGCAATTTTTTACTCCCTAAATATATATTTTTTTCAAATATTTATTAGATGATATAACTATATACATCATTAATTCATATTCTAACCACAAAAAATACTGCAAGGAAAAAACTTACAGTGATATTTTGAAATTTTACCAATCTTTTAATCTTTTTCTTCAACAAAAAACTAAAAATTATATTTCAGTTTGAATAAATTTCCGGAGAACTTTTTTTGGGGACTAAAACTTTTAAGGAATATATAAATATGATTCTATTAATTATATTGCTGGAAATAATGGTCTTGTTTGAAACACAAAAAGTGATTTGCGAGGTTAATTATAAGCTTGAGAAGCATTAATTAAAAATCAAATTAACGATTTCCTCCTTGGTTGTAATTACTTCTGACGCCCTATGTTTATGTTTCCCACGGAATTCATTAAATGCCTTAATTACTAAAGAAGACGCTTTTGAATCAGTTTGAAAAATCTTTGATCGTTTGGGGAAAAGTTTTGGGTAAATAACTTGAAAACTGAAGTCTGTTAACAAAGATAAGCGTGATTAAACAAAAATTTTATAGTCAGGAGCGCTATTACGTGGCATTAAGCTCCAATAATACGTACATTCCATTAACAGAAAGCTAGCATTTGTAATTGAACATCGTTTTAATAAATGAAAAGATAATATGATTAGTAATCAAAGAAATTAAAAAAACGCTATGGTTTCATTAGATTATTTTTTAATCGTATGCATTCTTATTTTCTTAATTTTGTTTCATTAAAGTAAGGCGATATCAAATGCGTGTTGTTATCTGCTCAAAGAGAGCACTAACAATTTAAATAAATTTGCTTGTTAACTATCTCAGCTTATTATAGTGCTGTGTCTCATTTTCAAAACGCTTAATTATGACAGCCGGATATTCGTTTCAGATTTCTTTATTAATATCTGTGTTTTACTAAGTATTATTATGTTAATAGCTTCCACTTAATAAGCTTCTGCAATTTGCAAAATCCATAGTATTAAAATAAGCTCGAATGTTACTAGCTCGAATGTTACATTGAAAACAAATTAATATGAGACGTTAAGCTCTATAATTGACATCAAGATTGAGACATTGAATATTTATAGGTTTTAAATGCAGGGCCTGCCGTTGGATTTGTAAAAGAGGTGAATTAAGTAGTTAGGGAGAGATTACATCCACCTCTAATACAAGTTTATTTCTAAATTTTAATTAAAAACTGACAATATAGCACGGAAAAAACATTCTGGTAAATCATTATTAACCTTACTGGATAATAATGACATTTCTGGTTAAAATAAAATAAAATAAAAATAAAATAAAATAAAAACATTATTCTGGTTAATAAAACTAAAATATACGGTATTTACATAATTCATTTGGAAATTTTTCTGTTCCTATGGTAAAGGTTTAACCTGAAATCCAAATTTTCAAAATTATTGTTCATATTACTACACGTTTAATAAACAAAATACGAAACTGAAAAGTAACTTTAATAGAATAAGTGGTTTTTAGTTTATACTCTAAGGTATCATTAAAAAATTACCCAATTTTGTCAAATTTACCAAAATTTATCACATATTATGAAATTATATTTTACTGTTTTTTTTAACATCAAAACACTATCAAAGCACCTTAATAAAAATTACAGAGAATTTTAGAATTCCCTTAGAACCAGATACCATAATCTGGTAGTTCTGATAATACATCTTTTCTTAGTGAGAAAATTGGTGTTATGATAAATTTCTTTTACTAACTGTCTTAATACCAAATACCTTAAAACTAAATACCTTTATCATGTTAATTAGTTGTATTTGTTTACTTTACTTTGTTTGTATTTATTTGCATTTATTTCATCAATTATTTGTTATTAGTTAAGCATTAAGTTTTTCAGTTCATTCTATCTGTTTAATGAAATCAATCGATTAAATTGTTTTAAATGTAGGTAAAAAGTTTAAAAAATTTCATCATTACTTTCAATTTTTGTAATGTCTAAAATTATCACACAAACTTATTGAAAAATTCTTTACCAAATTACACAAGAAAACAAAGATGGAATTATTTTAAAAATTGCCAAAAAACTTGTTCATAACTCACTAAAATTCACTTCATTAATTCGACAACAATGTTCGGAAGACGAACTTCCTTAGGGTCGAGAGTCGACCGAATTAAGTAAACTTTTCATCTTTGCCTTCTTTACCCCCTGTGGGAATAACTGACACAGGATACTTCAAATAAACCTAACCTCCGTTGTGGTTGGTTGCCATAGAAACAAGTAAAAATGTCACAGGGGCTGTTTGAAGGTATCCGTTATCATTCTTCTTTATACCCTAATTTCTCCCAAAATTCTCTTGCCTGAAAGGAGTATAAATCGTGTAAGCCGATTATCGGCAGAATCCTCTTAACAATATAAGTCGAGGCTGCAGGATCAGGATAAACTTCTGAGAAAGAATTGTCAGTCATAGGCATTCTAAGATTTATTCAAGATGCTCGAAGCGTACACTGATTACTCATAAAAGTATTGTCTAGGAAATCATGATGCGACGCTGCATAATGGCTATTTTATGAAACAATAGCCTCCAGACACAATCTTATTTCAACTTTTGGAAATAAAGTTAATGTTCGATATTTTATATGCAAAATGGCACCAGTCACTGAGATGGGATAAATATGAATTGAGAATACTCATAATGATAATAATTTCGAAAACTGGTTTCAAAAAAGTTAAAAGATGAAAAAAAGAAAATGAGGAATACCGTACTGCAAATTATAGTTTGCAAAATTTTTTCCAATTACTTATCAACAGATTTGCTCATTTAAAAATATACAAATTCACTGTTTTAACCAAACATTGATTTTTGATTTATTGATCAATATTTTGTTCTTATTCTTTTTTTCACAAGATTTTCCTTTATTTTTTTTTAAAAAATAAAAGAATAAACCTATAGCAAAAGTACAAGAAAATGTTAAAATTAACATTGTATAAATTATAGTCATTGACAACGAAAAGACAAACAGTCATCTTAATTGACAAACATCATTCATATTTTCTTTTAAATATTTAAAGAAAAAACAGAATCATCTCGATTATAGTTTTTAAAAAAAAATGGTCAATGTGTAACTGAGAGAAATTTCTTTTTTAATGAAAAAGAAAAATATATTTTAAATATTTTTTCTTTAAAAAATAATGTTCCTCACAAACGATTGAAGTTTTTAAGCAATCGGGTTGATCGGGTGTAAAAATTGACCCTCCCCGGACACCGAAGTTTACCCCTAGCTGTTTCAAATTTTTTTCTTCGTTTTTGGGCATTTTTCAGGATTGGTAAAAAATAATTTTCGCCCTAGATATATTAGATGCATTTGTACCACGTTATAAGTATTATTGTTATTATATTTGGTACATATTAAAGCGACACTAATTAACAAAATACTAGTAGTACCAACTACAAAAACTAATTAAGTATTATTGGTGTTAATAATAATATGGCGAATTTCAGCGATACTCCTAAATGAAAAGAAAAATTTAAATTTGTAAAGAATTTTAGTACAAAACTTTATTTTATTTTAATTATTACTAAAAATTAATTAAGCAAAATTTGCTTAAATAATTGTATAGCAGGATTTTAAGATTTAAATAAATAAATAATGGCCTCTTTTCCATCATTTTAATTAGAAACAAATGTTTATTCATATTTTCTTACTGCGGTCAAAATGACCACAATCGTTGTTCTAGGCAGGAAAAACTTTCTAGTGTTAAAATAAGTCAGTATAAGGTTTAAATTTACAATGTAACAAGATGCTAAAATTTAAACTATCCTGAAGATTAGAAAGCGAGGAAAAACGAATATGTAATAACTTTTATTTAAAAATAACTAATTTTGCACACCTTCTTTTAACATATTAAACTTTTTGTGAAAATGAACTTGAAATATTAATTAATAAAGATCTTCAACTATCATGATGATTGTAAGAAATGTAAACGGGCAGACAAGAATTTACTTTCCTTTTGCTACTCAATTCCTCAAAGTATTTACTTTTTGTAACATGAAATTTTTATTAAAAAAGCAGTGAAGGAGCTTTATTCCAAGAGGATTATATTTTGAATTGACAAAAGTATTAGTGGAGATAAAATTTCCTTTGTTTCAAATAAGAAAAAAAATTAACTAAACCTTTTCCGTTTTTTTTATCATGCAGCACCAGCAGAATCATTCAGAATTCTTTTTTTACTAGGAGATTGAAATAATCTAGAATCTTGTAACAATTTACACAAATATAATTTTTAAATACAACATGCTAGAAGAAAAGTTGATTTTATAAATGAAAGTAAGATTTATTTGGTATGCTTTTTTATAGAAAATAGAAAAACTTTAAATAAAGATTCACTTTAATACATAATATTTTTTCTTGTATAGCAGTCTATTTTTATGTTCTCTTAATTCCATGTTCTTCCCATTCCATGTTCATTAATGTTCTTCCAATTGTTAAATACGCAGTAAAAATTTTAAATACACATTAAATCGTAAAATAAGATGGTTTTTTTTTTAAATTCAAAGAAATATGATTTCATATCAAATCTTAAAAAATAATCCGATAAAATTAAACTAATAAATAGTATCTACCATAAAACAACTTTGAATTATTTGTGATCTAATGTAAAAGTAGACAATCTTGCATCGTTTGGAGAAAGGGAAATAATACCAGGTAGCTAAGATTCCAAGGTCTGTTGGACTAATATGTTCTACGAGAAACTCTCAGACTTAATCAATGCAATCAGACTTAATCATATTCATTGCTTAGTTGTGTAAAATATATTATTCATGAAACGTCATTGAGGTAGGGTAAACTAACCAGTGAATGAACACTTAAGCTTCGCTTGCCATTTAAAAAATCATATTAATTTCAAAATTCGTAATTTTAGTTAAATGACAGTGTCAACATATTTGTTACTAATTGCAAATTATTTAAAAATTTTTTAGAGAAATTACATAATATTGTTTTAAGTTTTGGAGGTTCAAATAACAAGTACTAAGAAGACCAAGTGAAGGAACTGCTCTTACCAGTGAATGAGCATCCAGTAAAGGAACACTTAATTTTGGTTATTTTTTAATGCTCTTTACGAATTTATAAGCCATACAAATATTTAACAACAAGCCAATTCTTAAAATTATTACATATAAATACTTGGAAAATGTTAACTTATTTTTGTAATCATGAATTGAAAATTAAAGTGTCAACATATTAACACATACTGATCATTCACTGTGAAATCTATGCCCAGTAAAGGAACATGCCTGTTCCCTCACTGATTAGAAGTTGCTTTTCGTATTTTTAGCATACTTTTGATGCGGAACATCACTAAAGGTACAAGAAAACTAAATTGTATCTTTTATTTTCGTTAACTTAGAAAAAAACCCAGTTAAGGAACACTTGTTCCTTCACTGGTTTCTCATCGTTTGGTGATCCAGTGAATAAACACCCCCTTATCTCAGTACTTTATGCTATGATGCTTAAAAAAATAAAACGTAACTTCAATAACTATATTTTGAATTCTCTTTTTCACAGTGAGAGAAATAAAACTATTACATGAAATTAATTCCACTTCAAACACATAAATACAAACACTCCCCTTATAATTTTTTCAAAGAAACAAGGTGTTGCAGAGATAATAACAAATTCAAAAATTTTTCGAGAGAAATCTATTTGACCATGGAAATCCAAAACATTGCTAGATGACTTCCTATTGCTTGGCAGTAAGCTATTGTTACCAATCAATCTAAAGAAAATCTTTCAAATTCTTATTTTTAATCAATATATATGAAATGTTCCTTCACTGGTTGGTTTACCCTACTACTCTTTACATCAATTATTTTTTCTAGAAAAAGTCCAAATACCCCGCGTTTCTCCACTAGTGACTTTAAGACTGGCTACACATGTTAACTTCATGGGAAACTCAGAAACACTTAAATGACAGTAAAGAAGTAGACGATATTTCTATCTTATATGATTATTTAGGAAAATTATGCATATAATTTACATGTGATGTAGTCAGGGCCGAACTTAAAGAGGAGAGAGAAAGGGACTATTGTCTTAGGACACGGAACTGCTGAGGGAACAACCAAATTTCCCCACGAAAAAATATGGTACTTAATTATTACTATTTTCTTACAGAAAATTTTAAAATTTTACAGAATTTATTCATATCGATATAAAAACTATGATTTCGTTTTGTATAAAGGGTATTCTACAAAATACGAAAAAAAAGACTTTTTGTGATTTAAAGAAGTGATCCTCAATAAACTTTGCTCTAGGGCTCGTAATACCATTGTTCACTACACTTACTTCTGCTGCACTGCAGCTTTCGCGGGAGCCAGAACAGATACATATGAAAAGAGTATCCAGTAATACCCAGAAAAACAGAAGCTATACAGAGGAACAGTGCTATTGTTGAGCGAAATCCTCCTAGATAAGTTGAAAATAAACTGGGTAATAATGATCTTGACGAAAAATAATTTTTATAGATCTTATAACCAATAAACTAGAATTGCTTTGAAGCAAGTTGGCATAGTAAAACAAACTTATCTACACAGACAGCGTGAAGTAATCAGAAATAACAGGACATTAGGATAAGTCTGTCTTCCTTCTTGACTAGTAAAGCGTAATTCAGAGTTTACCCGCTTAAAAAAAAAAGGGAAAACAAAGCTAATATCCACACAATTGAGGTACAAGATTTTAATTTACTACCCAGTTTACCCCACTCTTACCTTACACGAATACAATAACTTAAAATAAATTTGAGAATTTTAGTTTTAAAATTTATTTTTCGTTTGATACATCAAATAAAACAAAAAAATAAATAAAAATTTTTACTATGTAAATAATTTTTAAAACGTTCTTACAATGTTCTAAAAATCTTGTAAAATCTAAAGCTAAAATTGGTCTATTCATTTAAAGACTTAAACAAATAATATTATACTCATAACTAGTTAAAATCACAGAAAAAATTATTATATATATACTTAAGTTTTAGAAAATTAATGTTGAAATTATTTTATGATGCATCCTAGTCTTAAAATTTTATCAAAATAATATATTTAATACAATATGATGCAATTTAGAAATATATTTAATAAATAAAATCTCCTCCACCTGTATGCCCTACTGTTCTTATTGATTGCATTTGTTTTTTTGTTTATTTATATCTTGCTGTTTGAAAAGTAAACTAATTTCATGGTTCATTAAATCAAATGAAATTCTCTTTCCAATAATAGGGTTTTACGTATAATGGCTTTTAAAAATTTATACGTTCATTTAAAAACTACTTTGTGAAGATAAATTGAAAGTCATGTATCTCTTAAACTAATTTGATATTATTATATTTTAATCATTTTAAGTAGATAGAGAAGTTTTTAAAATATTCATAATGAATAATTCAATTCAAATTAAATTATTTCAAAAAATTTACAATATTTACTCTCTCTCTCTCTCTTTATATATGTATATATATATATAGTATAAAATATATAAGTGCTTATTTCAATAAGTTAGCATTCATTATTTATTTTAAATAGTCTACTTTGAACATAAATATATAAGTCATGCCCTTGTGCAAATATATTGTTGATAGGAAGAAATTATTTGACGAAAGTGTCATGCATTTCTTAGATGAAATTTTAAATAAGTTGCCCAGTTTATCAGTGAAACAAAATAATAATTCACTGTATAGAATTATTTAATTTTATTTGTTTTTCCGACAATGTGACTTTCTAAATAAATAATCTTTCTGTGCATACCTCACAGAAATATGCATACCTTTGCGTATGAATAATAGAGGCAGAATTTTGAGATAATTATTCTATTTTTTCTAAAACAAAACCCATGATTTAAACCAAGCATTGTTAAAGTTTGTTCTGCTAAAAAGGAAGAATTGAATTTCAGCTTAGCTTGAAATAACAGTATCATAATTTATTAACATGATAAATAGTATCACATTACTTTTAATGTTTTTATAACATTAACTACGCACTATGTATTACCTCAGAGATTGCAAGTTATAAGTATTTTTTTTTTGAAATATGATCTTTAATCTATCAAATCGGAAAGACATGAAATGTGAAAAAAAAATCATTTGCATTATTTTAATTAATAATTTAAAAGACATTTCTGAAGTGTTGGAAAACAGCCTGACTCAGGACGAACTTATATACTAAAGTAAATTCAAAATTTACTGAGTTATTTCTAATAATGTAATCCATTACGCTATATGCATCATTAGAAAATTTTAAATTTCATAATATCTACCGAATATTATTATTTTTAAAAAAAATTACATTTAGCCCATCAAGTGAATGTAACGGAAAGTCTTCATAAGAATTTTTTGCTTTTAGCTATTGGCCCATTTGTCTTTGGGTTTCTCATATTTTACGTGTTTCGAAATTTTGTTTAGTTGTTATTATCTTGTTATTATTGCTCCAGCAGTGTAAGCAATTGATCTACTTGCTTTATTCTTAATTGATAATGAAAAGTTTTAACTCTATGGTAGATTTATAGTTAGAAATGAAGAACAATTCGTCAATTTAAAAATTTTTTTTTCGAAACAAAATGCGTCTGATTAAAACTAACTGTAATTCGGTAAAAAAAAAAGCTGATGTTTTAATTTATATATATAACTGTCATTACAATTTCCATTTTTTTTGCTAGTTCTTCAGATTCAAACATAAAAGACACTTTCAGAAAACATTTAGTAGTTTGATAGTATGAATACTTTGTAAATTTTTTTTAACTCACTCCTTTTTATTAAATAAAAATAAAGCGGACGAAATTGCTGCGATATCTTTCTTTTTCTGTGTATATGTTATCCGCGATTAAACAATTTTTTAAAATACAAGACGCTGGAATCAAATTTATATGTGGGTAATAACCTGGTAAATATTTTTTTTTCAATAACGGCAAGTACTGAACTTTCGTTCTTTACCTCGGAAGATGCCGGAAATGTTGCTCATTTAACGTTACAGTAGGCACCTGTGAACCTAAGTCACGGAGACGAGTATCATTACTCACTGCCACAAATACCCGTTCATAGAGTGGGCCACATTCACACTTCACACATAGCAGAGGACAACACATAGAGAAAAACATCCATGCCCAGAGCAGCTGCCATTGGCATCGCTGTCAAGCACGCTGACCGCTCAGCCACCTGACTGGCAACCTGGTCACTATAGATTGCTGTCTAAGTCTCATAAAATACACTGTACTTTTTTTATTTTATTAGTTAGTAGTGAACAAGTCTAATAAGTTCCAAGATAAGAAGAATTGGCTTCTTAGTATGAACACCAAGTCTCTTTTCCTAGTTGAGATATTTTTCTTACATTTTAATACTTAAGTGAGGTATATAAATTCGCTGATCATGAACCAATATAAATATAGCTGATTAACGTCAATTTTTTGCACAAAGGCAAAAAATGACTATACCTCATCGCGAACGTGCTTAAAATAACAGTATACGGACGTGGTGTAAATAAAGGGCGTCTTAGTTCAAATAACGCTTTCTTTTTTGATGGTATTTAATCTGTATGCTAAATTGAGGTACGTGATCCAATATCCTTGAGACAATTTAAAATAAATAATATACAATAATTAAAAATAGTAATTCGGTAGAATGTCAGAATGAGTGAAGATGATTTACACGTGAAAATATGAAGAAAAAAATATTGCAAGCATTTATGTTTGCAAATTAGAAAAAAAGCTAATAACATAACTGTTTGCTTGTTGATAATGTTTTGCACGATATTTGTTTAAGTTTTAAAAAAAAGAATATTCAACAAAATAATGTTATAAAAGGAAGCGAATATAGATTTTTCTTAATGAAGTTAATTAATTTTGTTCTCGATTATTTTTTCTTACGATTCTGTGTCAAAGTGTCACGTATTTCAAATTCGTGTCTGTTACCCTTAACGTTATACAACTAGTTGTTTCTTTCTTTAAAATTTTAACCGAAAAAAAAACTTTTTCTCGTCAATTTACCAAAAGCTTTTCATCAAAAATTACGTTATCTAAGGAAGAAAAAAAATGTCTCATCTAATATATCCTCTGGTTCACGAAGGTATAAAATCTCGTGTGCCCTTTTTCAAGCTCTAGTTTTGCAGGAAATTAAGTTTTCGCTTCCTTCGAATTCGAGCTCTTTGAGCATGTTAACCCTCATTCATCAATAAAGACAGGAGGTAGCTATAAAAGAAATCTTTTATCTAAAATTTATTTCCAAAGTAATGGGATTTAAACTTTAAGAGTATAAAAATAAGTCTTTCTACAAAACTTTTTTTTTATATTTTGGATTAGTGATTGTAGCTGGAAAATAGTATTTCGAACCAAGCTGATTTGGGTTTAAGTTTTTTTTTCTTGCATTTTCTCAGCATTGACAGTTTCAAATCTCATTTCGAGAGGGGGCATTTACCTTTTCTTGGAAAACTTTCGCCCTACCAAATTTTCGAAGAATTTAACTAATGTTGTACTATCTTTTAAAAGGACATGTTTATTGACAATTTTCACTTCAAAATTAAGTTTTAAACATTCGGCAGGGAAATAAAAATGAGTTTAAATAAAAAGAATTTCATTATTGATTTACCCTAGCTAGTGTATTTCACCGGTATGCATTAAACCTTAAGTCATTTTTAAATCAATAAAGAGAAAGATTTAACAACAGAGTCCGGTGCAAATACAGTTATGATCATAATAAAGAGTTTAACTCAGAACTTATAGACAACATTTTTAAGTAGGGAATGTTCTGTTATCTCAATGCATAGAGACAGATCAGAAGACAAAAGCTAACAAAAGAGAACCACATGATTATTAATATTCACTATTTTCGCCCAGAAGAGCAATGAAATGAAAAACTAAGTATATTTCTGGTTAAACGTTCAATACATTCTAGTATGGGCTGGCCAGGTGGCCGAGCTGTTTGCTCACCCGACAGTGAAGCCAATGGCCGCGGGTTCGAATCGCATTCTGGGCATGGATGTTTCTCTCTCTTGTGTTGTCCTCTTTTGTGTGCGATGTGTGAATGTGGCTCACCCTATGAACGTGTTTGCGGTAGTGTGGAGTGGGCAATGTTACTCGCCTCCAAGACTTTGGTTCGCAGGTGCCCTCTGGGTAAAGCGAAATGAGTATCACAACTTGTAACACCCCGGCGAAACGAAGTTCAGAGTTTACCATTCGAAAAAAAAAACATTCTATTAAGAATTTTTGATTCAAAACACAAAACATAAGACACCAAATACAATATATACAAATTTAAGGACTCATTTTCATACATGCAACCAAATCCAAGAAAATGGCAAAGATCTGAATTGCATTTGGAAGGCAAAAATATTAGGATTTGCTTAGTTGCAATTACTTGAAAATGTTCACAAAATGTTTTTTTTTCATATCAAAGCATCATTTATAAAGTATACCTTTAAATGTTTATAATAGACTCTACAATTACAATACAGGCTTCTCCTAGAAAAAAAAAAACTTTGAGTCTATCTTTTTTTGAAATGAAAAAGGGGAAAAACGATAGAAAATATACGTGACGCCATATCCTCACGAGTAAAATGTTTTTTTTTTTAAATTTAAATTATCAAATTGTATATTGAGTCATAGAATATTGAAAACTCCTTATCAGAATTCTTGGTGTTAAAAATGGTGCTTAAATATGGCATAGACCTACCAACAATTTAATCGACTAAAAGCTTACGCAACCATTCTTTTGTTACTTTATAGAGAACGCTAGAAAGAAATATGTAGTCTGTACCATTTGAATGGGGAAAATGGAAGGTTCTAATAGAAATAGAAGTGCCTGCTAAGTAGCATTAAAGTAAGATGACCAACTACACTTTTTTTTTCACATTAAGACATGGAATAAGGCGCTTATTAGTATTTACTAATGGAAGTTGGATAAATCTTGTAAATAAAGCAAATTTTATACCAAAAAAATTGAAAAAATATTTCTAGAGAAAGTTTTTAAGCTTGAAATTAAGCGTCGACGGAATATGTTAGTTGAGAGAATATAAATCAAAAAAATTTTAGTATCCGTAAATTTTTTGATTAATTAAATTAAAATTGCATTCAATCCGATCGAAATTTAAAAAAAAGCAAAATCGTGTTTTTTTTCTTCATTTTAATTTAAAAAAAAAAATACATTTCATAATCTTTATCTCTTTTTTTAAGGGAAATGACAAAAATGTAGACCCTTTCATAGAAAACTCGTCAAATAAATGTTATAACTTCAGATAAATTCCTAAATCATTGATTGAGCGAATTTGAGATAGTTCTACTTTTAGAAACGGCATTCCAAAGAAAGGATCTTCCTATGTTGGGTATCTCCTGTTTAATATCGCTAATGAGCTCTTCCTTATTAATGTATCGTTAGAACTTTAAAACAGAATACTAAATTATTATTAAACGCTAAATTAGTTTTAACATAAAATCAAAAGCTTTTGAAAACTTGTTTTCAATTTTATTGAAAATGTATATCACTGCTAATAATAAAAAAAAAATAATAATTAAAAATTTAATATTATGTATTTAAACTTTTTGTTTCGATAATATGCTGTATTTTTTTCAGTTTTGAATGAATAGAAAATTCAATAATTTACATTGAAAAATTTATCAAATTATCTACAAAAATCTGTCTGCAAAAATTACTATTATTTTCATTAAAACACATTGATCAAAATAACATAATTCAATAGATAAAATTTGAAATTAATAGATAAACGTCTCGTTTCTTTAAAAGCAAATAATGATTTACGGGGAAAAGTGTCTTTTAAATAAATATTTCTAATTAGATTTTTTGTAATATATTTGCTTTTGATTTTAATGTTTTTATTTGATTATGCTATGTAAATTAAACCAATGTGTGTGAAAGTCATATTGCATCTGATATTAAGAATTTTTTACAATCTACTTCAAAGATACAACTTATTCAAAGTGTGTAACATAATGTTATTCATAATAATAATACCATAAAACTTGTTGTTTGTTTCAACCACAATTGGTCATGTTAAGGTTACTTAATGTAATGTGAATAATCCTTCAAGGGAAGATAATAGTATTACATTTAAAAATAGAAGACTTTGAAGATAGTTTTAATAGTTGAAATCAATTTCAGATTATGCCTCCAAGGGAAATAAAAATCTACTAAAGACAATTTTGATAACCTATTTATTTCAAATTAAAAATTTTGTCACTCACCTTCTATATACTTTATTCTACCGTATCCATGCTTCTAAAGGCCTAATTATTAGAAAATATTAGTAAACCACAAAAAGATAAATTATATTTATTCACGATTTTTTCCCCCATGAACATTTAAATTTACAACTAAACGTATGAGCTGTGAAACGTGATTTTTGTAGAAAGATTAAAATTTAATCTCGAAATCAATAACAGTATTTAATTTCTGAATCCATTAAATACATTGTTTTTCAAAATAGCAGGTCAATGCGGCATATATGTTTTGTTTCATTAGTCGCACTCTTTTGAATATTTTGCCGACTAAGTTGTGTAATGGTTGTGTAAATCTCTAAGTTGTATAAATCTCACATAAGAAAGGTCTAGACCGGGACAAGGCATGAATGTTCTATCATTCACTGTACTATCTGTCCTGACTGTGGGAGCAACGGTGGCCCACCTAATAAGGTACCCCTGATTGAGTGGTTAACAAATCTGCCCTACTGATGCCTGAATGATGAGCGTCACTTGGGTGGTCATTGAAAGAAAAAGCTTGACTTAAATAAAACTTGGCCACCATATACTGACTAACTAGAGCTTATTTAAGGTCGTGTCTGTACTCGTGCAAATGTATGTTGGCATTAAATACAGTAACTTAATATAGGATATTAAATTGTATATTAAATACGCTATAAACTTTGTTAATAGAAAAACTTCGTTTCGTATGCTTACTTCCTTCAAATAAAGAAAGTTGAACTATGAAATAGTTTCTTGCAAAATTTTATTCGACACACTATAAGGCTATTTATCTGACACATATGCTATCTTATTTTCAAAATTCAAGTTCATATTCAGTGCCGAGTTGATTTTTTTAGGAATGGAAGAGCAGAAGAAGTGTATATTTAAATTATTCGCTGAATCAGCATTAAATACAGAATCGGCTATACTGTGTCACACTTAAGGAGCGTTTTGCACACCACACTGAAAATAGTACTGTATAAATTACGGTAAAGAGTAATTACACTTAGAGGGCCTGTATCTTTTACCAAGAAATCCATTTCTTTACCTAATCATGTTACAAAACAAAAAAAATCTGATGTACCGTAATTTCTACAGTAATAATTACAGTAAAATTACTGAATCACACTAATTAAATACTGATTACTGTAAAAATTATGGATTAGAATTTATAAAAATTTTGCGATAAAAATATATTTTATGGAAAATAGATTTCACGGTAAAATAGATTTTACGAATGATGCACCCAAAATGACGGTACAATATACTGTAATTTCATTCGGATTTTTTTACAGGGCAGATAAAGTTAATCAAACAGTGTTTCACAGTAATTCGCAAGTTTTGTGGGGTTTTTTCTAGTAATACATATGCACTAAGTCAAGTGTCTTCCAGTGCATGATTTACACTGTGTCTTCTTCTTGTTTTAACTGCACTCTTAAAGATAGGTCTTAGTCTTATTACCATTTTATCATGAATAATAAAGAAACCATACTAAATGAATTACTATAGAATTATACTATAGAATTATTAACCTAACTGCTAACAATTGAATCTATTATTATATACAATTTTAAACTATTAACTGCAAAACTTTTTCTCAACCTTATAGTTTCTTTTTATTCCGCTTATAACTTAATACCTTTTTTCAAAAAAATTTAAAACTAGTATTCAATTATGGTTTCAGGCTCTTATTAAATTCAGTACATTTAACACGTGATCATTTATTCACCTATAAAATGTTATTAATTTTTAATGAATAAAAGGGCAAAACCTATAATAATATAAAATAATGAGTAAAGATGTTAATCGAAGTTAATAATGAAGAGTTCATTTTTTATGAGGATGTCTTATTCTTAATGTTTTTAGCAGAGCTCCCGGGTATAAAATTAAGGTACGAGACAATGATGAAAACAGCAAAGAAAACTCGAGTAAAAATATCGAACTCTTCCATGATTAGATATCTTTGAAGATATTTCTTTCTTTTTTTTTCTGGAGCTTTCTGTCTTTTCAATAAATACTACATAAAACAAAAGAAAAAAAAGTAAGTTAAAGAATGCGGATAAAGAACATGGTAATATAACGGGATAGGTTAGGGTAAAAAAAACGTCACATTTTTGCTTATTTAATTAGCTAGCTTCTTTACGCAAGAATGCGCATAGTAATCAAGCAGAGAGTTAAATTAAAATAATTAAAGACGCAAAAAATGAAAAGGCGAGAGAGCTAAAAATGCAAGAAACGAAATTATTTTACGTTGTAAAAAATAATTGCGCTGTGTCACCATTCTTAAATGCAAAAAAGTAAACAAACAAAAGAAAATAAAGAATTACGGAGGGATAAAAAATGGGATAAAATTAGTAGAATAAGAGGGAACTAGAAAGCAAATTTATAAGAAGAAAAAACCAACAACTTTCAGCTTATTAAAACAAAGTAATAACATAGTTCTTCCAGAATAAATGGTTTTTATTTCCCTGATTTCACTATAGTCATTGAATGAAGTAGGTTTTTACATATTTCTTTTCTTATTAATCATACTGACTTCTACTTGATAATTTTATTCTTTTTTAAACAGTTCAAAAACATACAATATCGCATTTTGTTATATATATATATATATATATATATATATATATATATATATATATATATATATATATATATATATATATATATATATATATATATATATATGTGTGTGTGTGTGTGTGTGTGTGTGTGTGTGTGTGTGTGTGTGTGTGTGTGTGTGTGTGTGTGTGTGTGTGGTAATATTGAACATTTTCTAAATTGATATTATGCTCTTTTTTATTAGTTTTATAATTATTTTTAAAATGTGTAAAAATTTCAAATCTTAACTGATGGTCAAGATAGCAATGATGAATACAAAAATGTGTACAAGCCAAACAAGTACATTTTGTTCATAAAACTTTCATACAAAGAAAAAAAAACATGCTGAACTGTATGGTCTTAACTACCTGAATATGGTAACATTTGCTGCCTCTCTCACTCTATGGTAACACCAAAATCTCGGTAAATTTTATTAAAGTCATTTGATAATGGTTCTCAGAGCAATAAGAATAAAATATTTTTTATAATATGTGATAAATTTTAGTAAATGCCATAAAATTTGGCATTTTTTTTATCATGATATCTGAAAGTGTGGTATAAAAACTATTTATTTTGCTAAAATTACCTGTCAGTATTGTATTTTTAAATGTGTGGTAATAGGAACTGTATCTTTAAAACCAGAATTTCTGGTACACCACTACCATAGGAACAGAAAAATTACCAAATTAATGATTTACTTTAGTTATTTTGACTAGAATTATGTTTTGTGTTTGTTAACCAGATAATATATTATCACACAGAAAGGTAATTTCACTAAAATATTTTTTTCATCCTGTAACATCGTTACTCGTCATCCTATTGTTTCAAATTTTAGTTCTTTTGATTTAGTGTGAAAAAATAGATTCAAAATTACACTTTATTTGTTTAAATTTCAATACTTAAGAACACATTTTAACCCCTCTTAAAAGCACGTCACAAGAGTTTGTGAGATTTTCCAAACGGTCATAACTCTTGTAGGTTCCGACTTCTAATTTTAAAAGTCTACCTCAAATCCTGATTAGATTCTACTAATAATAATTGACAGGTGCTATTAGAATTGAAAATCTTTTGACATTTAAGGAATTCCGGTATTTTTTAACTCATGAAACAAAATCATTGAAGAAAAAAAAGCATTTTATTAATTTTGATAAACAAGTAATAAAACAGGCGACGAATTGCTAAACATCTTAACTTAATCAAACGTCATTCAAATGTTAAAAATTAGAGATCCAAACATGACGGCATTCAAATGAGAGGAAATTTTTGAAATTTTGTCAATCTGTATTTTTCTGACAATTATTACAGATTAACTAAATAAAATAATCTTGAAATTGTCATGTTAACTTTTTATGGTTCTGTATAAAAGTACGATTTCTACGTTACTACAATTAATAAGAGAAATCTATTTTAAGCTTATGACTTAATACAGAAAGACTCGTAAGAGGCATTCTATATCATAATCTATCCTTAAATGTCCCTAAATAGTTACGTTTTTTTAAGATCATCCGTAAGAGAGATTGGAGGAAACAGTCTCTAGATCGATAGTTACTTCGGAATACCATGGATTTTGATAGACTGAAGTGTAACAGAAGAAGAAATTTTCGGAAATTTAAACGAAAATTTAAATAAAAGTTTCGGAAATTTAAATAAAATGTTTGAGTTTAAAATTATATTTCTGAGAAAAATTAAATCGCTTCATGTAATAAATACAAGTACCATTATCAATTATTTGACATTTATTAAAATTTTTTTAGGATGCGATTACGATTAAGATTGACGGCGTAATATTTTCATATTTTCTTTAAATATTGATTACTCTTACCTTTCCTAAATTCATACAGATTGGATTACTGGTTTCTAAATTAGTTTGTAATCAAGAGATTCAACAAGTAGTCAGACTAATCCAAACAATTTTGATAGCTTTTCGATTGTCTCAGTGCATTTACTAAACAACTTAAGAAAAATATCACGGCAAGCTTTTTTTGGGAAGGAATTGTGACACTTTGATCTATTTGAAGGTCTAAAAACGTTACAAAAGTCTTAAGTTTCTAAACGTAAATTCTAAAAGTGAGTTGACAACAAAATCCTTACCTTACTTTTAAAACTTAGGAGATAAAAGAAAAGTTTAGCATTAAGAAATATAAGATTGCAGCAATAAAAGTGAAATATTTTGTCTAGTAGCAAGAACAAAGCGAGTATTTACTCCAACAAAAATCCAATTCGACGTGATGAAAAATAAGCTCATTTAATGGTTTCAATTACAGTTATAAAACAATTCTGTTTGCATTATTTCACTGTTGTCTAGATGCATTAAAACACTTTAATTTGAACTTTGATTGGCTTGTACCGACTTAATGAGTACCTTTGTATGTTTTATAACCTTCATTGAACAACCGACCCAATTCTGATTTAACGTCTAATAAAGTTCGACTCCGTAGCCTTATTATTTTAAGCCAATTTCTAAGATATTTGAACTCATAGATCAAGTATTGTAAGAGCTTATTACCCTTTGTGAAGGACTTTTGATGGAGCTTACATTGCATGGAGAGGAAAACCTCGAAAACCTCCCATGGTTAGCGTGACATCAAGGGGACACCAACCTATAATCCGTCTACCACTGAGGATATTTTTACGTCAGCACTGTTGTCAGTACGAGCCGGGTGAGGAATTTGCATCTACCAGCTATGACTGGAATCGAGCCCGGGAAACCTCATTAGGAAGCGAGCTCTCTATTTTTTGAGCCACTACGGCTGACTTAATAAATATAGAGGAAAATTGGTTCATTAGTAATTAAACTTTAGATTCTGATTAATAACGTTCTATAGATAAATTGGTTAGTATTTTAGCATTTATTTAAATTTATTTCATTGTTTATTGATGTTCTTAATTAGTAGAAATTATGTAGAACCAAATATGATAAAAATATTATTCGATTTGAATGAAATGCTTTCATATTTAAAAATTCCTTACTTTAACTTCCAAAAAAATTTAGTTTGTAAAATACTTTTCAGTTATTAAGATTTGACTAATATCAAGCTGATGTTTACTTACAAATATAGCATTATTTGCAATCAATATTAAAGCTTCAGAATTTCATTCTGATTTCATAAAACATTACCATTTTGTGGTGTGTAATTTATTAATTAATTAGTAATTTATTGTAACTTTTTATAATTTGTTGTACTTCTAATAATTTATAGTAAATTTTTAATCTTTAAATTTTAAATCTTTACTGTAAATTTTAATTGATTAATGTTTTTTAGGTAAAAATTCCAATTTTATAACATCGAAGGAAAGATCCTGTCGCCATGTAATAATCGAAAGAAAGGAAAACTATCTTCACACTTTATTAGCATTAATCACGATGCGATCCTTCCTCTATGTAATACACTGTAAAAGTAAAATTTTTTTATTTGATTATACTTTATTGTTATTATATTTTTTTTCAAATCATTTTTTTTTCAAATTTATTTTCTTCATATTTATTCAGTTTTATCCAATGATGTAAATATCGAAAATGGTAGTAACGTTAATAAACTTACCGCATTAATACAATAGGAATTGCTATATGTGATAGAAGGAATATTTTAAATCCAATTCAAGATACTGTGAAGTGGTCTGAGCTGCATTGTCCATATTGATACAGATTTGAGTTTCACTAAATAATTCAAATCTAAAAAAGCGAACCTATTTATCCACTACCTACTTTTAGGGGGAATGGACTACAGCAGCGCTTCTAGATTCGGTATATAACAATTAAATTTGGTCAACTGCTCTTATTCTTAGTTCTTGTGCATTTTTTTAATTATCCCCAAAATAAAATTAACACTTTTATTTCTTTTTAGATTAAAATTGAAATAAAATATCAATAATTTTTAAGTGCTTGGTTACTACAACACTTGTCGTAATGACATCAAGTGAATGAGTAAAACGAAAAAAAGATCGTGTTTCTGCTTCCTTTCTGCTCTAAGCCTGACTGTACTATTGTTTGGGATGAAGGGTGTCGTCATCAACTGCTCAAAATTTGTTGATATTTCTTTATTTCAATTATGTAACAAAGGATTTTTTTTCAAATATATTTTTTGCTTTAAGTTTTTGTAATAAACCCATCAAATTCTTCACAAAAAAAAATTAAATATTTATCCCAACTCGCGTGCAGGTGCTCACAACTTCAGTTTTTTGATAAAAAATTTAACTAAATAAACACATGATAAGTCATGCGACAATTTACTTCAGAGGACATAAAAAGTAAAATGAATTTTAAACCAATAATATCAAGCATTGCGATATAATATGTTTTATTTTTTGAAAATTATATTTCCTTGATTCATGAATTGTATAAATAATGCATAAAATGATCCTGAAAATCTTTACAATGTTTGTTTTCTCTGTTCACATGTCCAATCACGCAATTTAGATGTTATTATTTTCATATATAAATATTAATATAATCTAAATTTGTATATATTAGGAAACGCAGATACATTTGGATAATAAGATATGCATTGAGATATTGAGTTAAATATATATAAACTTTAAAAATTTCATACCCATTTTCGCATAAATGTATAGATCCATAGCATAAAATAAAACCTCAACGATATAAGTTATCGATACTTTCGTAATTATCCTTTTAATGACCAGATATGTGTCTTAAAATATTCTTTCTCTTTCAATCTTTCATACTATCCAATAAATTGTATGCTAATAAGCTCCACACCGTCTTCAATCTCTGGTGTTTGAAATGACATCTTGGCGACATCTTTCATGTTAGTTACCAAGGCAACTAACTTGCAAGACAAGTCATTATTACATGCTATGCAAGCACGACGGGAAATTCCAGGTTGCGATTTCTTAATTAAATTTTCACGTGGGCTTTCAGAAAGATTACAACAATCAAGAAGTTAACACTTATGAATTATGGCATTAAAAGCAGTTACCTATAAAACTACGTAGATATGCTTTTCAATATTTGAGATGAGTTTAGAAAAATATTTGTTAATATGATATAGTAAATTAATGCGATAATTAATTAATACGATATAGTGAGCACCCTGTAAAAAACTCTGGATCAACTTATGGTAAAAAGTATCGGATATAGTTTAATAACTTCGTTTTTTAAGTGGATAGAGTAGAAGTATATATATATATTTTTTTATGTCAGACCGAAAGAACTTTATTTCACGTGACACGTTAGACATCTGGAAATAAACTTTTATCACAACTGAAATTTCACTCGCTCATCTTTCTTAAAATACCTGAAAAATTTTGGTCAGATCAAAATTGAAAATTTTTTTCTTTGTCTGTTTTCTTAAAAAGACATAGTTATAAAAAATATTATATTTATTATTTTATTAGTCAAAACATCAAAACTAAGCATCCTTAGTAATTTTTTGATCAAGTTTCTTCTAAACACTTTTAAAAATTCTGGATCAAATTGCAAGAAAAATACCCGCACTCAGAGTGCCGGCATTTTTTACCGTAAAATCAATTTTTACCGGAGCATGTTACGGAACCAAAAAAAACTGACTGAACCGTACTTTTTAGCGTAAAAATTATTGTTAAATCACTGAATCACTCTCATTGAATAAATATTACTGAAAAAAAATATAAATAAATGGTATAATATTCTATATTAAAAATGGAGTTTACGGTGAAATGAATTCTACCGATGATGTCCCCAAAGTGCCAGCACTTTATACCATAAGTTGATTTGGAATTTTTTAGAGCTCTATTGTGGAAGGAGATTATTGTTTGAAATCTTTATTTAATTTTCTTGCTGAATATTGTAACTAATTATTTTATTTAGCAAGGAAAATTAGAAAAAGCTATCAAGCTTTCGAAAAAAATAAATTTAGTAGAATTTAAAAAAATTCATATTAATTACTGAAAGGCTGAAAACAAGCAACTAAATACATGAAGAGAATGGAAAGAAAGAAAATATTTTACCTATGAAACATATTTTTCTTTTCACTTCCAAATAAAAAATGTACTTATTTTCTAAAATTTTTATCATTTACTTTATTATTTTCATTGTTTTCTTTCTATTTGGAGTAAGTATATAAAAAGCTATTAACGAAATATGCAAAACCATGATGGAAATATTTTTAATTAAATTAGTAGAGAAAATTTTTAAACCCGTTTTTACAGGAAAAATGTATGGTAACAACTTAGAAAAATTATTTAAATTCAGGGAAAAAATATTGTAAGATATTTTCTCGCGTTAACTATTTCACAAAATATTTCTTAAATAAGCTATACATTTTGATAATTTTATTATATAAGTTAATAATATATTGCACGCTATTTCGAAAGAAAAAAAACTATTCAGTTTGCAACAGAAAAAAATAAAAAAAGGAAACTGTTTGAAATTCCTAAAACTACTGAACTCAACGTTAAAAAATTATCAGTCTAGATATGTAATTAAAAATTTCACTATATGTGTTTTAATAAGTATGTTTAACTATAATTATGTTCAGTTACAAAACATTCTAAAAAAAGTACTTCATCAGTTGTTGTACACCTTTCATCACTCAATAAATTAGTTTATATTACAAGCAATAGTTTGATTTTTATAGAAAACTTTACATTTACAGTAAAATTAAAATTTTAGATTTCTTATTAAATTAAATAATAATTAAGCACAATTTTTTTTCTGAATTGTTTAACATAATCGTAATTGCAAGGATTACACTAGTTTTAAACAGGAAATTAAATTACAAATAATCCTTAAAAGCGTTAAAGTACTGTTTATACAATTATTTTAAACTGTAGTAAAGATAATAACTTTTAGAAGCTTATCAGACTTATCTAATTTTCAATTAATAATTAAAAACTCATTATCCCTTTTATAAAACTCTAACAATTTGAACTATTACTCATTTTTACTCAAAAATCAAATACTATCAGTATTTGATTTTTGCTGATATTTTAAAGCAATATTTTAGATAATAATAAATTAAACGATTATAAGTTGAATGGAGAAACTGTATATTAATTTTTTCCTTTATATAAGAACATCACAGTAAGGCCTGATTTAGGCAGTAAGACATTTAATTTTATTTACTTTGTAATACAGTGTATGTAAGTTTCATGAATTCACTGTTTTACCTAATATCGTATGTTTTTTCGATGTCATCTCTTTGACAGCAGAAATCACGTGGATTTAAAATCATGTTATTAATTACTTGTTTGAACATGAGGGATAGGCTGATTCTAATTCTATAAATAAATAACCCCAAGAAGGTTTTAATATGAAATTAATTTTGTACAATATCAAAAACTTTATTTCATTTGTGTGTCTGATATAACCTCTAACATTTAAGATTGCATATGATCTAAAAAATTAGGATTGCATATGTTCGAACTACACTGTAAAATATTCTGAATTAAATTATCGTAAAAAGTAAAGACACTCAAAGCAACATCCCTTAAAAGAGAAATAGCTCCACACTGAATTTGTCAGTCCGAAGTAATGAACGTAGTGGGAAAAAATAAGAAAATGCAGCAACAGTTGGGCTACTAAACTGTTTAGATGGGGGGGGGGTTGATACGTAAGATGTCACTACTAAATACGGGCTACTAAAGGTGTAAATTTCTCGTCTATGGTCCTCTCTTCTTAGACGTGTTGCTCAAGGTGTCAGTAAATTTTTTCGTGAAATTTATTTTAACTGGTACATGATATGGAAGGAAACCATGATATACCGTATTTTTTTACAGTAATAATTACCGTAAAAATCATTTAATCACTCTAATTAAATTAAAATTTTTTAAAAAATACGTTAGTGTAAAAGTTGCAGTAAAATATTTTACGGCAAAATGGAATTGACGGATAATATACCAAAAGTTCCGAAACTTTATACCGTAATTTGATCCGCAGTTTTTCACAGTGTTAGCATTTTTGTATTATATATCACTGCTTCGGAATATAAAATAAAATTGAAAAAATAATAATTTTGCAAGATATAAAATAATAATAAAACTATTTTCAATATATGAACACATATACTACCTTATCTTTTGAAGGGGAAAGAAAAACAGTCTGGGTCTTTCAAAAAGTCTTCAGATCTGCATTCATGATAGTTCTTAACAGGAAAACAATTTATAAAAACGCATTTTACTTCATAGATATTTTCAGATGCCAAGATCTATGATAAAAACAAAATAATCTCCAACATCAAATACAAATCCCAAGGTTCGAATTCTAATCCAAGTATAACGATATTTCTCTCCCATGCTCCAGAGGAAGATATATTTTTAGTGTTACGCAAGTCCGTTTCAAATTTTAGTTTCACCTTGCGTTTCTTTTTTTTTTATATTTACTCTTTTGAATGCATTTGAATTTCAGAATGAAACTTTCAAGAGGATCATTTGAATACAGTTTTCAACTGCCGAGTGCTCAAAAAATTCTGTTTGACGCGTTGGGAGTCAGGATATTGATTCGCAGTTTGAAGAATTTTGAAGAGGAACAGACCCGTCTGATTTCCTGAAGAAGCATACTGGTTTGTCTGCCACTAAGCTACATGATTGAATCTGACAGAATATCATATAATAGATTTTACGGAAAGATAAGAAAAATTGAATCTTTCAAAGTTTTCTAAAGATTCAGAAGAACCTTCAATTTAGGCATATTTTAACCTAAATTATAAAGTAATAGATTGTATATTATTTTATTTATGCTAATTCGAGTTTGATAAATTAATTTTTTTTATGAAAATATGTACCATTTATTTTTATTTACGTACTTCATATGAATTTTTCCATAAGATAGTGTTTCAGAAAAATTTAAAGACGTTTAATGAAATAATGAGAAAGAACAGTTAGAAAGGCGATAATATGACCAACTACGTTTCAATTGAAATTACAGCAATAATTACAGTTAATTAATAACACATAATTTTTAAGTCGAGTATTTTATGGAATTAAGTATATTTATGAAGCGAAAATTAACAAATTTGCGAATCAAATTTTAAAGATTTTTTTCAAGCGTTTAAAATTCCAATAAAATGCAATTTATTGCAATTGCGCCAATTCAGTGTTACCAAATAACTTTTTTGCGTATTAGACTTCAATAAAGAAATAAGTCTGCTATAATATTAGCAAGTAAGTATACGATTAATTCAGATCTTATAAAAGCAAATAAATTTAGATAAAAGAAGAAGAATAAATGAGAAATTAAGCCAAATTTACAAGCATTTTATGTATAAAAACTCTTTAATTACTTTTCCATATTCACTCGAATCAAGATACTAATTTTTTTTGTCTACCATAACTCTTACATTATCTGAATAAACAATGTACTAGACTTAATTTTAAAATTCATAAAATTGTCTAACTTATTTTTGAATTAGTTTATCGCCATCATATTTCTTCTAAAATAACAGAGGACACCACAAATCAATCAAGGGAAGATGAGCAATGACTCATTTTATTTCCTTCTGAATTATAGCTGGTGTTCTAAAGCAGACAAAATTCTGAGTTTACGACTATCAATGGTCAACTCTGTGACTGTGTAGTTTTGAACCGAACTAACTAACTATTGGATCAAGCATTTAAAGAAACCAGCTTTTATTGAGGATTCTTTGATGCAACTAATTCGCATTTGAGGTTGCATGGAAGGGAAACCACGAAACCTTCCCACAGTTAGCCTGATGTCAAGGAGGATATTTTACGTCAACGCAGTGAGAGGTGCCAGCCGAATACAAAATTCATATCAATCACCCACCGCTCGGATTCAAATCTGTGTCATCAATATATATATATATATATATATATATATATATATATATATATATATATATATATATATATATATATATATATATATATATATATATATATATATATATATATATATATATATATATATATATATATATATATATATATATATATATATATATATATATATATATATATATATATATATATATATATATATATATGCCCAATATTCAAGCAAATCCATATTATCAAAGAATTTTTCCGTCATCAGTCAATTAGTCATAGAATTTCAATATTCCTATTGGGCAGTCCAACTGAAAATTTTAGTTTTAATAGCGTATAAAAGGAATTTAACAAAACAATGCATTTTTGATATCAGTACACATTTTAGAAAAAAAATGGAACATTAAGAAATAAAATCCTTATTGAGTCCTAATATAGGTTGATTCTTAATGGGGGATGCGAATATTGATGATAAGTCCCCGTCATTTGACTTGCCTCATAAAAAAAATTACTAAGGTTGTACAAAGCTCAAAAAATAAATAAATAAATAAATAAAAAATTAAAAAACGTACCACTCTGAGTAACTTTTGATATAATGATCAGATTTTCACGGCTTAGAACTCTTTCGTTGTGGTTTCAAAGGCTGGCCTCAAACATGCTAATTAATTATTATAGTCGACACTTTAAGTAACGAAATCAGACACAAACACGTTCTTTCTCTGAATACTTTTCAACGAATTCAGGTTTCTAATCCCCAAAGTAAAGGGGATGACCGCAATCTGGGAAATACGATCCCCATAATTTGGTCTGGAATGCTTTCCAAAGTTTGCACCCCTTAATGATATTTTTATTTTTGTAAACTTCAACAAAATATCGAGACATTTTAAGCAATTTGAAAATTTTTTGCACACAATTAGAAAAATTGTTTTTCTGAAGATAAATCCAAACAAAAAATAACTTTGTGTTAATATCTAGATATTTTATTATTTTATTAATTAGTAATCGAAAAAGTTTTGAATTGTCATACGTATAATATTTGACATCATTTTAAAAAATGTAATTTTGAATGGTAAAATATGAAATGTCAACGAAATCGATTGAATATAGTTCCTGAGAAATCGAATTTTGAAAATTTCAAAGAAACTATTCAACCGATTTTGCAAAAAAAAATTTTGTGAAATAATATTTGCTCTGTAAAATCACATTCCTTAAAATTATGTTAAATATTCACTAAAATTCATTTTTTGCATGAAATTGCGGAATCGAATTTTATAATTTTTGTAACTCCCTCAGAAAAGTTTAGAGATATGGCGAAATACGAATAAAATTTAAATTGATATTAATTTATTCAAATTTTGGAGCACCCTAATGACTAAACTATGGGAGCCATATTCCATAGATTGCGGATGCACCCTATATTTTGGGGGTCAGAAATCGGAATGCATTGAAAAAGTTATGTTTATTCCGAGAAAGTGTGTTTTTGTGTCTGATATCGTAATTTAAAATATCCTATGCACTAATTAATTTGCAATTTTTAGGTCACCCTCTCAAACCATTAAGAATGAGTCCTAGAACGTAAGGATCTGATCATTAGATCAAAAGTTATTCAGGGTGGTCCACTTTTTTTGTTGCCCACTGTCCTTTTTTAGGTCTTGTACTATTTTACGCCTAGTCAAGTACTTTTTTTAATAAATATAGTATATTTGTCAAACTGAACACTGAAATGTTTAGATAATTAATAAAATGAATAAACCTTTATGAAACAAATATCTACTTTCTTATTTCCGGGAGATATAATAAAATAATTTGGCTTTCGAATCTTATAATTTTTATGTGTTATAAAAATACACATAATTTTTTTAAGGGTTAAAACTTGTAATAACTATTCTGAAGTAAAAATATATTCATATATATATATGTATGTATATATATATATATATATATATATATATATATATATATATATATATATATATATATATATATATATATATATATATATATTTCACTTCTTCTGAACTACAATACCAAAACTAACATAACTACTAGGACGATTTCCATAATCCAAAATATTTAGTACATAAGCTCGTCAAGAAATAAATTTCCGTACGTCCAATGCTGATATGCCTTTAAAGAGTTAAAAAAAAGTTTTATAACTATTTTGAAGTAGCAAAAATATTTTACATCAACAAATACGGCTATAACGAAAATTCAAATCTCTGTAATCCATTATATTTAGTTTTTAAGTTTCCCATGGTGTATATTTCTCTATGCCATGTACTGATACGTTTTTTTTCTGAAAATGTTATGGGATTGTAGTTTATTGTTCGAAACTTGGATGGTATCAATCTTTCCACTTCAGTTGATCAAGACTACCGAAGTGAGAGGAAAGACAAATTAATGGCATTTTTATGTCTTTTTCCAACGGTTTTAGGAGTAGGGTATTTTATGAGAAGGATTAGAGTTTTCCCATTAGAAGAGAATGGAAAGACATTTGGAGAATTTGATGTTTCGCTCAGAGACGTGATTGTCAGATTGCTTTAGCATATCTTCTTCAATGAAGAAGAGTTATTAAATGAATGAATTACAACTTTTTTCTTAATTGAAAGAGGTCAATTGATTTTGATTTTTTGTGTATAAACGACGCATAAATTTGATTTCTAACTCAAATGATATTGGTTTGCTAGAGTGGTGTGAAATAGAGGCTTATAAAATTGAAAACTCTTTACAGATTTTAATGTAAAAGGGTGTTATTCATTGGCTTCAGAAATTTGTTTTTAAATTGAATAATTTGTTATTCAAAATAAATTGACAATATTTGCTTTTTTTCCAATGGGAAATGATTATTATAGATAGCTATTTAATGCTAATTGATTTTAGTTGCGCATTGTAACTATAGTTTTATGAGAAGTGTCAGATTTTAGGAAGAAAGTGGAATGTTTCGCCCATATGTTATTTTATCAATGATTATCAAATTTATGAATTACATTATCAAATTATGTTATCAAATTAATGAATTACAGTTATCAAATTAACGAACTACAGAGAGTTATCAAATTAATGAATTATAGTTTTTTTTCTTATATAAAAGGGGTAAATTTTTTTGTGAATAGGTGACATAAATTTTACTTCTTATTCAAAATATTATTCTCTTTTAGTTCCGTTTGAGTGCTGTGATTATAACGGTTTCTTAAAAATGAAGCCTCTTTATAAAGTTTAATGTAAAAAGTAGATGTTACTGATGAGCTTTAATTTTTTTTAAATTGAATGGTTTGTTGATGATCAGTTGATACGAATTAAGTTTTTCAAATGAAAATTCTTATTATGGATTGCAATTTAAGTCAAATTGACTATAGTTGTTTCGCTTTATTTCAGAAATTAAATTGAATTGATTTGAATTGCTTTTGTGTGGGCTACTTTTCTTAGAATTAGAACTTAAAACATTTATTCAATATGATAATAGAAAATAGGAAATAAAATCAAAATTATGCACCTTAAATAAAAATAATAAAGTCATATATTTATTTAATATGACAAGGATATAAACATACTTGCAAGTGAGACCTTGTTATAAAGGATAAAAGGAGGGAATAACTCTTAGTTTTTAATTAAGAAAAAACATGTTGTTGGTGTGCTTAGTTTTTTTCTCCACAAAAATTAAGTACATCAGTAACAAAGATGCTAATTTATTTGCTTTTACTATTTATATGTTAAGTTGAAACTAATATAAAAAGGTTATTATTTATTGTCAATTTATAGGGTATTAAGTTCTGCAATAAAAAAGTCAATAGTTTGAATTGTACATATAATTATTATTATTATTATTTATGCTTTACACGTTGGTAATATAAATTTGAGTTTTAACTGAAAATGAAAAAAATGCAGTTTAAAAAAATGAATTTCAAAATTTTTTCGAAGAATAAAAGGACGAAAAGTTAGTTTGATTACCAAACTCTGGAATCTGAATCTGCAATCAATTTCTATTAAAATCAAAAGTATATAAGATTTAATGACAACTGATCATAAATAATTTTTGGAGAATTTATTGATTCTGAAATAAGAGACCCAAGTTGTTCATAACTAAATTTATTTTTACCTATTTCTTAGAAGAGAATGGCTTAAGACTTAATGCAATTATTATTTGGCCAAATTATTTACAAACATAAAACTAAGTAAATAGTTAATAAACGATTTTTAAAAATTTGGTAATTATTAATTTTCTTTCTAAGAGCCAGAAATAATTTCTCGAAATATTTATTCATTTAATATTCATTTGAAATAAAGTAACAATAAACTCGGAAAATGAATAAAAATTATCTGTTCCTTTTAAAGAAAAATTTCTATGTTTTCAACAAATGGGTATTGTTATTTTTTAAGGGATAGATATATTTTTTAAATTAATAATTTTTCCTTTTTTTAAATATTTTTTGATAATTGATATTATTTCGTTTGTTTTCCCTAAAGCCATATATAATCTCTGTCATTTTATTGGATTGATTAGAGTTATCTTTTTCGATATATGATTTATTATGCTAAATTTTTTGATAATATTACTTTTTAGTGCCAAGTTTTGAAATTTTCCAACATCACTTATTTTAATTACTTTAAGCCGTTTCAGATATATATGTATGCTATCAAATATATCCATAACAACTCCACGTTAATGTCACTATTGAGCATAGAACATTTAGCGGATAACCAAAATGATACATTTTTTAACCTCTCGGTGTTAAAAAATGTATCAATCTCATTATTTTACATATTGATCCAACTTCAAAATCTATCATTTTAATAAAAAACTACGTATGACTGAAAATCATATTTATTCACTTCCTTACTTAGATTGTAAGCCTTTAAAAAGCTTTAAGCAAGCAAAGCTATGTATGCTTTTTTTCCCATGTACAGTAGAATTTTTATAATTATATTGAAAATTATAATTGGAAATTTCCTATACGTAGCTTCAATTGAATTTGAGGTTCAAAGTTCACTTTATTATTTTTCCATACTGTGCACGTTCTATGTTTAAATTATAAAATGAATAAAATTAATTGAACATTAAAAAAATACATCGTTCGAAAGATTTTATCATACTTGTTGCAATGCTTTAAACTTTTATGATATTATCAAATCAGGACAAAAAAAATCAAATCATTTACAGTTAATAAAAGATTCTGATTTTCCTTAAAATGAAAGAAAGTTTTATTCGCTGCTTATAATAAATCAAACCATCAAACTTTATTCTCCGAATGAACATTCACTTGAAAATTTTGAAACCTTAAGAAAACTAACAACTTTACTCAAACTAAAATATATCACTCTGTCACAAAAGGACAAGTCTGATATATGCTCTTTGTGGAAATCACTTTATTCTGGTTTTTCACTTGCTCTACTAGAATTTGTTTGAGTTTTTGGATAGTATATGTCATAATTTATTTGATTAGTTTGCATTTCTCATGGTTACAGCGTTGTCATTTTGGAATATAGTATTTATATTTCTGAGTGCAAATACTTTTTAGAATTATGTATTATTAATCTCATGTTTTCATTTCTTTAATGTTTGAACATGGAAAAATGTTTTTAAAAGTGCAACTTGATTAAAAAAGAGAATAGAATAAATTTTATGCTGTATTTATTTAATATGTGTCCAGAAAATGGCTGATGATTCAAATATCAAATGAAGAAAAACAAAAGACACATAAATGTACAACATGCTGTTTTCGATTATTTAGGAAAATGTTCCTTGACTGAACCAGATGAGTGAGGAAAACATTAAATAGTATTGTGAAAAGAATACTTTATCATAAAATTTGAAGCACCATCACTTCAGAAACTTTGAAATTAATTCAAAAATGTGGTGATATTGAAAAAAATTCGCTCCGTAATATGAACATAGAACCATCCATTTTTAGGTACTTACAGTTTTGCCAATTTATTTTTAAAGCTATTTGATATTTAAAAGATATTTCTCACCCTCTAATTAAGCTCTGAATTGTTCTTTTAAATTTATAAGGATGAATAAATTTGCCATTGAATTTTTCACTGTCACTTATTCAATTATACTTCAAATGTTAGTTAAAAACATGTTAAATAATTTGATTAACGTCAAATAAAATATGCTAAATTTTATTTATTTCTTCCCTAAATTAAATTATCGTACATAAGATTAAAACTTTTCATAAAAATCAGTAAATCTAGCAGAAAACACCTAAGGGCATAGCATATTTAAATATTATTATATTATTATTAATTCCAACAGACTAGTACGATGCGTGGGTTTTTTTAAAAAATTAAAAGCCATATAATCATAATAGGCAAATTCAAGAGAATAAGTTCCGTTTGAATGAAAGAATAATATTTCAAATCTTGCCCTTAAGATCAGAGTTTAACATCTTAAAATTAGCTGACGTTTTAAAGCTCCAAGCAAAAAAATAAAAAAAAAACTCAGATTCAAATTACAGATAAATATTATTTGATGAATGAATACGCAACTATAAGATAAATAAATTATTTATAAAAACCATTTAAAAGTGAACATTAATGAGAGAAAGCTGTTGGAAAGAAATTATCTATAATTCCCATCGTAAGAATAAACTGTTAGTTTATAAGGAAGGTAAAAATGCGTATAAATCGCTTCTTATAAGAACACAAAAAACAGAGAGGAAATAAGAAAGAAATATTATTAACACTAATGGAAAAGCACTTAAATAGACACATCTTAAAGAAGAAAAAACTCGTGACATTTAACGAATATTCGATTTTAAATATCCCTATACTGTTTGTTGCTTTTTCCTCAAATTTTATTTTGCATTATTTTTACATCATGAATGTTTTAAGATATTAATTTTATACTATATATTCATGTTTTAAGCCAGCCTTACGTGCAGTAACTCTTAACCAGTGAATTTTTACATGTTTTCTTGATAAGCTTTAATAATTTATCATTAATAGTTGAAATTGGAGATTTTATGGTAGTATTTTTGCGCAAAATAAAATGCTTCTTTTGTTCGTTATGTGCCCTCCCGTTGATGAGTTGTACACATTTGAAAAATTCCTTCAAATAATGATAGTAAATATTGGCATTTTGCACAATAATTACTTGCTAATTTATTGTAATTATAAACTACGTAATTGAACAGTATTTATCTTCAGCATAAAGCATGATACACAGACATACATTTTAAAAGTAATTTAAAAATATATTGCACGACAATGTGCTTAGAGTCTTATGGTGCAGAAATTACAGTAATATAGAACATTATTGTGGTTAAAACCACTCTTAAAATTTTTTTAAAGTGTAGGCTACAGAATATTTCAAGTCTAGAAAAAGACTTTTAGGTCTTAGCTAATGTATTGCTTGTTTAAACAATCGTAACCGATGCATTAATAGACAGATTAATGTGTTTCCAAATCTTAAACTAAACAATGAAGGCATTATACCATATTTATTAAAATACGAAATAAATGCCTTTTATTGAAAGAATGTTAATTAATAAAAAAATAAGTGAAAATATAAGTGTAAATAATTAATTGTTCTAGTCTGGGAAATAACGTAAAACGAAAATTGAAAAAAGTTTGTTTAACAGTTCATGCTGGTAATTTCAGTTTCTTAAATAAAATATTTAGTAAAATATCACTAGTTAAATATTGCTTTCTTTATGAGAATAAATTAATTTTTAACTCCAATACATACTGTGTCGATAAAAGAAAGTATGCAAATGATTATAAATAAACACATCATACCTAGTTAAATTTTCCTTCCTTAAACGGAGAAGAAAACGACTACACTGTTTTTAGTTAATTCAATAATTTATTTTTAAGAAAAAGGAAACTGTTTAAAACTATTTTCATTGTTTGACTGCAAATGAGTTTCATATTTACATATTTTCTTTATTCACGTGTTTACTTGAAAGACATTTCGTTGATATGAAGAAAATTTATTCTATATGTAACTCCATGACATTTGGCGCTTCTTGGAGAAAAATTAAATTGAGTCAGAACGAAATAAAAGTGGAAGTAGTCATAACTAAAACAAGAAAAGCTTTATCTCCCCGGAAACGTATTTACGATAAAATAATCCAAAAATAACGATTTCTCTCTTTTTCAATTGCTGTTTGCTCTTCTTTTTGTTATTGACAACAAACAGATAAATTTTCTTTGATGGCACTAAACCCTATTGTAATGTTATTTGTTATAACAGTGTTATATTTTGTTTGCAAAATAAATTTTGTTTACACATAAAGAAAATGCAATGGCCGGTTACAATACGCATTGAAAACAAAAGTTATTATGGTAGTTACGTTTTTTTTAAATAATATATTTTCTTTCACTAAATGTTATAAATTAACAAGTATTAAAAATTAAGTGGTGTGATGTTCTTACAAGATTGAAGTGATGAGATTTCATGGCTGAAAGTTAGTATTATGTAATAAATTTAGAATACTTGTATAATTTATTTATTACACTTTTTCCAGTGAAATATTACCTAATAATTACAGAACTCAATTGCTTTGACATTTTTTAAGATAATGCAATACAAAATACCCGAGCAATAATATGAAAATATGTAATCTAATTAAAACATGATTAAAAATCATGCAATATATTATAGACAATTTTAAATGACAATTTTAAATTATACTGTCATTTGAAAACATTAAGATCTTATAATTGTACTTTAATGTGTTTTTTAAGGGTAAATTAAAAAGTGAGTAAAGTAGTCCTACAATTGAAGTTGTCAATCAAGAGGATAACATGATTTTATGCTCTGTTCTTATTAAACCAAATGTAAAATGGTTCCATTATGGTCAGCATTGCGCATCGTCCACTTCCCAAAGTAGATGGAACTCGAATATTTACAAATGGTATGTTCTTCAAGCTGACAACGGGTATACTACCTCAGCACTTCATACTGTCAGTTTAAATCCTTACCAATTGTTTTATCCTGTCTCCAGGAAGGAGCCAACTTCCGTAGTTAAATATAACACGGTATTAAATTAACTATACATTTAAAACTGACAGTAAGCGGGGGAAAAACATAGATTAAGATTAATGTTCTAAAAGTTTAATTTTATTTTTTAACAGAAAAAAATCACGAGAAAAGAGATTATGCTGATCAAATGTTATTGATTTTATCTATGATACTGATTTCAAAATTTTATTTAGATATATATGTTTCGTGATAGGTATAAAAATCACAGTTTTAACATCATTAAGTTTGTTTTTAGGTGTAATGAAAAGCGTAACCTTTTTAAAAACATTTAAACATCCTTAAAACTTATTAAAATTGTATGTTGCTTATTGTTCACTAACAATAAATTTTAAACCGGGAAAATACACTGAGATTAAAGTATGATCGTGACAACCAGAATGTGGTGAATCTTACCTTGTAATTGGTAATGATTTTGGTAAAATTAGCAATAAAATATGGTTTTACAATATATGAAAAATTTGTAAATTTGTTAAAACTTAATAATTTAACGTGATATCTCAGAGTATAGCATTAATCTATTTATTCGGTAAACTGACTTTACAGTTTTGTATGTTTTACTGAAAGTTTGTTAATTAGAACTATAAGTTTTAAATATTATGGATGCAAAAATTATAAAATGAATGCTTTAAGTATTGCATAGTTTGGTCCTTATTACCAAAATTATGTTTTTGTTTTCTTTACCAGACGTTTCATTGCCTCATAGTACAGTAATTTTACCATATATTTTTTGTACACATAATTTCAATATAATAATTTAAATAAAATGGTTATTTAAATTATAGAATGATAAAATTATTATGAACAGATAATTTTTAAATGTAATAGTCAGTACTATATTTGTTAGTTTTAACTTGATTAGTTTTACTCCAAATTTCTACAGAGAAATATCATTTTCCAGACTACTAAAGTTTCAATTAGCTTAGAAATGAGCAAAAATTAATTATTTAGTTTTTTTCCCACCCCATAAGCTAAGCTCAGCTATGTAAAGCGCAGTTTTAAATGTAATTTAAACTTACAATGTAGTCACCATCGCTTAATCTTGCAATTTCATTAGTTGCGGCTTAAAAAATAACTTTAATGAAAAAGCTAAAAAAAATGTGTCAACTATGTACTAGATAAAACTAGTTTTAGATGATTATGGGAAGATAAAACTTCTAAATAACTAAATACTACGAGAAACTCTCCTACTAACTAGGAAAGATATTTATTCTTCTAAAATTCACATATTTTTTCCTTGTTGGCAATTTTATTTGTCTTTAAGCCCTCAGCAAAATACAAAAACAACCATGTTTTACAATTTATTTCTATTCGCAAAAAACCTAGTTCCTAATTAAGTATCTTCCGAACTTCCGTTGGAACTTCGCAATTTTAAGAGAAAGAGAAAGATAAAAACTAAAACAGAAAAAAAAACGTTATCAGCGGTGCTCCAACTTTGGCAAATGATAGACATAAATAAAGTTAAAAACAACAGCTAAAGATAATGTTCAATGCCTTAATCTTTATTTACTAATTTACTTTTCTATTTAAAATTCTGTCAACTGAAAAACTAATTTCAAAGAACTGATTATAGTTATAAATAATTTTACTCCATGAAATTTTATGACAATTTTCATTTTATATTAAATCACAGTAACTATTCTATATTTTGTTTTCGATAAAAAAAATGAAAAAATGAGGGTTTGCCTTATATAAATGATTTTAACATTTTCATAAATTGACTAAATATTTCACTGATGACATATGCTATTTACTCAAACATTATTCTAAAATATATATAAATCTGGTAGGTACGATGAATTTTTTGGATATGCATAGCTTCCGACTTTTCAATGTTTTGGGAAAAGATATTTTATCCATCTTTAATGAAATAACAAATTATAAAGTCCTTAAATGCCTACAAAACTTTATATTTAAACCAAATGATTATCATACCATAGGTAGACCATACGTTCTCTTAAAAATGGGTGCCTGGAACTGAGTGCTCGAAACATGTCGACCGTTATTTTCTATTTTTATATTTTTGAAGCGAATGAAGTTTTTAATCATTACGTACTTTATCAATTCAGTTTCTTGAAATTATTTATTTAACATCTATATATTTGTTTAAACTATTTATATGAATTGGTGATCCAAAACTATTTAAATCTAAATTATTAGATCAAGAATGAATTATCCATATGCATAAATGTTACCAAACTTCTTAAAAAAAAACTCGATAAGTTTACGGCAATGGTTTCCATATTGTAATATACAACGTATTTTTTATTCGAAAAGTAATTCTGTTAGTATTATTTCCTGCAAAAATGTTAGCAAGGACTAAATCGAAATCTTACTAATTCTATGTTAAAATTTAAAATAACTGCTAACGAACTATTGTAAATATTTCAAAAATAATCATAATATTTCCACTCTTCTTAAGTGTGAATTCATACCTCTCTGATGCAAATTTAAATTACATTATGAGGAATCTTAAAAAAAACGTAACCAATGGTCAATGAAAAAAAAAGAAATATTTAAATGATAGATTCGAGTCAAAATGTGTTTCATTTTTTTTTATATCTTAGAACTATCTACACTGTTAAAAATCACGAATCAAATTACGGAATTAAGAATCGGAACTTTAAATGCAATCATCCATATAATGTATTTTAACGTAAAATATTATACAGTAATTTTTGAGACAATATTTTCTTAATTGGAAAAATTTAGAAATTCTAAGGTAATAATCACTTTAAAAATTATAGTTCATCCGATTTTTTTTTCTGTTCTGATAAAAAGGATAACTGCCACCCTGAGTGCCAGTACATTTTACAGTAATTCGATCCTAATTTTTTTCTAGGTTTTTTTTCTAGGGTATTAAAACCGTTGGTAACTTTTTTTCTCAGTTTAAAATTTTGCTTACATTAAAATACCTTATAAAAATATTTTCACATATTATTTCGTTATAAACATGAATTTCATTGCATCTAAAAAATTTCTGACTGCAAGAATAAACGTAAATTCCTTGATAATTAGAAGAAAATTCCTTTTTGGGTATTAATTCTAGCAATTGTCTAGTTAATAACTATTTAAACAATTAAATAGAAAGCATTTTTGTAACATAAACAAATTTAGTTATAAATACCTGTATATAAATGTCGTGAAAAAGATCCATTTACATATGCTAATCTAAATTACAGAAAATTTAATCATTCTTCTTTCTAAAACTAAACATTTTTTAAACTGAACGTTTAACCCTATCATAAAGTTTATTATATTTGAAAACCTCAAATTATTTTCAAGAAATCAAATAAACAAGTTATTATTGAAGGAAAAAAATAAAGCTTACTGATAATAAAGGTTTTATATTTAAAATGACTCAAATAAAAATATTTATTAAAATATGGTACAAAACAAAAAGCATTTTCTGAATACATTTGAGCCGTAATTAAAACTTTTTAAAAAAAATCTTCAATGAATCGATAGTTTAAACAATAGCTGAGAAAGGAAACGATTAGAAAGAGAATTTTAAAGGTAAATTGATTTTCAATTATTTTCTCTCACACTTCTCTTCTACTTTGAATGAAAATGAATTATTTTCCACACAATGAAACGTGAAGGGGATAATTTATTGCTTTACACTTTATGGCAATATAGATAAACGCGAAAATCTCAGGAGACTGTTTTGTGTACATCAGAGTGCATCGAAATCAATATGTATTCTAAAGTATAATATCAATATTTAACAAAAATTGCTTTCCAAATATAAAATCAATTTTATAAAATCTAAATGATAGAAGATTCAAAATAAGTAACGTTCATTTCAAGAGTAATCTAAGATATTAGGATAACTTGAAAAAAATACATAAAAATATAAAAATAAAACAAAAAATAAATAAATAAATAAAGGGGAAAAACTAACACAGAATCTGCCTGTATCATACTATATATATATATATATATATATATATATATATATATATATATATATATATATATATATATATATCTCGATGTAGATTATCCCTGATATCAAAGCACGGTCAACATGTAAGGAGTTCAAGCCCTTTGCTAGATTTTTTTCACAGCAATTCAAGAACTAAATGAAAGAAATGTATAGTCTTTTTACGTTTTAAGTCTTCAGTGGGCCCACGTGGTAGCAAAGTGGTTAGAGAATAAAACTTCAATCCGGAAAGCCTGGGGTTCGATTCTCGGCACCGCTAATGACCCAAACGTATAGATACGATATACGCTGCTCAAAAAATCTGTAGAGCTTAAAGTACTTTGTTAGGTCATTGAGAAGTACCATGGGTACTGGGGAATTTGTAGAATTTCCTTCCCCTTTAGAACTATGTCTAAATTGAAGAAGTTCGAATAAGTGGTGCTGAGATCCAACCGTGGGGATCTGAGCTAAGACGTCCTTTCTCCCCTGTGATGCTTTCTTGGGAAACGAAAGGTGTACCCTCTTGGCTTAGTTCACAAAATGGCCAGTGGAAGACGAACTTGTCTAGTTCAAGTGCCAATAGAAACAACACCAAGCAATTCTGGGTCTATGTTGATTACGGCTAAGTTACATAAATTAAAATCTGATTTTAAAGGAATTCATCTTTGCACGCTAATAAAATGTTTTTATTTATTTATTTATTTTAACTAAAGAAAATTTTCCCATATCTTTCATTCTAAAACTTTACTAATCACGAATCGCTATCGTTGGACTAATATCTTTATTTTTATTATCTTGGACCAGTATCTCCGTAATGTGTATCATGATAATTTAGAAACTTTTTTAGACAAGTTGGACCCTCATAATGTTTCACCGACTGAACCATGCTCACATATTTTCAAATGAAAAGTTTGCATTTATTGCAACATCTATAATCATGAAGTACCAGACTTCAATCCTCCAAATATTACATATCACGAACACCAGATTTCACCGCTGTCTATACCAAATGAAATGTCATTTGATTTCAATAAGCTGAATGGAGCTTACTTTTTTGCTGTAATCTTGAGTTACTCGAAGTTATCTGTTTCTTTTTTTTAATTTGTATTCTTATGTCGGAACACGACCACTGTGTTATTCCCTAATATGCCAACTACATATTCTTGGGCTGTGCTCATTTACTATACGTTGACATTACCATGAATCACCTAGTATTACCATATAAGTTAAAGTGCACATGATTTTTACCTTTTTATAAAAATTTAAAACTTCTTTACTTACACTCTAAAATACGATTTAAAGCAGATCTGTAAGAGTAAGACTTAATTGCGACAACAATGAATTAAAGATCTAGAACAAAGTCTTATGAAATATTAAGAAAGCCTTTCGCATTAGGAAAAATAATATGTCATGATTATAAAATTAAAAGTGATACAACTAAACTTAATTAAATTAAAATCTATGAAATTGGATGTATATTAACTTTAAATGCTCAATATATTCTCAATGTATGCAAATTTTTATTGGTCGAAACCTGATCTCGGCATTCAAAGATGACGTGTACATTAATTGGGAAAATTAATTGGGAATGTCGTCTATAATTGGGAATGGGAAAATAAGTAATGAAATCATGTAAATGTCCTAGTTTTATAAAATAACCTATATTACTTGATCCATAAAAATACCATGCACATTTAACTTACATGCTCAATTACTAAATCTTCTCAACAAGTGTTCTTTTTAATGCATGTAATGATCAATGCCTGCAGTCTTTGCTTAATGCATCAAGCAAATTAATAAAAAAATGATAATCATTTCTTTTACTAATTCAGAATTTATATAGATTGAATTCACACAGATGTCTTACTTTTAGGAATGATTTTCAACTACTTCATTGAGAAAAATACCGGTATATGCAATTTAAAAGCTCAATCACTAAAATTCTTAAGCCATAGTTCTTTTCAGTGTACTGAATATTCAATAGTGGAAACTTTTATTTTGAGGTTCTACAATAAAGTTTTTATTAATTAATGAGAAAATAAGTCAATAAAATTATGTAAATTTTTTATTTTCGTGAAAAAAGTCCAGTAACATATTTATAAAAGTTCCGTGCACACCTAATTTAAAATTTCAATCCTTAAAACTTTAACACATATGTTCTTGGCAATGTATGGAATGATCAGTGGTTGAAGGCCTTGCTCAATGCAATATAAATTTTTTTCACAGAAGTATTTTTTATTAATTTTTTAGGATATTTATGTAATGAAATCACACAAATCTTTTACTTTCATAAATGATTTTCAATAACATTAGCCATAAAAGTACCACTTACATTTAATTTAAATACTCAGTTATTCAAATCGTTACACCATTATTCTTGTCAGCGTATGATATGATCAATGGTTGAAGCCTTTAATCTATGTTCTAAAATCATTTTTTTCTGATTTTTGAAAAAAAATAAGTAAATGAAATTTTCTAAACTTCTAATAAAAGATTCTCAATAACTTGCCCCATAAAAGAACAATGCCCGTTTAATTTAAATACTCAATTATTAAAATTCTTACACCATTTTTCTTGTCAATGTGCGGAATGATCAATGGTTGAAGCCCTTACTCAATGTTCTAGAAGCAATTTGAAGTTAATGCATTTGTGATGATGCCAAGCGTCATTCACTTTTCATTAATGTTAGAGTTGTCACCTTCCATTTTCGACGTAACGGCTTTTAAATTTACTCGCTTATGAAAAATAAAAAAAAAGCTTTTATTTAAAGCTCCATTCCCGCGAGATGAAGAATTTTGAGTTATGCACTCTTCTGATATAGCTGCAGGATAACCACTTTTAGTTGAAGTATGTCGAATACAGAGATTCTAACGTTAATAAAACTGATGTATGAAATATTTTTCTGATCCCTTAGTGATATTAGTATTGATAAAGGAAGAGTTTACTTCGTTGGGTGGAGTATAAATAGATTTACGTCAAACGATGGATGAAAGTTAAATCAGAATTTGAAAATATTAAGTGTTTGAGTTATTTTTTTTTTACTTTGTAGATAAAAGAGTACTTAGAAATATTACACTTTTATCTGTCGTTTTATAAGAGTAAGTTACTTTAATGTGGTTGATAATGACTAAGTATATATTTTTGTAACTCATCTCACACTGGGTTTATTTTATTGAATGTATCCTTTTTTAAAAGGTCTATCTTAAATTTGCACAAACATTTATCAGTATCTCTTTTGCATTTTATAGCTTTCAGTCAAAATTAAATTTATTTAAAAAAAGGAAAGAAAATAAAAAAATATACTTAAGATTGCATTTTTAGCTGCCAGTTTGAAAATTAAAATTGCTTTCGTTACGTTGAGTGAATATAAATTACAAACAGAGTGTAAAAAGCTCTGATAAAAAAACTTATTTTTTTAATTTAAAATTTTTTCTTTCGTTACGTTATAAAATTTTAAGGAAATTTATAACCCCTTAATTTCCTACACATTATTCCATACTGATATAGTATTTTCTATGCTATTGCTGGTCAAATAAAATCCGAAAGCAATATGAGAATTATCTTAAGCAATTGTTTTTTTTTAAAGGGACAAATAAAATATTTTAATCTTGGTAATTTTCAAATGTCTCTTTAGATGCAAGATTTCCTTTCTTTGCTTATCTTCATAATTTTGGAAAAAAATGCTATAAATAAAGTAAGTCAGTGACCTGGTTTAAAATTTTATCTATAAGTTTCCTTTTAGTTACGTGAAAAAAATACCTTATGAGTAAAAGAAAATGAAAATTATGGTTTTGTAGTTTTGAATAAACACACAAAATTCTTAGTTTAAGTTGTGTTAACTTTACGTTACTGATAAATTTTGTTGGTTAATTAAATGATTCAAACTGCTATATTCAAAAATGATTTCTTATCTATTTGTTTGTTTTCATTCCTTAAATGTTAAGTGAAAGTATTTTTCTTAAAGATAAAGCAAATTATTATTCTGGATTAAAATTTATTTATTTAATTCGAAACCAAAAATGTACTTTCTACAGAAAATATTAAGTAACCAAAAATTTATGAATATATTTTTCTCGTTTTTAAAATATAATGTTTGTTTTAAAGCAAATATAAATTTTCATTACATAAACTTTAAAGATATGTACTTTTGGCTAAAAGAAACCACTTTAAAAGTATAACACTTCTGATTACAATTCTAACCATTTCTTTTAGAGAAATAAAATAGTTTGTTGATTTATGCTACTCTAAAATTCTAAGATATCTTATATATTTCTGTAATTTTATTTCAGTCTTGTTTGAAAGTCATATTTATCAAAATGCAGCATTTTTTCAAGTTGAATTCTAACTATTCATGACCATTAAACTCTTATAAGTAAACATTATTTTTCTATATTTACATTCTGTTTTAAATGTATCTTTAAAATTTATCACAGCGTGGTCAAGCTGAAAGCATTATGATAAAGAGTGTATTTTACGCAACCTTTCAGTTCTACTACCAGGTTTATCTTTTGCATAATGCGATTTTAGACATAGTTCCAAACTAAAATGAGTTTTAGTTTTTCGCAGTTTAACTACAGAAACCTTTAGATAAACAATGGTTTTGTTTGAAACATTCTTTATCTAGTTATATAATTATCTTGTTTAATATTTATGAAAAAGCTAAAGCATGGTTTTGTTATCACGCCTGAAAAATAGCTCATACTTATTCCATTCCACGCTTATTGTTCTTATTTGAATTTATTACATGTGTAAAGTTAGTTTATTTGATATAAATGTTAAGTAGAACAAAAAGAGATTGTGCAAATTGAGAATAGGAAAAACAGAGTACAATGCATGCAATGTAATTCCAGACATTTGTACAACAGTAGTACAGTGGTGTGTACTCTAACGAGGAAGTTGATTGTTACAAGTGTCAAGTAAATAGCATTAAATAATTTGTTGTGTACCTGCTAAATTAGTTATGTACATGCGGGTGGTAGTAGATGTAGTAGACATGTGGGTAGCATCATCCCAATGATAACAAAATAACATCTAATAAAGAATCACCAATCTATTTCAATAAAAATTACTTTTTTTCTAATTTTTTTATTACACTTTGATAATTAAATTTTTTTATTATTCCTTTAAATATCATATTCAAAAAAAAACTGAAATAATTCATTTTAATTGCAGTCTTTTTTGGTAGCGGTTTTATTGTAAATAATATTCGTGACGATCTTTTCTACCCCATGAGAACAGACTGATCAAAGAGATTTCAGGATTTTATTGCAGCTGAAGCGTGACTACAAAAAAGTAACTAAAAATGAATAAAAAGCACACGTAGTCAGCATTGTTAAATGGGCTGTTCAGCATTAAATTAAGACATTTTGAGCTGCGCACAAACTCTCCGGGATTTACCTCATAAAATTTATCCACTTAGTGGATTTGCAACAATATTTTTCTAATTTATTTCCAATGAGCTGCCCAATTAGTCTTGCCAATGAGCAGACCTAGTACGTTCTCCAGAGGTGATATCCACTCTTTCAGGACCACCGCAATGGGTGAGATACCGTTGGTCATGTTAATTTGGGCGTCTAGTTTCTGCCACACTAGATAGCAACACCGAGACTCTATTTGGATGCTAAAGTGCACTAGGAATTTAATTTTGCCGGATATGCCAAGAGCCAATAAGGCACTCCAGGGAACTTTTACATGCCGCATAATCATACGACATGGCAGCTGAGGATTTTCTGCATCCCGAAAATCCGGTGTCTGGGCCGGGGATCGAACCCGCAGACTTGGGTTCAGAAGGCCGAATATAGTGGATTTGCAACAATAGCATTCTCAAGTTTTTATTATCAATCGTTATAGTTGTATCATAATAAGACAAAGATGAGCAAAATGATGAATAATATTATGGACTTTTTAGTAAAACTGTGAAGAAAAAAAACACAATATCCGTCCCCTAAAAGGCGAGACAAAAAACATTTGTTCTGTACCTCATTATGTTTTTTTCTGCCAAGCATGCACACAGATCTTGTTGTGACCTAGGATATTGAAGTTTAGCAATTAATTAGATACTTGCATTGTTCTATCTTATTAAAAAATAACTTCAATATTTTTATGCAATGCCCAATTTTTAATTTTTATTTCATTAATAAGGATTAATAAAGTATTTTAAATTAATATGTTTTCCCTTTTTCAAAAATAGACAAATCAGTCTAAATACTATTTAAAATAATGCATAGAATTTCATGAAAAATTAAGAAAGCTCGACTATTCTGAAAGACTGCAGAAAATATTTCTCCTTTAAATAAATGTTTTCACTGATCCACTTAAGAAAATTGAAAGATTACTTAAGCTATTAACTCAATCAGCGTATTAACTAATTAGATCGAATCAAATTTACCTAATCAAATTACTGCTAAAGAACTTTAGACAAACAGTTCTCTTTCAGGCTATTTGATTATATTCTACTATTTAAAAGTTTGGAGAATTGGAGAAAAGTAAAATAAAGTTGTGTAAGCTTAAAATAATTTTTTTTCTTAAATTGCTAAATTGTTTCTTTCAATATACATTTAACTTCTTCAAATATTTAATTACAGTTTTATTTTTACAAATAGATATGCAAATAATTTATATTAAGTTCGCAATAAGATTTATGAGGATTCACTTAAAATTAATTCTAACTTAAAATCATCATTAAATTACAAATCTGTAATTCTAATTTTAATAATATATATTTAAGTATATTTAGTATTCTAACATATATTTAGTATCCTAATTTTAATATTATATAATAATATAAATTTATTTTTAGTTAAAATTCCATTTCTTTTAATTTTATACATTGTTTTCCTCAAACTTAATTACGCATAAGTATGAAATTTTTTAAAAACAGAAAAGTTTAAAAAAAAAATTTAAATATTTTTTTCAACTAATTTATTAGCATTTTATAAAAGAAATATTTTTATAGAGATTTAACACTTGCACACCAATTTAGAATTTGGAATTTTTAATTTATTTATTTATTTAATTAATTTATTTATTTAATTTATTTATTTATTTGCTTGAAATTATCTTTTGATAAAGGAATTTTATAATTATGTGCAATTTTTTTCTAATTCTCTTAAGCAATTCTCCATATATGGCGAAATAAGCGAAAAAATAAAATTAACATGAAGGGATCCAAACTTCTGATTGCTCTCCTGAGCAAACTATGGGAACCATATTTCCCAGAATGCAGCTACCACTTCAATAATAACGATATTTATGTAATCTGGTCAGACTCAAAATCATCAATATCATCAATACTTGATTTTGACACAAATAATAGAATTTCTTTTGATATTCAACAAGAACTACAACACACATCAATTCAAATTTCCTGGATTAAAGCACACAGCGATGGAGTAGGTAACGAAAAAGCAGATGATTTAGCTAAACAATCTACGAGACAACCAAAAAATTATGTACACCCACTTCCAGTTTCATATCTTAAACGACGCATTTAAAGATTCTCTTCTAACAAAATGGCAATTTCAATAGAATAATTCAGACAGAGGCAGACGTCTATTCAAAATTATTAACAATGTTACTTTTTTCAAAACAATTCCTCCAAAACAAGTCATCTGGTTCTTGACGGGTCATGGACCATTCCCAACATTCTTTAATTACCTGCATATAACAGATACTGATCTTTGCACCTGCGGCCAACAAGGTTCGCCTGAACATTATCTCACTAGTTGTTCCTACACTGTCTCCTGGCACAGTCGTCAACCTAACCCAACAAATTTAGAAATTTGGCAGAAAACTTTTATTACAAACAATACCTTAAACAAAAGATTAATAACAGTAATGAACTTCTTAGCGGATAATGACTATCTATTAAAATTTTAATAACTTCCCATTTCACATGTATAATATTTTTTTGGTCTTATTTCTTCCTAAATTCCACACTTTCAGTAAAATCTATTCTTTTTTTTTTAAATTTTTAAATTGTATGTTATTTAGGCTGGAGTGGAGCTGGACCAGCGGCCAAGTCCTGGGCTATATGGTTAAGGGTTTTCATAACCTAGGTACATGCTCAGGGCTTGGAGGAAAGAAAAAAAAAGAAGGAATGCAGCTACCAATATAATTCGGGAGCAGAAATTAGAATCTGTTGATATAAAACTATGTTTATTCGGAGAAAATGTTTTTGTGACGGATTTCTTAACTTAAAACATCGTCGCACTGATTAATTTGCATGTTTGCGGTCACCCACTCGAATTATTAAGATTGAGTCCAAAAACGTGAAGATACGACTATTAGATTGAAATTTATTTCGAATAAAATTAATTTATTTATTTTTTATTATTTTTATTTTTTTAATTTGGTAAAACAGAGAATAACGTATCCTTGATCTTTAATGTGATTGCATAAGAATTGTCTTCCACTATTAGGTGATAGCTATATTAAAAAATAACTTTAAAATTTTAAATCTTTAGACAAAAATCAAATTAACTTTTCAATAATTATATAGAATGTCTTCTAACTTAATATAGAAAATAATTTCTAATATTGAAGAAACTGAAAATGTGCGATGTTCTTAGGATTCATAATGTTATTAATTTAAACTAATATTCAAATCAGGTTTTTCATGATTCACTAGCATAATATTTCCCTTAAATGGAAATTAAGTCATTCATGTTTTTTTAAAAAAAAGTAGGACAGTAATTTTAATCAATTATCTTATAATATCCTTTCATTTCAAACTTGTTCCTTTGATGCATGGTGCTAGTTAACTAAAGTGAGTAAATATAAACTTGATGAAAATTTATTGAAACGTATTGAACTTGAATGAATAATTTATGGAAACTAATACTTAAGGTTATTGAAATAAGTGTTGTTTAATTTCACTAGATTCCTAAGCATTTGTTTTAAAAAATCTCTCTCCCTCGTTTTTGACTCGTATTATTTTGTTATTATACAGCACGCAAATTAAGAAATGGCTCACCCTAAGCACCTTTTGATCTAATAACGCATTTTCAAGTTTTAGGACTCAATCAACTTGATGGTTCAAGGAGAAAACCTCAAATAAATCAAGGACTGACCTGTATGGACGTCGTAAATAGGGCAAATGCTCCAACTATAAATTTTATTAACATATATTCTGATTTATACGATAAATTTTATAATACGATTTATTTTATGATTTATAGAAAAATAAATAAATAAAACTAGCAATGAATTTCTAAAAAGGTCATTGTTGATGAAGAACTGGATAAAAAATTATCAAAAATTTATCAAAAATGCATTTAGTACTATGTGCAAAATAAAAAAATAAAAAAGCGAACTCTTTTTAAATAAATTTTGAACTAAAAATCGGATCTTCATGTTCTGGGACCCAATTTTAAAGTCTCGATTGGATGACTTGAAATATGCTAAATAATTTATGCAGACTATAGATATATACGAAATTATACACAAAAACTTACTTTCTCTGAATAAACATACCTTTAGCTCGGCGGATACGGATTTCTGATCCTCAAAATATAGTGCGTCGAAAAAAAGGTATGTTTAGTCAGAGAGTGTCCAATTTCGTTACTTAAACTATAGTTTGCACATATTATTTAGCATATTTGAGGTTACCCACATGAACCCAGAGGATTGAGTGCTTGAACGAAACATCGAATCATTACATCAAAAGTTATTTTTGATGGTCAGTTATTTTTCTTTCACATTGTACCTTATGCTTTCCGATTTATTTATAAAAATTTTTAACGAGTTTTCTTTATCAAATTTTTTTTATATTTATATTGTTATTTTTACTTTTTCATTTATTTGCTTATTTATAAATAAAAATTCAACCCTTCCTTGCTTTTCGTAACATTTTTTTATTGAACCATTTGCCCTTTTTGTGACGTCTAGACAGGTTTTTCCTTGATTTTAATTCCGCGTACAGAGGGGGCGCTCCTAAAATTAAATTATCCGCTTAAATTGCCAATTATATGAATCACGTGATAAATCAATTAATTTATTTTTTGTAATCAGATAACTTTAATAGTCCAAAGGTTATTGAAATAAATTTAACTTCATTTAAATGATTTTTCGTTCAGCATCATTAAGTTGATCTAACGTCAGTAAATTAAATAACCACCATAAATAAAGTATACAGCTAAATAATGTATGCACGGTAAGTAATTTCACATTAAATCACGGTAAAAAGAACCAGCAATCTGAGAGTCTGCACTTTTTACAGTAACTTATAATCTGGAATTTACTGTAAGATCCATTTTTACCGGCACATGTTGCGAAGCTAAACGTCCGGTATACCAAACTTTTTACAATAATAATAAGTGTAAAATTATCGATTCCCTATAATTAAATAAATATTATTGCAAAAATCTCAATACAATATTTTTACGAATATTTTGCGGTAGGATAGATTTTATGGTTAAATGGATTTTACGGTAAAATGTATTTTACGGGTGATACTACCAAAGTGCAGATAAACCGTTGCTTGATCCGGAAATTTGTGCAGTGTACTTGGGTCTTTTTACTTTACGTCCATATTAATCTATAGATCATACAGTTTTAGCCTTCTTTCTAAATGGAAACCACTCACTCGGAGTTATAGGGTCTGTGTCAACTTGATTGAGTAGAATGTGAGTTAAATCGGTAAGATCCAAAAAAGACACTAACAAAAGGTTTTTATATATGTGCTTCAATATGATAACTTTTCTGAAAACCTAACTAATTTCTCAATTTCGATTGTTTACAAACTTTAAAAAAAAATTAAAGACTGTAAAAATATCTTTGACACTTTTAAATTCATAGTTGGAATTGAATTTTTATTCTGAAATTAAGGTCAACAACAGTCTGTCCATCCGATTAAATATAAAGGAGGAACATTCCTTTCTTTACGATTTTGAAATCGTTTACAACTGGCACAGTTGAAAAACAGTGAATACAAAGGTATCCCGTTTTGTAATCATTTAAAACTAGCAAAGTTTCTAAACCATAAAAATAAAACCGAAATAAACATTGGAGATCTGCGGGTGCTGCTTCATTTGTGTGTGAATGATAGTTTCATATTCCAATAGTCTAGGGTCACTGATTGAGGAGTGCAGGACACTAAATTTTTTTCATCTTTTGAAGGAATGGAAGAATGATTGTTGTATTAAAGCTAGGATTCGAACCCTTGGTGTGCAGATCATTAGATTCCCCTCTCAGATGCAGTATGTATCCATCTCAGCTGAACAAAATTGTTTCATAATGTGCCATTTCCAGGACGCGGATAGAATTCTAGTTGTTAAACACTATCAGGTGAAAACAGTCAACAAAGTTTTTTCTGACTTTTAACAGTCTGAATATAATATTTTGTAAGATTATTTGCCTGTTTATAGTGTAATATGGCAAAACAAAAATTAAATAAATTTCTTGTTAACCATTTTTAAAGAGCTATTTCTAACAGTGAGCCAAAAATATTTATCTTTCTGAGAAATCCTACAAAATCATTTCAGAAAACCCACATAAATTTGAGAACAGTTCGTTTCCATAAATCAGAATATTTCCGTAGCGATTCTTATCTTTTACATTATTATTTTAAAAAGTAATATTTTATTAGACTTTTTTCGAACGTAAAAATTTTGATTATCTTTGCTTTCTACTTTTTTTTTCGAAATAATAAGTGCCTAAAGCACAATGACTTTCTAAAGAGGACTAGAGAAATATGTTTTTATTTTTACAATCATGCGACAAAATTTAATCAATATTCGTTGCTTGCAATCCCCATTAGCCTTTGATTTAGGATGATAATTTTTTTTTATTCACCACTGAGATTTTTCAGTAAATACAACACATAAAGATAAAAATATATATTAGACACTAAATATTTTTTAATAATCTGGAAAACATAGTTTATTATATGTACATTTATAAAATAATCTTTGAATTCGAAAGTATGTAGCATATTAATTCTTTTATTATACAAATTTTTTTAGTCAATCTAGAGGAAAATTACGTTTATGATGTTTTTTTTCCTATTATTTCTTATTTTGTGAATCTCAAAGCTTCATTTATCTTTCAATTAATTTTCTCATTTACTTAAGAACAAAAAAAAAGAAAATAAATAAAAACACATTTTTCACCTTATTAATTGCAAAATGGTGAATGAAATATTGCAAATTTATATATAAAAAAGTACTTATGAAAATGCATGTTAAAGATCACTCCGAAATATGCACAAAAAGAGTTTATCTAGAATATATTTATGAATGATTAAGCATTTTTCGAAGGAAAAGATAGAAAAAGTGAAATATTTCTTATAAGTTTGGATATTTTGATTAATTGAAAGACAATTTTTGTCAAAATCGAATTCTAATTTTGTATTGATATGCAAATTAATTAATAAAAAACGATTTGAAGCATTTACGTATGATGTTCAACGCATTGATTGAACTAGCAAATAATGAGATTTTAAAACAAAGTTTTCCTCTCCAAATTTATTCAACTCATTGAATATTTTTATTTTTCTTACGCGACGAATAAGGGAGAAAATTTTCTGACAATATTTTAAATGTCAGTTATTTCTGATAATTTGCATTAGCTATATATATGTGTGTGTGTGAGAGAGAGCAATTAAGAATGCATAATGCAACAAGTTTGAAAATTGAGAACAAGAAAAATAATAAAACATACAAAATGCTGCATTTTCAATCAATTGATAAATTTCATTTTTTATGTACTTTTCTACCATTTACTACTAGATATTTAATTTGCAGTTTTCCACTTAGTCTTATAAACTTCTTAAATACTCGGACTTACATCATATGACTCTCTTCCGATGAAATTTCCGATCCCATTTATACATTAAAAGAGATCGGGATTCCATTCAGAAGAATATGTGTACTTCTATTTTGATTTTCGGGATCTTGTTATACACTTTTGATCTGACTAGCTTTAAGTTTCATGCTTGACACTCTTTCTTAAGGTATGACTGCCTTACGGTATCTTACCACCGAACCAGTAACTGCTCCTGCACTGACAGCAGGGCAATTTTTCTCTGATGAGGACTCTGCCATTTTGTTAATACTTTCCTCTTAGTTTTTTTTTCTGTTCCTTTTTTCTGCGGATATTTTTCTATTGTGTAGTTTTTAAGTGCTATTGGGATTATATTTGCTTTCATGTTGTTGAATGTCATGGAGAAATGTAACCTCGTATCTGGTATAACCACGTAAGAAAGAGGAGTTAACTTTTCATAGTAAATTAGTTTCATAAATTTATATAAATGATAGAAATTTATAAAAAAAATTCGAATATAATAAAATAATATTTTTGTATAAATTTTTTCGCAAATTATTCTTTGAATTTCTCATTAATAATTATTTAATTAATAATTATTTCATTGAATTCCTCATATACGAAAAGTTTAATACGCTTTGCATTTAAGAGTATTTGTACAGACAGAACAGTTTTGCGTTTTGGTAAATTTTCTGTATTCCGAAGTTCTATTATAAATTCTTTGCAAAGATTTTTCGATTATATTGCTAACATGACATCTCATGATAATTGATTTTTCACCTAAATTCCACTATTGTTTTCTTATTGGTATTATTTTTAGAATGCCTTTGAAATAGGAAAAAAAAATATAGCTGCAGTAGTTTCGGAAAAATTGTTACAATAGGGGCAGTTTTTGTTGTATAGAGCCTAAGGATCGATTAGATGCCAACAACAAATGCCATAAACCGTGCTTTAGTGGCATTTCTCTACCACCTCCTAAGCTGGCCTAGGCACTTCTCGTAACTTTTGAAACGGGATATTGAGGAAAACATTCTCTTGTTCCATCCGTTACAAAAAAAAAAGGGAAAGAAAAACAGCGACGTTTAGTACGCTGTGACTTTGAACCACATCTGTGACCATGCCCTTAAGACTTCCGTTATAGTCCTGTTTTTTAGGTGGGTCGTATTCTCTCAAATATTTCATCAATAGAAGAATCTACCTTTGCAGGTTTTGTATAATTTAGAAGTTGTATATTTTGAGTTCTGAAATTTTAGGATCTTAGCTAACAGAACAGCAAATGTTTCGTTTTGGAAAATCTTTATTGAAATATATTATTTAAATCTTTTAAGAAAATGTGAATAAAAAAATAAAATTAAAATCTTCAATCAATGTTTTTCCAGTTCTACCCGTATATTTATTTAAATACATGATTTATTTAAATGCACACACAAATATATATATATATATATATATATATATATATATATATATATATATATATATATATATATATATATATATATATATATATATATATATATATATATATATATATATATATATATATATATATATATATATATATATATATATATATATATATATATATATATATATATATATATATATATATATATATATATATATATATATATATATATATATATATATATATATATATATATATATATATATATATATATATATATATATATATATATATATATATATATATATATATAATCTGTCTGGATGTACGTTCGCTAAGAATTTGAGAAAGAGAGTCCTGGTTTGGAGCGTGTCTTTTTTCTGTAGTTTACGAAACTTCATGTTGTCGTTAGTGAACGATGTCTATTTTCCAGGGTCATTTAGTTTAGCCGCAATATCGAAATGGTCCAGTTTATTGGTGAAACCCATTGTTACAGTTAAAACTTAGCTTAATGTCATTTGAACGGTTTTAAGGCTTTTTTCAAGTACTTTTCGGATCATTTCGTTGATCATTTTCATTCTTCAACGTTGAGTTTTTCGCATGCAATAATGTAAAACCGTTTTTTTTTTTTTACTGTTTCAACATGCTTTGTTTTGGAAACAGAATTAATATAAATTTTTAATCTTTCTTTTCAGTTTAAAAGAAATAGAAGTAAAAGGAATATAGAAAAAATTAAAATAAAAAGAAAATTTAGTACTCAATGATTAAAAAGTAAACTCATAGATTTCCTTAGATTTTAAGTAAAGTGAAGCCACTTGCTGAAAGTAATATGTAGGTTACATAAACCGTTTTTAAAAGTTATCGATTTTAAAAGCCTTTTTCTTCATAGATATGTCAAAGAATAAGTCCCGCAGTGGACTGATCGTTAAGACATGGTTCCCAGCAGATCGCCGAAGTCAAGCATCACTGACTGCGGTCAGTGTGCGGGCGGGTGACCACTTGGATCAGTCTGCGTAGGGACAGAGAGTGTGCGGTATTGGTCCTCGTTGAACTGTTCAACCGTAACGTGCTCGACTTCGCGTGCAGGTCGTCGGGCTACCGAAGCGGGGGTGCTATCCCCTCTACAACGGATCAAAACCGTGATGGTATGTCTTCGGATCCCCAGGGATGTTTCCCAGACCGTCGCCAATAGCCCATTGTGCAGCTCTAGTGCAACGTAAATTAACTACAACTACAACAACAATGTCAAAGTATAAGACAATTATTATTTAAAAATTATTTTTTTATTTAAAATTTTTTTTCAATGATAAAGTTTAAAGTTAAAAGAACTATACACTAATGATGTTAATTATACAAAATTTTTTCTGGGGTTTTGTTTTCTATAATTTCCTTTTACGGAATTTTTTTCATGCATAATCTTACATAATCATTAATGATCATAATAATCATAATTTCAGGCTTAATCGTGCATTTTTGATGCATTCGTGAATACATATCTCTATTTTATAGTTTGCAATATAGAACAAAGCCAATCCACTTACGGTTCTGCGCGTAAAAAGAAATATTTTAACCAGCAGTCTTCTCCGCATAGTAAAACAGGTTTTCCTATGTTATTAGGTAGAAAAATTGTTCATTGGAATGGAAAAATTTTCTCAATTTTGCCCATTTACTAAACCGTCAGTGGGTTAAAAGCTGCTTACATTTTCTCTATAATTTGGATTTTAAGGTTATAAACAGTTTAAGTCTATTAATCCCAGCATAAGATCCTGCTTTTTCTGAACTCAAAAATGCATGTCTCCATTTAATCAAATTGTTCTTTTTAGAAAAGTTCTTAATGTTATCGAATGGTAAAACAGTAGTAATCAGGAAAACGTTTGTAAAATTTTAACTAAGGGCTCAACTCTTTGAGAGTTAAGTAAAAAGAAAAGTAAACCATTATATATATATAAAAAAATTGACAGTTCCACGAAACAAATGACGATATTAAATGCAGAGACGAACTAGTAACCGCAAATTCAAGGTTACTTTACGAGAACATGAATTCATCGATGAACGATCGAATCGACATTTAGCACATCACCAACGTCACGTTAACTTGCTCAAATAAGAATCCCTATCTTAGCTCAATCGATTGGACAATGATAACATTCATCATGCATGTTATTACAATTCCTGTCACCAAGTAGTCAGAATCACGAAGATATTTCAATGTATAAAAGATCAACAAAAAATATTCAGCTCTAAGTTTTGATGTTAACAGATTATGGAAATATAAATATTTGTAGTTAAAATCAAAATGGATTTAATAAATGCGGCTCCTGACTCCTACTTTCTAAGGAATTTATTAAACATATTCGCAGTTACAAGAATACATTCTAGAAAACATCCTTTGGAGCAAATTCGATTAAAAAAATCGGAATACATCGGAAAACCTATCCACAGGTGGGCATATATATATATATATATATATATATATATATATATATATATATATATATATATATATATATATATATATATATATATATATATATATATATATATATATATATATATATATATATATGTATATAGATATATATGTATATAGATATATATGTATATGTATATAGATATGTATATGTATATAGATATAGATATAGATATAGATATATATATATATATATATATATATATATATATATATATATATATATATATATATATATATATATATATATATATATATATATATATATAGATATATATATATATAGAGAGAGAGAGAGAGAGAGAGACAGAGAGATGGATAGATTTTAAAAATTAAGTTTTTTTTTTTACTCTGATACTCACCCAAAGTTCAAAACTCGTATATAAGTATAGTATGCTCGTATTCATGCATAGTACGAGTGGAAAATCCTTCCTCCTTATTATCCATGGGCAAATTACAAGTTATGTCGTAAACAAGGCACTCCGGTTCGCGGATTCCTTGGTTATAAAAAAAACAATACACTTCGTAGAGTATATACTACTTTTGGAAAATAACGTTGACTGTTGTTATACACCGAAGAGCCATTACATTATGACCACCCTGCTAATAGCATGTTGGACCACCTTTAGCCCTCAAAACTGCCAGCACCCTCTGTGGCATTGATTCCACAAGGTGCTGATAGGTAGTCTGAGGTATCTGGTAACAAGCGCTCACCAACTGGTCCTGCAATTTCTTCACATTGCGAGGGGGTAGCGCGGCAGCATGAATTCGGTTTTTCAAGTAGGACCAAAAATGCTCTATTGAATTAATCTCAGGTGAATTTGGGGGCCAAGACATGACTTGAAAGTCACTGGAATGTTTCTCGAACCAATCCATGACGATTTGACCCTTATGACATGGTGCATTATCCTGTAGGTAAGCCCCATCCCCAGCAGGAAAAACTGTTACCATGGATGGGTGAACTATGTTCAAGTAGCCTACAGACGTCAGGGATTGTTCTATGAGAATTAAGGGTCCTAATGTGCCCCATGAAAACATTGTTCCTGGGCGAGAAACCATGAAAACCTGGGTGAGCCCATTGTTATAGATAGAGGGTGGTCATAATGTAAAGGCTCTTCGGTGTATATTGTTATTTTTACAAAGTACATAAACCGGGAAAACATTTGGACTATTGAGGAAAGATAGTAATTAAATTGAAACCATAAAAGAAGAGGCGGTGAGAATTGCCGCCTCGGTTCACGTACTATTTTCAATAATCTTAATTTTATATCAACCATAGTATCCTGCTCCACTTTGGGTAAAGCATGAAGCAGGAAATATTCTTTAAAAAGTTTAACAGGAAACTTACTCACCAGACATGAATTATAACACAATTACTTACTACATGTTGCTACTACAGATAGAAAAACACGCCTAAGTAAATAACGGAAAAAAAGCATACATGATTTCGGCTTATGACTTAGACAACTATTCGACTCCAATGCATATCATTATTTATATTTGAGTGAAAAATCCAACTATACAACAAGGCGCTTCCCGCGATCATCATTAATTTGGAAACATTATTAAAGATCGATCAAAAAACAGATGTAATGCAGTTTTATTCTTCAAAGAACCACAAAGGATAAAATAGGGTGGTGCAGGAAAAACTTTGTTTCCAAACCTCCTACTTTCAATTCCACTTTTACATCCATTCTCTTGGTATGTAGTAGGTCAGTACACGCCTCTTCTGATTCTGCCTCAACCATTGGGAACATATCTAAGCAAAGTGATAATGATTAAATACTTAAAGAGTGTTCTCTTATTATATGGAATGGAAACCTATGTTTCCTAAGAAATCGGTAAAATATTTCCAATTACAAAATTTAAGAAATAAGACGAGTAATATTTGGGGAGTTATAAATCTTTTCATGGGATATTTTTGACAGAGAATGCCGATTGCACTCAGAAGTACTTGAGCTGACGAAGAAAATGCATGCTTGAAATCATCCTCAATTTTGAGTTAAGTCATAAAACTTTCTATGAGAGTAAATATGCGAACTTCGTTGCTTTGCAATGGTAATTATAAGCTTTGGAAACTACTTTCAGAAAAAATCAATGGCAAACTGCAATCTTTAGAAAGTATAGATTTGTTTAAAAATAAAAATTTATGCATGTGTCTTTAGAATTTACTCTGACTAAGCGCAGATATATATCCAAACATGTGATCCAGATGGTAGAAAACCATTATCTGGAATGGCTTACGGAATGATCAATTCTCATTACAATGAATGTTGCGATCGAAAAAAAATAATTAAATGGTAAATAATTTTTTTCTGATTTCCACACCTCTTACATACTCCTAAGTTTGTACAGTGAATGAAATATTTGGCCGTCCATTAACCTGTTGAATTTTTAAATTTCATAAATTCTTCCAATATGTCTCCACATAATTTACTGTTGAAGAAAGGAGGATCATCTATTTTACTAAGAAAATAGTTGGTGCACCAAAGATCTGTAATGGTAATGGACTCTGAATATCTTAATTACAAAATAATATAACATATTTCATCACCACAGGAGGATGTTAGTGAAATTGTTTGAGGTGTTCCAATTCTCCTATTCATGACGGTAATGTTTTTTTCAATTCTAGAGACTTCAGTACTATTACTGAAGCCAAAGAACAAACACTGAGATTTGCAGGAGTTTATCTCAGCTGAGCGTGTTTCTCTTAAAGCCAGCTTTACGTTGATTTTTCTCGCCTTAGTTTGCCGGAAAACTTATAAATCTTTGCTTTTGTCCATTAAACAAAAAATGTGGTCTATCAAGAAGTTATCCGCTAAGACTTTTATTATTGACCTAAACAATAAAGAGATTTTTTTTAATTATTCTTTTTTTTATTTTAAAACAATAAATGTTTTATTTTATTTAACAACTGAAATTTTTCATTTTTATCACTTGCCAGAATCTAATAACATCAGTTTTATGTGTCAACGTGAATTTGAACTAAAATCCATATTATTATTATTAGATTACTTTCTAAAATTCTGTCATAAATTCAAATTTCAAATGTTTTTATTTTAAAATAATAATATACTTTTGAATATTCAATGCATCTATTTGACATATATGGCAGTATTTTTACTCTCGTTACTTGTACCGCCGGAACAAGTAAAAAGTACGTACTTTTACTTGTTCTTCGTTACTTTTTAAATTTAGTACTTTTACTTGTACTTTCGTTACTTTACAAGTTCTTTCGTTACTTTTTAAGTACAAGTATTTGTAACGGAAATGTCGAATGAAATCGTTACTTTTTTCTGCAGCTCGGTAAGCTTTCTAAAAAGAAAAAAAAGGAAGAAAAAAATTAAATTTAAAAAAATGCTTATGTTTTTTCGATTTATAAAATTAAAGTGCAATATATATGCATTCACAGCTAACTTCGTGTTTAAATACCTTGACCTCCCGTGGAGCGCTTATTCAGCGTGGCTAAGCACGTTCTGAGAAATTCTTGCAGCAGACTCAGTGACATCACTTTCGAAATGCAATTATTTTGCAAAATGAATGAAAATATTAATTAGCAAGTTATTTTCATTCATTTTCGAGTTTTATGCATTTATTTAATACATTTTAAATAAAAAATGTTGGATTTTGTCATTACGTTTTTCAATTTTCTTTTTGAACTCACATTTTTGTCTTAATGCATTTTTTACTAAATACATTTCTTCCCCGTTCATTTTTTACTAAAATTATGTTTATGCCCGACCTTGTCAAACAACGCCCAGTCAAATCTCTAAGAACTTCAAAACTATTTGTGCTATTGAAACCTAATATATTTACTATTTTAACTCTTGAAAACTCGAAGGTATTAATTTAGCCGCTGATACTAAAATTCGTTTACAAATTTTTATTATTCCACTAGACAGAAATGTTCGGAAAATGATTTTCTCGCATGACTTCAGCATACAAATAAAACTGTAGACTGCTCTGTTTCAGCTAATACTGCACATTCAATTATTTTTTACTAGCTCAAACATCACAAAGCTATATGAAACCCCGTGTTTGCTTTGTTTATGTTTGCGCTTTTAAAACGCGTTTCTGTAGAGTAAAACAATTTTAAATCAATGATAATTTAAATAAATAAAAATAATAAACTAAAAATTAAAATCAATAGATAAAATTTCTTTTTCGTGCAAATCCATAAAAAGTTTGATATTAAAATCTTATTTGATTTTAAAATTATATTATACGATTATATTATAAGATTATAATATTCTTCGGAATTTAAAAATAAATTAATGCCGATAACTTTCAAAATTAAAAATAATAAAATAAATAACAACAATTTTGCAAAAACATTAAAGAACATAAGAATATTATTCAATAAAATTTTAGGTGACTTTGAATTTTCAATTTCCTAGAAATGTACTTTTAAATCGTTACTTTTTTTGTTTAGTACTTGTACTTTTACTTGTACTTTTTACTCGTTACTTCTTAAAATAAGAAGTTTTTACTTTTTACTCGTTACTTTTTTTAAAAATACTTGTACTTTTACTCGTTACTTTTTAAAAGTAACGTTGCCATATATGCTATTTGATATGATAAACAAATATTTTTTTAAACATTTATATTATAATTGCTAATTAATAAGTCGCAATATATTTAATATAAAATAATTTATATTATATTTAATTCATTTTAATATATTTATATTCAAAATTTAAAAAAAAAGGGAACAATTAATAAACTTTTGAATACCTAAGGCATCTATTTGATATGATAAACATATTTTTTTTTTATTCTCGAAATTTAAATAATTATTTTTTATAATACGACATTCTATTTTTTTAAATCTATTTTAAGGCGTGGGAAGCTGAATTTGCTAAAGGAGGCACTATTCAACAAATTTGTGTCTTTTTTTAAGTACTCAAATTACATCTGTTAAGTCTTAACTCATGTTCTAATAGCAAGGAAATTTTAATTAGTAAAAATTCTTTTCACCTAGGCTTATAGAAACAAAATCAGAGTGGCTGGCAAGCAAAAGCAAATTTCGATTATCAGTTAAACGTGTGAAATAAGAATGTGGATTAATTTTGTCTTTTTAACGTAACTAATAATTTATTATTTTAGCTTGACCTTTAAATTTTTAAAAATGATATGAAGATAAATTCTTTTTATTGGTTTTTTACTTGAAAATACATTAGCAATATTTTAGGTCCATGTATTGATTAAACTGTAGTTTAACCCCACGCTTCAAGCCATTTTTAAAACTATCAATTTAGTACGTTTTTACGGGATATGCTACTTCAAACCTTCTCACAATAAAACAGTTGGTGTTGGTAACTAACATAATATATGCATGGTAGTCGAATAAATCTCTTTAAGTGATATATATATATATATATATATATATATATATATATATATATATATATATATATATATATATATATATATATATATATATATATATATATATATATATATATATATATATATATATATATATATATATATATATATATATTATTTATTTATTTATTTTTTTCTAGTCGGTTTCGTTCTAGAATTGCATGACTTAATTTCTTGATAGCAAAAGTTTATAACTAGTATTCTCGGGCTTGACATTAGTAGATAACTCGATAAATTTCACAAATTCAAGAAAAGTAGTTTTAAATTAAATAGAAAGTTATTCCACATATCAGAAATGTTTATCCAATTTGCATCAATTCATCTGCTCATTCGCTTGTAGTTACTCGTAGTTACGAGTTTGGTTCTGGCTGCTGACTAAATAACCGACATGCATTAGCTGCGAATTGCATGTTTGCTATGTCGTGGATAAAAATATATTCTTGCTGCTTGTTACGTGGAAATTTGGGGTGAGGGTTACCTTCTCCGGCACTTTCCTGGTTTTAGGACTAGGTTCAAAATTTTGTGACATTTCCACCAAAAGATAGAGTCCTGAAAAACTGGGCTTGACCATGACTGAATGGTGTGTCACTCGTCATTTCTAAAGTTCCGTTGATCCTTTGAATTGTTCTTGGGCAAAATTACTTAGTATGTTGGAGTGTATGATAATAAGTTACAAAGTTTAAATGCCTTCAAGTAAGCATTATTCACATTTTCTTCAAGAAATATTTTTAAAATATGATTTAAAATTTACAAGATATTCAAAATATCACTTTACAGCCAGAAAATGCTTGAATTTCTAATTAGAGCTCTAAATTATATTGAATACAAAACTGAAACTTTCTAAAAATATAAGTTTTGATTAGAATATGAAGAATAGTGAAAAGGGCAGTATTGTGTCAATTCTTTTGAATGCATTTTAGGCTGTGCAAAGCTCTTTCTGGTGTTGCAACTATAATATCAGCTTGAAGTATTGTAATATACTTAAGCCTTCAACAAGTGCACACTTGTGAAAAATGCACTGGAAATCAAATTTGTTAAATACTGGTGCATTGCGAAAACAGGTTCTTGACTATTATTTTACTTCATTTTAATATTTCAAGTGCTACCTGAAGTTTTTTGAATAATTATTTCTTGATACACCTATGTATATTAATAAATGGTTTACTTGTCATACTTTAAGGCATCATAATAAAATTGCCAATTCTTACCACATTTACTGGAATAAAGCATTAAGCATAATTAATTTTTTTAAGTTCTGCCAACATTATTACTAAAGTGCTTCCATAAACATTACCTTTCATTTTAGTGTTTCCTTAGAGACAGAAAAACAGTAATTTTTCTGATATTTTAATAGTTTTGAACATATTTTTTTTTCTTAATGCACTATTGTTGTTTTGATTTATACTTATATTGTATCGTTTCATTTTAAATTAAAAATAATTGTATATTTTTCTTTTCATTTTACAAGACGGATTATGCTCTCTTAAAATTTAACATTTTATTATAGAGTGTCCACGAAATACGCTTAATTTTTTATTTAATTTAAGGGACATACTACCTAAACCTTAAAATTAAATATGTTTTAATTTGATTTCTGAAAAAAATATTTTTAGAAAAGACTGCTCGTTGAAGTATTGAAAATAGAGTGTTAGGGGAGGGTGGCCTAAAGCGGATAGGTTAACAATAAACTCTCAAAAGTTGCAGTTTGTGGGCTTTCATCGCAGCGTTTTTGATTTTATTTCTTAGTAGAGATCTTGAACTTTAAAATAAAAAATTATTATTGCGTTATCTTAAATTTTATGATTATTTATTATCAAAAATAAAAAACAACCCGCTTTGCCCTACAAGGGGCCTAAAGTGGGTAAACCGTTCGGGCAAAGCGGGTAAGCACCATAGATTTTACAAATACAAGCGCATATTAATTTTCTTAAACATTAATAATGGGACCTTAATCTCAGGTATAATAAACGTTAAAAATAACATTTAAATAAAAATTTTAGACTTATTTTATGAGTCTCAAATTATGATTTGTTATTTCTGACATAGTTCGCAAAAATAAGACCCTCTTCCTGAATAAGCTGTGCAAGTTTCATGAGCCCAGTCCTCACAATCTCCACATTCAATCCAATCTTCTAGCGATGGGTCGTCATAAGGCCCCCCACATACAAGACGAAAATACTATTTTACAATTTTTTTTTATGAAGCTCTTTGTTTTTTAGTTTTACCTGGTTTACTTGTCGAAATAAGATTCTTTTAATTTTTTTGAACAGCAGCATTGTTACTAAGACGTTTCTTCTTTGCTTCCTTTTCTATTTGCATATTCTTAAATGGTGAACTTGTTAAGACTTCAGCTCTTTGAGTTTCACGTTTACGACTAGTTTTGTTCGGAGTAGGTTTTGGTAGCTGTCTAATATCCAAAGGCTTGACATGAGGTGTCAATGGCTCTTCTACTGGTTGAAATGAATTGTAACTAGTTGTCATAGAACATGAAGGATCATCTTCAACAGCTGGATCATACGAAGTTTCTCCGTTTGTGCGTCGTAGCGAACAGAATACAGATGTAGAAGTAGAGCAATCAGAATTATTAGAAAGACGACCAGCATCGCATCAGTAGATTGGATCTGCGATTGGCTATCGTTGGTGTTTTCAATAACTTCAGCCCTGTCTGTCAAACTAACTGGCAAAAAGTCAGCATCACTAAATATGTGTCGGTTCGTGGGCCATATTCCTGAGGATTTAAATCTTTGAACAGCATTTTGTGCACTTGCTGCTTTTGAATATGCTTTTCCAACAAGTGAAGCTACGTCGTACTGAGTAATTATTCTACCTACATGGCTTCGTTGAAAACTAGAAACTTCTTGTTCAAAGTAAGTTTTGAACGGTCCATAAGCGCAACGGTCCAGAGGTTGCATTCGATGAGTTGTATGAGTAGGCAGCGATACAAAATTTACACTATTTTTTCTAGCATATTCAAGGACCTCAATATATTTGTGAGATTCATATATATTTGTGAGATTCAATATATTTGTGAGATTCATATACCCGGTTGCGGGTAGGGCAAAGCGGGTATCTACCCATTTTGCCCTACCCGCTTTGCCCCAAAGCGTATTTTTTACTGGAAAAATCGTTGTTTATAGGGGAACAGTGTTAGAATAATATAATAATATTGACAATAAATAAATAAGCCGGCTTTCGACTAGCCCTAAGTTACATACCTTGAGTTTTTTTAATAAACTTATTATTTCTTTTATTTTGTGCTTGATTACGCCATGTCACTTTACTTCTGCTCTGCTGGGACTGATTGCGCACCATGCGGCGGGATACGAATGCCTACCCGCTTTAGGCTACCCTCCCCTACTTTTCAGTAAATTAAGAGATTTCGGGAATATAAATAAAAATGTCTTATCTATTTCCATACATCCCTGCATTATAAATCCTAATATGCAATCAATATATTGCGAAATATAGATTACCACAAAATTTAAAAATAAGAGTTAACAATTAATCATTATATTCCAATACATTATAATTAAACTTATAATTGATGCAGAACTATTGCCGTCTATTAAAATCTTCAATTTTTTTATTATTTTTTTTTGCATGTCAATTAATTTCAATGAAGGTAATTTGCTTCCAGGAACTCAATTTCTCATTGAACATTGAAGTAATTAAAGAGTTAATTGAGATCATTTGGTTTGAAGAAGGAGCTTTACAGGAAATTGCTGTGGGTTTCTATTATGGCCTTTCTTTTTAGGTAATGAGTACATCTTTCATTTTAAAGAAGAAAATATAGATTTTCTTTCAAAGAAAATAAAGGAATAAGAAGAAAATAGGGCAACTATAATTTACTTTGAATCAATTAATATATTTTTAAGTATAGTGCTTTTTTTTCTTGAACAAATGTAGATGAGCATGTACATTTTCAGAATAAGTGAATGAGTGTCAGTTCAATTTACTTGTATATGAGATGATGTTTAATTTTAAACATTGAGAATATAAAGTTACTTTCAGTTAAAAAGGAAAGATATTTACAAACTAAAGAAAGTACAATCTTTATATAAAAACCTTTAATGAACTTTTTAGCACTAAGTTTCATTTATGACAACATTTAGGAGGAATAGGAACTTTGTTTGCACGTTTTAACCATGTGCATTAATTTTGTATAATGTGTTCAGTTTAAGTGTATTTATGTTATGTGTTTCATTACACTAATTCATTATTACACGTTAATAAAGTATTTCGTATTAATATTTATTTAAAAAAATTCAATATGTATACGTTTTTAAATAATGACAGTGTTTCTGTTTTTTGTTCAATGGTTTACTGTATTTTACTTTAAATTCTTTTATAACGTATACCGGCATTTCTAGAAAGAGAGTCATTCTATTGTTGAAAATTATATCATTTTTTAAATACGGAGTTTTTGAAGAGGAAATTGTTTTTAAATTCCGTATATTGCATAACATTAAAAATATGTGTCCCTTAGTCTTGAATCTTAGCTAAATTTTAAAAAAAAACTATTGAACGAGTTTTTATCGTTAAAGAGTATCACTATAGATGGGTGTTTTTTCACATAAGTGTTTTTAAACCACATTTTTGATGCATTTTATCCAACATTTGTCTTATTTGCAAAATTATGGAAATGTTCTAGGAATTTATGTATTGTCTATTTATAATTTTATGAGCAAATCATAAAACAGCAATAATTCTTGAGTAGGTTAGTAAGTAATGAGATTTCACTTTATAGAATTTCGGAAAATTACTAATTGATAAAACAGTAAATGTCAAGTGCGAACAGTAGCATCTAATGGCATATTTAAACTAAAAATTTGCATAAGAGACTCAATTTTCGATCTTTTGTCGGTGATTAAAAATATTCATAGATTTTCAATGAGCTTGAAAAAAATATAACTCTTATTTTAAAGATAAACAATAAAGAAAAATATTTCAATAGTCTGTTGAAAACGTCGCAAAGAGCGAGATGGAGTTTTTTATTCTTTTTGATTCGAAAAACCTCCTATTGCATTTTACGTAATATTAATATATAATGTTTAACTTAAAGAAAAAGATAAAAATACTGAGCTTATTATAAGATAAATGGCATTACCAAATAAATATCACATCAAAAACAAAATATATCGACAGAAGAAGGTTCTTAAAAATTTTATCAACATTGAATACAAACTTGTAATGTGTATTTTAGAATTAAGTAAAAGAAGCTGGAACAAAAAAATAATAAAAACTTAATTTGGTTAGTTTAGAAAGCTTACAATATTAATTTTATAAACTAATTCTTATAATGAAAACAAGTTGAAATTGCCGACTAAAATTATAATTAATCTTAATTTTATAATAAATCATTATTTCTGAAGACAATTTACTTAGCCTAAAAATATTTTCTTTACTTTCTTGAATCATCTTCTTCAAGCATAATAAAATTATGGCATAAACAATTTTTAAAGAAAATAAATAACAACGATAAGCAGAGTATGGTGAATTTTTTTCATGTGTTTCTTGTAAAATGAACCATTTTTATTTCTCTCGGTATATGTCACTGTTTACATTAAATCACCAAACAAATTTAGTTTAATTTCACGCTTCAAAAGAAAAGACGCGTTTTAATTAACCCTTCATTTAAAACACACTTTTTAATGTTTTAAACGATAATTTTTCGCTTTAAGAATGCAATCAACTTCTTTCAGTGTCACTTTTATAACTTTATATTTTGAAGCAATTTGCTTATTTAACTCGAGTGTTAGATTTCTCATGTAAGTAAAGCCAGAGTAGAGGTAAAGTTTCTGTCAGCTAACTTTAAAATTAAAAAAAAAAATTAAGAATACGCGGTAATATTTTAAATTCTGTAAGTAGAGCATCACTTATAAACGAAGTATTTTTGTTAGTATAAATAACTATTTTTGAATTTATGAAAGTGCAAACAATTATTTAGTAGTTTTACCTTTTTCTGTTTTTTATCATTGCATATGTTAAGAAATTAGGACTTAATTTAAAATAAATTTGTTTTTTGCGCATCATATTTGTTTTGTTTTAAAAAATAGGACTTGAAATGTATTTTTAAGACAAGATTTTATGTAAGAAAGGCAGCAGAATTGCTTTAAGTTCATGGTGGAAATTATTTACATTTTTTGTAAGTAACATATACGTTATAGGTAGTAAAATAATAAAAAGAGTAAAGTGGAGCATTTCTAAATTCGAAAAAGGTAAACCCGTTACTGATGTAATAATAAAGATTGAAATTTTTATTAATAGGTTTTTGATGACTTTTAGAAATATTCATATTGATTACAAATAATTTACAGAATGACATATTTGTAGTTGCCTATTTCATTTCAAATTAAGCAAATATGGGAAAATTTTTAAAGGAAAGTTTATATACTATATTTTATCACATAGACTTTAGTCTAAATAAAAGTTAATTGTAAATATTTGATTATATAATAACCTATTAGATGAAGATAAAATTTGTAAGAAATTACTGTTTAATAAGCAGCTTAGTTTAAAGGGGGAATTATATTACACAAAAAACTTATACGATCTAAATTAATAATAAAAGTTTAAACTTAATTTTAAAATTTTGCAAGTAATACAGTACTACCTTTATTTATATATTTTCGACAAAATTTGCTCTATTTCGATCTGCGGGTTTTTTTATCATTTAAAAAATATTGTTACTGTCAAGATTACATGTTTCTTCATTTTTGAATGATACAATGTTAACCTTGATCTGACAAAACATTATTAATAATTTAATATCATAATTTTGGAAAATTGGGCATTTAGTAATTCTTAAGGAAAACATCTTAACTCAATAACCTATCGTTACTAATATCGAAAAAACTAGTATCTTAAAATAGTTACTTTACATTACAAAAGGTATAATTTTTTATAGAGGGACTTAACCTTAAATTTTAATCATGCTTCCTGTACTACCCTATTTTCCTCTACGTGTGTAATACATTTGTATACCTAACACTTTTTACTCTTTTCAAAAATTATATCACAAGGTAATGCGAGATGAAAAATTATTTCTAGGAAAAAACATTTTTTCTGAGCTAAGCACAATTACGTACATTAAATGTATCTATAGATATTGAAAGATTAAATCATTCTAAGTTAAATTTCTTAAATAAGGCCACGAAAGAAATCGAAAAGCATAAGTTCCTTTTTCACTTTAAATATATAAATGAAATCTTCGTGAAAATTCGGAAGTACTTTTAGCTATATATCTATGCTTTACGACAATGTATTGAATCATAAATAGTTACTCTTTGCATAAAAACTGTAACTTTTCTCTTCATGATATAACAGTCTCATCTTACTATTTTAAACTAAATTTGATATTTTAACGGGAAAAAAATGTTCACATGCTCAACTAAACGTGGTTGTTTCTATACGAATATGATAAAATTTTAAACAAGAACTGGAAGATGCACGCATAAGGTTATAGAGTTAGAAGTTATATCAAACGAAATTCTATCTGCTTATAATAATAGGTTCTATATGCTGTTGTATTCTTTTCTGCAGTGTTTTCCATTATGTTTCATTTACCCCTAATACTTGTACTAAATATTATTGTTTTCGATAACAAATGTGTCATATTTGTTTTTAATTCTTTGTTTTCCTGTAATTAGGGAATCATCTTTAATATTATGAGTAATAAATTACTTTAAAAAGAAAAAAAATATCCATATCTGGAAATACTTTCTATTCCTACCAGATACTTTATAACAACTTAGATACATCAGAAAAGAAACTATAGAACAAATTGGGATTCGTATCCATTAACTTCAAAAAGTGCTCACAATTTTTTTTTCCATTACATAATAACCACTATTAAAGTTGCATTATCTGCATTTAAATTATTTTAATCCATTATAAAATTGAAACAAAAATTTAATTTCACACATCGCGGGGTCCTTGATTGTTAAACCGATGTTAGTTCATTAAAGGCAAAAAAAAGTAAAGTACCGAAAAATCGACCGAAACTTTATCCACTCTCTTTATCACATCTCCTGATCAGAACTGGTTGACTGCTATCATTAATAACGATAGTCCTCTTTTCATCTACTCTTGCAAGGAGTTCGAGAACTTTCGTCGCTCAATTAGGTCCCTAGTACAAGCTGTGCCCCCTGCGTGCTGCTTCTTTTTCCCCAATCAACTTTGATGCAGAAGTAATTAAATGCGGGATTCTCAAAAGCGCCTTTAGTTTCGGCATTTAAGTAATTAAACTAATTTGTTGAACATTTCCTGGAGGACTTATTTTATGCGTTAATATTGCCTTATTATTGTTCTCATAGCTTATTGTGTTTTCCTTATCCTTATTCTTATTCCAATATACCCCCACTAATGCAGAAAGAAACTAAACAAAATTATAACTTTGAATTTCAATGAAAATAAAGACATTTTTTTAAGACAAAATAAGTAAGAATTTAAAGAAAAAAATTAAGTTTAAATATAATTATCGATTACATATTATTGAAATACCTATTAATTACCTATTGATTACTTATTATTTTATTATTAAGCATGAATAGATCATGATACTGAGAAAAATAAACCAAAATTGTAACTACACAATTTAATTAGACTAATAACATTTAAAAAAATATCACAAAACATGAATACTTTTTTATTAGGGATGATCTTTACAAAAAAGTTAACTAAGCAAAATTATCTCTAAATTACAGTCTATGACCAAATTATTTGACTCATTATAAGACTCAGTGTAAAACCTTAATAATCAGGTGAAACCGATTAACAGTCGGTTAATTATCAGGTGTGTACGCACTTTTTTAATTAATTTTGTAAAACGAATGATTAGTAGAATTTCAGTAATAGAAATATTCTGTATAATTTACTATATATTAATTTTTTAATAGCGGTTTTATAAAAAATTCAATTTATATAAATATTAATTTTTCAGGCAAAATTGATAACTTTCATAATAAATAAAAACAAAATCTCTTGAATAAGAGTGTTCTACTTCATAGAGATTAAAGAATAGATACATATATTTAATTATTTGGAAGTATAGCATGGAAGAGATTCACTATTTTAAAGTTTAGAGTAAAACAATTTTATTTTACTAAAATTATTCTTTATTATTATCTACGTTTGAGTTAAAAAGAATCTATACACTCAAAATAAAAGTATCTGTTGGAGATAAAGTTAAATGTTACTATTTTATAAATTTTTTTAACAGAAAAAAGCTTTGAACGTGTTTTATTTGATATCCGTTTCACATAACTAGCCCAAAAGTATAAAACCATTTATTTTCCTTAAATTGGAGGAAAACTTTTGCATCTAAATTGAAGTCCTTAAAACGAAATGCAATTTTCAAAACTCAAAACACCAGATGTGTTCAAGAATACATATGAAATAACTAAAAGTATTTTTGTAAGAAGAAAGCGTTGCAATCACTTTCTTTCAATAACGCTTCTTCAAAAACTGTAAATTGAAGATTGTTTTTTTTTAGTATACTTTTCAAATTATTTATTTCTAATTTCACTCTTTAAATTACCTCAACTGTCTTTATTGTTATTATCACTCTTCAAAAAAAATATTAAAAAAATCGAATATAAAGTATAGGTCCCAAAACTTAAGCAAGAAGTAATTTTGATAGACGATGTATGTTTCTACATCAAAATTGTGAAATGCTTTATTGAGTCATAAAGCATAGGGTAGTCATAGTCATAGTCATATAGGGTCATGTATGGAATAGCTTATTATGTAAATATCCTTTACGATTTTGCTGACACACATGCACTCTTTTGACAAAAATTCCAATGACCATCTTTCATAAATGTGAATGGATTTCGTTGTCATGGTGATCAATATAGACCTCAAGAGGTTATAGGTTTATTACCATAACCATAAGACTTTTGAAAAAAATCATAAAAAAAGGCTCTGTTGCATTAAGCTGCATGATCGTAGATTCGTTAAAATGAAATTACATGGTCAGGCAAGGATTCAACAATGCTTAACTAATCAACAGTTTAAATAAACATATTGTTCTTCTGTGTAGTGTTCCTTTCTTAATAAAGCAGGACTACGAGCTTTATCATTTGTTTTATTCCTTTCTTTAGCAATATTTGATAGAACAAATTATACTTTTCTGCACATTTTGAAAACCCATTGTTTATAACATAAATGCTTCATTACTTCCTAAAATTAGAACAAATGTATATATACGTTTTTGTATGAAACACACAATGTTAAAGTGATTCGAGCTGGTATAATTTAAACTTATCAAACATTTCGATAACTGAAAAAAAAATCACAATAAAATTATTTAAATAAAAATTTTATTTATCCGCATTGTTTTTCATTTTTGAATATAAAAGGCGATTGTAATGTAATCGCAATTAAGAAAAAAATTACAATCTTTAACCATTTAATACATTAATTATAAAAATGTGTGTTTTCAAAATTTATTATAATTATTGCACTTTTTTTAAAACTAATTTTTTTTACGAATTTGTTAGGTTATTTTTTTCTCATTTTTATTTCTAATAAAATATTTTTTAATTAATATCGATAAACAGATTCATTAAAAACTATCAAGCATTATATCATCTTATCTCCCAACAAATGTTAATGTATTCCTCATACACATAAGCAAATAAAATCTATATAATAAAGGAATATTTTTAGAATTCACTAATACCTACATCCGCAATGAAAAATTCCGACAGCCGACATTTTAAAACATATTGCAAATTTAGCTCTCGGTTCAGTACATTTTGAATCTGAAAACGGAAGAAATAACGACTGCAAATAAAAAAAAGGGTGGCGTGAGGGAACAAAGTAGTGTGAAATGGTGGAATATGAACCATTGACTATGAATTATACCTCTGAACATAAAAGACCGGAAAAGGAAACGTGTTCAGAGAAAGATACAAATCCCGGTCGTAACTCAAAAAGAGAGAATGAGCCCTTTTCGACAATCTCATTCCGAATAGAATCACTGATGGCACAAGCTATTACCTGATGGAAGAGTCTGAATGATTTAGTAGAAAGAGAAAAATACCTTAGAAATTTCATTGGTTTGTCCCTCTAAAAGTAAGGTTATGGATCATGATGGAATAATTATTGTTTTTTTTTATTATTATTCTGTATATTTCTAAAATACATCAATGACTAACATTTTTTTGTTAACGTGGGTGTTTTTTTAAAATTAAAGACACGGGATACTTTACAATTAATGAAAAAAATAGATATTAATAAAATTAAAACATATTTTAGGAAATGATTTCCGAGCGGAAACTCCGATGACACAAGCTATTACCAGATGGAGGAGTCTGAATGATTTAGTAGAAAGAGAAAAATTCCTTAGAAATTTCATTGGTTTCTTCCGCTGAATTTTAGCTTATGAATCAGAATGGAATAATTATTGTATTTTGGTTATTATTCTGTATGTTTCTAAAATACATCAATGACTAAAATTTTTTTGTAAACGTGGGTGTTTTTTTAATTAAAGGCATGGGATATTTTGTAATTAATGAAAAATAGACAACAATAAAATTTAAATTATATTTTAAAAAATTATTTCCTAACAGAATCTCTGATGGCACAAGTTATTATCTGATGGAAGAATATGAATGATTTCAATGAAAGATAAAAATATCTTAGGAAACTCATTTATTTGTTCTCCTGAATGCAAGGTTATGAATCTGGACGGAAAAATTACTGACTTGATCTCATTATACTTTATATATCTAAAATACATCAATGACTAAAACATTATTATTAACATGGATTTTTTTTAATTTAAAATATTTAATATTTTAGAATAACTGAAGAAGAAGAGGCAAGAATGAAATTTTAAATTATATTTTTAAAAAATGATTTCCAAAGAAAATCTTTAATGGCACAAGCTATTGCCAGATGTAAAAGTCTGTTTTATTTGGTAAAAGCAGAAAACTACCATAGGAATTCTATTAGTTCTTCCCCCTAAATGTAAGGTTATGGAACATGATGAAAAATTGTTGACATATATGATATTAATGTTATATATAATCCTAAAATAAATTATTGACTATATATATGTTAAAAGTAAGGGAAGCAATTAGTTCGTTCATTTTTAGCATCTATAACTGAATATCAAATTGTTATTAATATTTAATATTTTAAGATTACTTTTTTCCAAAACAATATAAAAATAATAATAATAGTATAATAATAATATAAACATAATTTGTTCTTTTTGTTTTGCTTTCTTACGATTTTTTGCCCTTCATAGATATACCTACGAGCAAAAAAGACCCGTATTGAATTTTATTAATATGTAAAGACTACACAATTGTTTGTATAGCTATAGTATTATTTCAAGTCTTTCGTTGTCAATTATCTTCATTGGAGTATTTAAAAAATGCGTTAAGAAGTAATGCATTTTCGAATATGTTAAGAGAGTTTGATTGTTTTTAATTTTTTATAATAGTTATTACCGAAATTTTTCTTTGCAAAAATTAACTTTTATAATTTTATGAAATAAAATATAGAACTTAAAATTAGAATATTAAGTCGCAGTTTCAAATATTACACCAATTTCACAAAAATACACACAAAATTACCTTTACTGGTGCAAACAATGCAAATTTTCTGATTTTCTTACCTAAAAGGAGTAAAATAAATAAAATTTAAATAAAATTCATAACTTGAGTGATAATGTTTAATACCTTCTCACTAATTTTTTTTGAAAAGGAATTTTAAAAAAAATTAATACAAATTACAAAAAAAATGATATATTAAGAAAAAAAATATATATTTTTGCAGATAATTTATTCGATTATTTTTCAAAAACTATCTTTTTTAAAAGTAAATTCCTCTACATTTGAGACAATATTATAAAAATTATTTAATTTTCTTGCAACATGACTTTTACTTTTTCAACGAAAAAATTCTAAGCCAAGAAAAAAAAGGCTTCTTAGAATATTTTTTTTAAAATTTATTATTAAAACTTTTTCATTAATGAGTCAATTAATTGATATAAAATATATATGGTTTTAAAATATTCATTATTCATTCATCATGTATAACAGCATAACTGTTAGTATTTTTAATTATTATTTGGATTTTAATGTTCTACTCTCGCTTCATTCTTCACAAGTCGTGTGCACTACAAAGATAAGAAACCGCATCTAACTGAGTTTTTTATTTTTAAAAAAAAATATAAATTCAATATATAATGTTGAAATATATACATTATAAATATAATTTTATTAGAAAACGCTTTTATAAAGTGTTAGTTTTTCAAATATTTATTTTTTTGATGATACAGATGCATTGTTAAAAATTATTATAAACACATATAATTATATGCATAGATACATATATATTAATATACATATAATTATAAATGCACACAAACTTACATACTTAGAGGACAATTAATTTTTCAATTTTAGTAAGTTGTGAAGTTATAATGTACAATCAGTCTTACGAAAACATTTGTTTAATATCAAGAATTATTTTTTATTCGAATTTGAATTTTTTTTCGGAACAAGTATTTCGTCATCCGGAAGTTGTTGTTTGTAATAGTTCTTGAGAGGCATTTAAATTATTATTACAAAATTTTTAAATTTATAAACAAAAATGTTCTTATAATTTTTTTATCGAAAAATAATCATTAACTTAAATTTGTTTAACTTTTTTAACAAAAGCACATAAAAATTTTATAAATTCAAATTTATGTATACTAAAAAACTTCTTTAATTCACAAAAAATTATGAAATTCTTATTCTCAAAAGATTTAAAGTTCGCAATTAATATCAATACATTAAAGAAAAAGCTACTGTTTTGATTATATAGTAAAACAATTTCCACAAAAAGTATTCTCGAAATGCATAATACTTTTTATATGATTAATAAATATACAGCATTCCCGAAACAAAAATGTTTAGAAAATATATACTGAAGTAATAATGTGGTAAATTCATTCATTTCCATATGTAAGACATTTCAATCGAGGCTATTAATTTCGCAAATTATAGTTAAATTTAACTACTTGTAAATCTTAGCATAATATATAAAATATTTTACTCAATTTAATTCAATTTAAAAAAATTATTTACTCAGAATCACTTTTAATCTTTATTATACCTATTTAAATATTTTTAAAGCTTGAAGCCGGTTTTTAAAAACAAATCAAAGTGCTAGAAATATTATAAAATTATAGTGCAAACTGTTCTTTAGTAAAAAAAAATTAGTAAGATATAAACTTCATGAATTATACACTTACTATATTATATTCAATATTTTATTTCAAAATTTAAAATTACTCACCAGTAAGTTTTCTGATCTTTTATATTTATATTTCCTAATTTTATGGTAACTGTGTATCATGCTTAAAACAATGAATAATATTTTATTTCCATTTCTTGTTCAAATCATTTCTGAAGCAAACCATCAAAATTATTGGTGTGTGCGCATGTTAATAAATTTCATAAATTCTTATACTGAATATTCATATGCTGAATAATTGCATTGCAATTAAAATTTTTAATTTTATGATAAACGTATATTATGCTGAAAATAATGTATAACACTCTAGCTCCACTTCTATTTATCATTAAAATGTACAATTAAGTCTAATGAAACATAATAGTTTTCAATTTGATTTTTCGTAAAAATATTTCTTTTAAATTTAACTTTAAAAAGAATATTTTAAAAAATTTGATTTCAAGAATAATATTTCTTTCAAATAATTATGCCATAATAATATAGCGTTTTCTTTATGTGCTGAAAAAACATATCTAAAATAAAACCTTAAAATTGTAGCTTTGTACACGTGTTAATAAAATTTGGATATTCTTTTACTGAATATCCATTTGCTGAATAATCAAATTCTAACATTGATTACTACGAGTCTCAGCTGTCCTTTTCAAACGCTATATCCGACTTCCGATTGACAGAAAACCTTAGAAAACCAGCAAAATCACTTATCTCGTAGGGATTGAGACATGACGCGGAAGTATCCAGGTCCGAGGCATATTTAATCACAGCTCTGTGTATCCGGCAGCAAGTCCCTTACCGGGCTCTATGTTGTCTTACTCATCCAGGCGAGTACGCAATTTCCGGATAGATGAAGGCTCTCTTCATCAGAGCATGATCTTCATTACCCTGATTGTCCGGGACAACATCCTGATACAAGTTGCAAAGAGAAACTCAATTCTCGTTTTTTTTCTGGTCTTGTTTACCTTGCTTTCTTAAGTTTTCTTTGGCAGGGATGAAAGACGAAAAATATTGCTGAGAGAGCAAGAGAGCTAAATATTATTGCCAATCACAGAGTAAGCAATGATGTATGTATTCCCTTTTTTTAGACATTTTTTTATTACTTCCAATATATCTTGTCTTTATTTTTGTTATTAGAAAATTGAATCACTATATCTTAACACACGCATGCATATTGAAAATGTTGGAGGTGACTAGTTTGACTTTTTCCGGCTTTTTTAGTGTTGATTAAAATATGTTAAAAAATAATTTATTAATTTATTACTGCTAAGCATTTTCTCTTCAGAAATCGGAAATGCCTGATTCAACATAATTATTTTAAATAAAAATATAATAAATTTACATTGCATTTTTGCTTATGAGCCAAAACACAAGCTTCTATTATTTGTGGTTCTCACTTAAAAGTAATAAGTTAAGTAATATAGAAATTTTAAAAAAATATGCTATTTAATTGCTTTAATCTCAGGTTCTGTAGATATCATTAATGTTATGCCATATGTTTTGTCAGAATCCTATCTTTTAAATACTACACCGTAATGATTAAAAAGTGAGATTTTGAGTTTTAAATAAAATTTAAAATATTCGAGAGCTTTATCTAATAGTTAAACTCATTTCAACATAAAATTTAGAAAAGACTAAAAGACTTGAATAAATATATATATATATATATATATATATATATATATATATATATATATATACAATTCAATTTACACACTTGCTTAAAATTACAATAAAAATGAATTTCATTCAATTCTAAAAAACAGCGCTTTATTTACAGTTTTACTGTTGCGGTATAATGGGGCAAATAATAACTTGAATTGATATGTTTAAAACTTATATTAGTTCATAACTGCGTTTTATTTGTTTATGAAAAAAAAAAGATTTGCAGTGATAAAAATCCCCGAAGACTTTTAATTAATTAATTTCGCACATACTACTTATAATTTACAATAAGTAATAGTGTTAAATTTTCAGAAAACAATATCTCATTCATTTACAACTTTTAAAGAAAAGAAAATTCGCCTTTAAATGCAATTTCGTTGCACATGGTGCACCGAAAAAAAGCAATTTAAACTCTCTAAAATCTTCATAAATAACTTTAATTAATTTCGAGCTAACTTTCATGTAATGGCGCTTACTTTAAGTGGGAGAACTTCAGCTTAAAAAATTCTATCAAAAAGATTTTGCTTGTCCTTAACGCTTGTTCCATTGTCTCTTAGCTGTGACTTAATTATCTAAATGTGCCTGTACGAAGTAGTAGAAGTAAAGTTTTTACTTTTCTCTTTCTCTGTACAACGACTGAAACACTAAGTCCCCAACGGTAAGTCGCGAACCTTTTAATGACAGGAACAAGTTAACCTGGACTTGCACCACAATTTCATGACCAAGGTTGATGAAAACTAGAGAGGGGGAGAAAAGCCCCAGTTACGAACTGTTTGAGAAATCATTTACATCTGCAATAGAATTTATGCTAATCGGAAAGGCTTTTAAGCGCAATCTCAAGCAGTTCATGTCTGGCATAAAAATGCTAATTTAGCAATTGCGAGCATTCTAATGTTCTCGAGAAAAGTAACGAAAAGTGAAAGGTTCAACTTAAATTAACTTCTCCAAAAGCATTTTGAGATAATGTCACTGTTATGAAATGATAGTCTCTTTTATTGAAATTTACTGCATGGATGAAATTCAGGCTTATTCATTACATTTAAGCACGGAAAGCTTTAATTATTTTTAAATTTTTGCTTACAGTATTTTTATAATAATTTAACTAAACGTATAACTAATTATTATATAGCAAATTAAAATATAACTAATTAACTCATGTGTTAATTTATTAAAGAGAAATTCATTTCAAAATTTATTTTAGTGAACAACAATAAAGTATTAAATTCAATAAGTACTAATACATGTACAAATTAATGTCATCTTCATTTCATAAAATATACAATTTATAATATTCTTTGGTCAATTACATTGATCTAATAATGCTCTTATAATGCTCTTATTTACGTATTAAGTTTTAAGTATAATTGCAGAATAAATCTGAAACGAAATCTTCTAATCTACAACAAAATCTCAAACTTATCTGCTACTTGAACGCCAAGATTATTATTGCAAAAATTATGTTTTATCTAAATTTTGATTAATTTGCAAACATAAAGTAGAATAAGGTTATACAGAAAAACTTCATGTTCAAATTTAATTTGTATTTTATGCAATTACACTTTAGCTTCGTCGAAAAGAAGAGAAAAGGATGCTTGTATTAAGCCCATTGACAAAATCGGAAACAAAAGATTAATTTGTGGATGATAATATTATAATAAAATCTTTTCATTTTAAAGGAGGAAATTAACATAATTGTACTTTTGGTGTCCCACGGAGAAAAAATTTTTCTAGTAAAATTACTGTACTGTATGGTTTTCACATTCCTGATATAAAAAACGGAAAACTTATATTTTATTTTAACTATTCATTTTGTAATTTTCCGTTTATAAGTTAATGATTAACCAAAAATTCTGGTTTTTAAAATGACAGCGTTTATTATTACACGCTTAATAAAAAATGCAAAACTAAAAAGTTTATATAACCAAATAAATGGTCTTTATGATATGCTCTTAGATATCATAATACCATTACCAAATTTTGCCACAGATTAAAAGAAAACACTATTTTATTGTTAATTTTACCAAAGTCATCATCAAAGCACTTAGGTAAAAATTACCGAGCTCTTTGGTGTTCCCATAGAGAAAGAATTTCGGTAAATTTTACCTTATGATTGTAGTTCTAACCAAAATTTTTCTTCTCAATATATCATTTAATATTTTTATGGCAAACTATCAGTAAAAAAACAGCAAGTCCGCAACCAAATCAAACTATCATGTTTTACAATATTCCATTAGACTTAGTAATAAATGATTTTTAACCCCTGTTAGGATTCATTAATATTGCTAAATACCCATTATAATTTATATGCATGAGCACAAGCAGACTTCGACAAAAGATTAAACTTTTCAATAATTAAAAATTAAATAAACATGTGTAATATTTTCACTAATCCGTAAAATTAATTTTGGTATCAGTATTATTGAAATCTCTTGCATCAAATCTGATTGTAAACTACCGATCAGAAAAAGAACTGAAATCAATATTAAAATCAACTCCGAACTTTTACAACATGATAATTATAATTAAATATTTTAAACATCTGGTGATAGTTTATGAATCATACTAAATACTTTTTATAAAATAAGCACACTCACAATTCTTCGTTAAGTAAATATTAATTAAAAAACAATGTGAATTAAAAAAAAAAGTTTATTTTTATACTCACTTAATGTCATATGCCTCAAAAAATTTATAATTAATTCTAAAGTGAAATATCATGAAATGAAAGCTTTTTTAAAATTATCATTATTACCTTTTTTATAAATTAAATGCTATAATGTATAAAAACAAAACGTATATGTACCTTTTTTTAAAATAAATGCCATGTTTTCATTTGAATGCTTTTCTATAAAATTTTTATGCAATCGCTTTAAATCATTTTTCTTCAAAGCAACTAATTATGTATTTTTCTCATTTGGAAATGCAAAGATTAGCTTTTTTACAACTATTTGAATAAAAATGAAGCTAGTGTAAGTGTATAAAAAAGTTATGTTCATGATTGGATTAAATAATGCTATATTCAATATTAAAAAAAAATTAAACGTAAGTATTTAAGAAATATTTTTTATCAAACATTTATCTATTTTAATATTTTAATAACTAATCATTTTTACATTAGTGTAATTTAATTTGTTCTCTTGAATTAGTGATAACTATTTTTTTTAAATAGATTAGTTTACTTCTTTTATGCATGACTGATATTTATGATTTAAACAAGTTTATAAGCTGCAGAGCAGGAGAAAATTCTGAAACATTAGGAATGCAATGGATTTGAATCGGATGTAAGCAATTTCTAGAAATTCCTCCCAGAACAATAATAAAATAAGTATTTGATTTGAAACTACAAATTACACTAGGGAACAAATTTTTGTTGCTATTATTTAAGCGCTTGATCTTTCCTAATTCGGTGGTGGTGATTTCATATTTGACATTAGTTTTGCGCCTGAAGTTAAATTTTTTTAAATAATCATTTTAGTCAATTTTTTTGTCAAAATGTAAACGTTTGGGACAATAATATACAATGGGACAATAATATACAATAATGCGTAACGGAAATGTTACGACAAAATTCTAAGGGACTTATAGCTCATCATCAAGATTGAAATTTCAACGAAACCCATGCCCGGAAATGTCATCGTACTCAGCTAGGATTGCTTCCATATTGTGAACTAGTCAGAAGCATGAGAAGAAATATAGAAATACGAAATTCATAATGGAGACGCCCCCTGAGAGGCTTAATTTTGATAATTTATTGATATTTTTGGGTATGGGCTCCTATTCAATTTAATTATGATGAAGCCTAACTCCCCTAGAAGTTTCTCTCAAAATTTGCTTTTATATATGAGCTTTTAAATTTGTACATTTCGGAGAAATAAACTAAAAATACCATTAAAAGAAACTATAGATTGGAGAAAGAAACCCTCTGCTCATTGTAGATCAGTGGTGCGAAAATATCTGAAATCTTTAAGGAAAAATATTTCCCAGTGCCAAACTAATACTTCTCAAAATGAAACCTTTCACCACATTCTTGTGTTTTAAGGACTAAAGCAGTTTACTGAAGAAGACCTCTTTCATTCAGCAGTTGTAACTTTATTTCATGAGTTCATTTATATTGAGCTCTCTTTAAACTTCATGCTTATTTATAACTTATGGTCTATTGGACGGGTTTACGTTTATCATATTGATTGATATCTAAAGACGTCTGCAGTTGTCTTCATATCTTAAAAGAATGGATTCATATAAGCCTTGTTTATAATTTGCCAGATTAAAGACATTAATAGAACAACATCATCCATAAGTAGCAAAACGGAAGTTCGTCGTGGCTCATCCAGAATTACGGCAAATTATCAAAAAATGTTAAAGCGTTGTTGAACGTTTATCTCTTCCGCTATGTTCACCAGACATCGAGCAATTTAGATTTTCATATATAATTGGTATTAGAACTTGCTCCTATACGAAAATGATATTTATTAGTTTTACTCAGCATCAGTCTTTATCTTTACCTTGGTAATTTGATTGAGTAAGAACTGATGTAGGAGAATATTTCACTACAGAACCTAATGCTATCTAGAAGAACATAATTCTCAAGTTTCTGGAAAGATGTCGACACCTTCAGAGAAAGTCTGACTCGTATATAATTTGATAAATGCAGATTAGAACTTAAATTTTTTTAAAGTTTTAATTTTCTGCTAATATTGATGCAAACTCTTGGAACAACTTCGGGATTATTTTTTGTTTTTCAATGGCATTTATCTCATTTTTTATTATACACTTAAAAAACCTTATTTATTTTTTTAAAAAAAAAAGAGAAATTCATAATTCGATTAACATATTAATAACTCATTCCATTCCAAAGCAATACATACAGAATACGAACCTTATACCCGAAACTTTTCTAAACACTAATGCCTTACATTTCCATAAGAACATCTTAACTCACATGTTCAATGAAGCTTACCGGATATAAATAAGATCATCTAGTTTCTCACTTGAAATGATATAGGGGGATCCAAGAAGCCATTAAGGCCCGTTAGGATGCCAAGCTCATATCTTCAATGCAAGTTTTCTTGGTGATTAAGTATGCCAAAAGAAAATAGTTTAACGGTGGTATAATATCACAACCACCAAAAAATTTCTATTAAAAAAATAAATGATAATAATTACACCCGCTCTTGGAGTATGGAAGGGAAAAAGAGTTTTTGCACAATTCCCTTCCCTGCTCAGTTCTCATTGATGTCGGATAGAAATTGACGCTGTGGGTTAAACAGCTTCGATGAGTGGAGATCCTCTTGGAAATATCTCTCAGAAGGACGAAAGAAAAATATATCGGCTAAGTAGTAGACATTCTTTGTTGACAGTGATTGATGAAACTGGGATGCAATCAGTTTCTTGAAGATTCCCCGCGCTCTTTTGCTCAGATTCGAAGAGAAGTGGAACGAAGTTTTATTTAAATTCTTTTACTCTTCGATTGTTTTGTTGTATATTCAGATTAACTGTATTTAATAGGTAAAAGAAGCAGCAAAACTATTTTTAAGTTATCGTTAAGCTTTATTTATGTAGTGTTATCTTACTTTCGAATTTTGCGATATTTTTTTTTTAATGTATAAATGTAAGTGCGATTTAGAATTTAATTATTTCAGGATAGATTTTTAAGCTATTTCTTAAAATTATTTGTTTTTTATGGATTTTAATTTTTAGTACGCATGAAAGCTCCATATATATATATAGTACACTGAAAACAAAACCGAACAAAAAATTATCTACTATTAGCTTACTTTCGTTTTCTTCTTGTTTCCGTTTTTAGTTCGGTCTTCCTTTTTCGTGTATTTAGGGCTTTGCTCTTTGAGCCTAAATTTTTGGATTTCAGCAGCAATAATAATTTGGCTTCTGCTAAAAATCAATTCAAAACGAGTAAATCCAGTTTTTTTTCCTTTTTTTTTTGAAACAATTATTTTAATTATCAAACTTATTAATTACAAACTTTAAATTATCCTGTCTAATATTATTACCTTGCGCGCATCCATTTTCGGGCCCACCCAAGGTAACTAACAAATTAGACGTGCTTCCGTATTGCAGTAAGAACGTACCATAAGATATCACTTTATTTATGCTTCTGTTTTCATATTTTGTAATCTGGCAATCTTATTACGAAAATATTTTAAATCATTCTTGAAAGATTCCGGTACGCGTAAGTTCATTTTATTCACTCCTCACTATGTAGATTTCCTTTCATGTACTGTTCTCTAATCTCTTTAAATTTTAATTTCTGTTTTTTGCCTGATATATTTGTTTGTTTTTTCGTATATATTTTTTACTTTATGTGCTCTAATTTCGCTTCAAATTTTTTTTAGTACTCTTCGCACAATTGTATTGATATATTTTGCTTTGGCTATATTAAAACAATATTAGAAAGCACTCCTTTTTGCGGATATAATCGTGTGGGCTGATGAAGAGATTACATTTTTTCTTTGTTTTGATTTCCGGATTTGTAATTTTTTTTATTTTTTTTATTTCAGAAATTATATTTTAAATACTTTTGAAAAATTATTTTTAATAATTTTCCTCTCTTGTCATTATTTTTTATTATTTTCCATATTTTCTCAATATTTTATCTTAAGTATATATATATATATATATATATATATATATATATATATATATATATATATATATATATATATATATATATATATATATATATATATATATATATATATATATATATATATATATATATATATATATATATATATATAAAGTTTTACATACTGCGAAGTTGCATAAAAATATGGGGAAAACATGGAAAAGAATATATTAAAGATTGATGAAGAGAGAAAAAAAAGCTATTAAAGGAGAACAGTTAAGTTAAAAAATTAAGTTAAAAAGAAAAAGCTGGAAAATAAAGTAATGAAAAGATATAATCTTGTCTTCAGCTGAGGAGTGCTTTGTAATATTGTAGCCAAAGAATATTATATTAATGTAGCCAAAGTATATCAATACAATAGTGTGATAAGCACCCAAGAAAATTTAAACGTGAATAGAACACCTTAACTAAAAAATATACGAAATAAGACAAATAAAACAAAAAAAGCAGAAAACAAAATGTAAGAAAAACACAGAACAAAACACGAAGCATAATCTTTATTCCTAGTAGCGAACTTATATGCTTCAAAATCTCTCAAGAACAATATTTTTGCAATGACTTGGCCAGATTAGAAAATATTAAATAGAACTGTACAAAGGCAGAGTAACTATCTAAATTTTTTTTCATTTATAAATTCTGAAGTGCTGATGGCCAAACTTATCTGCACTAGTAATTTTGAAAAGCTGGATAATGCAACGAAAGTCACGGTGTTCAGATTCACTGCACCTAAAGTCACAAAATAACGTGTTTTCTTTTTTCTCATTTTAAGAGAAAAATTACAATGTAGTCATACAGTCAAAGGAATAATTTAAAGTCTCAATCAAGTAGTTATCCCCTCCTTTATCAGCACACCTATTTTCCATTTCAACAACTGTAGCAAATTTTCTGCAACACCACTGTTATAGCTGTGAAAATTGTCACAATGACTAAAATAGAATTTCTTAATGAGCTTTTTTTTCTGACATCAGCATATGGAACTTAAAATTTTTAGCATTGAAAAATATATTGAGGGGCTCTTCGGTGGTTGAGTAATATAACAAATTGTTTTAAAATTAAAGAAAAGAAGAAAAAAATTTTTTCATTTCTCAAACATTTTTTAAAAAAAAAATGTCTTCATTTTCAAGCACTTTATAAAATTTTATCAGCTGCATTGTACAAGCATATATTTAAAAAAAATATTAAAAATATTTTGTGACTCCTGATTTTTTTCACTTATTCTCAGAACTAATTTCATTCAGTACATCTAAGAAAATTAAACTAAAACCGGTTTTAATTGTTTTTATTTCAAAAAATTTTTACCTCTTTTGAAAATTACTTAAAAAAATTGGCTCAAAGTTTTTTTTTTTTTTTACCCTTGTTATGGTAAATTTACAAAATAAAAAAATAAAGTATAAAAAAAAAAGTACTTAAGATTTTATACAATCTAACAAGTTATCAACTTTTAATTGAACAAAATTTTATTCTCCTTGAAAATTCTATCATTTTTTATAAATATAATGTTCATTAAATATATTTTAGGGCATTCCAATAATTAACTGTTTGAAGTTAAGTGAAAGTCCATTTATCAAACTCAAAACTTTTCCTTGCACACGTTTTTAAAAATTAATGTGAAAACCTGCTGGTCTAAGCTTGTTCAAATATAACGTATCGTTCTGTGAAAAATTAACGCTCCACGTTTGAAAAATAACTTCAAAATATACCAAGAAAATTAATTGATATTATTCACGTAAGAAACTAAACATAATTACTGCGTTCTTACGCCAAGAAAAAAAATTATATCACACAGTACATATTGGATAAAAAAAAAAGGGAAATAACGTTTCTAGTTAATTAAAAAGAAAAAAAAAACTAATAAATAAATCTCCTAAAAAATTTTATTACTGCAACAAGGTACGAAGTAACTATTTTGGTTAAATAAACTATTGTTTATTTTTTTAAATATTGATGAGCAACAATACTATATTTTATATTCTATTATTGATTTTTTTCATAGATTTAACCGTTGCTTCTAAGCAATAAAATCTTTTATCTTGAATCTACAATCTATTCGTAGAGCCCCGTACTGAAAATAAAAGGAAGATTAATGCGTTTAAATTCACGAAATAAAACAATAATGTGGAATAAAATATTTTTTGTAACTTAATTTACAAATAGATTAACTTGATCTTATTCCATTTTTAAATATACTTTATGTGCAAATACTTTTTTTCATGCCTTGAAAAGCAAATTAAAAAACTACTATAAAAAACCATTTTAAGCTTAGATGAAACCCAAGGGGTTAAAATAGTTAAATTATTTAAGTCTGAAGTAATAGTTAAGGAGATAGGAATTAGAAAAACCAAAGTATTTTCACAAGATAATGCTTAAACTTGCATGCGTTTTTTTCTAAATTCGCAACACACATAATATAATTGACTAAATATAGTTTGTTAAATACTATTTAATTTATTATTAATAATGTTCTTCTAATTAATATTTATTGTGTCGCACTGTTTAAATTGATTCTAATCCTTATGACTAAGTAAAACAATTATAATTAAACTAAACACTAGAAAGCAGCGTCCTTCAATGTTTCGAAAAAAATTGCAGAAAAATAACTTAACGACAGCTTTAATGATTTTAACCAAGTAAAACATTTTTTAAAATCAAAACAGCTCCTTATATTCTGTTATTAATATTTAAGGTATTTAGAAATCATGTAAAAAGGTGTATAGATCTTTAAGCAAAATATTATTGTTTATTAGTCGAAATTTTAAAGTCTAGTCATTGATTGATACATCATTGTTTTAATTACAGCATTTTGGTATTCAACAAAATTTATTTTATACTTAATTATTGACTTGATGATCACGCAGAAAATCGTGTAAAGTTTCAACACCAAGCATGCATCTCTAAGCATATTCAAATAAATTTAAAGAAAGGGGATAAATTTAAAGATTAACGACGGCAAATGTTTTACACGAGAATACTTCTAAATCTATAATGCATGTAAGCTGATTTTATTTGAAGAGAAGTTTAACAAAAATTTATTTAAAATACCATGCTTGAAACAATGACTTACTTTTACTTATTTGATCTTTTTTTAAGTTTTAGCTTTGATAAAATACGGCTGGGGATCTATTTTGTCCACTGAAACTTTCCTGATCATCTCACAATTCTTCAAACTTTTACCAGATTACATATTTCTTCGAAATTTAAAAATAAAATTAAAATAGGATTTTAGAGAACTACAGAAACGGAATAAACCAGGTGCTGCATTTAAAATCAATTTTGTTTTCCTTTTACTTTGTAGAACAGAAAAAAATTTAAATTATGTACAAAAATAAACATTCTTGACGAAAATTTTTACAACAGTACTGAAGGGTGAGAAAAGAATATTGTTGTTATTAATTAATTTCAGTTAGTACAAAAGATTCGAAACCTAAACTAGTTATGAGCTATTTAAGAATGAACAACTTTTGAGTTGAAAAAACTTTTTATTTATTTAATTTTTATGATTTAGCTTGCGCAAAATAATGTGACAATTGACTGACTACTTCATTCACTAAAACTTTCCTGATCATCTCACACGTTTTTCATATTTGCTTTATAACATTTAAGAATGAAAAGAAAAGGAATTAAAAAAGAAAAAAAGCTTACTGCAGTACAGCAGTTATAGAATTTCAAAATTAATGAATTGAGATTATTTTGAGGGTTTTCATTTTTCTTAAGTTGCGGACCAGAAAGAATTTTAACTACCAAACAAATTAAACATTGTTCTACAGCTTAAAAGTTATTACAGCAATTCTGAGTGTAAAAAACGAAAGTTTATGTTTTAATTTGATTTTTTTTCTTTTTAAATAAGGAAGCTAACTGCAGGCACCTCATAAGTAATAGATAAAATTCGGAACATAAATTATTTATAATTCTCATTCTAGCAATAACGACTCTTTTTAACATTATTTTACTTGATAGGCAATTTTTCATGCTTTTGATAATACAAAATTAAATGACTGCTGAAAATTTATTTTACTCTCAAATATTTTCTTGATCATCTTACACTGTAAAAACCTTCCCAAATTTATTGTTGAAAAATACAAAAAACTGTGCACGAGAAAAAAATAAATATAAAATCTTATAAATAGCATCTATGTTTTTTCTTGTATAAAAAATATTTAAAATTTAATAAGAAAACTTTTAGAAATCTGCCAATTGCATTAAAAAATTTTATAATATTTAATATCTATTCGCTTCAATTTCGTTAAACTTCGCTTGAATTTACTTTAATAACCTGTGCAGATTCAATAAACAAACGGACTTGATTTTAAAAATATCGCTTACATGCATCCTAATTTAATGACTCTTCTTTCATATTTTGTTTTGAAAATAATTTTAATAACTCTTAAGTACGTCAGATCTTATTGTAATTATAAATTTTAATTTGAGGACAGAGATAACGCTAAAATAAAAATGCATTAAAAGGTCTTATAATAAAGATTTTTTTCTTTCACTTTTTTCCTATAAAAATAATAAGACAGTAGATAAACAATTTCTCACGAAAAAAAATGTAATATACCTCATAAAAATAAAATAAAAGAAATTCATTAAATCAAAGTAAATTCTAAGTATTTTGTGGTTATGGATTGAATAGCGTGTTTCATTTTAAAAATATCTTTAAACATTTTAATATTTGATACCTAATGGTTCAAAAATATTAAGTTTACTTAAATTTCACATCTCACTTTTCATGATAAATAAAATATTACTGCAGCCGAAAAACTGCTTTTTAACTTGAATCTAAACACAATAGAAATGAATGACTGTTTTTACTTAATTAAAATATTTTTTTTTCTCAAATTAATAAAGTTAACGTCAAACATTTCAAAAATATTACTTAAAACTCCGAAATAAAACTCAGGAAAATTCCTTATTTACAAACTAAGTGCAACTCAAAATTAAAAAAATTTAGCACAGCAGCAAATTTGATTTCCTTTTCTTCAAAAATGTTTCGGATTTGTTTTAGAAAAAATAAATCTACTTTACTCTTCTGACGCTTCGCATATGAACCAGAAAAATGAAATAAGCAAAACGGAACATATTCGCCATCCTCTCAAAAGCGAAGCAATATAGAACACGTTCTTTCGTTTGAACGGATAAAAAAAAATAAAAATGAAAAATTGAAAGAAAAACAAATATAAAAAGACAAATCTCTACTTTTTCAAGTAACCCTACCGATATCTCAGATTTTAATTTCCTATCCATGAAAGGAAAGAATGATTGCTGTATGGAAAAAGAAATTGAGTTTTGTGAAAATTACGACTCGAAAGTTTTGAAAACCTTTTTTTTAAGATTTCCTTTTATTTCTCTACTTGGAAAGCGATTCGCTGGAATAATGATTCACATCTCCCATCGAGTTATTGATAAATTACTGTAAAAATGGCTAAGAGAAAAATCATTAAGATTGCGCAGAGGACCCCTGAAAGACCAAGCAATAATTTTGGCACTCGAAAGAAAAGTTAACGCATTAAAATTATTTTTTGAATTAATATTTTCTCCGTTGTTGAATAGGTCGTTTTCCTCGCAAGCATTTCAAAAAGGGGCACTATACGAACAAAATTAGTTTTTCTTGTTTTTTTCGTTTTAAATATTTTTTTTTTTAACTGGAATGAGAAAACGACATGTGGTGTTTATTCTCGATGCTCGTGATTCAAGCCATTATTCTTACATCGTTACTTTATTTACATCTAGTAAGAGCAAACCATTTTGTGCGTTTACTAGCAGGTCAAACTTTTCCAGTGACACGAAACGAATTTTCTTGTTAGCGTAAAATAAAGACTAGCCTTTTCAGCTAAGATGCTTTTGAAATTGCGGTATTAAAAGAATTTTTATTGCTCCGTCGTTTTCGTAAAATAGTTTTGCTTAAACATTTGAATTACATCATCATTTAACATTGCATTAATGAATCATTTTTTCCTATTTTCCTTAAGGAATGTTGAATATAAGTAGAGCGTGGTATTTTTTTAAAAATATGTTGATGTATTACTAAATGGTAATTTTGGAGAAAAAAACGTGAGAAAAGTATACATAATGATTTGTTTTTAGCTATAATAAAACTGAAATATTTTTAAACACATTTTTAAAATAATCGTTTCTATACATCATCAAATTCATTATATTTAACAGTTGAAATAAAAAACTCAACTGAAAAAAATTCTATATGATTCTTCGCAGACCACGTTGATTATATATATATATATATATATATATATATATATATATATATATTTATATAATTATAATAAAGCGATGGCATGTGCTTTAAAATGTTAAATATATTCTAAAAGGGAAAAAATATTGGTATGTTGTCCCCCTCATTATGTGTATTTAAATAATATTGAATTCATTTTGTCACCATGCTTAAACTTTATACATTTATTGTTAGTTAATTTTAAGATATAAGAATGAATAAATTGAAACTAAGATTTAATGGCATAAGGCCCGAAAGAACAAAGGTTGTAGTTTTTCGGAAAACTGATCAAATGATAAAATACGCACTGCAAATATACCTTAAAAATAAAATACATTGATAAAATAGTATACTGCAAAACAAATACTTTCAAAAGTGTAAAAAAGTAGATGGGATGAAGGTTGTATGCATTAGATCAGACTTTTTGGAAAATTAGCGCCGTCTTTGCAAACTAAATGCAACGGCTACCGAAACATATCTATAAACACGCGAGAAAATAGATAACTGTCGCAGGAAAAATATTGAGATTAATTCGGACAGTAGATCAGGTTTATTAAAGCTCTTTTAGCAAACAGAGAATACAGTTGCTCATGTTTCCATCGACAATAGCGAATTGCGATTAAAATGGAAAAAGAAAAGACACGTTAGAATTTTCTAGAGAATACTAAAAAAAAAATTCAATTATGAATAAAACCTTAAATTATACAGCGAATCATCTATTGCTACAGAGAATAGAGTGAACCTCTTTGCCAACTTATAAACGCTTATAAATGGTAAGTGACGTAATAGAATCTGGTATTTAAAATAAGAGTGCCAAACAGCAATTTTTTAAAAAATTAAATTTTATCTATGCATTTTTGTAAAAAAATAAAATAATTAGTTTAATAAATATGCATTTGAAATTTATCATTGAAAATTAGTAATTATACTTATTATATTATTATCAGGGATATAATTATATATTTGTCATCACTATTACACTAGCAAAAACTAAACAGTAATAGTTATAGAAAAATTCTTTAGAGAAGTAAATAATTCTGAAGCTGAAAATTTATTAGAATCTTCAAACGCAAATATATCACTTATGCTCAAAAATATTTTTTTTCACTATTTCAATTGCGATTTCGAGGTCTCCTTTAAAATTTTATATAAATAAATATTGTGATTGAGATCACAAATATTTTTCTCATAACAGAGGTAAAAATTTTATGAATAAATAGGTATACAAATTTGATTAAATTAATAATCAAAATAATCAGATTTTTTTACGAAGTGAAAGTTTCCTTTACGGTAACGAGCATGATCTATCAAAATTCTTTTAAGTTTCAATCTTTCGAGTGATTGTTCCGGATTTTTCCGCATTTATAGATGAATGCTGTTTTAAATAAAAAAGATAATAAACAGTTTTCGCCACATTATTTAGTAGACAAAAGTGTGTAACAAGTAAATTACAGTATAATTTCACCCAGAGTCAGTGCTTGAAGGAATAAAAAGGATTCGTAAAGCGTATACATTTATGTTTTTTGGACAGTTCGTATTCAATTTGGTATTAGCCACCCTTTACTTTAAAAGCAAAGCTTTTTCGTAACAAAGAAAAGACACTTAAAATGTACACATTTTATATTGTAAAGTTCCTAAAAGACCCAGTAAAGTACCTAAAACTTATGTTATTTAACAAAATCAATTTTAGAAAAGATGGAGTCTTTAACTCTTTCAAAAAATTGCCACATTATTTACTAAATTGAAAAAAAAATTGAACATCTGTATGCGCTCTTAAAATTTTAAGTGATGATACAAAAATAATTCACGTTTCGCGTTACTATATAACAAGTGCATTTCCTAAGAATTTTCAGGCAAAATAGGGAAACATTTATTTGGTGTTGAAAAAATATTCATCCAAAGCAATTTGCAAATGAATAAATAAAGTAAAAATTCTCAGGACAGTTTTTAAGATTGATACCCCGCTTTCCTGCTGCATTCAAAATTTATTTGTGGAAGAAATGAAGTATATTTCATGTCAGAGTCAAAATGTATATTGTTTTATCAAGTTTGTGTGGATGACATTTTTAAGGAGAGAAATATGTGGTATCAATTTTATTTCGATAAAGAACAAACAGAGACTTTGCTATTTTTCACCTCAAAAGTCACTATTCATCTCATTTTTTATAAAAATATCAAAGCAAGAAAATAAATATACTATTTAATGATACTATACAGATTAAAAATTTAGAGTTCGTTGAACCAAATCATAGTATCAGGTTTATCCATATTATGGTACTTTTTAAACGTGCTTTCAGCTGTTCTCACACTATTGTGTTTCGACGTTTTAATACTTTTCCGTGATGTCATAGTGGTTATATCACTGAGAATTACTACCGCATTATCGTAATCATAACTTGTGAAAACCGTATAAGAACTGTCATTGTGAAAATTCTTTAGTCTGATTTGTGCTAGCTTGTATTGGAAGTTAGGGAATTCGGCACTATTCTGAATATATCAGTAAAAACGTAAATACACAATTTAACGACAATACACAATTAGAAATTTAGGAGTCTGCTGATGCAAAACATCGTACTAGGTTTAATCGCTAGGCGTATCATATTTCTTAAACTTGCTTTCGTGATTCTATAGTTCTAACTGTATAAAAATATGGTTCAAGTTTACATCTTAAAAATATTTGCGTTATTTTCAACTTATTACGGATTAAAGTGTCAATATTTAACCGGAATTGCACAATATTTAAATTTCTGAGAATTACTGTCATGTTATAATAATAAAAAATTTTGAAAACCATATGAAAACTGTCATTATGAAAAACCTCCAGAGTGAATGGTACTAGCTTGAGTGAGGAATTAGACCAGTCAGCCATTTTGAATACATCAGTCAAAACATTAATCCATCGTAAAAATATATCAGCATAAACATCAATACTATCGCATTTAAGCTTGCTTTCATCATATTATAGCGCTGACTATACGACAATATGGCTCCATTTAACACCATAGGAGGTTTATACAGTTTTAACCTTATTATGATTTTAATTGTTAATATTTTGCAGTGATTGCACAGGGATTATATCACTGAGAATAATTGTCATATTATCGGAATCTTAATTAGTGAAAAGAAGATAAGAACTGTCAGTGAAAAAAACTTTTAGACCGATTGGTATCAGCTTGAGTGAAAAGTTAGGACAGCGGTACTATTTTAAATAAATTAGGAAAATACCCATTTTAACGAAAATACCCAGGTAGGAGTCGCCTGAACCAAAACATGGTGATAGGTTTATCCGTAATATCATCTTTTTTAAACTTTTTGTTATAATACTATTGCTCACGCTGTACGAAAGCGTGGTTTATCTTAGAGCGATTTAAGCCATTTTCACTTTATTATGGTTCAAGGTGTCAAAATTTAACAATGATTGCACATGATCCGCAATGTCTCAGGGGATAGAGCGCTCGCCTTCCAATGCGGCGAAACAGGCTCGAATCCCAGTCGATACGAATTCTGCATCCGACTAGCACCGACCACAGTGAAATATCCTCAGTGGTAGAAGGATCATGGGTTAGAGTCCCCTTGCCATCAGACTAACAGTGGCCAGTGTTCTCGTGGTCTTCCTCTCCATGTAACGCAAATGCGGGTTAGCTCCATCAAAAAGTCCTCCACGAAGGCAAATTTCTCCCAATACTTAATCCATGAGTTCCCTTGTCTTCTGGATTGAGTTCAAAATTACAAGGCTCCGGAGTTGAACATTAGTAGTCGTAAACACATAAAATTGGGTCGTAAACCCATAAAACTCCACCCTGTCTCTGGCTGATGGATGCTAGTATCTAACGGAAATTAATGCGGCCAGTGCTCAACACTAACTGCATTGCCACCATATTGCCGCTGTTATTGATATTAATGGGCCGTAACCTTTATGCCTTTCTAGGAAGACAACTCTTATTTTGGGAGGGCTTCGTTTTCTTTTCCGATATTATTGATCCACTCTGAAGTGGTTTTACTGAGAATTTAAATGAATTAAATGTGGGCTAAAATGGCGCAGGGCTGATTGTCTAAGAGTGAAACGGGCTCGAATCCCAGTCGATACGAATTCTGCATCCGGCTTGCACCGACCACAGTGCTGACATGAAATATCCTCAGTTGTAGACGGATCATGGGACAGAGTCCCCTTGCCATCAGGCTAACCGTGGCAGGTGTTCTCGTGGTCTTACTCTCTATGTAAAGCAAATGCGGGTTGATATTAGTTGATATTGATATTACTGAGCCGTAACCTCCATGACTTTCTAGGAAGACAACGCTTATTTTGGGAGGACTTCGTTTTCTTTTCCGATATTATTGATCCACTCTGAAGTGGTTTTACTGAGAATTTAAATGAATTAAATGTGGGCTTAAATGGCACAGGGCTGATTGTCCAAGAGTGCATATTTCTTTTTTCTCTAAAAATTCAATTAAATAATCTTAAATATACCTTAAGCATTTATAAGATAGAATTTTATAAAAAATCGAATATTGTGACTATTTTATACACTTTTAGATCAGGTCTCAAAAAAAAATTAAAGCAAGACAAATATTTCCTTTCTTAATCTTTCATTGAATATGCAGTAACATATTCTCCGAAGTCTGCAATCTGCCTTTAGGGCAATCGGAGATTAATTTCACTGTTTAATTCAAACAGTCTTTTCCAATTCAATTTTCTTTTTACAAAGTTTCTGTAACTAATGCCAGCATTCGCTACACGTTAAGCAAGGATATGTGCATTTGTTATTCTATTTTGCGCTGAAATGGAAAAGTAGAGTCGGAAATTAATTCCCAATGGAATGGTTTCTCACCCGCAATCAAATTCTCAGTCGTTGTTTAGCGTTATTTATCAAAGCAGCAGTTTAAACGAAAATTTGGTTAGCTAATAGCATCACTATATGCGAGTTTCGGTCTCCGGCTCATTCGTATGCTTCAGGAAGAGGTGGGCGGGGGAAATGAAAGATAATTTAATTATAGTTCCGATCGTTGAAACGTATCACGAAGCCCAACTCTGAGGAATAGAAGTCAGCTCGTTAATACTAAATAAGCAGGGATCCTTTTCAGGTACCCGGATGAATTCATCGCCGTTTTAGATTACTGAGGACGTGTAGATTTCGTCACAGCTCTGTGAGTCCATGTTATTGTTCCATTTAGGAAGTGTCTGGATGGTTTGTTCCATCACGTCAGTTGTGGTCAAACGCTGACCTAGCCCTTGAGGGCACAGGGAAACGAAAAGTCAACAGGGAATTTCCTGAGTTGAAGAATTCCCTAATTTTAATCACGGAGTAGTTCTAGCGGAGAAATTCCTACAAACTCATTAAAGAAGGATTACAGAAACATGATGTATATTGTTTGGATACATTGAAATTCTTTCAGACAGGGAATGTTGCTATTGATTAAGTAATCATAAATGTTTGGACGCGCGAGTTTCGTAAAATGTAGCCATTAAAATAGGATTTTTAAGTTTGTGATTGTGTACAATACCCAATGAAAATTAAAAATAGTTTTCGAAAATAAACTATGCATGGTTTGAAGTTATTATCCCAAACAAATTTCCATGGGGTTTAGAAATGCATTATTGGTTTTATCGGTTATATAAAATCAATAAATGGGAGAGAAAAAACTTTTTATAGCTTAGATCTACAAGCTAAAGGGACATTGATATTAATTTTGTTTTCAAAATATTTTGTTCTCTAAAACTACTTTTAAATGCAAGTTCAACTTTTCAATTTCGAGTTTACGTTTTAAATACTTATTCTTGTTGACATTCTTTTATCGTTCTATAGTTTGTTGTATATTATATTTTATATGTACCAATTGTTTGTATTCCCACCCTCTATACGAGGGGTATCATTACTCTGTCAAATCACTATCGCTGTATATTTCTAAAAATAAGACAAGTGATACTTCTGAAAATAAAATTTAAAAAAAATAGTGACGCTAAATGCTTTAATGCGTGCATGAAACGATTTAAATTTGTTGCTAATTATTATTGTTGCCTTTGAACTGCTGATGACACGGGTAGACTTTTTTTCTGTACCCAAGGAGTGTTTTTTTCTTCTTCTACATAAAATTTGAATATCATTGAAGCATAAGAAAACGTTTCCTTGAATTTTTGAACGCCTAAAAAGTTTTAAAAACATTCCAATGTACTCTCTATGCCACAGAAACATATCTTTCCATACACCAAATATCGAAAATTTACTATTTAAACAAATTTCAGAATATTTTTAAGTTTTTTCAGACTGCTTTTAATAATTGTAATTTGTAATTATGAATTTACCTTTTTTCTTCGTAAGACTCACCAACATAATTAAAATTGCATAGTGTTATTAAAAATATTTAAAGAATGGGAAAAACTCAACCTTATATAATAGTTCTTATTGTAAATATTCTAAAAGAAATCGAATTCATGCGCAGAAAAAAAGTAAAAATAATTTATTATCAGGAATAAATTCTGCCACATCAGCTTTTTCTTCACAATCAGCAGCTTGCGTTAAGAGTAAAATAAAGATATAAACTAAAACGAAGGATAAATTGTTTGAAGAAATAAATTGAACACTTAGATTCACTAAAGTGCAGGAATGACTCATACAATTCTTAACTTATCTTCTTAAACTTAATATTTTGTTGAATATAATAATAGTAGTTAAAAAATAAATAAAGCGACCCTGAGCTAGAAATGTATTATAATTTTTCAGAAGAAGTAAAGTTTTTTTGAAATTATTCCACAGTAAACTGTAAATATTTTTAGTGCAATCTCAGCTGTAAAATTACTCTAGTTTTTTTTTTTTTTGCAGCAGTCGTGAAGCAATTTTTTAAGTAGTCTTTAGTTGTTGTTTAAAAAAGTATTGTAATTTATTCAAATACACCTTGTGATGCCACAATAATCATTACATATTTCCTACCTTTTAACATTTCTACAATTACTGAAACTTATTTTTCTAATTGTTATTAATAAATTATATTCAAATTAAATCTATTAGTCAGTTTTTTTATAAAAGCGATCATAAAATAGTTTATTCCTTTTTTATAGATCAATATAGCGGCTAATTTTTTTATTTCAATACTAATGTAAACTCATTAATTCACTGTTGCGCCAAATCGAAGACAAAAATTTATTTAAAACTCTTTATTATTAATTTCTTACAACAAATATGTTTCAGTTAAATGGTTATATGTACTAATTCTCACAGTCTTGTTGGCGATTCGTGATCACCAAAGTATTTTCAAACCTAATATTGATTATGGGGGGTTGGCTTTATTTTGGCTGCGTTATCTTTCGATATTTCACCAACCATGGATTAAATATATATTTTTTAGTATTTTTATTTGAACCTTAATGAGCATGAGAGTTATAGAACTGGCTGTTTTTAAAATACTTCTTAAAAGCTTAAAAAACGAGAGACAAATCCAAAAGCTAAGGCGAAAAACACAGGAGATGCATATCGACTTTTGTGCTGTTATATATTTCACAGAAAAATCGGTTAAATTAAAATTTATTTAATTGTTATTTTACCATATTCAACAAAAACTGACCAATTACCATAAAAAGATTATATTAAAACTCTAAATTGCGAGAAAAATTGTTTATTGACTGTTTACAGCTAATACTGTCCAACAACCAGAATTTCTTCCGTGCCAATCAAACACCTATAATGAAGAAACTTATTTACTCGCAGCAGGGTGAATACTATTGCTGAGAGGACTAGTATTTCGACATCACGACCAGCTAAACGGGGACTTAAATCCCAGTATTAAAACTACAATATTCCCTCTATTCCTTGCACACATGAAGAGTTTTTATATTAAAACTCCCCAATCGTTGACCCTGGATTCTTAGAATACGAAATTATCAATCGCGCATAGATGGCAACACTATAGAGCTGTTTGAAGCTAAAAACGTCTTTTATTACTCACTAGCCGCCTAAGGCGGCCAGCTGTCCGCCACGCTGAAGGTTTTCACAAATAAAGTTTTTTAAAACATAGTGGACAAAGATTAGAAGATTTTAAAGATTAGTGGACAATTAAAGTGTTCCTGTCCAGCAATTTTGTCTTCATATCCAGTTCTGCTGCAGATGTGTTATAGCTCTTGAGGATGTTTGAAATTACATAGCTACAACGCTTAAGAAAAAAAAACTAAAATGCTAAATACATGAAAAGAACACGAAAACGAATAAATTTTTTATGGTATCAATTTCTATTTCTATATAATTTTTTATGGTATCAAATTCTATTTCTATATCTGTTACGTCAAGCACTCAGTTATTATAATTTGATCTAGTTGTGCTTGTATAATTTTGATCTAGTTGCGCTTTCTACGTCATTTTGTTAACATCGTTTGGTTTGTTATTTAACATCGTTTGGTTTGTTATTTCTAAGTTAACTTTCAAAAAATTGGCTGGCATCAGCATTTTTATTCTTTAAGTTGTTTATTTTTTCTTTTGGAATTGGGTATAATATAGCTACGTCACAGGTTGTGTTGCTCCTACTAAATTTAACCCATGAACGGCATTTTCTGCGAGCCTAACTTCAAGCCACAAATAAACAAACGAAGTGTTCGATCATTCAAATAGCTGCTCGCCAGATTTTATTGCATTATAAAGAAAAGTTATTGAAAATAAATACAACTAAATAAACAACAACAACTAAAACAAATAACAACAACTACTAATAACAATAACTAAATAAACAATAACTAAATTCCATTCGTTTAGCATTGCGTCATATGTTGTTCCTACTAAATCGAAGTAGTTGTGTTTTTTTCATATTATACCCAATTCGTTCCTTTTTAGCGAAATGTTTTTCAACCTAATCGAATTCTTTGCCGACTGTTCTCTATATATATAAAGAAAATAAAGTAAATATTTTTAAAGTGTTGTGAAAAGAATTTTTAGTTGTACAAAGTACTACAATATCGCTATAAAAATTATCGTCTTCGCTTAAGGAAAAAAAAATAGAGCGTGGAAAGAAGAAGAAAAACTTATTATAACAATTATGAACAGCGACAAATATATCAAAGCGAAGCGTTCTATTTACGTATCGAATATGTTGCCACATTTTTAATACAAAAGTTAAACTTTTCTCCACTTTAATAGATGAAAACTAATGCGAACTTTACAATTAAATTATTAATTCCTTCGTATATTATTGATTTAAGTTGTCGAAAATTAATATTTCAATTGTGAGGTTCGCATTAGCATACATTTATAAGAGTGGGGAAAAGTATATGCATTTTTTAATAGTTTTTTGAATATGGCTCTTTGAAGACGAAAAAGCAGACGAAAAGCATAGACTTACAAAATGACTGATAACTAAATAACTAATCAAAATTTTTGAAAAAGAAAAAAAATACTTCTTCATTATGTCAAAACACAATTATGGGCCGAGTTTCGTGCCCGGGCGAGGCTTCTGGGGCGATATATTGTGATTACAGACACACACACACACAGCCGCGTTTATTATTATGTATAGATGTATAGATTTATCACGATAAATGGATCGCTGGTTACTTATGCCACATTCCATGGTTTATATGAAAAATTTCAACCAGAACCCAACTCCAATATCCATTGTCTGGCTCCTGTGTCAATGCAACTATTCATTTACAGAGGAAAGTTTTAGATTAATATAATTGCATATTTCAGATTACTGCAATTTACAAACTGTAGAAATTTTGCTGCTCTTTCGCCACCAGAATCATGCATCAGAATCGGCTAAATCCCCACAGTCTTCAAACTGCATTTTTAAAAAAAAATTTCAGTTGCTTATTTTTAGCTGGGTTAATAAATAATATTTTCTTAAAACCTGTTTTTATCATTATTATTTGGTGTCATCCCGTGTCTTACAGAACTATCTTCCTTTTAGATAAAGAAATATTATAACCTTTCCCCACCGTTTTTAAGTCAAGTATTAAGTCATGCATGGTCTAAGTATTATACATAAAAACTAATATATCTCTTCTTAGCTTCAATACGGAAGACATTAAGCTACCCTTACTTTATTCAGATTCTAATAAAAAAATCGAATTGCAAAAGCAACTCTTTCCAGTGTATACTACTTGCTACTCCCGATGGATATAAAGTATGGAATATATGCCCTTTTTTATATTGTAGGTCAAAGCAACATTTCTTGAAAACAACTCTAGTTGGTTGTTGACTTACTAGCTTCTTTTTATTCATGCATAAATGTCAGCTGTTTGTAAGAGAAATCTGAAATGAAATTTCTTAGAAAATGTTGAAGAAGTTATTTATATATTTGTACATGAATACCTAAATTTTATTTTTAAAAAATGCTATATATGTTTCCTTATTAAAAATGTGGCGTATTATGTATGGGACTAAAACAGTTTACTTATAATGCTTTGCAACGACAAATATTGTTAACCCACTCACCATTAAAAGTTACTTAAATGTCTAAGATGAGATTATTTTAATCCTATCTGTAATGTACGATATTTTTTATTATATACATGGTATATATGTATATTTATGCGGCATTTGGCATATATTTTTATTATTATGAATCAGACTTCCTTTTGGAACTGGGGAAGTAATTAAGAATAAATATAGTTTTTATGTAATAGTTTTTAATTATAAATATAGTCAATAAAGCTCTTTGTCTTTACTAATTAAAATTAATATGTATGAATAAAAATATATTTAACATATCATGATGGTAGAGAGGAAACAAAGAAAAGAGAGGAAAAAACATATAGTTTATTAGTAAAGTAGTAGTTTAATGTTATTTAAATTACCAATCAGGATTTGCCAGCTTTAAAGTTATCAAAAAAAACTATTTCAATCAAAATATAATTTTTTTTAAAGCTAAAATAATTAATCCAAGTGAGATATAAACCATTCCGAATGATATATGATCATAGTTACATGTCGTTGATAATTTTTTTTATTTAATTTTTATTGTAACAAGCATTCTGCATTCATTTTATTAAAATTCTTTTACTTAAAATCATAATAGTTATATAATTTATTTCGAAGTGATTTATGTTTCTTTTTTAAAAAAGTATCGACTTTGAAAAAAATAAACAATGATGACTGAGAAGCAATCATGAGAGACGTTAAACGAAGCGAGGGAAAAACAAAACCTCCCAATTGAAAAAACAAATTCCTAGTTTGCAGTTTTCATTCACTCTGTGATTCTTAGGGCTACAGGTTAAAGTATTTATTCTTATTAAAATATAAATTTAATATAGCATCTGAAAATTTAAAGAATTGAACAGAAGAAGATTAAGCTATTCAGGAGATTAAAACGGAAATCTGTTTTAAGAAATGAATAAGTGTGAATCTGAAATATAAATAATTATACAAGGACATAATTAGTGTTTAAAATTTTTAGCATGTCTCAAGTGAAGAAATAAATAGAAACTGAGTCTTACAGGTTTGCAAAATTATTGTTATGTGACAATCAGAAACCTGTCTTAGCAAGAATTAATATCTAATCTATAACAGTTATAAAACAAATTATTCTAACATATATCTTAATAGAAGTAATAACGACTAATTTTGAGTATTGTCACAATAACTTTTTGCAAATTTGAATGATTATAACACCGCATTATTTTCCCATCAGCACGATAAAATAAACATGATTTTTTGTTGCAGATATTTGGCAACGGAAAGATTTGTTTTGGCTGTCGATTCTCTTTCTTAGTAGAAAGAGGACAAAGAGTTTGTGGCTTCTTATCAGATTTATAAGGATCTTTTCATTTCCAGGGACAATACCCCGTGGCACTTTACAAAGCTATTTCTTTCAAAGAAGCAAACACATCACACCAAGAAAAAATATCTGAATAGGTCGATAAAAGTAAGAAACATTCAAGATAATGACTACCAAAAAATTTTTTTATTTCATATTTTTTATTGTACTTTTATTACTATTATAAGTTAATATTTATTTATTTTGACTCATAAATCATATAATCATCAAAGCTAAGATAACAATGACACTTGGTAAAAAAATGTAAAAATAGTTTCTTACAAGAATATTAATCATTTTTTAAGGATAAATTTATATTTTTTAGGCCACAATAGTAACTAATGGCTTGGGAATAATACATATGTTATATATTCGAACAATTGTGTTAACACCTCTTGTAAGATATATGAAAGCATAAAGAGTAAACAGTTCAAATGTAAAAATGTTAAGTAATTAGAAATTATTAAGTAATTTTCGAAGAAATTTTTTGAATGTTGTAGCAATTTATTTAATTATTAGGATTGTATTCAAGTCTCTTTTTAAAGGAAGAACACATTCGTAAATAATAATATAATAGCTCGTGATAATCTGTAATTCTATTAGATTGGATCGTATGTTGAGTTTGATTGTACAGAATCCAGAATAGGCTATTCAACGCAAAACTTAAGCGAAATTGCGTGTTCTAAGTGGACGTGTTAGGCAGTGCTGATCTGATTATATATTTAATAATATTAGCGAGATGTGATTTCTGCTCCAGGCTCACACCGACCACAGTGCTGACGTAAAATATCCTCAATGGAAAATGGATCATGGTTACTCCCCATACTGTTGGAGTAACCATGACATGTTTTTGTCATTTTCCTTCCCATGTAACGAAAATACGAGATAGTACTATCACAAAGTATAGCATGAAGACTAGTTTGTCCCAATGCTTGATCCAGGAAATTCCTTGTCTTCTGGATTAGGTTCAAAATTACAAGGATACAGAATTGATAGTCGTAAACTCAGACTTGGGTTAGCTGGTAAATGCCGGATATAAAACGGATATGAATAGGATATTGGGGTATAACCATTCCTTGTTTGCTTGAAGTAGTAACAATCATCCGAGATAATAATAGTTTTGTACTGAAAGCTTTGATTATAAACTTTGAGATTTTCATCTTTTTTTCTTCTTGTTAATGTAACATGTTTTATTCCAGCAAAATTTGTACAGATTTTATTCCAACAAAACAGTTGCTGGTAAAGTTAAATTGAATAAAATATTTTTAAAAAAATTACAGAACAAAATTTTAATACATTAAAGTGAGCATACTATATTTTAATGAAATAAGGATACTTTTTCCTTTCCATTTCTGATTTAAAACTAATAATGCGTCCTTTTCATTAGATTTGGACACTCGACATGCCATGGTGAAGACAGTAATGTCTGCTGTAGAGAAAATTGCGTCACTGAATTTAGCAAGCGAATCTAATTTCTCACCAAGGTGAAATAAACTTTATTCTTCAATCTGAAGTGGCATTTGTTGTTTTAACCGAAATAAACCAGCTGAACTGATTCTTTTACAAGGTTTTAAAAAGAGGGCAGAAATAAATGGTTAAGATTCGATAGACGAAATAGTTTGTAATGAACGCATCACTATGATTGTTTTTATTAAACGAATGTCTTTAAAGTTGTTTTGTTCAGAACAAAATTATCAAGTTTTTATTTTTTATTTTTCTTATTCGTTTATTTTTATGGTATTCATGTAAACTTTTAAAAGTATTTATGTCCTTATTTGATATCGTTTTCTTACCTATTGTTTTTAATGAAAAAATGATAAAAAATAAGTAAAAAAAAGCTTTCCAAAACAAATAACGATAATTCGAGAAACGAATACTATTTAATGAAACATTTCCCCTTACTATTCTAAATGAGTTTTTATTTTTTAAATATTTGTATAATATATTTCGTTTTAAAAAAATAAGTAGAAATGAACTTGAAATATATATCGCTGAGTGTAATGTTGTATGGAAAGGAAATAATTTTTAAAAGCATGAACGCATTCAGTTGGATAATTGTTGATTTCCTGATTTAAAACTATTATAAAAAACAGATGCTTATTAAGCTTTATATTTAAAAATATTTTTTTTGAAACGCGCTTAAAATACATCTAAAAAAAACTAAAATGTTTATAAGAAGCTGTTGAAAGCTGTTACGATTTTGCTTGAAAATAATTGTATTTATACCTTATTTTTATGAAACTTCTTTAAATTAATTTTCTTATTGAATGCTTCAGAAGTTTCATTAGAAGTTGTTTTAGAGACTCAAATACCTCTACATAAAACAATAAAAGTGCACTGATTTAATTCCAAGCAAATGTAGCAAAAATTACGATTTAACTCACTAGAACGAGTACAACAATACATTTTAGATTCTTCTAACAGTCGTTATTTTCTTTAACCTTTCTAGCAAATTTAACTAAATTATTTCCGTTTATAAAATAACTGAAATAAAATATTCCTGAAACGAACATTTAAATAACAGTAACAACACTTATTCAAAATAATCTTGTTGTGTAATGAATTAAATTTATAATGGCTGGTGAGCCACTTCACGTGTAGGTTTTTCTTGCTCTGAAGATCACCGGAGATATTATATTAGAGTAAATTCCAATCAATAACAAAAATATTTGTTACGTTATCGTATTATTAATATTAGTTCCGATTTCATAAATGTTAAACATATTCATCATAACTGAGTGCATATTTTACAATATTTAAATTCTGATTAAAATCAAGTCAAGGCATTGCTTTTATTTCATTCGTTTACATTTGTTAATATTTTCCTCATATTCAAGTATGCATAATTTGTATATATTCAATTATTTCTGAATCAGTAATATTCTAAAAAAAATTATACAGTTTTATCAATATCGGATTTCGATTGTAATAATAAAATTTACAGCTTTCAATTACAATTAACACGTTCGCATGGTTACAAAAAATATTGCTTAGTCAATTAATTTCGATGATATGTGGAAATATTAAATTTGACAATATTTATATAATTTTGAATATTGAATTTGATAATATTTGCTATTATATTGCACTACTATTTACATCAGAGTTCATTATTTTGATCAAATTAAATCCAGTGGTGACAAAATCTCTGATACCCCATGGCTAAGTATTGGCGTTTCGCACTCTCTGCCACAGATCCGAGGTAGTGTCGTCGGAACGGACAAAGTTGACTCTGCCTTTTATCCCTTCAGTGGATCGATAAAATAAGTACTAGACATACTTAAGGGTTAAACACTGGGGCCCTATGTGGGGCTTTTGCCCTATTTGGAATATCACGCGCTGAATTTATTTTGAATGTATGGTGAATATATGGCTGAATATATGGTTTTGGCACACACACGATATATTTTATAAATATTTGTCAATATTGAATATTAAAATGAAAGAAAAGTTGCAGATAGGAATTTGAACCTCGAATATTTCACTAGCAAATGTCAATAAAACTTATTTTTTTCAATAAATTAATGCCAATAAATAAATTTTTACATACGATAATTATTAACTATCTCTCCACCTTGCCCATTAACTCTTGTTGACAGGTTCTTGCAGGGTAAAATAACTTTTTTTTCGAAATAAATTGTGAAAAACTGTTTCCAACCATGTAATTATAATTTTAAGATGCGTCCTTCGATTTTTAAGTAATAAATTTGTTTACATCTCTGCAGTTTTCCAAATTTTATCCTTTGAGTAGTAGCTTTTAATTAAAGTTTAATTACGTAATATGAAAGAATAGTTCGTTATGAAACAATTCACTAAACTAATTACCCATCATTAATTTATAGGCCATCCGTCGCATCCTCACAAATTCAAAAACATTTGTTAAACTTCTTCAAACGCTAGATAAAACTCGAAATAAAAAGAGATTTGATATCCAGTTCCTTTTTTTATTGGTTTAATTTCTTGCACTTCATTCGTCGTTCCTCGAAGTATTTCACACGCATTCAGGGTGAAAAGATTCTTAAATTGAAGCGTGCTGTGTCTTCGGAATTCGATAGCTGCATCTCACTTTTATGACGATGCTTCTGTCCGTCCGGCCTCCTTTTCTTCCAACATCGGACAACTTCCCCACTTCTTAAATAGACTATTGGATAAGCATGGCTTTTTTTTCTTCCTTATTTCGTACCATCAACCCTATTCCAGGATAAATCCGCTTTTTACTTGAAAACCGTTGAAGGGGAATAAAAAGTGGTAAGAAAAAAACGGAAATAAAATAAAAGATTGTGAATAGGGAGAGAAGGAAAATAAATACACGTAATATATCTATAAAAAGAAGGAGGAGAAAAGAGTAGGAGAAAAAGCAGATATCTCCTACTAGGAGTACTCGGGTGCTATTGCAAGATGGGAACATGTGATTGTAGAAGATTCTCCTTGCTGATAGAGGGGAGGAGTTCTGCTGAACCCTGTTCAAACCAGGAATCGAATGAAACCGGCAGACTAAGAAATAAAAAAGTATATATCTTGAGAAGATGGTTGAAGAGAAAAAGATCGGGAAAAAAGCAAGAAAAGGGGTACGGGGATAAGAAAAATGAGGATGGAGAGCGGGATTGAAGAGCGGCGGGACCACGACTCGGGTATATCTCTCTCTGTTACAAGGACTCAATGATTGGTCTCTTTCTCAACTTCTGAACATATAGAAGAGGAAAGTATGGACGAAATAAAAAACGCGTCTTTTTTGAAGATGAGAGGCTATACTTTTTTTTTATTCTAAAAGACAGGAATAGTAAGAACAAGCTCAAGAAAGGAACTTTCATACTTTTATAGCCATATTTATTCGCAGTCGTTCTTATGCCACAATACCCCGTGTTCCTGTTGGGATCTGGGAATGTAACTCGGTATAATTATGGTCTTTCTGAAAGAACTAGTACACAATATTTTGGAAAACTTAAAGATCTATATTTTGAATCGGAAAGTCTGGAAAAGTAGCAGACCAGTAATCATAGGATATTTTCGAATATTTCTTTTGTTTACTTGGAAAAATTTCCTCGATATCTTGCCAAGAGAAAATTAAGTAACTGTCATTATTTATTTTTGAATTCAGAAAAATTTTGCATACATTGTTCAAAATTTTCTGTTACTTAATATATTTTTTATAATTTTTTTTAATTTTTTTAAATTCATAACTGTCACGAACAGCCGATCCAATTTTGAGTTTTCTACAATCAAAGTTTAACTCCATATCCTTGTAATTTTGAACTAAATACCGGAGACGGGGGAATTCCTTGCTCAAGTATAGGTGAAATTTACTTTAGTGGAGGCAGCTCGCATTTACGTTACACAGAGAAGAAAACCTCGAAAGCCCCCATGGTTAGACTAACAATAAGGAAGGGTCGATGGAATAAGAGCAACTAGACGTTGTCTTTGTATTAATCAAATATTCTCTGAATTCACTCTTAGTATAAAGAATATAAATCCCATGAGTAACTACCAGTTTTCTGCACATTGTTTGCTGAATTATTAAGGATGGGGCCTTTTGGAAACCTCTCGTTTTTTTCCCTGCTCCATAATTTAAAAAAAGATATTAATTTACCAAAAGTAATGAGAATTTCTTAATTTCCATTATTTGATGCAACATAAGCGCATTTTCAATCTTCCAAGTGTCAGTCTTTTAGAAACGTAGATGTAGAACCGTATGCCTTGAATGACGGAAAGGGGCTGAGTGACCCCTAAGATATTTTTGTAGGTTTCTCTTAACTCCAGATAGGATCGGATATAAGTTACCCAAAGGTATAAGGTACTATAGTTTTAATAAAAAAAACGAGCGCATTCAAACTAGTCTTCAGTAATTATTTGTAGAATAAATCACAATGGTTTAAAGTCAGTAAAGTAAAAATGACTATCAAATATTTTCGCTTAAATCAAATATTTTCGTTAACCAAACCAAATAAAATACCACAGGATTTTGAAGTTAGAGCCTCTAATATATTTTTTTTATTAAATTAATCATGGTTATATTTTCATATACTAAATGTCTAATTGATGTACTCACAAACAATTTGAGAAGAGTAGCGCTCTCCCCATCAGACTTTTTAGATAAATAGAAATGTGCAGTTTCTCAAGAGCTAAATTACTAAAATATTTTCTGGTGCTTAGACTTGTTCAATTCATTGGCGGCCGTCATTTTTCTTTTGAGTTTAATGTCATTTTTTATTTATTTTCCGTACATAAATCCATTGAGAAAGTGATGTTATATAAAAAAAGGAACACGTAAGAAGTATAAGGATGGAAGGCAAGATTGAAAAACAAGTGACTGTGAACCTGGCATCTCCATCAAAAATATTCTAAATTACTATATTTTTCTCCAGCCTTAAATTTTCTATGTATGATGGACTTTTCATACATCGGTTCAAAGTTTTCAACGTTTGGTTATAATATTGAGCACTGTAACATTCAGCTTGAAATTTACCTAGCAATTAAAAGACCTTTTGGATCAAGTATTGCAAGAACTTGCCTACGTATTAAAGCTAACCAATATTTGTGGTACATTGATAGGGAAACCACAAAACTCTCCAACGTAATAGTAACTTAATAGTAACGATAGGTTTCAGGAAACGGTCGTAAAAGTGCCTATTTTGCCCAATACACATATTTCATTAGAGCTGACATATAGTTTAAAATAAACTAACTATCTACAGTTACCTTAAAAATATCCTGGTTCTGCCATCTGGTGTGTGAAAGTAGAAATAAAATGTTTTCCGGGCAAAAGAAATGAATTAGTTTTATTCCTATTGGCACGCTTCTGCTGAACACTCCAGCCCGGAAATTTCACGGGAGCGAGAAATAGAGGGCGAAACCTCACCCCATCATTTTCACGGGGGCTAGAAGGAAGGGGTTAATCTATTAGCAAGTTCAGTCTAGCCCATGATCTGCCTACCACTAGGAATATTTTGTATTGACACTCACGTCAGTACAACAAGAAAGCAGTATAAGAATTGCTCAGCCACCGTTTGATCTGAACCTGGGTTTTTAATTGGAAGTGTCGCTTTTTCTTGAATAATTCAGGCAAAATTACCATTATTTATCTAATTTATAAATCATATCTCGGATCTATTTTTATTTTCAGATCTGTATTATTTTCAGATATAATTTTGCTTCGTTATTAAAAGGTAAAATAATAAAAAAAAATAGTTACAAACAAAGCAAGTCCTGTTAAGTAACACGTGTCAAATTTTAATTTAATAAAGAGACCCCAAATTCCTATTGAACTAACAATTTAAAAATACTGCATCTGTGGTAAGCGCTTCAGTATACAAATGTTAAAATCGGTAAAAAAAATTTTTAAGCTAAACGTATTTAAGATTGCGTCGTATAACGCTATATCCTTGAGAATCATGCATTTCAGAGTTCGGATATCGATATATGGAGTAATTTAATAAAAACAAATACTATATTAATACTCTCTCTAACGGAAGAGATCAAAATCGCAAGGGGCATCGGATTAAATTGTAAGGGATCGGATCGGATTGATCCTTCTCAAAAAATTATTATGCAAATTTAGAAAAGTTTAGATTATACGATACTTCTCAATAAAGTTTTTAGAGGTTTAAGGAACCTACAATAAATTATAAATAGAAAATTGCGTTTTTGAACACCCTGTATTAAAATCTAAGGAAACTAATTAGCAATTAGTAACAATTATTTCAGTTATTATGTGCGATTATCGCACAAAATTTCAACTATTTATGGATCAATGGGCATTTATATTAAAAAACTAATTTTTTTGTTCTAAGTTTTTTTTGCTCAAAATTTAGTTATATTCAACAAAATTAAGCAAAACTCTTGTAGCAATTAAAAGTTATTAACAAAATTATTGATATTCTTAAGATATGAGCAATTAAAAATAGTTCTTCACATGCATGGAAAAAATAGTACTTTTTTTTCTGCATTTTGCAGAGAATCGTATTTTGCAGCTCATAAAGAATGTCCGATTTTATAATTTTAAAAATTTAAGAAGTTTCAAGCAATTTTCTAAGTAGTTATTTTACTTCTTTAAAAGAAACTAAAGATGATAAGGGATTTTTCGCAACTTTCAATTTGTACTATTAAACAAGATACATTAAAAATGACAACGGCACTGTTTGGGATTATCCTCCTAAAAAGCATTTTTTCTTTCACATGTTTTCATTCCTTATGCAATCATATTTCAGTATAAAAACATTTATTACAAGGTATTATCATTTTTTATTTAATTTTGTCTTATGATACAAAAAAGATGTGTCGAAAACCCCTTATTATTTTTTTCTTTTTAAAAGTAAAAAATAAAAAAAAACTGCTTAGAAAATTGCCTGAAACTTTTGAAATTTTTACGATATACAAATCGAATTTTTTTTCATTAGATGCCAAACACGATTCACTACAAAATTAAGAGAAAATATATATATATATATATATATATATATATATATATATATATATATATATATATATATATATATATATATATATATATATATATATATATATATATATATATATATTCTCTTTTCAATATTACGATATTCTCTTAAGCAATAAACCACTGTAAAACAGTTTTTTTCCTAATTTCTTCTTTATTTTCTCCATGTAATAATGGTTTTCAAATAGTGCACAAAATCTTATTTCATCAACTTTTGTTATTTTTTCATTTTATGATTACGCCATTTTTCCATTTTCCAAATCTTAAATATTTTAAGAAAAGAAAAACCTTTTCTGCACAACTACGCAATAAAAGAGTTAATTTTATGTAGTTTTCTCTTTCTTACATTTTACTGAACAATGCGATAACATTCAAAACTATTAATAAACACGTGCATGTGATAAAAATTCTAAATATTTAATTTAATTTCATTACACTATTTAATTACTCGAAGATAAATCTTATAGTACGAAATATCTTAACAAAGTATACTCTGCAGGATTCAATGTTCAATCCTATTACTCAGAAGTGTTTTCAAAATCAATTCAGGTAGTAGCCTTTTAATTGCGATATTATTGAATACCTTTGACTACATTATATCATAAATAATGTACTTATAACTCATAGAATTTACAAATACGGTGCTAGCACTTCAATCAGAATAGTAATTTAGCCAGGGTTAAAGAGCTTCCACCTGGGCTTTGAGTGCAGCTCAGAGCAATTTAGAGGAATTTAATGTGGGAGCTAAGTTAAATCTTCCGAAGGCGCCTTTAGTTAATCTGTAGGGAATAGATGCTTAGGCGCGATTCAACAGTGCCTTTCTGGTAAGGGTATTCTCGCTTAGCCTTATGCCTAGAACCAAGCAATTACAGTTTAAGTAAGTTAGTGGTAAGGTGTACAGAGTTATGTGAGTTTATCTTAAGTTAATTCGTGAGATTTACTCGCATGTAAGCATATAATGTTAATTATATAAATTAAAACTATTTTAAACATTATCTCATCGCTTCATCGCTTTAAAAATTTTGTCAAAATATTTATGAAACCTATTAAGAACGATATCGTCAAGGTTAAAAAACCATTCTAGGCTCACCAAAGTCTGATCAGAAACCAATGTCTGAATACCATTCCTGATATATTGATAGTTTATTTTTGATTTATTTATATTTAGGTAAATTTTTACGATTGTTGATGTTTTATTTATTATTTATAAGTTATCTATTAAAAGATAGTTAATTTAAACAATTAATCTTAACTATCACTAATTTATAAACAATCATTTTTTTTTTAAATAAAAATTATAGGTCTTTTTAATATTTCAAAATTCAGCTCTTTCATTTAGTGCGATTTGTATAGTATAAACTAAACCTTTAAAAATTAATTGAGAACTTAATTTTTGCACTCATTAAACAAATTAATAACAATGTATGAATTAATATTTTGTTTACGTTTTTAACTGTAAAAAATAATAATTAAAAAAAATAATTAAAAAGTTCCAGATTAAATATGCTTTAGCCATATATTATTAAACAGAAATAATAATATTATATTAAATGTATACTAAATATCGATAATAAATTATATATTAAACTAATTAAAAACGATTTATAAATTAATTATTTAATCAACAAGTATTGCTTAACATCTAAATTCATTCATGCTAACATGTTTAATAAGGATATTCAAGGACCCTAATAACAAAAGTAGATTAAAAATGTAAAAATCTCTCCCTAAGATGAGAAATATAAAAAAAACTGGAAGTGAATATCTTTAGTCCTGCAAGTTATGAAAATAACTTCGTTTTTCGGTTTTTCAGAATTATATTTTCGACTAGGTCGATTATTATATATATATATATATATATATATATATATATATATATATATATATATATATATATATATATATATATATATATATATATATATATATATATATATATATATATATAAATAAGAAGTTGGATAAAAAAAATTGAAGTGCACTGATTTTTTTTTCTTTAGAATTTCGCAAAAGTTATTTTGCAAGATGATATGCATTATCCAGAAATCTTTACTCTTTTGCATTTCTGAAATGTTAAAAATTGCATAAAAAATTAGATTAAAATGTTTTTTATAACTAGTTTAATTCATTAATTTTTCTGAAAGCGTGTATAAATTATATTATTTTATTGGAAAAATAAAAGTTTTCCTGTAAAATAAATATTGTTTTTTTTTTTTATTTTCCTTCGTTTTGATACTCCTTTAAAAATAAAGGTATGACAAATAAAAGAAAATTTTATAATATTTTATGACTTCCGAATGTTTCATAACGTCTCTGTATAGCGTCTATATTTTATATTTTCTACATTGCAAAAAAATTATTCACTTGCATTTCGATTAAAAGTCCAAGAATTATTTTGAAAAAAAAATTTCAAAAGAGAGATAAGATCTGATTAAGGCCTTTAATTAATAATAATTTATTAATAGATTATTAATAACAAAATTTTAAATATTTCATTCTCAATTTTATGCAAACTTTATTTAAAATATAATATTTTCCCGTGCAAAAGTTATTTAACGCTTTTCAAAAAGCATATTTCTTTTGACACGCAAACTTTAGAATAATGATTCTTTTTCGTGATATTTTTTATTAAATCTTTCAAAATCCAAAACATTAAAGAACGTGCTCAGAGAAAATTTAAAAACAAACTACTGAAAATGGCATTTTAATTGCATTCTGATTGTATTTTTAGTAACAAGTAATAAGTTAAAGAGCTTTCGACATTATTTATCAAGAACGGTTTGTTATATATAGAAAAAAATATATATTTTAATGTGGTCCACACAGGTGGTTTAAATAAATACATTGCCTTTTGAGTAAAAAAAAATACTTTAGTCACAGGATGAAAAATGCTGACAGATATTAAACGAAATCATAATGGCTTGATAAAAAAAGAAATTGGACGATCAAAATAATAAAAAAGTACTAATCTTCATGTTTAAATTAGGTTTATTTACGCTTTTTTCATACATCATATTATATTTTAACTTAATTTTACATTAATTTCACTTCTTATTCATTTATTTCATATTCATTCCATCTCAAACTAATTTCATTTCATATGTACTTAATGTCATATTTATATCATTTCCTTTTCAGATTAATTTCGTTACATTTCGTTTTATTAATTTTTTTTTCTTTTTCAGTTGGATAATTGAAGTTAGTCTTCGATGACAGTACTTCAATTCAAGTTATAAAAGAACCGAAGAATAAAATAATATGACAAAAATAATTTCCTTTCAGATAGTTGAATTCTGCTTCAGAAATTAAGGTTTATTTCTCACTAAACTTTAAAATTAGTTTTCGGGTTCGTCAACAGATGACACTGCTGACTGATGGCTGATCTCATATCTCATCACGACATTAATGACTTAAATTAAAATGACTTTATGACATTAAAATGTCTTTTATGACTTTAATTAAAATATATATTTTATAAAAATATATTGATCAATTGATATTGAAATACAATTACAGTGTTAACAAAATACATTTTATTTAGCATTCACTAAATTCTTCGTCTTAAGTTTAAGGAGGTACTGATGAATTTGATTTATCAAAACGGATAAAAAGATAAATTGTCAGAATTCCAAGTAAATTTGTTTTATCTAATCTTAGAAGTATTTATAAAACAAGCTTCTTATCTCTACAACATTCTTGAAATTCTCAACTTCATTATCCGAACTGAATAAGGCAGAGAAACAGTATGGAAGTTATTGAAAATAGAGATCAGAACAACTTTTCTTAATAAAAAATACTCACTGTTCGATTTTTGATAAAATAGCATAATTTATTAAACTTAATAAATCGTAGTGACAGTTCTCATATAAAATTTAAAGCTATCGATTTATTTATTTTATTAGAAAAATAAATTAATTAATTTATAAATTAGAAAACAAATCAATAGATAAGTTAAAAAAATAATGTCTTATTAGTTTTTATTATAGGTATCAGTTTGTTTCTTTTTTTATTATTATTTGAAAAATTATTAAATGTAAGGCATGCTTAAAAATAAGCAAATAAGTGTAGTGACCAATATAGAATCAATACATTTAAAAAAAGTTTTAAAAAATCTGTAGATTTTAGCTCTTAGTTATCATATCAAAATTATAGTTATCAATTAAATTATTTATTTTATCCATCTAAATATCTCTTAAAATTGGTTAAAAAAAAAGTATTTTTGTGATACTTTTTTTATTAATCATCATATTATCAATGAAATATTTAAACTATTTTAGTGCTAAAATGTTGCAATAAAAAAATTTGGTTTTCTAATTAAACAAACTCTTAAACAAAATTGAAAAAATGTAATACACATTTTAATAATTGTAACAAAGTTTACGAAACAATAAATGTTTTGAGAAATATTCTTATTAATATCAAATAACTTTTTTTTTATTAATTCTATTTGTATACGGTTTCGTTTGTGATACCGACTTTCCTTTCCATTGCAAATAATCTCATGCAATGCTGAACATAAAACAAAACATTAACATTTATGAGTTATGCAATATTAATGTACAAAGCGTTTCAGACAGTCACAAAATTGTTGTTTCATTTAACAGTTGCTAATTATTAATTTCACAGCAGCTCCTGCCAATTTCCTTTAAATAACTTTTCACTATGAAAATATACGTATTTCAAACGCACTTTAGTCACTTTACTGTGACACATGGATCGAACAATCGTGATGTCATCTATTTATTAGATATAAAACTCTTAGATCAGAAGGAAAATCTTTAAATTGGTAAATATACAAAAATACCAATGTTAAATATCGAATTCTAGCATATATTACATTAATGAGGTGTGCGAAATTCGAGAATCAAATTCTTTACAGTTGTATTTAACTTCACTGTGCAGTTTGGAACAAGGTAAAGAATTTTTTAAAATCCTTTAAAAGGCTTAATTTAAAATTATATTTTATTTATTTTCTAATGGCAGTTACACGTATTACATCTGAAACTAAATTAAGATATTCCAAATAAAACCTCCCAATTTGTTTTATATATTAACGAAATTATTATTTTTTGTAATATAATGCCGCAGAAACATTTTTAAATGCATTAACGTCACAATATGCGACTATACAAATAAGCAACTTTCTGAAAAATAAATGAGATTTTGAGTTGTTTCAGTTATTGCTAAACTAATATTTGTAAAAAATAAATGCGAATAAAATATATTAATAGTTAGGAGGCATTAGCATTGTTATAAAATTCTTAGTTATGCGTATGGTTTTTAATTAAACATATAAAAAAATTAGAAATCGAGCATAAAAGACTTTAAGTGTAAGTAAAAATTACTCCCCACATGTAAATAAAAAATACGTAAATTAGTTTGAAATTCTACCAAATCTTCTGCGTACTTAGTAAAAAAGGAATTAGAAATAATTAATGAAGCATTCTCTTTTAACCAAAGTTACAAGTTGCTTATTCCGAATTAGAAAATCGATTTACCATAAAAAAAAATAATGGAAGCAAGTAGAACTAAAAATAAGATGGAAATAAATAATAGATAAAACAAGAAGGAAACATTTCCCACGAAACGTAATTTTTATTTTTTATTCAACTTAATTTCATTAGTTTTCCTCTTTTAAGGACTAAATACTTTATTTGGTATAAAACTTTTGAACTGGAAAATTTATATTCTAATTTATGAATTCAAATGAGTCTGGGGTTAGTGCAAAAGAAAGAGCCAATCGAACGATAAAATAAGTATTATAAATATAACTAGTACGTAGTATAAATAGCATATAAGTATAAATTCATGCATATCAAAAATGGAACTAAAAAAGGAATTTAAATATTAGCTATTGAAACACGGGCAATTGACTAGAATGTGAGGAATCGTAAACGGAAATTGCACATATTAGAAAGTAAGTCATCAAAACTGCAAATAAAGATAAGTCCATCAAGTAAGCCTCATTCGTAGTTGGGTCAGCTTAACAACATAGGTCAAGGATTCAACGTGGTTTTAACAGTTTGCAATTTTTTTAAACTTTATAGGAGGCCAGTGTTGCTGCCATTAAGACGAAAGCAAATGCAAAATGTATTTTTTATGTCTTAGAAAGTTGCAGCTCTAGGCTAAAGGAGTAAATAAGGGGGTCAGGAAAAACCAAGACGTTTTCTGAAATACCTTGACATGGAACCCTGCAAACCTCTAAAACCATTTTTGTGAAACTATATCAATAAATGTTAAATAAAACAATAAATTTAGCGAGTTTCCTTTTCTATATGTTATATTTGTGGTAAGACACTATATCTGACAGAATTATTGAAACAATTTCGACAGTACTTTTTATAAAGAAAATTATTGCTTAATAGTACTAGTGCTTTTCACTCACTTTCACTGATTTTTCATGTTTAATACCATATTTGCTACCATTTTGTAGATACTGCCATATTTTGATGTTACTTCCATTAAAACATAAAAACTTGCAAATGTAATTTTATGTCTTGTTGCTCTTATGCTGGGCTTATGAAGTAAAGGCAGCTTAGGTAACAGATCCAACTAAATTTTCCTGAAATTAAATGAAATAACCAGATGATTGGGAACCCAACTGAACGTCAAAACCTTTCTTGGGAAGCTGATTCAATATATGCGGAATAAAACTTTGAAATGGATGAATTTTGTTTCCAATATGTTCCATATTTTGCAAAACACTCCAATTGACAGAATTGCAGCTTACTCACTTATTTTTATACAGAAAAAGAGATTGATACTTTTGAAATAATTCTGCAATTGACTCGTGTTTTGCATAATTTAACACAACGATTGAAATTGAATAATAAATATTGCCTCTCTTATCTAAATATCAATGCGAGTTACATACGCAGTCGCAATGATAAAAATTGCAGTTTCTGTACATAAAACCATTAAAACTGTCTAACTATTAGACCGACCGTCTTTAGATAACTTTTAAGCGTATCAGATTATAAAATCTATATCAGAAACTTTGCCTCATTTGTCTGAAAAGCATTGTGTAATGTTCACTCTGAATTCTTCTTCTTCCAGAAACCTTCTGACTAATTCGTAAAATTATTTCCACCTGGAATGAGGAGGATGCCGACCGGCCTGTGTAGGGCGCAGGGAACTGTCCTTGCATCAGAAAGGTCCTGGGTTCGAATCCCAGGCAAGGCATGGATGTTTCTTTCTCTCTCTGTGTTCTATATCCTTTCTCCTTTGTGTGTGAATGTGACCCGCCCTATAAACGGGTTGTGGTTGTGTGAATGGCGTAGCAGAAGTCGAATTCCTGGCCATATATGGCGCCACTGAACAGGAACAATCGCATCCCCACTGCCTAAAAAAACAGGCATACGACAAAAAAAATGAGGAGGGTGGTTTACAGGATTTTTTGGATTTCTAAGTGTTAGCGACTTTTGAGCCATATTTAAATTACTAATACCAGCGGGGATAATATCTATTTTATGTCTTTTTTTATTTAACTCGGACCAGAACGGCAATATTTAGACTCGGACATTAGATATCGAATCAAACGCGTGTTAATGAAATTATAATAGGACAAATGTGAGATACCTTTAAGGAAACCGATTAATGTAATAATACAAGGAAGTTTTCTTTTATTTTGTTACAAATCCTTTATATCATTAATACCAAGACAGCTGTTAAATATTAAAAATGGATTATTTATTAATAAAATGTAGATTAAAAATGCATTTACTCATTTTCGTGTTTTTGTTTGTTCAGACCCAATTTTGATTTAGTTTAGTATGCTTTGTATTAGAAACTTGTAAGCATATCTTAAGCAGAACATATTTTTAAATAATGGAAAATTTAATGACTATCAAAAGCAGCTTAAGTTATTTAATAATTCTGCAAATTATTTTATAGATAATTTGCAGATTTCATTATCAGATTAGTTCATAATTGTAACCCTTTCTATTTCTTAATTTGATTGCAGAAACATATTCCATGTTCATCCCTCAAATTATTTGTTAATATTTAGTATTCGCTTCTTCCAAAATGAGGGAAGTAATAAATTAATTCTTCATTGCTAATTATTAAATTTTCTTTTCTCCTTCAATTACCATGAAACAACCAATATTTTATTTTTCTTCTTTTACATTCTCCAAGAGTTTCAGATGCTTCCTATTTTGATCCTGCTTTAAATTTGTACTAGCAAAATGAATATATTATTTATTTCAGTAGCTAACAAGTAACGTAAATATGGTTTTCAGTTTAAAGTTATAAATTTTTGTAAAATTTGAAACTTTTGATTATTTTTCTTATTTTTATATTACAATAATTCCCCGCTGGTCAATATTGTTTTTTTCCTATTACTTTTGAAGTTAGAACAAATTTTTAACACTTTCGACAAAATGCCTTCCCTTTAATAAAGTTTCAGTTAAATATAAGGAATCAAATTGTTGTAATTAAGAAGCTGTTTGACATATTTGGACCAAATGTTGTAGTTTGAAATTTAAAATGCTTAAATAATATAAATATGTATATTCTTTAAAACTATTTTTTATATTAAATAAATTAATTAAAATCATAAAATAATTGATCGAAAATCTTTTGCATAAGACCAAATTTTATATTGGAGTCGATAAGTTTCCTGATTTTCTTAAATAGTTCCTGAGATATAGTGCTATACCCAAAAATTAAAAAATAATAGTAAGGACTCCAACATTTCGCCTGCTTTCTTGTCTTAGCTATCAAGGCCATATATTTTAGCTTACGGCTAATCCTTTTGTTTTGATGATCAAGGCAGTTTGTATCCCTTATTCATGAAAATTTATGATTCGTGAACGTTTTTTGAGAGAATATGTGTTCTTCTTCAAGAATTCATAGCATAAAATATAGTAAACAAATTATTTAGATTTTCAAAGGTTAAAAAATCTAACTATTCAGATTGGCGCCTAGCTCTTGAAAATCCATCCTTGGGTTAAAAATTATTCAAGGTGTTCACATTTAATAATTTCACTGTAAAAAGTGCAAAATAAAAAATGGACCACCTTGAATAACATTTGATCTAATGATCGGATCTTCACCTTCTAAAACTCAATCTAAATAGCTCGAGATGTGGACTTCAAATAAACTAAATAATGAGTTCAGCAATAGCATGTACCTTAAAATATGAAATCAGACACAAAAACGTACTTTCTCAGAATAAACGTACCTTTATTTCGTCAGAATCGGATTGTTTGAGCCCAATATATAAGGGGTAGTAGCAATGTGGGAAATATAGTTCCAATAATTTGGTTAAGAAAGTGTTCCAAAGTTTAATAAAATTACTTTTTGCACTTATTACATTTTCTTATTACTTAATTAGTTTTTGACCCATTTACTTTTAGTGTATTTCACTGTGACTCGAAAACTTTTAAAGAGAATTAAAACATTTTTGTATATAATTACATAATTCGTTTGTCCAAAGGTAATGCAGACAAAAAATAACTTTTAGTAAATCTTTATTATAGTTTTATTTTTTTTTAAATAATGTTTACAATTTCTTTTATAACGCACAATTTCTGCAATATCTTTCAATTATACAATTTCTTTCATCATTTCGAAGAATATATTTTTATGTGGAAAAATAAGAAAAATTATCGAAATCGGTTGAATAGATTCTGAGGAATCAACTTTTAAATATCTGTTGATGCTTCTTAGAATTATATTTCTCTAGAACTTTTCAACCAATTTTGTACAAATTTCGTATTTTGCCATGCAAATTTATCTTACTTAAAATGATGCAAAAAATTATTTACCTTATAATTCAAATTTTTCTCGACCATTATTAAATATAATAATAACAAATAATAAATATTTAGTAAAAGTTATTTTTTGCGTGGAATTATCTTAAAATATACGAACTTTTTATTTTGGTACAATTTTGTTTTTCAATTCCCTTTAAAAAAAATTTAAGATATAGCGAATACGCAAAAAGTAAAATTATCATTAAAGGGTCCAAACTTTAGTATATCTTCTGACCAAACTATTAGGACCATATTTCCTAGGTTGGGACTACTCTTTTTTTTTTTGTTTTTTTTTTTGTCAGAAATCCGAATATGCTGAAAAAATATCATGTTTAATAAGAGAAATTACGTTTTTCTGTCTGATTTCGTAGTTAGAAATATCGTCTGCCCTTATTAATTAGCATATTTAAGGTCAACCCCTCGTACTATTAAGATTGAGCCCCAGAACGTTACAAAATAGAAAAGTAAATTCAACCGAATAAATAGTTTTTAAGCCATGTTCTATGCTCTCATGAAAAAATTACTAAATTTTACCACATTTATCAAATTACAACATATATTATAAAACCATACTTTATTGTTAATTTTCCCAAAATCATTACCAAAGAGCTTCAGTAAAAACTACTGATCTTATTGATGTTCCTATAGAGCCCGAAATATGGTAAATTTTACCATAATTAGTATTTTCGTCCATACTTTTTTTTTTCTCGGGATAGAATTGGTAAAAATAATTATTTCTGTAAATGTTTCTTTATGCTTTTTACTTAAGTGAGGACTCTTATAGACATTTTTTCATGGATAGTCCCCTACTGTAATTGTAAAAAATATAGAAATTAATAATTAGAAAAACATTTGAATATGTTTATTTATAGTCTCGGTAACACGTGCTAATTGAGAACAAAAACAATATGTGTTAGTTTTCTAGACTATTTATATTTTTGTTTTTCCCAGGTAAAAAGAGGATTTAGAATAAAAACAATTAAAAAAATATTTTTTTAAATGTTTCACCAACAGTTTTAGCAGGATCTATTACAAATGATTAAGGACAGACTTTCACAGTTTTTTTTTTTTAATTTAATTTTAAACGATTTCTTTTCCATTAGGACGCATCCTTACAATTAGTTATTTAACTAAAATAAACACTTTAACCTTCAAAACTAGATATTGTCATAAAAAAGCAACTTTTTACATATAAGTAGGAAATATTGAAATAAAACTTTTAATTAAATGGTAAATTAATTTATGTCTAGACGCAATTAAAGTTATTATCATCATTTGCATATGTTTTAAACAAAATTAACAGCACCTTTGACAGTATTTTATTACATTTTTCCATTTCTTTCTTCGAACTTTAATTACTCTCGTACCTTTTATATCAATTTCAGTAATTTAATAACACTCTTAAAAATTAATTGAGTATAATAAAGAATTGAAAATAAATATGTAATTCAAACAAATTTCTTATTTAATTTACCGAATCGCTTTAATTTGCCTATATGAAATTTGATTTTCATGTCCTTCACATCATCGTGCTAGTATTTAATAAATAAAAAAATAATCCTCTTAGAAGAGAATAAGCTTTCTAGCTTATTCTTCTATTGAAATAAATTAAAAAAAGACCTTTGAGAAGCTTTTTACAACATCAAAAAGCATAAAAATCATTTAATTATAAAAATTGCTAATATGTAAGTATAATTACATGCTTATTAAAAAAAATATCTGCTAGACACAAATCTCTTAAAAGATTTCTGGTCTCACTTCCTTTGAACTTCAAAGGCTAGCTTTATTTAATGTCTTTTAACTTTAAAATAGAAAGACAAAAAATGTCATTATTCTTTTTAAAGTTTTTACTTGATTCATTTAATCAAAGCTGTTTTTGATAATGCAATGCATTGTCATAATTTAGCTGTAAAAAATTAGTACAAGATCTACGGCAAACTGCTAATTGCTTTTAAGAAAATGCTTTTCTTTAAATTTATTCAAATAATCAATATTATTTAAGATTTTCTTAAACTAAACTGAAAAAAAAACATATGATGAAAATTACTGGTATATGGTAAAATTTACCGTAATCCCTAAATATATCCCTAAAAAACTCAGTAATTTTCACTGAAGAAGTGTGGGAATGATTTAAGTAAAATTAACAATAAAATATGGTTATATAATATGTGTAAAGATTTTTTAAATGTTGAAGAAAAATTCGTAATTTTAAAATTACACCTAAGAGCATGGCATAAAATCATTCATTAGGCTCAAGCTTTTATTTTTTTTTATATTTTTCACTGAATTAATAATACTACGAACAATTTTCTAAAATCAGCATTTTTTTTTTAAATAATTACCATATGAAAGAATAATTTACCAAATGAAAGGTTTAAATACCGCATATTTTATTTTTATTCCCCAGATTTTTTTTCAATAAGAAATATTATTATTGTATAGTACTGTGGTTTTTCCAAGTGATAATACGGTGATTTAATGGATTGTAATTGTGATTTTACCATTTTGATTTTTTCTCCGCAAGATGTGTTCAGGAGCTCATAATAATTATTTTTAAAACGTAAGTTTTTTGTGATGTATTCCTTTGACAATAACATTGTAAGATTAATTTAATTAATTTGATTTACATTTATTACTTTCTATCTAAATTTATTAAAAAAACTTTAACATTTATAATTTAAATTCAAAAAATACTATTATTAGATTAAGTATGTTTCATATTGATTAAATTTCCTAACGGTAAAAACTGTTACTGTTAATTTCATAAAGAAGGAGGAAAACTTCATTAATAAGAGATAAAATTATGTTGATAAGATCATATTTAAATGCTCTATCATTTTTCAGATACTATTGTATTTTTTTTTAAATTTAAGAAAATACAATAGCACTCGGCTAGCCTTCTAGAAAAGTGAAGACCATTACATAGTTACATTAGTTTAAAAAATCAAATTTATACTTAAAATTATTTTTGTTTGTATTATCAATTATTGCAAAAATTATAATTTATAAATAAAATACTTTTATTCTCACTTAATTGATGCATTAACTTTGTTTTCCTTTTATTCGGAAATACATTTTTAAATGTTGACGAAAACTATGAATTTGCCAAATTTGGCAAAAAGATGCAATATTGAATTTCGCAATTAAAAACTTACATAGCCTCAAATGTTTTCAACACTTCTTATGCATCTTATTTTACTGAAAAATTAATTTAACATATTTTCTTTACGTTTCAAAATTAACTTTACATTTCTTTTCTTCAGAAAATTTAGAATTTATCCTATTTCTTATTGATTTTAAAAAAGAAGTATAATCATAAGACATAATCATAAATTATAGTAAGATAAAACAACATTATTTAATAATAAATATTATCTAGTTAAAGTAGTGAAATATTATATATATATAGGCATTAGAGTATACCTTAAATAAAGTGGAATAAATTTAATTAAACAATTTAATTCTGTGTATAAATATCAAAAGATTAAATAAAAACTATTACTGGAAAATAAAATAAAAGAGTTCATTTTTTTAAACTTATATCTATTAAATTATTTTATTTAACATCATTTAAAACAAAAATTTTTCACTACATAAATTAAGTTTGATGGCTTTAATTTTATCTTCTTCGGAAAATTAAATCAAGTTTCTTTAGGTGGTGTGACACAGAAAGTCAAAAAAAATAAATTAGATTCCTAATGTATATTTAAATTAATTAGCAGTGATGGTAAAATGCTCTTATGAATGCTCTATTGTTAAATGCTTTTTGCGAAATGCTCTAAAGTAAAGTTTTTTTGTGAAATTGTTACATGTCAGAACACATTTAATACAATGTCGACGTAAAATGCAGAAAACTTAACACAAATTTTTCGTAGAATATTAGATTATACTGGAAAACGAACCTTTTGAGAAAAAAAATTTATAAAAAAATAATTTATGTTTTTTTTATGACGGGAAATAACGAAAAAATAAAACAGTAAAAAAATTATTACAAATGCAAATTTGATGTTTGAAAAAAAAATTAATTAAATCTATCGAAAACTAAACTAAAATAAAATAAATTAATATTATAAAATATTTCGCTCATTTTTTGGAGTTTGGAAAATAAGGAAAAATTACAGTATTAAAAAACTTACAGCACAATGAATGTAAAATTCGGTTGCGTACGAAACCTTTCCACATTTTTTTTAAAACTTTCATGAAATAAAAATGAAGGAAACATTTTACTTCAAAATAAAAATATTTGAATAACTTTGTAAAAAAAAAGAAAAAAAAAACATTTTCGTAAAAATTATTGGTATAAACTTTCTGGCACTATTTTTAATTTCATAATGATAAAATAATATCCGTGGTTATGTACAACTATGTACAATTATGTACAACTTTAATGTTTTTTTAATGCTGTAATAGGGAACACATTCAAGGTAAAATTTTTTTCGTTAGTTTAATGTATCTGTATAAGTCTATTTTACCTGACACTAGGCTTGTCACCCAAACTGCTAACACAAGTACAAGTATATGGAATGTCCACAATGATGACATGATGATTCGAATTTCCCGCAACTACTAGTTTTAGTCCCGTTATATTTGTTTTTAAACACAATTAAAAGATGTAAATTGTCAATAAATGCCACATTTTGTCACTTAAACGATAAAACGTCCGTACGCCGTAAATTTTGCAACTTGTTTCAAAACGCTCTTGCGCGCCAAGTTGCGCCGGAAAAAGGGGGAACTTTCCAAAACTCAATGCATTGACGGTAGCAGTCATAAAGCAACTAAACATTTTCCGGAAAACACTCATCGTTCCGATCCCCAGTGCACTTTTACCGGCTGTCCACAACGCCCCCGGGCGGGCGCTTCTCAATCTAAGAATCACTCATGAATGAAATAGGAAAGCGGATGCGTTTACTTTCTATTCCTGCTCTAACTGCGGTCTTTGATGGAAATTAAAATGACTTAAAGCAACTGATTTAAATTAACAGTGTTATTTTTCGATTCAGATAAGGGGAATTGGAGGCAGGAAATAAAGTTAATAGCGATATTATATCAGAGTTTAAAATGAGCTATTTGGAGAAGCATTGCAAAACGCAATTTTCTTAATAATCTTTTCTAAATGTAGATTAAGTATTATAAAGCGAAGTTATTTGCATAATGATTAAAAATAACGCTAACTGCTGGTGTAACAGCTATAGCGCTCTTTTATCTAATATGCACGATGCGTTTTTCTTGAAATTTAAAATGCGAATTAATAACATAATGAAAGCAAAACAGATTGAGCAAAATCGGCGGACTAATTTCGTTAAAAGTTTCCCTAGTTTATATTAATGTAGCATTACTCGGAAATAGATTGATGAAATAATGCTTTAATTATAAATCACGAATTGAAGCAAATATTGTATCTAAAATAATTTAAAAATAAATAAAGTACTTTACTTCAGATATTACGAAATACGAATGTTATCGAGTTCACAAGAATGTTATCAAATTATTTTAAATTGAATGTCTGTATTAGGGTTACTATTTCCAAAAATAGAATATCGGGGGTCAAACAACAGGTTTTAGATCAGATCAAAATATCAGTTATATACAATAAATTTATCTGCGTGAAATTGATGAAGATAACTAAGAGCGAAAAAATACACAGAAAAGTAAATAAAATCAGATGATATTTTAGATACAGTAAAAAAATTCAGATAGAATTATCATATTATCAACTTCAGATTTAGATTAAATAAGATATTAATTTGATTAACAATAAAAAAGTTACAAGCACTTTTAAAACTTTAATGGCTTTTACTGAAATAAAGGTACTAGGAATAGTTTCATCCAACTGATTCTGAGTGCAGAAAGAAGAATTATAAATAGGTGGTATAGTATCATTTAAAGCGTGGGTAAGAAATTACTGAAGTCTTAGAACGAATGGGATAAAATTATATCAATTAATTAATAGCATTGATGAAACTGGTATTTTTAGTAATCCTTTCTTTACGAGCGACGTATTTAGCCGGCATCAATGCAATACTCTGTACGCATGAGCATCGTATTACACCGACCACAGCAAGGTACCGATTTATAATCAATCCAATCTGCTTTAAATTACCATTGGCCACTGGGATAGAGCTCACGTTTCCCATTGATGTGCCCCAGGTTCGAAACCCAGCCATAGCTTGTCGATATGAATTCTGTACCCAGAACACACACCGACCACAGTGCTGGCATTAATTATCCCGAGTGGTAGACAGATCATGGGCTAGAGTTCGTTTGCTGTCAAACTAACCATTTTCGTGGTGAAGAGGATTTCGTGGCTGTTCTCTCTATGTAACGCAAATATGGGTTAGTTCCATCAAAAAGTCTTCTAAGCAGGCTAATTTCGCTTTATCCAGGAGTTCCCTTGTCTCTGGGTTGGGTTCAAATTTACAAGGCTACGGAGGTGATTATAGATAGTGGTAAACACATAATTGGGACGGCTGTTATAAAATTTTAAACAAACATGTCTTGCAAGCCAGAAAAGCATTTTTCTTTAGTATATAATCGGTAGGAAGATGAATTGCATTATTTGCAGTGCAAACGTGTAAATAAAAGAATCTGAGTATGAGTAGAAAAACTGTAATGTGTGTTTGCGTGATGACAATCGTTTTCATTTCAAATCTAAAAGAAATAAAATTCTGAACAAAATTTTATTAAAATTTATTAATCCAAATCATCATTTCATCCAGGCTGCTTCTCCATGCATTTTGGATTTTGTCGAATCCTTTAAATTTTTCACTTTTAAAATTCGTCTTTATTTGTCGCATCTAAATCATTTTTGTCCCCTCCCTTTCACTCGTTATAATATAGATTAATAGGTTAGTGCAAATATTTTCCTTCCATATGTTAGTTAAAAACAATTTTGCTTTCCTTTGACATTAAAGAAACCTTCAGAAAATGCTAACCAGATACCTTTCAAATAAATTTAAATTTTTTTTCCTATAATGTATAATTTTCATAAAAAAGCACAATATTGCGAGAATATTGAAATACAAGTATCACTTCGAAATTTTAAAAGTAATTGAAAAAAAAAAACAATGGGTATTTCTTATTAAATTTCTTTTAAGTAATTATTCTGTCGCTGTACCTAATAAAAAATTAGGAGATAAAGGTTTTAAGTTATTACAGTAGTTTTTTGTTTTATGTTATGCTGTTAATTAATAATCCTGAGATCTTACAAATTGTATTTTTTTCCCGGGATAGATTTTTTTTTTACCCCTTTTTCTAAAACTCGTCAGATTTTTCTTCGCCGCAATTGAATCTTGCTTTTTTAATTAAATGTATTTGTGTACTTGGTGAACGCCAATAAGTGGTTAAAAAGAAGAAGAGAAAGTAGAAAAAACATTTCCTCGTACTTTAAAAAAAAAATTTAAGTCGAAACATTCGTTACTAAAAGCGCACAAAACGACCATATTTTTTTCACTAGAAAAAGCAAAGTGCAAAATCAAAATCTGATTTAAGAAATTTTTATAATAAAAGTAAACAAGCCAGTTTGTTTAGATTTTTTTTTAATCAAAAATCATTTCAATCGATTCAAATGTTTGAATAACTGTGCGTAATAGTTTTTTCAAAGTCACAAAAGAATTAAAAGACGAAATTAAAAATAAATAAATAAATAATTGAAATTATTAAAATTAACTATTTCCTATTACTTATTAGAGTCATAAGAATTTAAGTTAATTCACATTATATAGGAGATTTAATTAAACTTGTCCATAAAATCAAACCAACAAACCTAATTTAATGAATTTAATGCATATGATTGATTTGGAAACAATTACCAAATGAATTCAGTGAATTTTTTCAAAGCAATGCGTTAGTTTAGTATGATTCATATCATTGAAAAAAAAATTATTATTAAAAAATCATTTAATCCCTGTATAACATTATAACATAAGCACAGGACATATCCAAGTGTCTTAACATATTGCTTAAAAATAATATAATTTTTTCTCCATTTCAAATAGAAAAAGAGTTGCAAATTATAACAGGGAAATTTTCTAATGAATAAGAATTAGAATCCAACGTATGACAAATATATAAGAAAATTTTATCTAATGAATTATTTTTATGTTTATTTTTATGTCATTAAAATAATATAAAGGGAAATATTTAATATCCGAGTCCATTTCGCATACTACAAAATTTAAATATTCCAAAAATTTTATTTCTTACTTCTTACTATCTTTTATTTCTTACTATCTTTTATGTGTAATTATGTTCCAATAAACAAAACGTTTTACGTTTGCAATTTCCTTTAGAAGCGCCGTAGGGGTTGCGATAGTATTAGATATTTGCTATTTCAAAATATACATAGGTATTATGAGATTGGATTTCGAAAAAAAATATATTCTTTATGAAATGAATTTTTTAACCAAGATTATGTCTAGTACTGACTTTAATAATAAACAACATGTTTAAAGTTTTGCAAAAAATAAATAAATACATGAAGGAAATTAATGTATCTACTTAATCAGTCCGGATTTTTAGTTTTAAGGATGCTCTTCAAAGGTTTTATCATCAAATAGTATTGTTCTTTATATCATATATATAAATGTCACAATGAAGACAAAAATAAAAAAAGGAAAGAAACAAAGAAAAATAAGAAAATTAATAAGTTTTATTTACTGCGCATAAGCTACAAGTATATCAAACTCAAATAAGTTAAAAATAGAGAGAAAACGTGGAAAATAATAAAGAATAACGAAAAGAAAGATAAGAAAATTGCTAAAATAAAATATTTTTAAAAATTATTTTTCAAAATATTAAAAAAATATGCATTAAAAAGCCGGAAAACAAAAGAAAGAAAAGATATAATCTCTTCATCAGTTCGCAGGATTATATCGGATATCCTTATCAGTTCATAGGATTATCCTCTTTTCCGGATATAATTGTGTGTGCTGATGAAGAGATTATATATTTTCATTTTCCTGTCTTCCAGTTTTTTTTTTTATATATATATATATATATATATTTTATATATATATATATATATATATATATATATATATATATATATATATATATATATATATATATATATATATATATATATATATATATATATATATATATAATTTCTATTACAAATATTTTATTTTAATACTTTTTCTTCTTTTTTTTATTAATCTTTAATATTTTCTATGTTTTATCCATATATATGTGTATATATATACATATGCTATTATGAGTTTATTATTAGGAGTTCCTAACAGTTATGACGCAAACTGTCAATATGAATAAAACCAACGCTTTCTGAAAAGGAATCACTTTTGAAATATATTTTTCCAGCTTTAAGACTTAAATCAAACAAGGAAACAAATGTTAATTCTATAAACTCTTACATTTAAGTCATGATTCATTTATTAATTTCAATGTATTTAAAAAAATAAATGGGCAAAAAATAACACATAGCTGGTTATATTTTAAAAATTTCATTTTATTTTAACTATGAATTCTATTTATCTTTTTTCAAATCTGAGACATTTCTCGAAAAATGAGTATAATATAAATAGCAAAAATTGACTTAAATTGTGCTTTTATGTTCATTGGTGAGTAAATCGTACGAAATATCCTAAAACACATAACGAATCAGATATATGATAAAAATACTGTTTTTTTTTAAAAAAAAGCAATTACTCATGTTAAAATTACATTTCCGAAGTATGCCGTATTAATTTAATTTAAATAAATAGGCAATGTACTTTATAATTTTAATTCTCCAGAATCACAAATAAATATGTAATACTAATTCAATTATTAATATTATTTTTAATTTAAATTATTATACTTCAAATTTTATGTTTCCTAAGTGGTATGGGATTATGAAGTTTACTTTATTAGATATGCACTTTATCGCTTCATAGGTCTCTGATGTATTTTTAACACTAAGGCTGCATTAAATATTTTATTTTAAATAACTTCTCTAGAGAAAATATCTAATTAACTTATCTCCAATGCTTAAAATATTTTCCTTGAAATCACTTGGGTTTGCAAATAAATAAACTAATTGAAAATGAGGCCTTATTCAGATTTTAAATAATTAGATTATCTTAACTCTTGAAAATTTAAATTAAAATGAAGCTTCAAACTTAAAGCTGAAAACCTAAACGTACGCATGGTAAAATGATGTTCGTAAGCAAAGTTCTTAAAAACTCATAAGAATTTGTAAATACCGTAGCAACATGCAATTGCAATACCGTTGAATTAATTGTAGTTTCAAAAAACTCAGGTTTAGGAAGGGAAGGGGGTAGCTACCTTGTAATAATCGCATTTAGTTCGTAAAGTTTGAAATAAATGAATTTCATGAATCTTGTGAAGAGTTACACGCGATAGAAGGAAACCAAGAACATTTTTGCTAAGTTACAGTATACAAAGTTTTTTTATTTTATTTCCAATGAGCTGCACAAGTGCGCACACATGAGCAGACCTAGTGAGTTTCCAGAAGTGGTATCCACTCTTTCAGGACCACCACAATGGGTGAGATACCGTTGGCCATGTTAATTTTGACGTCTAGTTTCTGCCACACTAGATGAGACTCTATTTGGATGCTAAGTGCACTAGGAATTTTAATTTGCCGGAAATGCCAAGAGCCAATAAGTCACTCCTGTGATCATTTACATGACGCATAACCATACGACATGGCCACTGAGGATTTTCTGCATCCTGAATGAGGATTTTCTGCATGGACCGGGGATCGAACCAACAGACTTGGGCTCAGAAGGCCGACGACAAACCAACTGCGCCACCCACCCACTGTTTACAGAGTATACGAAGTTGGCTTAACTAAAAGTGGCCGTTTTGTAGAAATCATTCACGTTGTTTACAATCAGCTTAGTTGATGGAGCACACCCTTTCTTAAACCTTGGACATTAAAAAAAATTTACTTTTAACAGAGAGTTTTTTTGGATAATGAGCGTTGCTAAAGGTCTTGCCTTTTATTAGTTTATGTATTTCATTAAAGTTTCTTAATCATCTGAAATAATTTTCAAAATAAGTGCATGGTAATTGCAGCTTTGTTAATTTGTGAGATTTCCCTATAATTAGACAGCTATCAAATTTGTTTCGTCCATAATGAATAGTTATTAGGATATAAAAGAGATTTCTATTGGGACATTTGTGTTCTACAAAAGAACGTAACAGTATATTTCTGTGCATGCTGTTACGCTCGCCAAGTTACTTCCATGGTTGTCTTTTCTTAGATATTTCAAATCGCTAAATAATATTTGGTCTAAAGTTCCACAGACAGCAGGAAATTTAATCCAACTTTTATACTCATTTCCCCCATGTACTGAATAAATTTTTATCGTTCATTAGTTTTCAATGGCAAGAACAGTTTATTAAATTTTATTAGGTTTCCCTGCTATAAAATATAAATTAGGAGTTTTCACAAAATATTTACGCTTTTAAGGATTTTTGGTCAGGTTTCGAAGCAATCTAAATAGAATGCTAAATGCTTGACAATTAAGTAAAAAAATGCGAGTGGTTGGAGAGCAGCAGCGAACTGCAGGAATATTTTTTTTGTTAAGAAAATCATATAGTGTTGTCTTGTCAGAGACGATGAAATAAAGATAAGCAAAGAAGGAGAAACATTGTGTTAAATCCAAGTAATATATTCAAATCTCATTTGCCGTCATTTTACTGATAAAAGGTAGTTCTAGATAAATCGTCATTTTATGAGCTCATTATATTTTCTAATAAAACTTTACTTCAATGCTTTCGAAGATCTCAAAATGATAGGAAAAGTCACACGAGTCACGTAAAAATCAAGAAAGCTTGTTTAAATATTTTAAGACGTAGTGCCACTCAAGGTTGATTAGGGGTCTAAATGATGGCTCTGGTTGTGCATTACTTTATTGCATGCAAATTTAAATTATTCTTCTAATATTCCGTATTTACATCACATATTTAGTTTCATAATTATGTTAAGAAGTTGGTTGTAGCATCAAATTTATAAAAAAGACTTTTAAAAGAGGAATATATGCAAAGAAATGTTTATTTTTTCTAAATTTAAAATTAAGGTGCCAATTTTATCTTTCATTCTAGTTAAATATATGCAGTGATATTAGAATAATGAACTTCTGCAGAAAAAGGAAATCTGTAAAAATGCTGCTTTAATTCTGTTTGAGTCACAAATTTACCAGTTAAACAACCCCAGTGTAATGAACCCATAACTAAACCACTAATATGCCTCTCATTTCACGAAACAGTGCATATGCTGCAAGTAACTGTTGTACTAGGATATATTCCTTTATTAGGGAGAGTAATGGTAGTTTAATACAAACCAGGCACACTATGTAGAACATATGACACGGGACTGATACTTAGGAAATTCGAGATTAGAGAAACCGAAATTTACATAACACGGGAACCGCTTCAGCAAAATTGTTGTATGACAGATTCGCTAAACAGAACTATTATTTCAGCTATGCTTTAGAATATAGAATAATTAAAACATTAATAGAAATATATAAAAATGCATGTAATTGTACATTGAAAATAAATATAAAATACATAAAATAGGCATAAAAAAATAAAAGTAGCAATATAACAAAAATACTTTGATATACGTTTACCCTGAAATACGTTTAATATCTTGATGCATTGATTAATATATTGATATAAGTTTTTTTTAATGACAGATTAATAAGTTTTTTAGTATGTCAGATTCGCTAAACAGAACTATTAAAGCTATGTTTTAGATTATGGAATAATTGAAACCTCAGTAGAAATATATAAAAATATATGTAATTGTATTGAAAATAAATATAAAATACATAAAATAGATATAAAAAATGAAAGAATCAGAATAACAAGAATACTTTGATGTACGTTTTTCCCTGATATACGTTTAATACCTTGATGCATTAATTAATATATTGATATAAGTTTCTTTAATATACGTTATTTCTCGATATACGTTATATTTATGTAACGTAATTTTGGAAATATCACGAAAAAAATTTACTCTTAAGGAAATAAGTATATTTCATGTTAAAGCTACTTAGCTATGCAACACATGAGCATTTTTTTACAATGCAGCTAGCATCAACCATTCAATTAAACAAACTATGCCTAAAATTTAGCTTTCGGAAAAATTGCATTTTTAATAAATTTTTTTAACTTACCCACAGAACTAGCTTAATTTTATATATCCACGCAATGAAATACGTCATTACAAGTGGGTTTTATTGTTAAAATTATTTTTATTCATGTCTCTTATGTTATCCTATTGAACCACATTCTCTTGTCAATATAAAAATTGATCAAATAGAAGTGAAACGTTACAAATAAATAATAATTTATATTATTTAAGGTTCTCTGGCATATTTTTATTTTAAAGAGAAATATATAAGAATAGGTTAGAAATCAATACAAATTGCAGATATATATTCCTCTTAGAAATTCTAGATTATTTTAGTTGCATTTTTAACTAAAAATCAGTTGTATTAAAATTTTTTGTAGCTACTGGGATGAAAATTTATTTGATACAATGAATAAATATTTGCTAGAATAAAACTCAAAAATAATTTGATTTACAAAGACTAGAATATTTAAAAAAAACTGGAAAAATAAACACTATCAATTCGTTATGAACATGCCAACTACTTATTTTTTTATACTGAAGCTTAAAGCACCAAATTGATTTCACTAATGCCTTATAAATAACGCTTTTACCATAAGAAAATAGTGCTTTCAAGCCTTTAAAAATTTATAAAAATAGAGAAATATTAGTTATGGAATGCAATTTGTAATTATTATTCATTTTATTAAGATTATTATTACAATCTAAAAATTAGGAATCTCGGAGAAACATAATAATAAACGACATTTAAATTATTTAGGGCACTATTTCTAGAGACAAACACAATGTTTAAGCAGGTAATAAAATGTTACTTTGAAGTGGGATTATATCTACTGAGCATCGCTGAAACCTCAAAAGTATATATTTGGCAAAAAATGAACTTATTAGAAATAAACCTTCAAAGAGGGAAATAAACCTAGTTAGTTCACATTCAAAGAAAACTAATATCATGATAAGGTTGGATTTTATGTAGCAGCAACCTTCATCGCAATGCCCCAACAAGGTTTAAATTTAATTTAACTGTGCTAGCTTACTCACAATGACATTTGCAATAATCTGGAATTAACAGCCTTTCTATATCGAGATTGATTTTGGAAACATTCCATCATTAAAAAATAATTTAAAAAACCGTTACGTTTGAGAACTTTGACATGCAAGGGAAAATACGCTTTCAAAAATCGACTTGCTATAAAAACTACGAAATTATATATTTTTGTAAAGATTTACGCAGGCCTTTATTCAATCTCTAAAAAAAATAATATCGGTATTGTAACTTTTTGCTTTGCAGGAATAATGATTAATCAGCTAACAGTAATGAGCCAATCAAAACATTCGACAATTACAACGTTTGCCGTAAGGTTGCTTGCTATATGGGAAGTATGGCTAAGTTCTTTATTGCGCTAAATAATTAAATTAGAACTTTTATTTGAGCGACTATTACTTCTTATTTGCAAAATAAAATCCGTATTTAAAAAGTTAAAATTACATTGATGTTTTATTAGTTTTAATAACAATAATATATTTATAGCATTTGTTTTAAAATAAATTATCTCACTATAATTTAGCGCAAATAAATCAAAAGGAGTGCATACACTATTATGAAAGTAGAAGATTCCCTTAATTTACGAATCTTCTGGTTTATTTACGATCCTTGTTTCTACAACGTTTCAGTGATTAACTGAATCCATCTGAATTTATCCAGAAGCATAATAGACTCCATTACGTAAGTAAGTGTGAGTACTTATCTTGTACCGTAGCAAAATATAATCAAATAAATCTAAGTAGATATAATGATAAAGATTTATACCGAAGAACAACTTCTACCCAAATTAAAATTTAAAAGAGGTTTTAAATGTTGATAATGAATTGCGACTCTTATAAATAAATAAAAAGATTTTAATCATTAATTTATCAGTCTTTATTTATTACTTAGTATAAAACAGGATTCATTTAAACAAATAAAGAATAGGTAATAATACAAGTTAATATTATCCATCAAGTCATTTTTTATTAATGGATAATAAACACTTGCATTCATTGTATGTATTAAAATATTCCACGTAGAAGTTAGTTTTGAAAGTTATAGTTCGTAAATGAATTGATCAAATGTAAGTAATAATAAATTGCATCTATCTAAGCTTTTTAACATTCTATTTATTTTGATTTATTCTTTTTTTTATAATATAATTTTTTTTAATGAAATAAAAATATTTTTAATCAAAACTAAAAGTTTTCACAAATTAGTTAGACTTTTTTATTATTATATTGGAATATATTAAATTGGAATTTAGTATTTTTTGTAACAGGGAAATTATTTTATTTTAAACTTTATGGATGAAAGATAAAAAATCAGTTTAGCCTATTCGTATAAATTCAGTGTTCGAGTAAATACTACCAATAAAAACACCAAAGTAAATATTTTCCTTTAAAATAATACCCAATAAGTAGAAAAAATTGGTTTGTTTAAAAATTATTCATTAATGTTTGTTTGATTCTGTCATGATAGCGATTAAAAAATATTTGAAATTAATATAAATACCGAGAAATTATTATTGATTATTTGAACATAAGTTTAATTTAAAACTTATTTTAAAGATACTACAACATTTTTTAATAATTTAATTTATTTTATCAAACATAATTCTTTATGGTATATAATAAGAAAATTGAGGACTACGTGTATCTTAATAAATATTGAAAAGAGATTACTGAGAAAATGTATTAAAATTTTCATTATTGGTAGTACACACTAAAGATTGCAAATCTCGCACCGAATGTTTAACAAGTGTGTTTTTAATTTGAATAAACATTCCACCGAAATTAATAATCCTTAGATATTTAGGTTCACTGTTTTCGAAGCAAGTGGTTTAATTAAACAACGGTGAATAATGATCAGGTTTTTCTTTCAAATTATTTATAAAATAACGCTTTAAGCGTAGTTTAAGACCTAAAATAATTAATCTCATCATATTTTATTTAAAAAAATATGTTATTACTTTTAAGGTTATTTTTAAAAACACAAAAGGGAATTTAAAAGATAAAAGAAGTCTATTTCGAGGCATTATTTAATCTTACTGATTTTAAGAGATGCTCTTCTCAGAAATTTACATTTCTCGAAAAAATAACAGATTTAAAATTAAATAAATATACTTCGTTTTAAATTGAAAACTTATTAGAAAATGCACTAATAAAAAGTTTTATTTGCATTGTTTGTAAAAATTTTTGAGAAAATAGGAGAAAAAAAGTAATATAAAAATTTCATTTTGCGATATTTTTTATTAAATTATACTTATTTGAAAAGGATTTTTATTGGTTGTTTAAAAATATGTATATGAGTTTTAATCCATATATTCTTTGGGAGAAATAAATCATTTTATGATTCATTTTTAAACCTGTAGTGTTCGATTTAAAGAGTTTTGAACATAGTTGTTTTTGTGCATGCTATAAAATTTTTAAAATTATGAAAACTTTTTTTTCCTATGAGGAAATGAATTTTGTGCTTAAAAATTATAGCTCTACCTTAAAAATTTTAAATCCGTCTGAAAAAAATATCAAAAGTAATTTAAATTTCTGTCAATTTTTAACTTTTTTTTAACAAAATGATACTACCTAATATTCTTTTATCTATCCAATCTCTAGCAGTATAATTTTTTGACCACTTAATGTGAAATATTAATTAAAAATTTAATAAATTATAAGTTTTATTGGAAAATGTTTTAAAGAGATTTTATATTAGTTATCTTAAATGAAGGATTTCTCTAGGGAGCAAATTATTGTTGTAATACTTGATCTTGTTTGATTCGAGTGTGGGAATATCAAATCAAAAATGACTTTTGGTCCTAAATCTAACAATTTTCTTTAAAATGTCTATTTTTGTCAACATGTACAAGTTTAAAATATTGTACATAACAGGTTGTCGCATAAATTTTGCGACAAACTTGTAGGGAAGTATCATCAGGATTAAAACTGTATAGCATCCAGCGTCCAAGAACGTCAGCGCACGAGGCTAAGGACGCTCCCCTATCCCTATTATGATTTGTTCCGAAGCATACGAGGAAATAGTCGATAATAGAGCTGACATTTTCTGTCAGGGTTTTTTTCGAGCTATCATTAGCTTAGGTAGTGAAAATGGTTGCAGATTCAAAATAACTGATACGAAAGTATCTAAGATCTGCTAAAAAATCTCAAGCAAGAAAAAAAAAATCCTCAGTGTTTTTTTTCTTTAATTCTTTTTTTAAAAAATGTTTTGTTTCAACAAAAAGAAAACTGCTTTTAATTTGATAAATTTATTAGGATGCATTTTTCCAGTAATAAACATTGTGTCAAAATAAAATATGCATATAACACTTTTTGAACATACACTTTAAGCTAAAAAAATTTTTTAACAGTTATTTATTTGTTAATGAAAAATATTTCCCATTATTCAATATTGATTATAAAGAAAATTAAAATTTATTTAAAGCTTTCGCAAAAGTTTGTAACGTTATATAATTTACAAAAGAGGAACACAGAAGGTAAATTTTTATTTCATTTCTCCTTAACAAAGTTTAGTGCGTCATTATTCAATAATTTGCTTTTCTTCGGATTACTAAAGCTCGAATGCTTTCAAATGTATTTTTAAATGTTTCCAACAAAACGTCTTTTTAAGGATTACAAAGCACTTATGGAGGCAATTGCATCAAACTTTAGTCTTACTAAGTGCTTTCCGTATGATGAGAAAATGTGTTATTTATTTGTTTTGCTAGATTTATTTGGCAATTGTCACGTATTCATTCGCTAATACAGTTGGAGTGCTTTATTAGTTGTTAAAAATATTGAGTCCAAAATTGGTTTCCTTAAGTTTTTATTTTTAAAATTAAAAATTCAGTAACTGTAAAATTGAAAATTAGGCATGAGGATTTTTGCTACTTTTGTAAATATTGTAATTACGATAACATTTTGTTTAATTAGATAACGGTTTTAGTTTTTAATTCGTAAGTAGAAGGCATTGTACCTTTACAAAATAATATTTCATTGCTGATAATTTAAAGAATATAAAAACACTTTAAATTTAAAATATGTGATTGCATAAGGTAATAATAAAATATTTTTACATCCTTGCAAGGTACTTTAAGATGCTGTATCCTCCCTTTGGATGCAGGGTATTTTAACTTGGTTCTGAACAAAAAATAAGTGAAATATGGCGAATTAATGTTATTTAATAAAAATAAAATACAAAAACTTAAAGAAAAATTAAAAAAAGGTTTTCTTTTTCAACTAGATTAGTCCATGGTCATGTCATATGCACTGAAATTCACAGGGAACTTGAATGATTGCTTCTGACACACTGAGTACCCTGTAGCTGAAAGTGAAGGCATTTACAAACTATTTCTTCTTCATATTTTTCATATATAGTTGCATTTCTTGAAAGAAAAATTTTCGTTCCTGTTCAAGTAAACACAAAATTCTGTTCATTCCCCTTTTAACAATATAGTTTAAAAGTACAACACAATAAAAGAACAAAAACTTGGACTGTTTAAAGTGGTTAGTTGCTCAGGTTTACAAACCATACCATTATGTCGAATTAATTAAGAAAAAAAGCAAATGAATTAATAATAATTTTTTTCGATGAAATTTTTACCTTTTGTTTCTAAACTGTCACAAATCTCACTTTAAAATTGCTCGACACTGACTGGTGGCTAAGGGTAAAATTAAAATCAGGTAAGTTTTGAAATCGTTAAATGATTTCAGGGCCGTTCATCCCTACATTGTTTAATTCATAAGTTCTTGTAATACTCAAATGTATAAAATTTTTTAGGTTATTAAAATAATAGCTTTTGATTTTAAAAAGTGGGAAGTTTTGTAATTATCCTTGTCAATAACATGATTTTTTTATATTTCATTACTTAAATGTAAGATTTATAAAGATTACAGTCACTGTGCACATCTACAAAATTACAGATTTTAAAACTTGGTGAACTATAATATCCTTCTAATTTGCCTAAATTACTTCAATCTTTTTATGATGTTAAGTAGAACTACAAGCAGAGAAAAAAAACTATAGTCAAAGCTAAGAAAAAGCTTTTTCTATGGAAACATCGAAAATCTCGGTGGTTTTAACAGAAGCACTTTGGGGAAGAATTTGGTAAATCAACAATAAAATATAGTTTTAGAATATGTTATAAAATTAGATAAATGTGGTAAAACATTCTTTTCATGATGCCTTGTAGCATGTCATAAAAACCATTTATTTGGTTAAATGTTACTTTTCAGTTTTGTGATAAGTACTGAATATTTGTTAATAAGATAACTTTGAAAGCCAGAATTTTGAAAAACCGTAACTTTATGAAAGGAAAAATATAAAATGAATGGTTTAAACACAGTATATTTCAGTTTTTATAACAGAAATTGTGATTTTGTTCCACACAAATGGTATTACCGTACAGTACAGTAATTCTACCATATTTCTATCTCCTTGTATCTATCGTATTTCTTAAACTAGAATGCATGATATTATTGTCCAACTTGATCGAAAAGAAGGGTTTATTTTCAAATATTGACTTAGCACAGTGAATTACAGCATATATGGTACCAATTATTGACTCTATGGTACTTTATCGTTACTGATACTATTATCCATTTCAGAATTTATTTTAAGAAAGTAGTAATATTTATACTTTTTTTCCTTACGTAAGATCTCCATGTAGGAAAATAAAATTCAACATAACTCCACAATTTGTTGTAGAATTAAATTAAAAGTGGGGTTTAATGGCACAATGCCTAAAAACGAGCTTAACAGTGCATTATAAACCAGATCATGAAATAAATGAAATACCACAAATTCATCTGCGTTAAGCACGAAAACTGATAATACATACTGAAAAAATAATAGCATATAAAATAAAGCCTATTAAAGCCATATAAAAATTAAAACCACAATGAAACAGTTATATGCTATTTAAAATAACAATATGTCAAGATGATGGGTGACATCTCACTAATTTTCTGGCAATCAAATATCCAAATTTATATTTGTTCGGTGATACTGTTACTAATGAAACAAGACGAATCGTGGGATTAAAATTACACCAGAATGTTATGTGGAATGGCGGCAGCAATCTAGTATCACTTTGATGTACACTGTAAAAAACTACGAATCAAATTAAGGTTAAATCTTCCTGTTACCAGGGTAGCGATACATTTTGTAATGATGATTTTGCTAAACAGAAAAGTTTTATACCGTAATTTTTGTCTTAATATTTATTGTAGAATACCTGATTCATTGTAGTCAAATAGTTGTTACTGTAAAATATCGGTACCAAATATTACAGTAAAATTAATTTTACGCATGATGCACCAGAATTCCTATACTTTCTACTGTAATTTGATCCGAAATATTTTAAAATTTATTAGTAGATTTTAAAAGAATATGAAATAATCTGTTTTATCATATTTCAATACATTGCAAGATCATGCTGCTTCCCCTGTAAAGAGAGCATTAATGAAAAATAAATAAAAAATGGTATAGTAAAATATCTTTATCTGAATACAACTATTAGAAATAATCGTCTCTTAATATCTTATTTCTTTTGATTAAATTAAATATTTTGAATATATTTTAAGAGTAGGAAAAAAATTTATGCTTGACATTTTTTGAATACTATTGCAAAGTTGATCAAATCTCTATTTCAATAAATCAAATCTTTCAATGAATCAAATCTCAGTAATCAAATCTTTATTTCAATAAAACTGCATGATCAAATAGTCAGCTTCAAATTTAATTACAAATACCGACATTTTGTACTTTTTTCCTTTATAATACTAAAATAGATGTTACTAAAAAATTATAGGTTTTAAAAGGAAATATATAATAACTTGAAAATATGTCCAAAAAATAGCCAAGAAAAAAAATTTACACCTGCTCTGAAATTCTTCTATGTTAAATCCTATCGAAAAGATTTGAGAAGTTTTTGATAACTTAATTCCGCATCTCAACAGAATTTCTGAATTTTGAAGTGTGTAGCCTAAAAAATGGAATAAAGTGCCTTTAGCTTCGATCACTTATCTTATTGCTTTCTCGTCTCTTAGGTATCTAAAAAAAATTTTTTCACTAAAAGTTTCTATGTAATTCTCAAAATATATAAAATATTATGGCTAAGTATAAATTTAGGGACAGACGTAAATGCATGTAAGTATTAGTATACCAAATGTATACAACTACAAGTATTTTTTTAAATGTATCTAAACTTCATTTCAGAATAAATAAATATTTTAAAATGATTTATTATAATAAATGTTTAAATAATAATTTTGGAAAATAATATTTAATTTTGTAATTTTTAATGTTAAAGCGAGAATAGTTATGTAAATTATAGATATATTATTATATAAATTAAATAAATTACATAAACAATTGTAAAAATTACTCATAGAAGGTATTTACAAATTAATATGACTTCACTGATTGTTTGAACATTCACTGGATTATTTTTTCTTCATACTATAAGTTATTTTCGTTGTATAAATATTATAAACGTATTAATATAGAATGTATGCATTAAAATATATTTAAATTTTAGCCCAGATTTTGGAAGAAAACTAATTTTAAACTCAGAACAATTACGTGCAATAAATCCTATCTTGTGATACTATAATATTTTGGCTTAAAAGTAAATATCACAAGAACTTGACATAAGATAATTTTTGATGAAATTAAGCCACCTAATGATTGTCCAAATCCTCCTAGATACAGATTTATTACTTATTTTTTAATTTATAGGTAATACAACATTTTAATTATATAAATAATTTTCCTCTTTATTCTCTAGATTACTGTAAAATTTATATTTAAGTCACTTTATCAAAATTATGAATTTCAAAAATTTAAGATAAAATAATTAAAATACTTAAAGAAATGTAAATTAAAGTTTGAGAAAAATATGCAAAACATTGATTTTATTTAAAGTAATACAGTACAAACTGTACAAAAAGATTAGTAGATATGTTCAAATTAGATTTCTAAATTGCTATGTCAATTTTAAATCTTACAAATATGAGTTATAAACAATTATTTTCAAGAATTTTTTAATTTAAAGATGGTTTTTAAAATTATGACGAAAGATTGGAAGAATCTATTTTTTGCTAACAAGATTTTTTTAGCAAGGAAATTTTGTTAAAATTTTTGATAGCTAACTATCCTTCAAATTCCATATCTTTGACTCGAAAAAATGCTAATTATGCAAAATTATATTTAAAAAAAATTAAGTTAAATAATTTAAACACTTCAAGAGACTCAAATTTATCCCAGCAAAAACAAATCTGTAGGTCCAGCTCCACAAAACTGCTGTTTGCCACCAGCTAAAGCGACGGGTCTGTGCCGGCAAAAGTCACTTTCAACTGTACTAAAGTGAATGGCTGGCCTTCTGTCGAGCCAACAATACCGGCCTATCGATGGCCGGTAGTACCTAACCCAGCAGTTACTGTCTAAAACGCGCTGGGTGAGTGATTGCCCGACATTTTCCAGTAGAGGGTAATCAATGAATCAATAATTGAGGGCCAGCAATTTATATACACCCAGCAGCATCCCTTTAGTTTATAGAGGTTTACGAGAGGTCATTGACCTAGTTACAGGAGTAATTAAAACCCACAAACCTAATTTTTATTTAATTCAATTAGCTAAATAAATATCTAGCTATCTAATACATTTCTGAATAAATTATTAATACAGTACAGAACCCGTTATCCGGAAATCAGAAAACCGGAAAACCAAAAAACCGGAACGAAATTCGATAAATTTTCCCACCATTATAAAAAAAAAAAAAATTTCCCTTATAAAATTTTAGGATTTTTCGTTCTTTTTTGAAAGATGTTTACCTTACCATCATTTTCGAAATAATCATTAGTGTATTGCTCCATCGTTTTTTCTTCTTTTTAAGATTATTTCCAAAAAAAAATTTTTTTTTTAGTTGGGTTTAACAATAAAAAACGGCTTTTTGTAGCGATTCAGAAAACCGGAAAAATCAGTTATCCGGAATAGCAATGGTCCCGATCGTTCCGGATAATCGGTTCCCTACTGTATATGAACTAAGAAAATATTTCTAGGTTAATTTTTTCATTTAAATTGTTTTTTGCAAAGAATATTTTTTACACAGTTTAACCCCTTAGTCCTAAAGATTTGCTGTGCACAATCTATGCTTCCACTTATCAATACATTTTTAAACTAGGTAAACATATGTAATAATCTTTTCTTTACAGTGATATTCTACTTAAAAGCAGAATAATAAAACTGCTGTCCAGAATTATGAAAATTCTGTATCTCACAAGTAATTTTTCAAGTTTTAACTTGAAGTCAATATATATGTCTATAATAGCTTGTAGTCAGTATATATATGTTTCAAAATAAAAGCTGTGTTCTTAATGAATCTAGTGATACTATTGTACCCTATACAAAAATAAATACAACCTACAGTCGATAATATTAAGAGGCTGTCCAGAGATGATCATTTAGTGCGATACTGATCATGAATTCATGTTATACTGATAATATATAGTCTTGCAGCAAATTTAACAAAAAAAAGGTGTATTGGACAAAAATGTACTAATGTAACCAGTCACGTAATGAATTGAATGTACCCTGAAATTAGTTAAATGAATAATCAACATTGTCTCTTGCAAACATTTTATTATACAAAGACATAAATACAAAGACATAACCTTAATCAATACAAATATTACACAAATTTCAATTTAATTTTAAAAATAATAAAAACAACAGAGAAATCATATCTTTGTCTACATAGAATCACTTGGAATAGCACAGAAGAGTTCTCCTGAAAGAGAGGATAATAAAATAAAAATTATGCAAATCGTATATTTTAAAAACATAAGTATTTTTGTGAAAATGAGCTTTTAAAACTAAAATTTCTATCGAAAAGTTTTTGCTTTTATCATTTCATTGATAAATTTTGACTCATCAAATTAGTCTTCAAATTAGTAACACCATGCAAAACATACACCTGTCTTATAATTTAGAAAGATTTTGAACATAAAATTCCCTTCTGAATGAAATTATTGAATATTGACTCACGAACCCATTAAGATTGACAACTAGTACATGAAAATCTAACTGTTAAATGAAAAGTTATTCAGGGTGTTTAATTTTGTGCTCACCTTTTCTCAGAAAATATTTAATTTTAAAAAACATGCAGTTTTTTCTTCATTAATTTTATGGTGCTCAATTTTATTGCATTTAATATTTAAAACAATTATGATATTCTAATGTAAATTATTGTTTCAAGGAAAGCTGTAGAAGAAAAATTACTTTTAAATATATATTACTTACATGCACGAATGTATCAATAGTATTTCTTTTTCGCTTTACTTTTATGATTAAATTTTTAATTGTATACCCTTGACAAAAAAAATTTCAAAATTTACAACATTTTTCATATTAAAATAGGCATCAAAACAATAATATGCATTGAATTGAAACCAGAATTGAAACCATATGAAAAAAGGTTGCTCAAAATTTGCTAGTTAAAAAGGCAGATAATTTTACAATTCTGTAATAACTTTATAAATCAATAAATTCTTAAATTACTTTAATGGTGATGCTTTGTGAAATTAATGTTTTCCTCATATAAAAAACACAAGAACTAGATAAGAATAACGACAGATTTGACCAATGTCACGATTTCCGTAATGTCTTTATATAACTGGTATAGATGTAAGACAAAAAATGAAAAGTTTACATAAATATTAATAACATTGTTTACATCTCTGATGAAATTTCTTTTCTTCAAATTTTTTTATTAATTTAGTTCCTTCTTTTAACAAAAATATTTGTTAAATACTCCATTACTATGCCTAGGAATAAAAAAGGGAAAGGTGCTTCCTAAAAAAAAAAGGGTACACCGAGTTTTTAAAGGGCTTTTAATTAACACCGTAAATAGTTAACAAAATGTGTACTATTATGTAACAGCTGAATTCGATTACCATCCTATACCTACTATTTTACATGTATATTTCAAAAAGTAGTTCTCACCCATTATCAAAATGAGAAAAATTTGTAGCTTACAAAGAAAAAAAAACATGCTAATAGAAAATCATTGTGCAATAGAAAAAAATATCGTTAAACTTGAAGGCTTTTTCCATAATTTAAACTATTAACTAATAAACGATTAATTAAAAATAAATATTGAAAGGTACATATTTTTAAAAAAAATATTCATTTCAAATTTTTTTAAAAAATCTTTTAATAAACTTATTGATACTAAAAAAATCTTTTAAAAATTTACCCAGTTGACTTGAGAATTAACAAAGTAAATATTTGTAATGGTATCTGAATCAAACTTATTAACACGAATAATTTTAAAAGTGTGTAATCATCATTTACACATTAAATTTTTTAAAAGGAATATTATCAGACAGTGTCGTCAAAGGGCAGTGAGGACGGTTGGCCCTTCTCGAGGAGGTACACTGCATTTTTATTTGATACAGAAAAATTAGTTGTCATTTTCTGTAGATTAGAATAGCAGGAGTTGCACATTAACCACTTTCAACATATACTTTTCGAATTCTAGCAAATAAACTCTGTAATAGGATACACACATTATGGGCCACAAATAAAAAGAAACAAAACTTATTTAAATCTAATGAATAATTCAGAGAAAAATTAGACTGAAAACATTTAAACCTGTTTGATTGCCCAAGGACAGGAGCGTTACAATGGGCGTTTCCTTATTATAGACTTTTTTCCCTTTTTTTTTTAAATTGCAGGCATTGGGGGGTTGTCCCATTGGCCACAGGAATGCCAGAACTACTACTTTCTTCTCGTTACCCAGTGGGCACCTGTGGTGAAGCAGGGTCGCCCACGTCACACAACCACAACCCGTTTATAGGGCGGAAAGTTAAAAAAGAATCTTTAAAAACTTCAACATTTCAATATGCAATTAAACTGGTTCTGATGTTTTTCATCTCGTTTAACTCATAAAATCGTAAGATTTCTATAATCTTTTTGCTTCTGTCGCACTTAAATGTTAGTTTAGAGATTCCTAATGTGTTTACATTTTAAACTTCTGTTTCAAGAAAACTTTTTTGTTTTTAAAAAGGTAGGTGTATATATTATTGCCAAATAAAAATATTTTGTACTATTGAAGAATAGATAAATAAGTGAAATGTAGGTGTTATTAACATTATTTCTTAGTTACCATAAATTAAATTTACTTACACATTTTATTAAGAATTTTTTAACTTTTACGGGGCATTTTATTTGCTTGGACTAAAAAATTGTTCTTATCGCAAAAATTTTTTCTACCAAATAATGTCTTAGAAGGCATTCAATATTGTACAGGTTAGTTTCAAGATGCTTCAAATCAGTACTTTGTCGTTACTTTTTTTTTTTCTCTTTAACCTACACATTTTTAAGCTATGTTAACAAGGTAGGTTTTTAAATATGATTGTGTTTTCACAATCAAAATCTTACTGTACTTAATAAAATTTTTAAAAAAATATTTTATATACATCAATAAAATTTATAAATATAACACTTTTTTTTCATTGAATAGGGAAGTGAACGATTAAAATGAAAATTAATAACCATTATTAAAATATAAAACTACATACAGTGACCAATCACTTCTGCGCCACCTCTTTTATGTGCCTTTTGCATATATACAAAGGTTTTCAAAGGCCCTTGATCATTATATAGGAAAATAATAATAATTATAATTCTTTATGCATCATTCAGAAAATAAATATTTCAATTCAGCACACAATTTTTTTTTAAAAGTCTAAAATTTTGATTTTATTTTTTGTTTAAATAGAAAAAAATAATCCCATTTTTTAGAAAAAGTTTTCAGTTTAAAGCAAATAAACAATCTTCGTTACAGATAAAAGGAAATAAGTTACTGGATCTAGTAATACAGTTCATTTTTCTTCCCTATGGGATTTTTTTCACCTTTATTGTTTCTAGGAAGACATTTTTTTATATGAATTTGAATAAGGTGTCTTATCTATCACACCACCCACATTGAAACCACCATATATACCACCCATATGCTTTCAAAATTTATCTAGCAGTGTCTTTCCCACCACCAATTAAAACGTTAGTTTTTGGTCAAGGAATGTAAAGCTATAGCGATTACTATTACTCAGTTTACGCGAAAACAGAGATGACAAAAACATTACTCGAAATCATTAAAAACAATTAGAAGGTTTAGCCGCTATTCACGACTATTTGTAGTTTTATTCAGCTATTGAAACTTTTCTATCTAGCTTTTCTTATTTGTATCAACTTACTGTTTTTAAAATCTTATGGACTTTTTCTCTTGGTCCCAAAGACTGAAGCATAATGAGAATTCACTGTATTTTATAAATGAATTCGCTTAATACATTAAAATGTCCCTAATCCTTCTTTAAAATCATAATTCAAATAATAATAATTAAAATAATACTTCTCAAAATAATAAATTATTTATGCACATCAAAGATTCTGCAGATGATAAAAGTAATAAAACTTACAGAAATTCATGGTGGACTGGCACAGGTTTACCAACATTTGAAGAGCTAAAAGGGAAAAAAAAGGGTCTTATTTTTATGTAAATATTAACTTGAGATATACAGTAAAAAGTTTTTTCAGTAAACTTTTAGCAGAAATTTAAAAAACATTATACAACGGACACCCAGAAAGATTAAGTAAAAATTAGAATAATATTTTTTAGAAATTTGAATGAGAAAAATAACTTGCAGGCTACGAAATTTTATTAACAGAATCGTCATCAATAAAACAACAAAATTTTCTAAGTTCGCCTCTAGGATCACAAAATATAAGGTCAGCGTTTAAAATCTTCCAAAGAGTTAATTAAAATTTATTTTTTTATTTCCACTTAAAGATTCTCCACAAAAAATTATTGTAAATTTAGCTTTCGCTGAATCTGAAGCTTTTCTTATGTGCATGAACTTACTGTTCTTAAAATCTTATACACTTTTTCTCTTGGTCCCAAAAACTGATGCATAAGGGAGAATTCACTGCACTTTATAAATAAATTTGCTTTATACATTAAAATGTCCCTAATTCTTCTTTAAAATCATAATTCAAGTAATAATAATTAAAATACTACTTCTCAAAGTACCTAATATTAAATTAATTATGTACATCCAAGATTCTGCATATGATAAAAGTTAAAAAACTTACTGAAATTCATGGTGGACTGGCACAGGTTGAAAAGCTAAAAGGAAAAAAAAGGTCATATTTTTATGTAAATATTACCTTGTATACAGTAAAAATATTTTACGGTAAACTCTTAGCAGAAATTTAACAAGTACAGTAGAGCCTCGATTAATCGAGCTTCGATTAACCGAGGTTTCTGTTAACCGAGGCAATAACGAAGTCTAAATTTTTTTTTCTCCTGTCCAAAATGAGCTTGGAAGAAATTATACACATATTAGTTCGTTGTCCGTGTTACAGGCACTTATTTCCCACAAAAGCACTCAACTTCCATGAAATATTACACCCTGAGAAGACAACACCCATGAATGCTTTGTTAACAGTGGTCATGTGACTTGTAAGTTTAATCATGTAAATTTTAAAAATATAATATTTCCTTCAGATTTGTGTTATTTTTGAAAATGCGTCTTTCGATATTTAACTAAGTATAGTTAAAAAAAATTCCATTTTACTTTTCAAAATTTACTGCTAGAGTTGATTTCCTTTTTAAGTCTTTTTAGCTGTGAAACATAAGTTCATATATGTTTATTTTTATCATTTAAAAAACGTCCTATTGTTTTTTACTTTAAAATTAGTTAAATTCGCTAGCACGGAAGGTTTTTATACATGGTTCCTATTAACCGAGATTTCCGATATCCGAGGTACTAGCGGTCCCAATTAGATCGGATAATCGAGGTCTTACTGTATTACCCAATGGACACCCAGAAAGATTAAATAAAAATTAAAATATTTTTTAGAAATTAGAATGAGAAAAATAACTTGTAGGCCAGGAAATTTAGAATGAGAAAAATAACTTTTCGACCAGGAAATTTTATTAACAGAATTGTCAACAATAAAAAAAAACACAAAATATAAGGTTAGCATTGAAAATCTTCCTAAGAGTTAATTGAAATTTATTTTTTTATTCCCACTAATAGATTCTCGGCAAAAAATTATTGTAAATTTAGCTTTTGCTGAATCTGAAGCTTTTCTTATTTGCATGAACTTACTGTTTTTTAAATCTTATACGCTTTTTCTCTTGGTCCCAAAGACTGGTGCATAAGTGAGAATTCACTGTACTTTATAAATGAATTCGCTTAATACATTAAAATGTCCCTAATCCTTCTTTAAAATCATAATTCAAATAATAATAATTAAAATATTACTTCTCAAAATAATATTAAATTATTTATGCACATCAAAGATTCTGCAGATGATGAAAAAAAAATAAGTTAATTGATAAATCATTTTAACTATTAATAAATTTAAAAATTTGTATCAGGGGAATTGGTTGGTAATAGTTGCTTTTCTCAATTTAATTTATGTAAAATAGAACAGTTTCACATAAAAGTCATTTTTGAAATTTAATTTATTTTGAAAAAAACTTTTCAAATTGATTATAATCAAATTTTTGTCGCTTCCATATGGTTCGCCCCCTAGTACAATAATTTAAAATATGTGCGTTTAAACCCTCACTTTGCTGTGGTCAGACTGACAGGCAAACAACAACTATTTTGCTCAAGCCAAAACAGATTATGAAAATAAAATAAGAAAATTATCAATAAAAAAAAGCGGCTAGATTTTTTCGTTAAGCCGTGTTTCAAACTACTCGGAAATTTACGTTTAAATTAGTGTTCAATGGAATCTAATATTAAAGCATATTGTGTCTAATAAACTATTATTAATAATTGTATTAGTCTAGCACTTCCATACAAAGCTCAATATAAGGATTTGATATTTAGTTTAAGAAAAAAAAAATTCCTTTAAGTGATAAGATGTAAGTTGTCAATGGAATAAGAGTTGAATTTGGAGCACTTCAGCTATTTGGAAAGTGAAGTTGATGAGAACAGAGACGCAGTACTTCACTCAGTTGGAAAATAGTAGAAATTTCAATTGCAAGTTACCATTGTTACAAACATGAAAGCGAGATAATTCAATAAATAATAAATACATTAAGTAATAAAACTTACAGAAATTCATGGAGGACTGGCACAGGTTTTCTAACATTTAAAGAGGTAAAAGAAAAAAAAAGGTCTTACTTTCATGTGAATATTAACTTGAGATATACAGTAAAAAAAATTTCGCTTAACTTTCAGCAAAAATTTAAAAAGCATTACACAACGGGCACTCAAAACGTTTGAATGAAAATTAGAATAATATTTTTCAGAAATTAGAATGAGAAAAATAACTCGTAGGTCAGGAAATTTTCTTAACAGAATTGTCAACAATAAAACAACAAAATTTTCTAAGTTCGGCTCTAGGATCACAAAATATAAGGTTAGCATTGAAAATCTTTCAAGGAGTTAATTGAAAAACTTTTATTTCCACTGAAAGATTCTCTGCAAAAAATTATTATAAATTTAGCTTTCAGTGATTTGGAAGCAGTTATAACTTGTTTTCTCAATAGAATACAAGTTAAATTTGAAGCACCTCGGCTACTTCGAAAGTGGTCAAACATCCTTTTAAGAAGTTGTACTTGTAAATAAAATGGTATTATATTCTGTCTATAGCGGTCAGGAAATGATTGTAATTTAAATTGTCAACAAGTACAGAGCTCCTGTAGATTTTAGTACTCTAACTAGTCGAAAAGTAGAAATTTTGATCGCATGTTACCAATACGAGTGCGAGTTCATTAAATTAATAATAAACACAGCAAGAAATAAGAAAACCTATAGAAATTCATGGAGAGCGCTAACAGGTTTTCTAACATTTTTAAAACTAATAGAAAAAGAGTTGTTTGTTATTTTTATTGAGTATGAATTTTGTTTTCATATTGTATTAACTTTTATATATTTTTGTAATCCCTATAAAAATCGGGCATTATTTTATATGAATATTAACTTGAAATTCACAATAAAAACATTATTCACTTAACTCTTAACAAAAATTATGAAGTAACTTAACATTGATTTCAAAATATAAAAGAATTTTGTAATATTTTTCTTTTGTATAAGTGGGGTTAGCCAATATACAATTAAGTATGAGCAACTGCGTGCTAAAAAACTTTCCATAATCTATATTTTTTTAGGTTGTTTAAGAATTCACAGCACGATTCTTCGCAATTATTTATATTAACATGTACAAATAAATTTTTCATCTTAATTTAAACTATTTAGTATAAATTATTAAACCTTTACCTATTTTTACACTTGAATTTAGCTCAAAAATTTCATTAAAATGAAATACATATAACAGAAACAATTTTTAATATTACTAACAGCAATTAGTTAACTAAAATCTAAATATTATTTAACATAAAGAAATAAGTTTTAATGAAAATTCTTGATTATTATACAAACCTATTTTCATAATATACTTAGATAAACCTGATTTATATCATATGCTACAACATATTATGAATTGCACTTAAAGAGTCATCATACAACAGAATTTATATTTGTTTTTGGCGTGCTACTGCTCGATTGTCGCTAAAAATTTGGCGGCGATCTTGGTGTTGATAAAACATTTGTCTGTACATTTTCATTGAATTAAATTTAATATTTTTTATTATTCTATCTTAGAAAGGTGTTAATTATGATGTATTAATTGAATAAAGATGATTGCCAATCTAAAACATAGCGCCAAAACAGCACTTCAAACGCGGTTCTTTGTAAACCGAAATCTGCACGTCGTAAACATATTTGAACAATAGTAAATCAAAAATGATTAAAATAATAACTTCAATGTAATAGAAAAAAATAAAACCTTACCTTTTTTGAAAATTATAAGAATCCAACGTGCTTCTTTTTCTAAACAATAAATTCACAGTTACAGTTACTCGCTCGACCGCTTCACTGGCGGCAGCAGACAACTTTAACTTGGTGGCCCATTGGGTAGATTCAGACTGACGGGATGCGGCTGTTTGTAATGTACAGGCCCAACACTTCCTACGATGTTGGCAAAAGTTCATAGGGTGGCCCAGCAATCAACCCAGCTGACAGTAATTTGCACCTTCACTTTTCAATCAGTACCGTCAGTAATTTCGAAGATGGCCAGAACTTATGTTTTTGCTGGGATGACACAGAAAAAAAACGCAAAATATTTATTTTATGTAAAGTAATGCATTAAAAACATACAATAATACAATAAGATTGTAAAATTCATCAGACTTTACTTCCAAAAATATTATTCCGTTATTAAATCTAAGAAAATGAGATTTCAACAATTCCATTTCAAAGAATTTTTAATTTAAAGGCAATCGTTAAAGTCTTGACCTAATATTAGTAGAGTCTACCATATTTAAAACAAGATGTTTGTTGAATGGATAGTCGCTTTGTTACAATTTTTTATTGCACACTATCCTTTAAATTCTATATTTGTGACAGTAAAAATTTCAATTCATTTCTTAGGAACTTTATTTTGAAAAGAAGATTCCTTATATATTAAACGAGATTGAAATATCGTATCAAATTTAAATAACCAGCTGCTTTGAAAAAAAAATAAACTCATGTTTAAGTTGTTCATAATGAGAACGTACCCTTGTCTTATCGTAAGAACAAAAATAAACTTTCTCCTGTTTCTATAAAAATAAGAGATGTCAATTTACTTTCTTTACACAAGCCGCGACTTATGAAATATCGATGTTTGAAAGCTAATGGAAATTCAATCGATTTTGATATTAAGTTATTTAAGTCGAAAAGAAGTCTGATTATAGTTAGATATTTTAATTAAAAATTATTCTATCTTTCCATGTTCTATTTCTATCCAGACATACTTAAGCAATCCTACTGAATGTCGATACTTCTTTTGTAGAATTTAACATCACTTTTATTCTTCAATGCAATATTTGAAGTAGGAAGAATGTCGTATTTGTCCCTTTTTTATTTTGCGACTGTGTTTTGAAAGAAAGCTTTCTTATAATATGAAAAAAAATATATTTTTTTTAACATTCACATATTTTTTTTCCGAATCTTTTATACTTTTACAAAGTAAATGGTTTTCGACGCAGTAAGCTTCATAATGTGTGACTACATATATTTCTATTTTTATTGCGTATATTGTAATTTTATGCAGTAAAATAAAATTCTGATATAAACTTTGCATTAAGATAAGCAAACATATTCAAACAAAAAACCACATTTATACAATCATTAAAACTAGCACAAGTAAACTTTACAGATGGCTATGCAAGACCTCTTAGCATGTATTACGTTAAAAGGTCATGTCTTAAAGTCTTCCTTTTACTTATGGCCTGCATTGAATTAAATATGGGTCTTAAAAGCTCGAATTGCAAAACGGCCCTTGCAGTGCAAAACAAAATGTTTTAACAGGTTAAAAAGTAAAGTTCGGCAAATTTATTTTCTCTGCTATTCAAAATAAATATAATAGGTAAAATGTTAAATATGCATATGTGTGCATAGTAGAACCCTGAAGAACCAATAGATAGAACCCTGACAAACAAATCAATTTGCTTGGTCATATGAAGGAAATAATATAGGCAATATTTTCGTTAAAATTTGCTGCTAGTTTAATATGGTGCGATGTTGAACCATATAATTACAATTTTTAATTTTGGTTGTAATATTATATGATTCACTTTAGATATAGAAATTGGGGCAATTTATTACGTTTAAAGGTTTGTTACATGGTTTAATTAGGACATAGTTTGCACCACCCGGAAATTTGCAATAAAAGCATTTGTTTAAAATGGAACTAATTTTTCCATAAGTGCACTGACAAATTAATGTTAGCAAACTAATTTAAAAAATTATATCAACACAGACATCGAAATTTCACTGATTTCAAGAGCCTTTTAGACCTAGTTATTTGTGCTTATACTTAATAAATAGCATGTTTAAAAATACTGTTATCAATTTGAAAATTTCTAGTTAAATTAACTACACATTTGTATAAATACAAATGTGTTCACGCAGAGAAAAATAATATGGTTCAAAATACCAGAATATCGTAAAATTTGCTGTGTTTGTGTACTTATTAGGTAAGTAATGGATAGGTAATGGTTAAAAGATAGGTATAATTTTTAATAAAATAATTTGGTAATAATTTTGTTAAAACTAGCCATAAAATAGGGTTTTATATGCTTATATGCTTTTGTTAATGCTACAATTACTTGCCTTATCAGATACGTCATTACTATACAGTACATAAATTTTGAAAAGATTTTTTTCCTCCGTAGAGATAGGCTACCTCCCGTGACTCACTGAAAGGAATAGAGCCTTTAGATCCTATATCTTTCGAGAATATTGCCCTAGCAAACATGCTATGCGTACTGCTATTGCTATGCGCACTGAATGCCAATTATGTAAAATAAATAGTACATATAGATGAGCCGTTTAATACACTTCTTCATTTCATGAAACGAAAAACTGGAGAATGAGGTAAAATGATGGGAATTTTTGTTGAGTTGTCTTATTATTAATTTTTAATAAAAAAAAAATTATTTTGGGGTATTAATATTATTATTTAAAAAATAATAGGTACTGTGGTAATTCATTTATGTGCCCCAACCGGTCATGAATGGAATAATTTCAGGAAAAAATTGCGCGAATGTGATGAAGTTTGAATATTGAATTTGGCTAGAGGTCATGATTTGACCTCTCGCCCAATTACACCATGCCAGATGACACTGACAATTTTTTTTTATTTTTATTTAAATGGAATAGAATTCTAAAAATGTATTTTTCATAATCGAATAAAGTAAATCCACCAGAAAGGTCAACAAATTCTAGTAAATCAAAAATATGAGGACGATTTTATCTCGAATTATTGCGTAAGCATATTCCTTTCAGATTCGTGTATAATTTCTTAGCGATGATCAATATCGATTCATTAATGACTAAGTTTTTTTTTCCAACACAGATGAAAAACGAATATTCCGGTAATGTAAATAAATACAAAGTCAATAAATTGACTTTACCTTTAAATTGTTTTTTTTTTTCAATAAAAATAAATTACATTCCAAATTTTGGACTGAAGTGCAGTTGCGTCAATAAATCAATTGGAATACATTTAATTTAAAATTAAATCAATCTAATTAAAATTGCCTTCCTATAAGCTTTATTTTCAAAAGAAACTCACCTTTGAATTTAAAATAATAATTGCGGCGTAGCAAATTATTTAAATTTACAATAACTGAAATGACTGAGTAATCTTTGCATTAATTTCTCAATAAAATTAATTTTTATTCGTATTTATTTTATTTGTATTTATTTCTATTCACTATTATCAAATGATTATTTTACAAGCATATTAAGTAGATTCTGAGCAATAAAAAATTAAAGATAATTCATTATCTGAAACACATGCAAATAACTATTTTATTAAGTTAATGCATACAATTATTATTTATAATTTCAATTTTTTTCAAGTCAATATAGAAAAATTCATCTTCAATGTTTCAATTTAAAAATAAAGAAATGCTTGAGAAATTTAAAATTAATTTAGTTCCGATAACTACAACAGTAAAACCATTTGAATACTCTATTTATTTTTTGAAAGATAATACTATCTTCTGCATTTTATATTTATAAAATCAAAAGATTTATAAAAAAAAATCATGTAAGTTCATATTATCAGAGTTGCCCAAAGTTAAATAAATGTTTAAAAATGCAGCATTCTTTTTAGAATTTCAAATTAAAAATATCAAAAAGAAACTGAAACATTTAAATTAAAATTAATCTTAGATTTAAAGGAAGGAGGCCCCAAAAGGGACTAACAGCGTCAAATCTCTCCGCGTTAGGTAAACTGTAAAGAAATGTAGCGTAGTGTCTCTTTGAATTGGTGTTATGAAAACCAAAGAAATTGACTTAATTAATATTATTACTCAAAATAGTGAATTCATATTTATTTAAGAGGGTGTCAGTAAAACTTAAACCACTTACACAAACAATGGAAAATGCTTTCACTAAACTCTCGAGCATTCACACTACTCGTGATTAATTTTGACTTCCAAAAATACCAATTTTGACATAATTAGAATATTGTTAGTAAACTGTTAACAATATAGAGTGGAAGGGTGTAAATTTTTTCCTGTTTTGCATTGCGCAGAACAAAAATATATTACTCTGAATAACTTTTGATCTAAAGATCAGATCTTTACATTTCAGGACTCAATCTTTTGAGAGATTGACCTCAAATATACTGATTAATTCGCACCGACGATATTTTAAGTTACGAAATGAGACACAAAAATGTACTCTCTGAATAAAAAAAACATTTTCTCAACGGATTCAAATTTTTCACTCGACTCACAAAATAGAGGGTGTTGCCGCAATCTAGGAAATATGGTCCCTATAGTTTGGTCAGGAGAACGATTCAAAGTTTGGTTAAAGATGTTAATTTTATTTTTTGAGTATTTCGAATGCATCTTGAGAACTTTTCGAAATATCTCGTGAACTTTTTAAGTGGATTGAGAATATTTATGCATTCAATTATAAAATTCGTTTAACCAAAGGCAATTCTACGCAAAAAATACATTTCAATAAATTTTTATTATTTTTTAAGTAGGAAAAAACTTTTTTTGTAATGTGTACAGATTTTTACATGATTTTAAACTATGTAATTTCACATGGCTGAATACAAAATTTGACTGAAATCGGATTAACAGTTCCTGAGAAATCGAATTTGATACGTACGACTTATTTATAATTTGATTTCTCAGGAACTATTCAATCAATTTCGCTAAAATTTTTAATTTTTTTATATATTATATTTTTCATAATTTAAATTAATTGCAAGTGGTTATTTTCAATAAACAATTGGTTCAGTAAACAATTGCACGCTTTACAATTCAAAAATTTTTCTGCTATAATTCAATAAAATAATACAATTTAATAAATATTTACAAAATTTTTGCATGGTATTATGCTTGGATGAATAAATTTTACAATTACGTTCGAAAATTTTTCAAATCGCTTACAAAGTTCCGGAGTTTTAGCGAAATACACGAAAAGTGATATGAAGAGTAAGGGGTCCAAACTTTGGATCGCTTTCTTGATCAAACTACATATTTCCAAGATTGAAGTTACCCCCATATCTTGGGGATCAGATTTCCGAATCCACCGAAAAAAAATTTATGTTTATTCAGAGAAAGTGCGTTTTTGTGCCTGATTTCATAACTTAAAGTATCTTCTACGTTTATTAATTAACATTTTTGAGATCACTCCCTTGAACCATTAATAATGAGTCCTAGAACAAGAAGTTCCGATCATTAGATAAAAAGTTATTCAGGGTAGTCCGTTTTTTTGGCTCACAATATATGCAGCTGTGCACCTACAGAAACAATAATTTACTGTTTCAAAAAGGTATGAATGCTTTGATTTGTGTAACAAAGACAATTATACATTATTCTTTAAATATTTATAAACTGTATTAAATGATTTTATAACATTTAATTTCTATTCACTTCTGTTTTGTTAAGCATTGATAAAAATGCGTTGTAACATTTTCTTGCCTATGGTTTATGTTAGATTTACAAACAAATTGTTTTTTAAGAACTTGTGTGAGCTTTAACCTGAAATAATTCTCCTCTCTTTAGATTGTGTAGTAAAATATCTTTAAAACTCTAATGCATAATATATATTGCTGTTATTATAAACTTTAGTGTTACTGACTAATAAACTTATTATAACTAATTAAACTTAGTATCATCCTAAATGATTTAATACAGAATCTCATAAACTTAGATTAATTAATTTGAAGTTTAATTTTAAACTCGCTTTTTTTAATAAACGATTATCATTCCTTTTCAACAATTTAATTTCTTGCCGATTTATCTGTAAGGGACTTAAAAGTCAATTGAAAGAGGTTCTAAGCTTTTATGAGCGATATTAAGAAGGGGGGCAGTCTCTAGTTTATATGTAGATTACAACCTAGTTGTTTTAAAGTTACCAAGTATTATAAACTATTTTTAAAAACCAATGCATTCGTTACAGCTTATTTAATTTTCAGAATTGTTTTTGACTTTAAGATTATGTATGTCAGATTTATTTTAGGAAATAAAAAAGAACATTTTAAATATTAAAGCAGTTTTTTTTTAAGTTTCAAAATTTTGAAATTAAACTTCTATTTAACAAAAGTGTATTATTATGTGTCTTACATAACCATTACCTCAGAATATCTATAAATATTTTAAAGAAATTCATTATGTCTCCATCCAGTTAATATAATTTTCTTACCGAAATGTTTAATTGATATTTAAAAGTTATAATCTCTAGCAAATCCATAATTATAGTTCGCTGTTAATAGCATAAATATAATAATTCATATTTTAAACTGCTGAGAAAAAACAATATTTTTACTCTGTATGTTAAATATCTTTTTATTAAAAAAAAAGCCAGAATATTGAATTATCGTGGGTATTTAAATAATAACAATTGTAACAAAGAATTTATTTAAAAACTGATAACAAAATTATTTTTTATCTTGTTTTACTGCAAAAATCTTTGAAATACTTGTAAGATAAGAAAAATAAAATATCAAAAATGCATTTTTTTGAGCATAGATAAATTGTATAAATGCATCAGTTTTTGCTCAAAACCTTTTCACCTGGGAAAGGGTAAAGAGCTTTGTTTTAGTACCATCGCATTGAACACAAAGAGTTACATTTGGGTCCGAAAAATGCCATGACACAACAGATGGTCTAACAGGATAGAAAAGATTCGAGGAAATGCATGGGGGGCTTAGGAGGAAGGGTCGGAATACAAAAGAGAAAATTTCAGACTCTGCATTCTTCATTTTCGTTGGTCACGCGATTTTATAGAGTCACGCACGAAAAGTTGGACAAATCTTTCAAGCGTATGGGTAATGAATACTTTGAAAAGTTTAATACGTACCGAAAGATGAAGAGTTACTCATCGCTGTCAGAATATAATATTTTTCTACATAAAAACAACGTTTATATTAAAATAATGGTTATTTTTTCTCTAACTTAATATCTACATTTGTTTCATATTATTTTTAGTATATTTTAAAGTATAAATTATTTTTACGAGCATAACACAACCAGTGTTTAAGCAGATAATTTTTTTTATAATTTTAAAATTTACTTAAAACTAGTTTGATAGCTAATCAATCATTTATGCTCAAATATTTTACCTTAAAAACAACTTCTTTTACTTTTTTATAACTAATAATTATAATTTTTTTTCTTCTTATATTCCTTGCGTAAAATTTTGTGATCTGATTGTATTAACAATTTATATCTACGAAAAAGAAGTCAATTTATCTAGGGGTTTCTAATTCTTTATTAAAAAAATGTTTCTGCGTGTATATGTCAACTTATTTCCGTTATTCCAAATTAAATTAAGTTCCATTTAGATGATTTTTATTTGCAATTAATTTTGAATGTGTCTATTCTGATAGTTTTCTTTTAGCCAGGTAAATTTTGTACCTAAATTCACTCCACTAATTAGGTCTAAGAAAAATTACAAAGATTCTCATCTTGCACACATAAATGCTGTGTAAAGAATGTAGCAAACTCAAGGATCACAACTCTAAGATATGTTTTATCTTCCCAGGTTAGGGAGGAAAAAAACTTTCCAAGTACAAACAGTTTTCTCAACACTAACTAGTTTCGCAAGGCAAAAGGCCAAACACAAGAGAGAGGAGAGTTCTCTGTACTCTGTAAAGAATGGATACTCAAATATCACGAAACGTTCATTTTATAATGAAACCCTTTCCTGGCATATGCTCCAAGCAAAAGTTTCATCAAAGTGACGAAATAACTGTCCCCATTTTTTCGAGAGAATGAATTGCATGAAAACTAAAAAGATATTTAATAATTCTATTTTTCCCATAAAAGCAACTTCGTAGTGTCTAAGTATCTGTCTTTTCTTATAATCACTTTAACGTATTCATCAAATATGTGGCATGCCACAGGAACAGATGTAACAGAAAGATTTATTGCACCCATACCCAAAGCGGAATCTGGACCACGGATCTTCCTGGTTTGAGGCCAACCCTTGACCATAATACAATTCAGATGGCTTAATTCATCACTTTATTTTCGATTCACCAGACTTTATTCTAGTTTTGCAATTCTAGTTAATCTCTCACAACGAGCTACGATGAGGTTTCGAGTTGAGGAAACATTTTTGTCAATATACTTCAGAGTTCACGTTTCCTCACAAATCACGTGACAAAATGATTCTCAAAATTAGCAAATTACTGTTAATGGATTTCCGGATCGTCTAAAGTGACATTTTTATTTCTGAGAATGTAGAATGGAGGAATCACTGCCTTTGCAGAGCCCTTTATTTAGCTGTTTTTGGCCTCGAAATACAGCAATTATCGGTTGCTCAGACGACAGATATAAACTTACGAACTGAACTGTAAACGACAGCCCCATACAAGGAAAGAAACTTCACGCGGAATTATTTCATAATTCAGCTAGCTTTCTACTATCAATTTAACGCCCTTACCTATAGACGTTAAGGAACTGTCAGCATTTATTCAACATCTGCGAGATTCACTCTGACCCCGATGTGAAGGCTGTATTATGAATAGTGGTCTTCATAAAAGCACATGCCGCAAAGTTTTCTGTGATTAAAAGATCATTATACTTTACCATTTGCAATCATTGTATTCACCACTATCAACAAACATGCATGCATTTGTGACTCACATTTTACTGCCCGACCCACCAATGTTGTTATTTGTTTTGAAAAATTATATCACCCCTTACAGCTGTGATCATTTTATTTGTAGCAATTTGAAATCGTAATTTTTTTCACTGAATATGTAAGAGCCAATACTTAATAAATTTGTTTGCTTGTTTTTTTTTTTTGGGGGGGGGGCATAAGCATATGTACGTAATATTTTTTTTTAAATTTACTAAGGGCATTGGTGTATCTGTTTAACACTTAATAAATAAAATATCTTTTAATTAAATTTAACCACAACCTTCATTTCCTTGTTCTATTTTATGAAAAAACTTTTTTTTGAAAATAAATAAGGAAATAAGAAAATAAGGAAATAATTACTTTTAACAAAGCAATAATACTAACCATTTTTGTGTGATTTTGATGTATATGATACTATTAAGAAGTAAAAGTAATTATGAGAGTCTAGAAAAGTTCAGAATATTTTTATAATTTTTGGATGATTTGAATTATTTAAAGTAAAATTTAATTTACAGAAGAAAATGATTTCCTAATTCGTAAGATTACTTTCAATTTCGTCCAGATGGTTAGACTCTTTTTTATAATATTCTAAAAATTCTGTAGTCAGGAAAACACCAGCTAATCCTTAGAACCCCGTTAGGCATGAAACATAAAATGCTAATTCTGATACATCATGATTAAAGGCAATTAAAAAAAGTAAGATTCCAACGAGATGCAGCATTCTAAAGCTATTAAAGAAAATCCATTGGACATTTGATAAGAAATTAACCATGAAAACTCCGTAAGTTGATTAAATTGATCGATTTTTCGAACACAAAACAAATATGTTTTCTTTACTGCTTCACTACAAAAAAAAATATCAATGGAAAATAATTCGATATTGAGCGCCAACACAAGATGGAACTTTTCAACCATCAAGTGTCACGATACTCGGCTGGGAAAGAGATAATATAATTCAAAATAGCTTTGAAACATTGTCATCAAAAATCACAAACATATTTTTTTCTAATTTCAAGGGAGATATCCATACCAATAGAAAGTAGTGCCTCACTATGTCCTAACACAAGATGAAACTCTTCAAGTATCAAATATTTTTTTGTTTTTAAGCATGCTATGCTGTGAAAGATTTAAATAATGTAAGCCAAAGAGTTTTGAAATATTCTCATCAACAAACACAAAACCATTAGGTTTCGCTTTGGTTGTGTCCCAATAAAAATCCTTTTCATCAGGAATTACTTCGTTATAGAACATGATTTCGTTATTAACACAAACACACGATGAAACTTATCAAGTATCAATCATCTGTAAACTTTGCTGATACTTTGCAGGGAAAGAGAATATGTAAATCATAATATTTTAAATATCCGTATCTGCAAACAAATCATCTTTTTCTCGAATTAAAATAAATTGGCATGAACTAAAAAGCATATCTAAATGTTGTAACGAATGAAACTTCCACTTAGCTGTTCCTCTGATAATAACTCAGTTTCTTTTATTCATTAAAAAACACATTGATAGTCAAAGTTTAGTAAAGTCTTTTGATTTTAAGCAAAAACTGCACATTTTATACAAAAGTTTTCAATGTATTTACAAAATAGTTCAAGCAGTTTGACTGCCGGAGAAATATAAAATTTTGTAAATAACCTTTAAAATATCAGATTATAAATGAAAGATTTAAACCAGTATTGTGAGAAAACAATATTTACTTGTCGAAAAAAAGGAACATCCTCTAAAACTATTAAAGAAAATCTATGGACTATTTGTTAAGACATAAACTATAAAAGCCTCCAAAGGTCCATTAGCTCTGCCGATTTTCCAACACAAAACAAAGATGTTTTCTTTGATGTCTGCCGGAGGAAATCCATACCAATAGAAAGCACTTCTATATAATACACCAGCACGCAATGAAACTCTTCAAGTATCAATCACCCTACGTGGTTGATGATACTCGACAGGCAAAGAGATGTTGTAAATCAATAAATCAACCCGTAAGCAGATTTGAAATGTTCCCATCCGCAAACAATGCACCTTTCGCTCCAAACTTGTAATTTACACAGAGAAATCGCTCATTCGAAGTTCACACAATGGAATGTTATCGATTTGTAGCAGAGGGTGGGTGAGCCTAGAACCTGCAATCAGTCAACGTTACTGAGAGTGATGCGCGCTTTCAGTTTGCTTTTCTGGATGGGGCTGATGTTGTTTTCACATAAGAACAACATCGTTACTGAAATCTCTCTTATGTATGGGTAATGGAGCGAGGGAGTGGTTCAAGCTGCTCTTTAGGGAATCAAACTCGAAACAGATAATTATGGATCCAGTTTTCTGTCCTTAAACCATTGTTTATTGAGTTTCCGTCGTTGAGTGGAAAATATGAATAATGATTATTTGCTTTGAACTCCTAAAATATTGTGGGCAACTCTCATTTTATGAACTTATGGAATAAATCTTTTAAATGCTTGAGACTTTCTGGGAGGCATTTTAAATGGAAATTCCACTGACGTTTACAGTATTCAAAAACATATATTTTTATTAAGAATATGTAGTATTGTTCACATAAAAATTACATTCATGAATTTTTTTGTGCAATATTATTTTTGCAATTGTAAAATAGCAGAAGTAAGTTTGATTTAGAAGGAAAAGTCTGTATTTGAGACGAATTCTTTCTTCAAATCCATTTCTTTTTTAAAAAAATAATACTTAAAGAGCATGATAGATATGTCGTTATCGAAAATACCAGAAATCTTCAATTGCTGCTCATGGTTGGAATCTTGGGCATAAATTCAATTTCGACAACGTCAGAATTACTCCTATCCAGTCACACCAGCTCATTCTGATGTCTTGAAATCTTGTTTTATTCATATGAATGCTGAATCCCTTGATAACAACATTTTTTCTTCTCACCACCTCACCATAGAGCGTGGAAATGCATTTTACTCAGATTCACCCTTCTTGGCTATTGTGGGTCTTTGTATTTCGTTTTTCATCTTTTTCTCTCTCAGCTACAGTATTTCTGTCAGTTTTGTTTTTCACCTATATTCTTTTATTTTTCACTCATAAAACATGTCAACTGCAATTTCTTTATATATATATATATATATATATATATATACCGAATTTGTTAGGTAAGCGTCATACTTCTATTTTATTTTTCGTTTTTACGCACTTTTGACATTTTAAACGGGAAATACTTATTATTCTTATGAAATGAGTTTATCTGTTTTTACTTGTCTTTGTATCAATTCCGTTTTATTGATTCTAATTAACTTACAAATACTACATAAAATGATCTATCGTAACACATATGATAGTCAATTACATCACTAAACACCATAGATAATTCTTGGTGTAATCCAGCAGCAAGGGTAGTTTTCGGTGACCTGAAACAAGAAATGTTTGCTTTTGGTTTTAAGTTGTATCTTCGTTTTTGGTGTTCAGAAACACACATACACATCAACTCTCAACCCCACCCTATATGCCTTTTAGGGTGCATTTAGTGGTTAACGTTTAAGGATCGAAGACGAAACAGATCATTAATGCTTTTAAATACAGGGTTAATAGTTAAATTACATCACAATAATCTCGAATACTTTGTTGACATAGCAGTAAAATATGTTACTAAGTTTTTCCGATACTCTGTTAAGTTTATTAAGAAAAGTTGTCACTAAGTGAAATTCGTTTTTCTAAGTTTAATAAGCTGGGTGGCGCAGTTGGTTTGTCGTCGGCCTTCTGAGCCCAAGTCTGCGGGTTCGATCCCCGGCCCAGACACCGGATTTTCGGGATGCAGAAAATCCTCAGCGGCCATGTCGTATGATTATGCGGCATGTAAAAGATCCCTGGAGTGCCTTATTGGCTCTTGGCATTTCCGGCAAAATTAAATTCCTAGTGCACTTTAGCATCCAAATAGAGTCTCAGTGCTGCCATCTAGTGTGGCAGAAACTAGACGTCCAAATTAACATGACCAACGGTATCTCACCCATTGTGGTGGTCCTGAAAGAGTGGATACCACCTCTGGAGAACGCACTAGGTCTGCTCATCGGCAAGACCGATAATGCAGCTCATTGGAAATAAAAAAAAGTTTAATAAGCTGCAAATTAAAATTTTGGAACTATATAAGACGACTTATTGTTCATCGTTTGGCATATAAGTACACGGCTGCAAAAAATTACAATTCAACAGCGAATATTTTCGCCAAGCTAAACTACGTAAAAAAAAGGGTAAATTTTAACTCTTAAAAATTTTTTTTAAATGAATTTAAAAAAAAAAACTATTGTTAATCTATTTAAACTATACTAAATGCTACACCGCTTATTCGCTATTGATTGTTGACCCACCGGAATTTGCGTAGCTCCTTTTTCTGTCACTTTGCAACCTCACCTTGTTCACTCTTTACACGCCTCCTCAAACTAATACATCATACAAAAACTAATACACTCAGAGCAAAATATGCGTTAAGGAAAAAACAAATGGTGAAAAATTTCCAAAATAGTGGTGTTGGCTGTACTAACTTCTATTCTTTATGACATTATATTTACTGTAGCATATATTTTATTCACAGAAAATATTTAAAGAACCGTGATGACTCAGGGGATAGAGCATACGACTCTCAATGAAGTGACACAGGTTCAAATCCCCGAGGTGTCTGGTTGATACAAATTCTGCTCCCTGCTCGCACCGACACCATCAGTGGTAGATGTAAAATATCCTCAGAGATTTTAGACGAATCAGGGGCTCGAATCCCTTTGGTGTTTGGCTAACCGTGTGAGGTTCTCATAATTGCCTTTTCCATGTAACTTATATCTTAGTTATTTCCATCAAAAAGTCCTCCACGAAGGCTAGTTTTCCCGAATGCTAAATTCAAAAATACATTTGTCTTCTGGGTTGGGTTAAGAATTACAAGACTACGGAGATGAATAATGAAATTCGTAAACTAATAATTTTGTTGGATGTTCAACGCATGTTATAAAATTTAATATATAACAGATATCTAAGGAAGAAGCCAATATTATTTGTATGTACTGTGAACAATATTATCATTTATATTAATGATATTTTGCTTTCTTATAAATGAAATAATTTGATTTTTTTTTAAAAAAAAACAGGCTTTAAGATATCGTATTTTAAGATAGGGGAACGGTGATAGCAGTAAGATAACTGGAAAACGTGTTTTAAGATATAAAACTTAAGAGACGTGTCTTAGCATATTGGCCCATAAGCAAATTACCTATCAGCTATCATAAGTTTCCTTATAATCTATCATAAATTTTGCTACCATTGGGATGGGAGCAAAAATTCAATAGGTGAAGAAGAAAGTTTCAAAACATAAGAAAATAATTCTTTTATTTTATAATCATACTTGAAGTAAATTAATAATAATACTTAAAGTTGGATTTTATAACGATATCTATGTCGAAATCGTTAACATTTAAGCTAATGATTTTTTGACATTTAAGACGAATTCGCCTTAAAATATTTAGTATCCCGAATTTTTAAATTAGATTTTTGTTATATTAATAATTATAAGTCATTATCTAGGTTTAATAATCTAAAATGAAAATTGATTTAACTTTAATTAAATAATATAATAATCATTCTGAAATTTCTCCAGATTTTTTTTTATGTAATGAACACATTTTTTGTACTGGAATGAATAAAATAATTATTGGCAATGTTAAATATTAGCATTTAAGCCAAAATACATGAGTTGTAAATAATAATTTTGATAAATTGTAAATTTTACACATATCTGAACCACAAAAATTGTCAAACTAAACCACGTAAATCAATACTACATGCATTAGACTTTATTTAAATGCATTTTATCTGAAAAGAAAAATGCTATGTTGTTTCATTTATTTTAACCTTTATTACTTACTAGCAAAATAACACAATGGTACTGATCTAAAATTTGCTATAAGTAACAATATAAGTTTACATAAAATACGAATCAATAAGAAAAGGATATTATCTCTTTTATCTTTATAAATTGCCGAAAGTAAGGTAGCATGAATAAGTAAAGTAGTGTTTGTCGATGTTAGGATAAGTTTTATTAGGTAAGAAAAACGAATTAATCTTATTCAAAATATTTTCTACATGAATATTTCTACGCTTTACACAGATACTTTAGTTCTTGAAATATATACGCTCAGTACAGTCTTTTATCGAGATCTCAGAGGAGAAGTATAAATACTTTATTCGTTGGCTTGTACTTTATCAAGATTTCATCGTTCGCATGGGAGCCATTTCTACTCGCAATGAAATGATTGACTTTTATTGTTGTTGCTGCATAATCATCAAAGAGAATCATGTTTATTATGCAAAAGGTATAAGAAATTTATCCAAATAACATTCAATATACATCTACCTTGATAATATTTTTAAGACAAAAATGTTAAATTATTTACGCTGTGAGGTTTTCAACTTGATTTCACGGTCAAATAAATTAACAACGCAATCAAATAATTGCTATAAAAAGTATTTAGAAATAAAATTAATGAAACTAATTTTCGAAATAAAAGAAAATTGACACCACATATGAGCGATAGTACTGTAAAAAATTCCATGCATATGAATAAAAAATAATTTCTGAGTTTTGTCAATTTAATATTGCACCATTCTTGTGTTGAATACAATATAATATTTTCATTTTCAGTTTAGTAAATTCAAAAACTTTCAAGCAATTTAATGCTGATTCAGTACTATAAATAGTCTCTGACCAAATTATTCGACACACTAAAAATTCTATGTAAAATCTTAATTATAACGTAATACTATACAGTTTTATTATTTCTACACGATTGAAACTGGTTTGCACTTGTTTAAAATCACGAATTAATTGGTTAACATTGTAATGCAATACGTTAAAAATAAGCGTCTCATAATTTGGTCGAATCATTGTTATATACTAATATAATAACTGATATAATAAATATTCTATATTTATATATAATATATCGTCTAATTTATCCAATCATCGAATTTATATTATGTATATATCGTCTAATTTATCCAATTAGTTTGCAAACGTAAACAAGTGCAAACCGGTTTCAGTCACGTAAAAACAATAAAGCTGTGTAGTATAACCTGATATTTAAGATTTTGCATCGAAACTTATTGTGCATACAATGATTTAGCCACGGACTATATGTTTGCATAATTTACACTACATGACCCTTATCTCCTTATTGCATGTTTGTTTCTTGCCGTATTCGGCTCAGGTTCAAATTCCAGCGAAATTCTGGTAGATCAGTATAATAATTCCAGCTTTCTGTGGAATAAAATGCTGAGATGAATTATTCCCAATTGTAAACAAATCATGGATTAGATTCCAACAATGATGTAATGTATCTGAAAAAGTAACGAAAAATTTTATTAATAAAATCATATAATTTCCAACTTGTTTAGGAAAAAAATACAGAAAATAACAAAATATCGGTGGCTATAAGAAACTTCTCAATATATATAAATGTTACAATGAAGAAAAAGAAATTATCGGCACTGAAAGAAAAAAGATATAAGTTTGAAAAATATTTTCAAGATAACAACCTGTTTCTATCACCATGTGATAACACGAAACAATTTTCATAAGTTTTCTCCATGTCTCAAATAAATGTTAGATATTTTCTTTATACATAATCATTGACCTAATCATTGATATACCACATCATTGACCTAAGTCTTGTTCCATGAGTGCTAATAATTTAATATACAATGAATATATACTAAAAATTATTTTTAAGAATAATCTTATTGTTATTGTCTAATATATAAGTATGTTACAATAATTAGTAGTATAATGTAAAACAATAATAAATTTCGTAATTAATATAAATAGTTTTTAACAATTAACAATACAAAAAATTTTTATTTGGAACATAACGAACGAAATATTTCATAGTGGAATAAAGCTTAAAATTTAAGAATCAATGGTATTTTTCAAAGACAACACACATTTCTTTGCCACAAATCAGGATAATCAGTTATATTGGTTCAGATTTCATTGCATATTTTATTATTCCATTGCACAGATATAGAAAGATATATCTTGAAAGATAATGTACCAAAACGCACAAATTTTCATTGATCTACTTCATAATTAAATATATAATGACAGAAATAGGTATACTACAAAATTAAGATACAATGAATTAAATGTATTAATTCAATTTTAATTAAATATGATAGGTATGTTACGATTCCCTCCAATGTTTGGTAGGCTCTCTTGACTTAACTCCCTGAGATTTTGTTAGAGGGTTACACAAAATATTATTTTTTGTTGTCACCTATGCCACGTGATTTAACAGAATTGCGACGAAGGATCACAACCACATTTGCTACCGTTGATCGTGATTTATTGCAGTGAAATCGGGCTAGAATTTGGCTTTAGACTTGAAATCTGCACCATGCCCAAAGACTTACCTATCGAATGTTTTTGGGGGAAATAATTTGATACTTCTTCATCTGGTGAAGTAATATTGCACTTGTTATAAGGCTTCCGGACCACGGAGGAAATTGTGACACACCCTGTGTATTTAGACTAAAAATATAATAGCATTTTAATATTTTATAATAATTATAATCATAATATTTATTCTATAATATACAAACGTACTAAAAATTAATTGTAGAATTCAAACAATAAAAAATCTCACTGTTAAATAAAAATATTTTTTAAAGATCAAAAATGCAGTGTCAATGCAGTAAAAATGCAGAGTTTTTTATTTATAACATAAAGTACAAAATGTTTCACAAAATGGAACAAAACTAGAATGTTGGGAATCAATAGTATTTTTAAAGATGACACTCTTTCTTTGCCACAAATTGGAACAATCATTTATATTGGTTCATAATTCAATGCTATATTTTATCACTTCGTTGCATTAGAAAGATATATCTTGAAAAGATAATGCAGCAAAACACATCAATTTTCGTTGATCCACTTTATCGCATACCCTACCTTTTTTCGAAATAAAAAAGAGCCAAGTATAATCATTCTATTACTTAAGCAGTCATAGCTCTTCAGACACGCACGACAAGGTTTTTATGCCAATTCGATAAGAAATATCGCCAAGTGTTGTATCTTCGCGCGGATCTATTGGTTATTATCCAAATAGTCTTCGTTCATTTATCATGGTGGACAAGCAAAGAATCTAATCGATTATCTATTCTAAAAAATATTTCCTTCGTAAATTTCTCACAAATCCATTGTATGTTATGACATCAGAGAAGAAATGACCAGGATTTCTCGAATTTCTATTTTCACGAAATGTCATGAGGCAATGTGAACAAACGATATCATTTTAAAGTATCGTTAGGAAACGATGTTCTTCAAGCGAACAAACTGACCAAAGTTAAAATTATAATTTTATTTCGGTACAAATTCTATTTTTGAAAATCTGTTATTAACGATTATTGTTACGATTTGTTGTTTATTAAATGCTGCATATTCAATCATGAAATATAGATAAGATACATGAGATATAGCATTTTCCCCATTCATATAAAATGCGTATTTCTTTGATATGGTTTGGAATTTTTTTTAATAAGTAGTAGTCCTCGTTTTCGTTTTAATTCGATGATATACATTTTTTCTCAATACATTTAAAAATCTATCAACTATCCATCTATCAGCCAATCAATCAATGAAAAAAAATTCTTAATGATATAAGTTAATATCATCAATATATATAATCTAAGTTTTAAGTGTGAAGTTATGGTTTACGTTTAATTATTTTACCTAATTTGTTTTGAGAAAAAAATAGCCCCATAGGTGTTAGAACTGAAATGAACTAAAAGATGAACTGATCCAGTTCAGATTTGTTATTACAAGTTAATAGTTCGAATTACGGATAAGTTTAAAATATCTTCGTTGTCAAAATTGTGGCAAAAATCATAATAAGTTATGTGCATTTATCTTTTTAAGTATCTGAGTTAAAAGTTAAAAGAATTCTGTAAATAATTAATGTAACTAACAAATTATCAATTTTCTACTTTTACGTTTTAATAGTTCTGATATAACTTGAAATGCGGCGTCCGTGAGAAACATACTGCATATGTTTACTAATATTTCTTAAAATAATTCTAAATTTTACTTAAGATTTTTAGGGCATCAGCAGTAATTAACTGTGAATTAATGTATATGTTAACTGTAAGTTTATATTAGAATATTTTATGTTTTTTGTCTTGCATCTCATTGGTTGTTGTCCTTAAATCTTCGTACGTGATGCTAGTGTATTCTCAGCTGTATTTAGCAAGCAGTACTTGGAAAGATGCATAACCACACATAGTGGCAGCGGTTACGGAAACAAAAAATAGCGAAGTTATATTCGATTCGCAGTTGATGATCTGAATCTACCTCGCCATGTCAACAACGGCTCCTGCATATCATAAAACGCCGCCGGAACAATTTCCATTTTCAATTTCATTCAGAATGACCTAAATGGGAAACAATGATTTCTACGTTTTCGAACTGCTGCAGGATTAATTATGAAGTCAGACGAAGGCCAAGTAAATGAGCTTATGTATGCCATGGACGATAAAGCCGAAGATATATTTATATATCTTAGTCGGTCAGACGCAGATAAAAAGAAGTTTCAAGCGGTTCTGCAGAGTTTCGACTCTCATTTTATTCTTAAACGAAACTTAATAATCGAACTCACATAATTCAATCGGTGAAAAGAATAAGGATATTTTTTAATGATTTTATCACTGCGTTATATAATAATGCTTGTAAGTGTGACTATGGTCATTTATCTGAGGAGTTGCTTCGCTACTGTGTAATTGTTGGTATAAAAATACCAAACTTTTAGCAAAAAATTACAACTTGATTCCAAACTTACTCTACAAACTGCTCTTAACAAAGTTTTTCTTTCAGAAACAGTTAAAAAGCAAGAATGACGGCTAGTTGAAAATTTTACTATTTTTGCTATGAGTCAAAAGAAAATAAATATAGTAAAATAATAATTTCTCAGGATGAGTGGGAAATAAACAAAAAACAGTTGCTCTAGTTAAAATATTAGGAAAGCGCATTCAATTTGAATTCGATTGCAGTGCTGACCATTGTGTTATTCCAAACGGTATTACTGTTACGGTACTGAAATATGCTAATTTAAAAGAGGAAGAAAAAGCTATTTTTTAGCTCAGACAAAACACCCTTGAAGTTAATATAGAAATAGACTGAAAATGTTGAATATAAGGGAAAGAAGTGCTTGGAAGAAATTTATGTAATTGAACGATTCCAAACATGTTTATCGGGATAACCTGTCTAAAAATTCTTTGGATTAGGTCCCAATATTCAACCTCAGTCAGAGCTCAACTTCACCTGTTTTAGTCCTTTTCATGAATTTCCTTCTTTATTTCAAGGACTAAGTTTACTGAAAGTAAATAACTATGTTAAACTTAATTGTGGAGTTCATATGCCATATGTTCTAACTGCATTAAATGCATATTTTTAAATGTTAAAAAATGTTCAATAATAGTTGTTAAAGATAATAGTTTTTGTAATTATTATTTTTCGGATGTAAACAATATAAAATTAAGAAATCGAAAGTATTTTTCAATGAGGAATTTTAAGATAAAAAGCGACAGAATTGGATTTTGAAACTCAACTCTACAGACTGAACTAGAAATATTAATTTTACATAATCATGGAAAATTAATAAAATTATTTTTATGCATTCACATTTGTTACTAAGACAAATCAAGCATACATGCAGATTAACCATTATTTCTAACAAACATCTTAATTTCATATGTTTTGTACTAAGAAACATAGGGAACAAATTTTGTTACAATTGGTATTACACGGGAGTTTGTAGTTATCGATCGTAAGTCTTCAAACTTTTACCGAAAATTGCTGCGAGCCCAAACCACAAATTAGTCACTGAAGAACCATATAATTTACAATCTATTCTCGATTTAGGGACGAAAAATGAATGCTTTTATTACTACTTGTGTGTCCAGAATGTACATTGACTTAGCATTAAATTTGTACTAGGTAATTATGTAATTGGCTATGCTAAATTCTCCATTCAAATTGGAATACATTAATTACTATAATGCATTTAATTTCAGCAAATGGCATCAAAATTCAATATCTATAACAACAACAAAATTTTGCTTTTGTATTCCTTCTCAATGTTGCAAATATATTCATAAAACTACATCAAAAAATCTGAAATATATTGTAAAAATACTTCAGAATGTTGTGAATATAAAATTACATTATGGAACTGGAAGGTACTAAGTTTTATTCTATATTAAATTCAAACAAAATAAAAATTATAAGTTTATATTTTAATTTATTGTTTTAATAACTCTCGTTATCACCTCACACTAGTCATCTAGTGTACTAATTTTAATTCTATTTCAAAAGTAAATCATTTGGCGTTAGAGGAATGCATTTGGAGATCACATTATGGATATCTAAAAAGTTTCTCAGCTTTTTTTCTATCACAAAAAGTGTTGTAGTAATCAGAACTAATATAAATATCTGATGGCACAATTTTGAGAGAGTGTGAGAACAGTCCTTTAATTTTTCCCATGGTTCCTCTTCATCAATGTGGTCTTGTATAATATTTCAGAACAAAGAAATTTCTGTTGACAATCGTTGAATACTTTTCAAATAAAGCTTGGTTTTTTCGATCCATTATTTCAAAGTAACGGTTTGTATTCACATTCTGTCATTGTTTCAGGTTTTAAAAGTGAGCTATTTAGCGAATTTTCTAATAATACACTAAAGCGCCTTTTAAGAAAATAAGCCTTACTTTAATCAATTCAAGAGAGACCTTATCTTGTGCATTTTAAATTATCTTTATTTTTATTTCCAGTAATCAAACAATAAGAAAATCCGCATTGTGCCAATTAGATACGTTAGCTTTGTATTTGTCAGATAGATTACTTAAAATAGATTATTCATTGCTCTTTGCACATTATATTAGTTGCAAATGATATGATGAAAATTTCCTGAAAATTGTCTCCTATTTATTAGTTACTCCATCCCTCCTTTTATGAATGAACGATCTGTTGAAGAAGGTATGCAATTCTGAATCTCTAGATAACTTTATTGATTTATCATTATAGCATTACGGATACATAAATTTCGATTGCTTTTGTATTGCTATATTGAAATTTTCTTACACAGATCATCACTGTCTATTCCACTTTCTACTTACAGTCTTTCAGTAGAAAAGATAGAAATGATAAAAATGAAAAACATTTGTAACAATCAAATCATGGATGAAAAAACAAATGTTACAACTTTTTTATTTCCTTGGCAAATCCAAAGCAATTAACTTCAAAAACTAGAAATTTAAGAAACAGTAAAAAAAAAACTTCTGAAATTAAAACAATTACGTTAAAGTTATTCACAAAAAATACAAATTTAATTGTCAAATTCATGATCTACTATAATAAGTGACACATTCCTTTCCTTTTAAATAATTATCAGTTTTCATTAATATTCAAAATTTCATTCATTAATATGCAACAATGTAATTTCAACATTGATTAAAAATATTTAAATTTGTAATGCTTAAAAAAAATTTAATAGCAAACAATAGTTATTAACTCTTAAAGTTAGGAAATTAGTTTTACAATCTTTAACTACATAAATTTGATTTCAGTTTCTCATCTAGTTAAGAGCCAATAACAAATGGGCATTTTTGTTTGCTGTGAAGTTTTGTTCTGGTACTGGGGCCTTTTAAACACGTGTTTTCTTACCCACGCTTACTAAATCAACAATTTCAAAAAGAGTTTGCATCTTGTAAAACAAACGCAATAAGCGATTATATTCTCGAACTAAATGGCACTCTTGCGTGGGAATCTCGGGGGAAATCTCATTAAGTGCTAAAGTTTTGGTCCCGAAGTACTTGGAAAAAAAAATCAGTGGAAAATCATGTTGCAACGAATCGTCGTAAAACGTCGGGGAAAGCAAAAACAATCGACTGCAAGGAGTTTGCGTGCATTCACTTTAAACAATGAGAACTGTGAAGACTTGACACTCGTGCACGCGCCAGATTGCGTGATTTTTGAAAACATTTTCCAGTTTTAGAAATGAGACTAATTCATTCACTAGCGTAATCTTAACTTGTCATAGCAAAGATGTCAAAATTATGTACGATGATTTTTTTTTAAGACATTTTTTTTCTTCTGATACTGGGAACGAATGTTAAGTTTAGAATGCATTTAAGGATTATTTTCCGGTAAAGTTTTTTTTTTTAATAATATGTCAGATTAATTCATCAAAAAGACCTGATTTCTGACAATGGATAATGGATATGCTTTATCTCCGAGACAAGTGTCAGGTCATAGTTATTTTTCAACAATCATAATGTAATTATTTAGATCAATTATAAAAATAAAGTAATAAAATAATATATTCCATTCTCTATTACTTTACTTTTCTGCTTTTATGCAACTGTTTCAACCTTCTTAAAAGTAATCGTTCACTGAGAAAAAACATATGGTTAAAACAAATATAATGTGATAAAATTTACCATTTCTCCGGTTCCATGAGGACACCAAAAATCACAGTAATTTTTAACGAAACGCTTTGTTAATGATTTTGATGAAATTAATAAAAAAATAAGGCTCATTATATAGGAAAAAATTTAACAAATGTAGTTAAATTTGGTAATTTCAACATGATACCATAGATCATGGTATAAAATTATTTATTCGGTTTTATTCCTTTTCAGTTTTGTACTTTTTACAAAATTTGTGGCAATAAGTAGTATTAATTTGAGTACCATAATTTTCGGTAGTGTAATGATGCGAACGGTTTAAATATGAATGGTTTAAATTCCGTATATTATGGATTTATTACCTAGAATTATGTTTCTGTTTTTTTTCCGACTAGAAATAAAATTACCATGCAGATTTGATTAGATTTTTTTTAACGTTACAATTTTAAATATTAAAATAACTTCGCCTGATGGTATTTTTAAAATCTTTTTTTGATAGTTTTATTTATTTTTAAATTTATATATGACGTTTTTAAAAAAATAAATAAAAGCTGCGATTGATCTGTATAGCAATCAGAGATGCTAGCTATACTCTGGAAAAAGGAATTAAATAATAGTAATTTTTTCATTAAACTGTTTAATACCGTTAAAGTTTTTATTTCACTTTAAATTTTATTGACATTTATTTCACATCTAGATGTAAATCTGTGTACTGTGCAAAAAAATAACCATCCTGAATAGCCTTTAATCTAATGATCAAATCTTTCTATTCTAGGACTCAATGGTTCGAGAGAGAACCTTAAATATGCAAATTATTTAAGTCAAACAACATTTTAAGTAGCGAAATCAGACACAAAAACGCACTTTTCGTTAACAAACTTACTATTTTTTGATTATGAAAGCTCAGCCTCAGAATATAAGGTTTTGCCGCAATTTGAACAATATGATCCAAATAGGTGCGTGATCCAAACCCCTTCCCCTCAATGTTAAACTCTCTTTTTCCGTATTTCTCCATATCACGAGAACTTTTAAGGCAAATTGAAATATTTTTGCACGCAATTATTAAATATAATTATCCAAAGAAAAATAAAAAAAAATAAATAAGGTTTTTTTTTTATTTCATTGAATAATGGTAAGAAAAATTTGATTTGTAAGGTATAAAAACTTTTGCAACATTTTAAAGATTGCAATTTTGCAAGGCAAAATGCAAAATTTAAAAAAAAAATTTCGGTCAAATAGTTCCAGAGAAATTTAATTTTTAATACATTTTTTTTATTCAATTTTTATGGAACTATTGTGATGAAAAATATAATGAATACGTTTAAATAATACAAATACCAAATGCTTATACTTTCATATAAAAGAAAATTAAGATAATTGTTAAATTTAAAAATACATGTTACAAAATTTAAAAACATATGTTACAAGTAAAATAAGTATTTTTTTTAAAAAAAAGTAGAGTAAAATATGTTTTTATTTGGTAAACTTTGTTATTGTTTATTGTCAACCATTATTGGATTAGGAGTATTAAAGATGGCAAGCCATGTTTGGAAATACCTCTGTTGTGTTGTTGTGTACCATGGTAACCCGGAATCGGATTCCGAGCCACCATGCTATTTTGATTAAAGAAGCCTGTATTTCTTTCTTTATTTCGTACTGAAAAGTGTTGTATACGCAACACATGTGAGTTCCATGGATCTAGTTGCAAGAATTGTCTTTGTCACTTTGAATATCCAACAAAATGCGGGTGTATTTATATGAGTCTCTGAAGTTCAAGGCCCGGTGGTGTGACGCATGCATAGCTCGAAATGACAAAAACTTTTAACAGCTTTTGTAACATTTTCACATATCATATATAACATATCATATCACACATGTAATAGTTTATACCAATAAATAGTACATAATTAAGTCGTGTGTCTCTCTGTACTTGTCATACTACTTTCTCCTCACGTTTCCGACCATAGGTTAGAATTTGAATCCTTGTGATGCCCTCTACCTCTCCTTAAAACTTGTTAAAATAATCCTGAGGAATCCTGTATAAGTAAGAATACACAAAAAAGAGTTAATGTCCGGTGAGAAAAATATTTAAAAACTGTTTATCATAAAAGCATTAAAAATACGCTTATTGCGCAAGAAATAGCTCTAACATTTCCGAAACTATAAATACAGAAAGTTTTTTGTTTTCATCTTTAATAACTAATTGCTTTTCCAGTAACTTCACATCTTTGGTGTAACTATTTGGAGAACTACATTTGAATTGGAATAATTCGATATACATTTTAAATAATTAGCAGAGCAGTTTTATAATTAATTTCTTTTCAAGCACCACAAGCACACTTACAAATAAAACTTCCTCTACGTTTAATTACTTTTTCGAAACCGTTGTGAAGTTTTAGAATTTAGTTCAAAATTTAATTTTTTATTAGCCAAATCTCAAACCTTCCTTTATCCATCAGCCTCTCTTAAAAGCATGCATTCTCCTTAAAAAAGATAAAAGAAGACCAAAGAATCTCTTTCATCTAGTGATGATAAATGTCGGTACAAACTCTCCAACTTGCTATATCGGATTTCGTTTTGGGTAGCCCTAGTTTTAATTAACTTTCAGAGTTATCAAAGTTTTCTCTTACAGCAGTTTTCTATTTTACAATTACGAAGCGTCAACAACGTAGTACTGCATGCACCTTCCCCAATTTTCAAGTACAATCTTTCTTACTAAGTGGAAAACTTACTATTTATTCTTTTTGAAAATCTTTCAAAAGGATATACGGCATTTCTAATAAAAAAAGTACCTGTATGAGTGATCGTAAATCGTTTTCAATTTATTTCACTTGAATTATTTCATTACACTTGAATATTGTATTTGAAGAAATGGAGAATGAAATTTTGTACATATAAATATATGAATGAATAGTTAGCATGCATTTTGTATTGAAAAAACATTTTTCTTAGTTATAAACCTAAAAATATGTTACTATACTAAACTATACAAAGAAAAATAATTACAATAGTGTGGTTACTTTCCTTTTTACTAAATCGATATAAATAATATTTCTTAGAATTGAAATTAATGACTTGAAATGTACAAGTTATTTTTAAATGAGAAATAATTTTATATCTTTGATAATTTTGATTAAGGATTTTTGAAAATTAGTATTTATTTTGGAGAAGCAAAAGAATGAGGTTATTTCTTACAAAGACAGTTTTAATTATTTTTAAGGCTATGTAAATATTTTGAAATTTCGAGAATCAAATCCATTTTATTAATATTTTACTCAGCAGATTAACAGTTGCGAAATTTTAAAGGCACTTAAGTATTATCCTTGATAAGTCTTCTTCATGCAATGATTTATGTAATGGATATTCAGTATTGAACTTTTGTTCCTCATTTTTGCAAAGCGCTTTAAGTTTAATGATTTTATGGGAAAAAAAATTATTATATAGGAATTTAAAAGATTTGCGTTAATCGTTATATATACATTTATGTAACTGACTAATTTATAAATAATACCACTTGATATTATGTTTTTCTATCTTACAATAATGCAATACATTCCTTACATTAATGCAATAGAAAATAAAAAAAGAAACAAGCAAACACACAAAGAAATAAATTTTTCAAGTCACTTTCGAACCTATGTCCGTTCAAGGTCTATGTCCGTGACAACAGAAATAAATTTATATATTATGATAAATAATAAGAAAAAAACAAATACACATAAAGGGAATGACTAAAGATTTAAAAAACTGCAAATATAGTTTAAAGTATAAAGATTTGCAAGTGTGAGTGTCTGTTTTAAAGGAAATTAAAGCAGTCCTAAATTCTCAACTATAAATTAAGTGTGCATTGAATTACTGGGATGAAACAGTTTAACATCAAGTAGGAGAAAAAAACAAAAAATATATATTTTTGTAAAATTATTCATGCTATTTCCATTCAGAATTTAAGCAGGTAGTAAATTAAAGCTTTCTGGTGATAAATACTGAAAACGTTTACGAGAAATGTTCTTGTTAGGTATGAAATAAATTTAGTTTGGTTTCTCTAATGCAAATTGTGTTTTTTCGGTTACAAGTGTTTCTATTTCAAACAGGTTTTGTGTTTGGATTTTTGCAAGTTTATTTCTTTTTTAAAGATCACGAAAAGAAGGCAATTTTTAAATGGTTATCTTATTACAATACGAATCTACGCCGTTTGGCAACCAACACATCTATCAAAATATTAGCAGCATTTCTTGTGCTAACTTTAAATTATTTAAAATAGATTCATTTGAAATGATTTGAGGATAGTGTTTCAAACTTTACTTACTAGCTTAATGTTAAGTCTTTTACAAACAAAGCGGGAGGAATTACAGGTCCCACCGGGAATACTTGATAAGCGTTATTTCAATATTGCAAACTACTACATTTAATCTCATTAGAGATTTTCACATTTGATTCACGTGAGAATTTGAATATACTTTGATCATTTTAACTAGCTGCACAAATCTCCATATTTGTAAAATTTGAATTAAATATTGATTTAAAGATTAAATTTTACGTTCCTTAAAATAAAATAATAAGTTGCTAGTCATAAATTTGCTTATAAGATTGCTATTTTTCTGTTATTTGTTTCTTTTTCATTACTTCTAGCTAACCACCGAAAGTTAACCTACAGTTGAAACATTAGATTTTAATTTTATAATAAAAGTATAAAATAGATAAATAATAAAAAAGTATTAAGATTGTCCCATTTCGTAATAAAAAGAAATCTAAAAAAAAAAAAAAACAACTTACAAACGTATGCTTTTTAAAAATTCATATGCAAGGCAGATGCATAGTGTAACTATGTGAAATTTAGGTTTAATACATGATTATTCTTAGGAATAAATTCAGTTTTATATTTACATTTGCAATAAAAATTTTCAACCAAAGATACATAATTACGAAACAATTGTTTGATAAATATATTTATTAAATTCAATTGTCTTCAAGTGTACTAAAAAGCAATGTTTTAACACTGTTAGGAGCCTCTCGAAAAAATGGTTTAAAACAATTTATTTCATTGTTATTTTATTATATTCAATCAAAGTAGTCAGATTACCATAAAAAATGATGATATTCAAACTCTTAACTGTGATAAAAATCGTTTTTTGACTGTTTTCTCCTAATGCAGTTTTATCCGTGCCGACTAAGTCCATAGGAAATGAGAATCAACATGTTAAATCATGTGATGATGATTGCTAAATAATATTTTATTTCCCATCATGGAATACCTAGCACACTAGTGGATGTCTAATAGTCTTACAGTAATAATTGTGCAGTAAACACCATATGAAACCAATTTGTTCCTGGCAGCTAAGTACACATTATATTTACTAGAGGAATAATCTGTGGAACTTCATGACCGACAGAGCGAGGTTCGAGTCCCAGCGGTGAAACCACAGTATTTCCTCTATTCCTTTCAAAGCATGAAGAGTTTTCAGCATCCTACGCTGCCCAATTAGTGAATCTGGACTATTAGAATATGATACTCTCATTCACGTATAAATGGCTGAATCATAAAGCTGCTTATCACAAAAAAGTTTAGTATTTTCCATACCTTACGATAGGTCCCAACTTGATAAGCTAATTAAACTGCAATACACGATTCATTTGATAAAACACAACTCAACCACAACCTAACTTCAAAGCCTTTTGTCTAACAAAAAGACTAGCTCCAATATCAAACTAAATTTCCTTTTTATGGTTTTGTTAAGATGCTAAATGTAAATTGTTACAAAACCGTAGAGTTTTGTATTAACGATTTTTAAATCATACCAGCTGGAAACAGCTTCAATCTTTTAAAGGCAAAGAATTGTTCCTAACCGTAAACACTACAGCTAATTAGATGGACAGACTAATGTCGGTTGTTCTACAATAATTTTAGAGTTAATATTCAAACAGTTTACGACTCAGGTGAAGGATGTAATCCAGATTTATAATAGAAAAGAAACGTCCAATTATTATTTTATGTTGGTTAAAAATACATTTACAATATTAACCCCAAAAAATTAAACTTATTTTTAAAAAACAGCAAAATTTAAACTATAAAGAATTAAATGTTTAAAATTTACTGTTAAGTTTTACTCTGAAGCAAATGGCAAAATTTATTTTCATAGCTTAAAGGTTATTTCGCGTATTTAAATTTTAATTATTAAATTTTGTCACGAATAATATTTATGACAAATACCTGAGTATTTTCATTCAGGGAACTTGCAGAAAACAGATGCAAATATATTTTGTAAAAGTAATAACGTAAATCTTTTGCTGATTGCTTTGCTCTCCATATCTTTCAATAGAAGAAGCCTTTATTAATCGGAAAATTAATCTTTCAAGCAACTTTCGAGAACTGGAGTAATATTAAAAATAATTAAAGCTTGATTAACATGGAAGAGTTCTTAAAGTATGCGAAAATGCTTAGAAATGTGAAGGAAGTAAGAACCGAGTGTTCACAGAGTGACTCTGTAAATGACAGTGGATTTTATTTAGTTCAAAAATTACGGGGTCATCTCCATATTGCGACTCTTCGAGTTTTAGTGGAGCAAATAAACAGCAAAAAATCCATAGATTTTTCTTTGAAAAATATCAAATATAATAGAATTTCTTGTTAGTTGCTTGGTGATCAACAAAACAATTTTCTAAAATGGTCTTCTTCTATTAATTTGTTGAACTATTTAATCATTTACCATTTTTATTTAATTACTAGCTTAATGCCCGTTCTTCACACTGGGTGAATAAAAAATAAATAAATAATCAATAAATCAGTACTGAGAAGCATGCAAAAAAATATCTTAACTCCATTAATTTTGTTTTCTATTGCATAACTTTTGTTTTAAATTTCAAAATGAATACTTAATTTACTATGCTTAATTTACTATGCTTAATGAATACTTAATTTTCAAGCGAATACTTAAATTTATTAAGCATCAATAATAATATAGTGATTTTATACGTTTCTCCGTAACGAAATATTATCACACTCATATTAATTTTGTCTTTAAATTTATATTTTTTTTTCTATTCAATTACCGTTGACTTTAAATAAATGATTTTTTAGAAGCAAGTTTTTATAAAATTATTATCGATAAAAAAAGCACGTGTTCTCATACAACTCACGAAGTATAAATTTGCTAACGTAGACCACATGCTCTACCACTTAATGTTCATTGAATTTAAGTGACATAGCGAAGATAAAATAATTTAATATTTAAATACGTTCAATAAACTATTTTTTGATAAAATAGAACTATAAGCCAGCAAGTATCACTGATGTTATCTTTAAAATATGTGATAAATTGAATCTTTGAATTTTAAGTATTGGCTAACGCTTAACCAATCAGAAAATTCCCTTTCGTTTTTCGCTCATCCCGTTCGAATGGTTTGTCTTAGAATGCCGACAGTGACCTTCCGCGTGCTTTGAACTATCTGTATGTCCAGTTTCATAGCTTTCGGTGTTATGGCTGAGGAGTCTATGAAGCACACACACACATCCACAGACATTCATTTATGTATAGATAGATATAATCCCCGTGTTTATATTTACTATATTGTCTGTTTTCTATTTTTTTAATTGTGAATTTTGAAAGTGAAATTAACGTTTTTTACAAACATAATAGTAGCTCCGAGAAATTTACGAGTCCTTTTTTTGCGCTTCCTCCCCCCCCTTTTTTTTTAAGAGATTGACTTTGATACTAAAAACAGATTGAATGGATACAGGATTTGATTGTTTTTTAATTAAACACAATATTTTCCTAACGAATTACAAAGTAGGTAATTCAAAACAGCAATACTATAGCTAACTTTTTCTTGCAATATTCCAGTATACTGAATTTTTTTTTTATTACTTCATCATTAATATACCAATGAGAAATGCTCAAATTTTTTTCTTAACGATAAAGTAATTTTGAAAGCATATTAATTTAATGCAGCGAGTACTAAATCCAATAAGAAGAGGGAGTGTTTCATGAAACAGATATTTAAAGTCAATTAAAAATATTGTAAATTAAAAATGAATTTATTAATTATTATTGTTTTTCATTCATTTTATTTCTATTGACTATATGATTTTTCTTGTTTTTATTTTAATAGAAGATCATTTTAAATGTTTTATATTAAAAGAAAAATTATAGACAAACTGTCTAACTATTTCATTTGATAAAATGGCTATTTTTTAAATTTGCATTAATGCTCTGAAACGTATAAACTTTCTTGCAGTTTTTTTTTGTTATATGAAAATGTCTTGCCATGTTTTATTTGAAGATTAGAAAAAAAAATACAAGAATTTACTATTGATTTGTTATTGACACAAAATACAACTATTCTATGTAGCACTATGCATCAAAGCATGTGGAAAACCCACACGAAGAGTGTCCAAATCTACAATGCATATAGCAATACGTATTACGCGTATAATAATCCATATTAGAATGATTTGTTACCCTGATATTTAAAATATGATGTTTATGTCTCCTTTAAAGCAATCCATATCGCACTGTAGTTGCTACCCATAAATTGCTCTGCAGATCGTAACCCATAACTAAATGTTATTATAATCCTGATTGTTATCTACCTTTATTCGCTGAGGTTTATTATTAATGTAAAGAAAGTGGGAAAAAAGTGAAGGAGAATTGAAGGAAAGAGCAAAATTCTTTTCTATCTCCCTGTATGAATATAACAAACTATAAAGGAAATTCCCATATTCGTTTTTATATTCGCATTTGAAAAGAGGAACATAAAACTGTTCGCCCTGAACACTTGATGATAACTAAAGCTAATTTTCGTATGTAGAACAACAAGCACTCCTGATAAAGAAAAAAGTAACGATAAATTTAAAGCACCAATCTATATACTTATTTCTTTATTTTTTATCTTCCACTTATGCATTAACATCGAAGAATAAAGTTCTGATATATAACTGAAGTATTCTGTAACATTAATTCGACAGAGATTGGTTTTGAAACTGAATGATAAACAATTTAAACAATAATATATTAAATTACATATGGATTTTTTATTCTTTACCTCTACCATTTTTAAAAGTTAAGCTAATCTGTCCCGCTTCTTAAACACTCTTTTTTAAGACTTTATGAACATAATACTACTTATAATATATTATTTATCCTATTACGGTTATTTTAAATTTACTCATATCATAAATGATAATAAAAATAGTTTTTGTGTGTTTTACTTAAGAGTTTAAAGGGTATATAGAATTTTTTTTTAAAAAAAAAGTCATTACATTGTTATTGGCACAATAAACTACTTACTTATTAAAAAATCTTTCAATTAAGGTAGCTTTATAAATTGCTAATGCTATAATTTTTTTAATGCTGTACCTTTAAATAAATATATTGTCTTAAATACAGCTTTTTGAAAGAAAAAGCACTAATTCTCTTTCGTAAAGTCATAAATATAACATTTTGAGAACAACATTTATATAATATTTTAAAAGAATCTATAGTTATTATTATACATGTTCAACCTCTACAGAAAACGGAAGAAATCATATCGTTGGAAGTGCAAAATTAGATTTATTCTTCATTGTATGCGATAAAAGTCCGACTAAACTCTAAGATTGATTTCCTTGGAGATAGAATTACTCTCTTGTAGCAGTTTACAACCCATCGCTGATTAACTTAAAAGCAGTATTTTAAATTTATTGCACACGATAATGACTAATCGTAAGTAATGGTAACCCTGGTTAAAATGTAATTACGTAAAGTAAAATAGACTGCAAAATAAGAAAATAGGCGGAAGTTTCTTGTGATAAGACGCTCTTTCGTTAATAAATAGAATGTAATGAATTTCGCCTCTTTGAATGTAGAGTGAAATCAGTTGAAGTAGATTAAAATTACTCTTAATTATGAATCATTAAAATTTCAGTTAAGTTTGTTATGAAAGCTCACATAAATCGGGTTCATTAAAGTTTTATGTGAATAATAGTTAAACTGAAGACTTTTTAAGTTTTCACATTATATGAATAGGGCCAATGCAACTAGATGAAAATTTACATTTTTCATTAAATAATTATTTTGTGTTTTTAAATAACGGTACAATATATACTATAATATGGATCCAAAGTAATATCGTTTTGTTAAATTGAAATACTTTGACACAAAATAATAAATTGATCACCTGTTTCGTACATAAAATTTAATACATTTCGGATTTTTTAATGTTTAAGAAAGTAAGCGAAAATAAATTTAAATTACTCTTAATTATGAATCAATATATTTCATATAAGTTTATTTGTTAGAAAAATCAAATAAATCAATTCCATTTTATTTAACACATTACTGACTTTATTCTCAACCTTTTTTTGCTTTAAAAATAGTAGGTGGCAGTATTTGAAGTGGTTGTTCGAATTTTCGCGTGCCCAGATAACTATTTTATATGATTTTTAGTTTACATCACTTTTCGACTAAATTGTTAATATTATTATTTGCCTTCGATGGTGAAATTTCCTTCTTAAAAATTCCTTCGTAATAGTTTTACAATTAGCTTTAGTTTTTCTGCTTTTGGGTGCACTTTGCGTCGAAGCACTAATTTGATATTAGAAATTAAAGTGTTTAAATTCTCATCACGCTGTATTTAATAGAGTAATACATTTAAAAGTGAAAGGCTAGAAAAAAGTAAAAATCACGATCTGTTATGACGTCAGAAGAAGACAGCAAGATCTTTTAAATAGTTTTTTTTCTTTTTTTTAAAGATAGATGACGAAAATGAATAGTACCAATGCAATAATAGTAAGATATGCTATTATCATAAATTTATTATTTTATGCTAAGCAATCACGAAGAACTATGTCTAATTTTGAATAAACAGTGTAGGGGAGAGTAGAGTCAATTGTAACATTTTTTACTTAACTATTTTTAACTAACAAAACATACAATATATTATTAGTATTAATTGACAGACGAGTAAAGTAGACTATCCTCAACCAGAAAAAAAATAAATACCTAATTTTAAATGTTATTATATTAGTTATTAGCAATTTTTGACAGTCGCGCACTTGTTGCAATTGTCCCCACTTACGGGGTCAACTGCAACAGTTCGAAATTTCAACTAAAACATAGTTAATTATGCATAATATCATAGTTGTGATATATTTTTTATTGATCAAAATAGTAGCGATATTTTAGGAGAAAAAATAATAATGAGCAGAGACCTAAAGGGCTAAACTTTTAATTTTTAGGGGTTAAAAATTTTAATTTATGCTGTGAAAGGTGACAAATAAAATAAGGTACATGCAACATAATATAAATGATATAGGAAACTTTTGGTGGTTCTTAAAGAGTCAAGTAACGGTTTGTAAGCATAAGATTATTTATTTTCAGTGGTTACAATTGTCCCTTTACTTATTGTTACAATCGTCCCCAAGAATCCATTTCAGCTTCATTTGTTAAAAACAATGCTAGTTAATTAACAAAACTAATCTTTTTTTTGAAATATTAATCAAGGTGTCCACTTACATATTCGGTTAATAATTTGTATTTGTTTAAACGAAATTACTTTGTTGCAATATAATATTCTAATACCAAAAAAAGTATTTACCAGCGTAAAAATATCAATTATGATGTAACTCTTTCAAAAGGTCATAAAAATGGTTACCAGCAGGGGTGTTCATGTAGATTTGCTAAATACACCTTGTACGCCACCTAGGAACCAAATCTAGAACCCGACATTCGAAATTTTTGCTCTGTTATAATCGTACCCTGTTACAATTGACCCCACTCTCCTCCACTATCTATGTTTTGAAGAACAACGATAGTTAAAAATTTGCTGCAACATAAAACATCGTGTCATTTTGAAACAAGTTGGCTGAAAATTGTTTTTTAAAAAGGATGACTTTTCGTGTAAATCTAGCAAATCCACATGAACACCCCGTGTCGTTTTCGTTACGAAAGACCTTCTAATGAAGGTCTTTCGTTTTGTTATTAATTTTAACTTAATCAACATCTTTTTTTAAAGTAAAATGAAGTCAATTTAAATAGTTCAAAATTACTCGTAATTATTATTAATTAAAATTTCATTTCGTTCCATGTTTTGCATCCCGAGATCGCAAAACATACTGAAGTGCTTTATTAATTTTGGTAAAATAAGCAAATTGAAAGATTTTGTAACATAGGATTAAATTTGATAAATGCTATGAAATTTAGAAATTTTATCCTACTATCTTAGAATATGACATACAAGCCATCTACTCTGTTAAATTTGTTTTTCAGTTTTGTAGTTTACACTAAATATGCGATAATAAGAAATAAAATCTTGGAATTATTAATTATAAGTAAATCGTTAGTTTATTAGCGGAAAAATTACTAAATTTATTTGCATAAATACTTTATAATCTATTTTTATCAACCAGAATAATGGTTTTATCTGCAAGAAAAGTCATCACCCATTCATTACGGTAAATCAACCAGAACTTTTTCTCCGTGTTATGATATAAAAATTATTTTATATCAAGATGAAAAAATCATGGCACAAATTTTAATCATACTACAATTTTTACATACTTCATGCAAAACGTTTCATAAAACAACCTTAATCGGATATAATAAGTAAAGAAAAAGGATTTTAAAAAGGAACCTAACCCACATTTCAAACTTAAAGTTTGTCTTCCTCCATTCCTTACAAATTGGTTTAGTGATTACAGTGCCAACCCTAAACAAACATTCAAACTTTTGGAAATCGAGATGGAATCTTAAGATTCAAATTCTTATCATTCCCTTGGGACATATTTACAATTCATGTTATTGTTCCAGCTCTAAAGCACTGAAGAAAATATTGGTTGTTCTATTCTGTGTCACAAACAATAGTACGTTTGTTTTAACAGTACATACCAGTACAACAGTACAGTACAACTAATTTAAAAGTACATACCACTGTAAATTTGCACTTTTTTGTAAACACTATTATATAAAGACATTGAATGCGCACTTAATTCAAATTATTAAAATTTTTACAGTTATTATCCAACAGCATATTAAAAAGCTGATTAAAAAACAAAATTCTTAAAGCATTCAAAAAAGAGTTAGCAAACATTTTGATATTTAAACAAAATAAAATTGTTTAATTTTGAAAAAAAGAGCTAATATGGAGGACAGAGATTGTTTTAGGAATTAAAAATACATTTTCTAAAAAAATAAATCTATTTCATTCCATTGAGCACACTATGTTCCTTTAAAATGCATTTCTTTAATTTAGAATTTAGATTTTATTTAGAATTTTTATAGATATCCAAGCCCTACTTAACCGATTTATTTTATATTATGTATGGAAAATATAGTATTCGGTTCAGTTATAGACTATATAATAATAAAGAAAATTGAATTTTAAAATTAGAATTGAACTTTTAAGACAGAACAAATGGATAAGGGAGTATTTTACGTTTGGTAAATGCGATAAAATACTACTTTAAATTATACAAAATGTGTTCTTAGGACTTGTGGTTTTACTCAATATATAATATTAATATACTGAATAGTCGATACTCAATATATGATATTAATATACTATAATATACTACTTGTTTTCAGCAATTATTTTCACTTCTACACTCCAATTAAAATATTCATCAGAAATTATTTTATTAAGTAGACTCATTTTTTTAAAAAACATTATATAATTTCTTATCTCTAATTATGCTTGATTATGAAATTATTATACTAAAATAAGCATAATATATTTTCTCTAAATTCTTTTGTCGTTGTCATTTCTTTTTCATTGTCTTTTTTCATTTTCTCAATATATATATATATATATATATATATATATTATCATATATATTATCTTAAACACTTAAAAACAAAATCAATAGGTTAATTACCAAGTCATCGAAAACTTATTGAAGTGCAAATTAAATAAAACTCTCGTATCTAAAATAGAAAACTAATTAGTGGAACAAATTTATTCCAAAGAATTGTTTAAACACACTTATTTACAACTACCATATAAATGTAATGATATTGAAATACTATATTAATTTGATTTGTCAAGGGAGCAATACTTTTAATTTAGCAACAGTAATTTTAATCCTTTATAATAAACCATTGTTCGAATTTAGTATTAAAAACTCTTCTGAAGAAGCTAAATGTTCCGAGTTTTGTACTAATAATATACAGGAATTAATAATCATATTTAACTTAATTGTCTTAGGAATACTTACGCGAAAAACTCTCGTTAGAATATTTATTAGTATTCATGTATTATTTATTCTAATTCCTTCGATTATTTCCAGCATAACAAGGTTTTCTCGAAATAAATTATATTTTTTGGCATCATTATTTACGAAATTTAAAATAAATTTCAGTCATTATATTTCTGTTATTTATATTATGAAAAGAGAATCAAAATCTTTTATAATGAAGTTTAATGCCACGAATATTTTAAAACTCTATGTATTTTTACCTTTTTAAAGCTTAACGTTACAAAATTTATTCAACAGTCTTGTGGAAGGATATTGGATTTCCGACCAGAAATAAAGAAAAACATGGCTACATTAAAAGCATTCTCTGGCTCGGAACGTGCTTTTCGACTTAATTTAACCAATTAGATTCCTCTTTGTAGTGATGCGGCGCACCACTAATGAGCATTTCTCTGGCACACATTTTGCCATTGGCGCCGGAAACAACTAAGAACGCCAAATAATAATGAGTGAGATAAAGCTCTTTACAAATTAGCATGAGAATTAAGGCCTTACGATTTATCAGCTAAATTCAATCAAGTTCTTAAGAAATTAAGTTCACTTTTATTTTAAGGTGCACATGGACATGATTAAAATCATACAGATAAACTAGGTTTTGGTTCTCACATTATGGAATCAGTTTATTACTTACTTTTAAGAGTGAGATCACTAAAGTTGTTTCACATATGTTTTCCGAATTTTCAAAATTTTAATAAAATGTAATTCAAATAACTAAAAGTTCCATTTAAAGCTTTAATTAAGTTTGAAAAACAAATTTAATTTCCTTAAAAATACGTTAGATTAATTTGTAGAAATGTGTAGCACTTTTTATAAGGTACAGATGAACATTGTTAAAATTGTACTAATAAATTCAGTTCAATTCCGTACATTATTGAATCAGTTAATCCGTTAATTTTAAATGTGAGACCAAAACATTTTTTGCTTTTTAAGTATTCAAATATTTAGTAAAATATTAGTCAAATACTAGAAATTTTAATTTATAGCTTAAATTGAGATGCATTAATTGTTTAAATTCTGAAAAAATTATTTATTTAATTGGTAGAAAGGTGTTGCATAACTAATAAGCTTGATTAAAATTAAACAGGTAAACTAGGTTCTGTTTTGTATATTATTGAATCAGTAAATTAGTTACTTTAAAGTGCAAAATAACAAAATCTGTTGTACATTCCCATGCAGCAGAGATAAGTATAAATTACGTGAAAATAACGTTAAAATGCCACAAGGTTTAGAGCAAAAAAACGTTTATTTAAAACGTTTTATTTCCGTTTCGAGTGGTAGTCTCGAATTAGGTAAAAAAGCGTTTATATTTGGGTTGTTTTTAACGTAAAAATGACCGATTTTTGCCGTTATTTTGACTAAGGTGAATTTCGTAACCAATTTTTAACGTATTTTTTACGTTTTTTTCTCCAAACTATTTACGTATATTTTTGGTTCTATAAATTCGTTTTTTTCACCATGAATATTTACGTGTTTTTAACGCTTATTTTTATTAAAATAACGTACATTTTACGTTATTTTAACCAAAATACAAACGCATTTTATCCATACTATTTACGTATTATTAACGCTTATTTTTGAGCTTTATTTACGTGTTATTTACGCTTATTTTTGAGCTTTATTTACGTATTATTAACGCTTATTTTTGAGCTTTATTTACGTATTATTAACGCTTATATATCAATATTTTTAACGCTTATTTTGAGCTAGGTGAATTAATAAATTTTCGCGTAAATTTAACTAAATTAATTTCAATTTATCGTAATTTTAACCGAATTGTTAACAATAGCATATTTTAAGTTTTTTTTTTTTTAACTAAGAAGGAAAGAAACCATTCCGTATTTTAATGTTTATGCTGCACTAATTACACTAAAAAATATAGCATTTACTTTTTATTTGAAAAAAACTTTTAATTCCTTTCGAACTAAAACTAAAATAACGGAAAATAGTCGATATTCATGTTTTTTTTTTTTTTTAGAATCCTAGAAAAAGCTTTTATTTTTAATCTCACACTTTCTGTAAATTTTTACAATTCAAATTATAACTCAACGAATATGGAATGCAAATCTTTCTACCTCTTCACAGCAGCATACTGGTTTATTTACGAAGTTTCATGTCTCTCAGGAATTTTTTACATTTTTCATTCCTAAAAGTTTGTAATATAAAGAATTGGTAGAAGAAAAAATTACTCAATACTTATATGATTTTCCAAACCCCTATGGAAAAAATATTTTTTTTTTAGTTTAAATTAATAATTAAGAAATCTACTGCTCTGCTGAAGTCCATGTTTCCAAATTGCTTGCAGGAAATTATCTACTCTTCTAGAATGCTTTTGGGCTCATTATTGTTTTTTTTTTTAATGCATATATTTTAGTTTTTAGCTTGAAAAATTTGACTAAAATTTACTTTAACACACACGCGAAGTAAAAAAAAAATATTAACCAAATTTACCATTTGATTTGTTTATTTACAAAAATTACATTTTTTCTAAGTCTTATGTTCGTAAAATTACAATTTTTAATCCAGAAGAGCAGCTAACTAAATAATTTTAAATACAGAAAAAAACATTAAATCAAATAAGATTTATTAAGTTTTATTTATTTTACAACTATCATACAATATATTTACAATATATAGATTTACAATTATAACACATCGCTACAGATCTGAAACATTCATAACTTCTTCCACCCCGCTGTTACTATCACCTCTTCACTGCAATGTTCCTGGAAAACAAATAAATATTTTAGCATATGAAAAAAAAATATACCGGACAATAATATTAAATTGTTACAACCAACAGTAGATTTCTAAAACGAAGCAATACTGACTAGATAAAATACAGTTAAATAAAAAATTTTAAAAAAATATTAAAACATGATTTTCATGGAATTTCTACTAAGTATATATCGATTGAGTACATCCAAATACTTAGATATAAGAAGATCTATTTTAAAAATTTTAGTCACATATTACATGACAAAATTATATACATATACAGCACAAATCTGAATTAGAATATTTCACATATATATTTTTTTTATCCTAACTAAATCTTACAATGAAGCCAGCAGTAAGTTATAAACAAAACATTAAATTATTTTTCGTGTGGCTTTGAGGAGAACTCCTCCAGACTTTTAGTCTGGTGCTGTCGGCTGCTTTGGTAACAAGTAAGAGCACAATGCAGGAATAAAGGTGTCAATTGGTTTACCCACACTGACCTAAAATCAAGACAAAACTATTCACAAAACACCCCTATTTGAAATTACTTTTTCTCATAACCGCAATACTTGCCACGACATGCACCCGTTGTCAGGTAAAGTTCTCCTAAAAGCTGCCCTATACTTTCTGTTTATTTACTTATCATCAGAATTTTATTTTTCTCTCTCATTCTTTTCATTTTCTTATTGCTCCTTGGGTGCAATTTTCATTCCTCTTCAGAATATTTTGCAAGAACTTTGTAGTTCAGAAACACAATTCGATTAGTTTCAGTTACGTAATTCTTAATTTCTCATTTATTAAAACAGTAAAAATACTATGCCTTTTAACACTAACAGTATCTTTAATATACAAAAGGAGTAATTTTAACAAATTCAGTAATTTGTTAAACTATATATTATTTAGTTCAAGTGAAGAATTACATTTTACAATTGCCTCTGTTAAAGCTTTTTCAAACAAAAAATGGTTATTTTGAAAATTCTTTAATTTCTAGAAAATCGCTGCTAAAACGTAACACTTTACTCCAAAATACATTAGAAAGCTGTTAGGTGATTTAGAAATTCATTTCCACAACGGAATTCTTAGTAATGGTGGGGCATTAAATTCCAGGGTGGGAAAAATAGGTTCGGTGTTCCTTGACCCAAGTGTGTTACTATCAGGTTGCTTGGGGGGGGTAAAAACTTTATTTGTTTAAACCACTTTAAAAGGACTGGATAAAAAAATTTCAAAAAAAAAAAAAACCAGTTAGTGTTAGTTAAATGTAGCAACATGACAGAATGTTTGGAGTAATGCAGTATAGCAATTTTGGACTATAAAAACAATTCGGAGGAACAGCTTTAAACTTAAAATTGTTTCAAAAAATAATAATTTTATGCTTGGAACTAATTAGAAATTATCTTTTTTAATGCTGCATATATATATATATATATATATATATATATATATATATATATATATATATATATATATATATATATATATATATATATATATATATATATATATATATATATATATATATATATATATATATATATATATATATATATGCAGCATTAAAAAAGATAATTTCTAATTAGTTATATTAGTATTAGTATATATATATATATATATATATATATATATATATATATATATATATATATATATATATATATATATATATATATATATATATATATATATATATATATATATATATGAGCAAAACAAAATTACCAACTTTCCACACCCTTGCAAAAAAATAAAATACAAATTTTTTTGAACAAGTATAGAGCAGATATATCAAAAATTTTTTTTAACTTATTTAAAGATGTGAAAACAAATATATATTTTTTTGTCAAACTGTAATTCATATAGTTTGTAGTAGTGATAATTTCCATTGCATGAACTACTTAATTTACAAGATATATAAGTTTTCTGCAATATTAGACACTTAACATAAATTTTACTTAATAGTTTTTGTTTAAATAAAAAGTTGGAACATAAGTATGCTAAATGTATACAGTAAAATGCAAGAAAATATAATAAATTAATAAAAACTAGTCAGTCTAACTCTTTTAGAGAAAAGTAAGCATTTTTTGCAACCTTGATATACACAATGAATCATGTTTTAAAGCATTTTAATCATTAATACTTCAACACCAAATAATAGACACAAAAACATTCACTTGGAAAAATAAGATATTTAAATAAAAGATGTTTTCAAACAGTATGAAATCAAAAAAATTTTCATTTAATGTAAGCATAATAATATAGTGCAGAAGTTATTGAAAAAAAATACTTTATAGAAATAAAGTGATAATATCATAGACAGATATATCATATAAATAGAAAATATCATATGTATAGCATAGCTGCCAACCTTAGGAATCAAAAATTAGGAACACTATATGCCACAAAATTACGCACCAATTATGAGAGTAAGACAAAAATTTAACTATTAAATATTAACATTAATTGACAAATATTAAAATATCTTAAGTAAATTAGTAAAACGAAACTATAAACACTATCCTTTGAGGGAAATTTATAATATTAATATTTTATAATTAGGAATACCGGTATAATAGTTTAAAAACAACCATTACTTTTTAATACATAATTATTATTCTCCAAATTATAAAAGACAGGTAAATAATAATCTACGACATAAGCAAATATTTCTGATGCATGTGTTTAAATACTGCAATACATTTTTTCAAAAATAATAATAGTTGTTTAAGATTCAATTTAGTGAAATGATCAGCAACAGCTATTAGAATAGTATTTTCCAATAAAAAGCTACTAAAAATTACTTCTGCACAATGATCACAGGAAGCTTGTGGCGATCAGAACTAGGGTTTGATTTAAAAGCAAAAATACTGAAATTTTAGGAAAATTCAGATTTTTTATAAAAATATCAGATTTTTAGATTTGATATAAAAATTAGGAACAAATCCGAAAAATTCTGAACAGTTGGCAGCTATGGTACAGTCATAGATATAAAATCATTGATTAAAGTTAACAATATTGAAAGTTCAATTTCTAATATGAGGAATTGTAAAAAACTGCAGATGTACAAAAAATATATATATATATATATATATATATATAAACATATATACAATTGGCTTAGTTTAATTAAAACAAGGATAATTTGAAATCTTGTTGCAGAATGTTTTTGAGCTATCTGCGACTAAACTCTCCAGCACTAATATCTAATTGCAAAATACTTTTAATACAAACAAACATATATGTTGCTAATTTAAAATGGCAAATACGCTGTGTCAACAAAAAATAATAATAATGATTTTCTTAATTTAACACGAAATTTTTTTTTTTTAATATTATGGGTTATATTCTCACATTTTGTTGGTGGGAAGACACACACTTTATTAGCTTCTTCGCATTTTGTAAATAATCATCACAATAAAAAAATATTAAATATCATGAAATCCGTAGTAGCAATTGCCCCCCCCCAAAAAAAAAAATATATGATGTAATTACGTAAATTGAACTCCTCAAAAGCGTGTTACACTTTGAAATTAGGTTGTAATAAATAATATCGTATAAAAAATATCGGATTTAAAATTTAAGGAGAAATCAGCATCTATAACTTCTAAAAATTCGATAGAATTTAAAAAAAAAAAAAGAAAAGATAGCCTTAAAAAAGAGATACTCAAATTCACGATTCGAGTTTTCCATATTGTTTAAATATATCAAGATGGTTAAGAATCAAATGAAAATCAATATCAATAACTGCCGAAAAAATACTATCAAAACATTACGTCGGTGAAAATTGAGCATGTCAAAAACTGATTATCTAAATGCATGATTCAAATATTGCATGTTCAAATATTTCTGTAAAAAAGAAAAGTAATATTTTCTTCCTTTCAAGCAAAAAATCTTTCTGCAAGAGATCTGTAAAATTTTGCAACAATGTCGCCGTATCGCTGCGATTCTGCCATGGAGATTTGAAATACTGAGCAATATGTATCAATCTTAATTCCCCGAGAATTTCCAATTGATGTTGTTTATTCATTTTATCATTCATTTTAATGTTTGCCAAATGTTTGGTTTGAGTAGCCTTAGTCTTTGAGGGATTCATCAATCTGCATAATTGTTGAAGAATTGTTAAAAGCAAAATAGAAGTTTCAGAATTTGTTTGAACTTATGGAGGACTATGAATAAAAAGACTAATTTAATGCAGATAAAACACTTTTTTTTTTTCTTAAGTGCCAGTGAAATAAAACATTGGAACAGCAAAAATAGTGGTGGTAAAAACAGTAACAGTTTACCATTCTACTTGATACTAACGATGAAACTTATACCAGAAACTTCTATTATAAATTAGTTGAATAGTGCAAAGGCTGATGAATGTGCATCAAATAATTAGGATTCTACAGTACATGGAAAATATATTTACATTATATGATAATTAATTTTAAGAGACAAATTTTTGAGTACTTTTATTTGTTGTTATTGAAGCATGGGTAGCCTATGTAAACAATGTTTAATTACTATTTTTAATATCAGCAAAAGTAATCTGAAATAAATTTTAACAATTGATTTGTTCATGTTTATAATTTCATGATTTTTATTTCCCATTTTTAAGTACAAGAAAAAAGGAAATAATTCAAATACAGTTATTTCTTTAGACATACTTAATTCAGGTACCTTCAAATGAGACTTGATGGAGGTTCATTCTCAAAGCTAGATCCTTTTCAAAGATCTTCCTCAGAAGTACATCAATAGATTATGAAAAAGAAAATTCATTCAGTTAATACGTTTAAAAACATAGAAATTATTCAAACATATTTTTATACGGGCACATTTATTATTCAGAACTAGAGAAGTAAGGAGTAATGGTTTGGCAGAATGTTAGCTAAAAAAATGGTGAAATGCAGAATATATTTTTATAGCAATATTTTTTTTTAAAAAAATTCATTAATAAATAAGTTTATTTATAATTGGAAATTACTCCATGCTCATCTATATTAGTGGAATGGGCTAAAGGGCAAACAAAAAATTAAACCAGAAATACTTAATAAAGTTATGAAGTAAAATAGAAAGAGAAAAAAAAATTATCATAATTGTTACAACAAAACTTCCATGCTAAGAATAATATTTTCTGTAAAGCAGTATCCATAAAGCAACATTAACTAAAATATAATCTATTAGAAATATGTTATTAAAATGCTTTGTTATCTTAAAAACACTAACAAAAACAAAAGATTATATACAAATGTAAAACAGAAAAATCTATTTTAATTCTCAAAATAAAATTTTAAAGCTTTACATCTCAGTCTTTCCAATTATCATATTTTCCAGATAAGAATAAAGTCAATAGAAACATTCTTAATTACTGTGTCATACAGTTAATAAAAACAAAGTTTTTTAGAAATGTAAAAAGCTAGGTAAAAACTAAGACAAAAATTGTTTAAAAGAAAAATTTAGCAATAAAAATTTCAATTGAACTTTTTCACCTAACAGGGGTCTGTCTAGGTTTTTCTGAGAGGTACCTATTTTATGAAAATTTAGACATAATTTGTGAAAAATTAAAAACTACATTAAAAAATTAACACCAAAATATGGATTTATCGTTTCTTAAGGAATACAAAAATAAAATTATAAGAAAAAGTATTTTGTGAAATTTTCTAAAGTTTAATTTGTGAAGGTACCGCTAAACGGTAGTAAATTCGGCCTTGACAGACCCCTGACTAGGCATATTTTTAGAATACAATGACTATAAAAGAATTAAAAAAGTTTTAAACAGCAATGTAAATTTAAATAAAAGCTTGAATAAGAATAATTCTAAAGATAATTTAATATTGAAAATTACTGCAATTATTTTCTATATCGTTTTAGCTGATAAATTTCAAAAACCGTTTCAAAAATAAGAAGAAAAATTTCCAGTAAATGTTCAACTGGGTGTTTTTTTTTCCTTTTTTTTAAAGATATCATGTTGCAAAATAAATAGTCAAAAAACTATTTTGTCCATGTGAGATTTTCTCTTGCAATAGCTTGTTAAGATGATACTTCCACGACATTTTGGTTGAAGAACCATCTGCTATAGACTCTTGTAAAATTTACCTCAATCAAGCGTGTTTAACCCTTGGTTCTTTAAAAAGGTAAAGTTAAAAGAAAATGCCACTACTCAACTTTTTTAAAAATGCAACAACTAATAGTTTTTATACTTTATAAGACAATAGTAGGTAAGTAGATAAGACAGCTCAAATTAATAACAATATGATAGGACTGTTTCACACATAAAACTTGTCTCGTCTCATTTGCTAATAAAATTGCCATCTCGTACTGAGTAGGCAAAACAGTAAGAAAAATGTCCGTATCATGATCTGCCGGAGAATAATCACTATATCTTCTAAGCAACTTCCAAGCAGCAACTAGGAGGAACTAAAAAAAATTAACTAACGGATATCAACTTGAAGAGTATAACTCGTAGCCACCTTTCTCACACCTTTACATATTCTCTTAAAAAGTTAGCAGTTAGAAATCTATTTGGTGCCTGGACGATAGCAGTTGGCATAACTGCTCACAATACAGAAGTAACCCTAATAGAGAATTAAAAGTTTAATGAGTATTTCTATGTTGTTACCTATGGCTAAATATTTATAAACTTCCAGTGGTCCACGAAAAATTACGAAAATATCTCAGAATGGGAGTAACTCAGAGAATATAAGTTGAGGCAACCCTCAGGAAAACTTCTACATACTTCTTTTTAAATTTTTGCAAAGTACAAATTTTTTTTTGTTTCAACATGTTTAGTTGGCACAATCTAGTTCAAATAGGGAAACATCCCCTTTTATTTGATTCATAAAATCAGGGGAGATCTGTATAAAATGAACAATGGCAGAATAATCAGCACGTCTTGGCAACTTCTGGTATCGGAGAAACTGAAAGAAAGTAAAAAAATCACAGAAAGGGACGGACTCGAAAGATATAACTCATAACCATTTGGCAAACATTCATGTTTTTTTTTTAAAAAAATTTCAAGTTTATATCTTTTTGGTAGCTTGGCGATTGTAGTTAGTGTGACAGATTAATATATGGAAATATCCCCTAAAATTAGTGAAACAGAAAAATTTACATTATAAATCTAGCTAAAATTCTTTTCTACTCTGGAACATTTGTTTATCATCACCTGTGGCAGAATAATCAACAGGTCTTGGTAACTTCCAGTGACTATCATCACACTGAAAACAAAACATGGGAAGAAATTCAAAAGGGTATATCTTGTAGCCACTACCCCCTGGCAAACCTCTACAAGTTTTCTTTTATAAATGTATGCAAGTTTGAAATCCACAATAGTAGGCGCAGCAAATCACAGAAGGAAAATATCCCCTCTACTCATATTTTGGTGTGTAAAGTCAACCATGATTAATAACATTTAAGTATTATCTTCAGAATAATGCTTATAATTGTTACTTTTTGTTAATTGTTATTTATTATAGCAACAAAATTTGTCAGGTGAATAAAATAATGCAACACTAATTTAATAATTTTGATAATTAAAGCTTTAAAATAGAAATTTTTTTTACATAAGATCGCAACTAGTTTAACTCAGCATTTTAGATTAATATTCCTTGATTAAGCTTAGGTGCCATCAGAAAACTTTCCAAAAATTCATGATTTTATTAAAAATATCTTAACTGCATAACAATCGTATATAACGGGTCTGTATTTCGTCTCTTTACATTTTATGCACAGTAAATGAGATTCAACAAATTCTCTTGCTTTTTTCCAAAATCGTTACGTTTTGTCATAGTTTGTAAAACTTCGCAAATGATAGGTTTAGAATATTTGTGTTTATTTCAAGTAGAATTAACTACAATAATTATTTACTCTTTTTGATAGTGAAGCATTATAATGAATTAACATTCTAAATAGTAATAATTAAAGTAAGGAATAAAAGAACTTACCATTGAATTCGGCGTATATAAACACACGCGTGCAAAATTGTAAATAAATGCAAGTAGTGTCGTCTAGTGTAGGGGTAGCAATCCTTGTGTAGAACTTGTTCCCACGGAAAAGGAGTGAAAAGTTGAAACTCAGTATCGTTTAATCCACTTGTAAAACAAAAACTCAAATAACTGAAAGCAATGTGGAGAGTTACTTTGAATCTATATTGTGAATCAATATTTTCTCTATTTTTGATTTTTCTTCTTATTTTTCTTATTATTATTCTAATTAAACCAGGAATAAAATGCTACATTGTAGAATAACTCTCATATAATATTTTAAAAAAAGTTAAATAAAACTGTCAAGCCTTATTTAAAAAATTATTACTATTTTACCTCATGACTTAAAGAAAAATGGAATTATATTGTTATGTAACGTTATTTTCATTACAGAGATATAATAGTATTTTATTTTAACTAGTATAATATTATTTGAATAGCTTGTACATAAAAAAACTCGAATTTAATGCTTTTTATAATTTTTATGAATTCATAAAAATTGCTGTTTTATGCTCTGGAAATGTAAAATTATTATTAACAATAATTTATTATTAAAAGATAAACATGAATAAATATTATAAATTAAGATCACTGATTCGGAAGACATACAAGATTATTTAAAATACGTGATTATTTATTTTAAAACTTTACACTTTTTTGCTTCCTCTAACCAGGAACTTCATTTCCAATCGTTAGGAATAAGAGGATCGTACTATAGTAATTTAACTAAATGAGACATTAATTATGTTATATTTTAGAACTGTAAAACTAACAATATACATTGATTTTTTTGTGCATCATATAGGCTGATCAATGAACCATAAATTGTAGGATTTCCATTTAATCCGAAATGAGAGTAAGAAAGATATTGTAGAATACATTCTACGTTAGGTCTTCCATCAAATCAAAAAGATTTAATCTAAATACATCCACCAATGTAAAAGTTTTATCGATTAACATAATATGGGATCAACATGTACATTTATTTATCTCTGGTTAATTTTAATTATTATATCATGATTACATGTTATTTCTCAAATTTCGTGCTTATTTTTTGTTTTTCTGGTCTGCGTGGGTGAAGATTTTACATACATTAATTGGCATGCATAAAGGCATGGTCTCATGATTTAGGTATCATTTTTAGTTGTTGGTGATGATCGTGTTAAAAATAATAGTTTGAAAAAATTCATAAAATATTTATTACATAAAAAAAATACACATTTAAATAAAAAGCACATTTTAAATCACGATTTCATTTGGAGAAAAGAAAAAAAAAAGAGGGGTAATATAATGGATTTGAAAACTTGATTATAACAATAAGGGTAAAAAAGGGTGTCAAGTTGTTAACATTTCCAGTGGATCAAGTTATTTTCATATAATATATTAAAAATTTTATATTTAATTTTAGCTGGAAGGATCCATTTTCGTTAAGCGTTCCGTTTCTCTCTTCAGTGCTTTAGATAAAAAAAAAAAAAAATAAAAAAATAAAGTAAATTCTTATGAATCTGTTTTTTCGCTTGCTGATATTTCTCTTCATTTTAAAAGCAATGTATGTATATATTAAAACGATTTTGTTGAAATTGTATTCCCAGATAACACAGTGTAAACAGATAATGTGTCAACGAATTAATGAAGGTAGGAGTTTTAGTTATGTCGCACTAGAGCTGTACATTAGGCTTATCATCCATTTAGACTTAAATCTGAAGGGGTAGGAAATTTTCTCCAGATCCCTGTCCATTTGGCACAGCAATGTGATCGACCACAGGCCTCTCGATTCCACAGATTTTAATAACACATATATCGCATGTACTCGGTGGTGTCGAGGATCGAGCACCGCCCCCGTCAAGGACTAGAATGGCCCTTAAAACCCCTATTAACCGGGAACTAAGCTTAAATTGTTGTTGTTGTTGTTAATTTACGTCGCACTAGAGCTGCACAATGGGTTATTGGCGACGGTATGGGAAACATCCCGGAGGATGATCCGGAGACATACCATTACAATTTTGATCCTCTGCGGAGGGGATGGCACCCCCGCTTCGGTAGCCCGACGACATGCGCGAAGTCGAGCACTTTACGGTAGCACAGTTTAACGAGGACCAATACCGCACACCCTCGGTCCCTATGCAGACTGATCCAAGTGGCACTTGCACACTGACCGCAGCCAGTGATGTTTGACTTCGGTGATCTGCTGGGAACCGTGTCTTAATGATCAGTCCACTGCGAGACCTTTTTTTTTTCCTCAAAGGTGTTTTTTTTTTTTTTTTTTTTTTCAGTGTCTATGTATTACCATTGCAAAATTTAGGTCTTAACTTCAATTTTTGAGGAACTTTCTCTTTTCCTTACTTAAATCCTTTTCTTTTTTATTTATATGATCTAAATAATTAAAAACAATTTATTTAACTTCATTAACTATTTAAATCTTTCCAAACATTGTGTCCCTAGGAAAATTTTACTAAAATTCCCTGTTATGTAACATTATTGCCAGATATGATAAAAAAAACAAAATTAAAAAAAAAGACAGACTATTTAATGCAAGAAAGCCTAAAACTGACAGTTCGAAAAAATAAACCGAACTCTCTAACTATTTTTAAAAGTACTTCAATTTCACATACACAAAAACTCACTCATAAATAATATTTTGCAAAGAAATAAAGAATTATCATTACTTGCTCTTATAAAAAAAAATTATTTTTCTGACATTACAACAAAACTTACAATTATTATTTATATTTTATGCTATTTTATATTATTTTTTATATTTTATAAATTTATATTATTTTTTACTGTATATGATTTTCATAAATAATTTACTTACTGCAATTGAGATTTTATAATTAAACAATTTCCAGATTATAAAATTCAAGATTCAAAGCAAAATTTAATAAATTTGTAAAAACGTTGTTGTGTGTAAAAACGTCTTTTAATAACAACCAATATTTTAAAACTTCCCACACTAAATTTTATTACGAAAACTAATTATGAGAATTATCTTTTTACCTGTCTTTTGATATGTATATTTTTTTTTCATTAATAAATATTATATACATTAAAGAATCAAGATTGATAAATTTTTCAAAATACTTTAATTCTATTTTTACAATTTATGAAGTTGAATGAGTGAGTTTTACAATTTATGAAAAAATTAAATCAGTATTTTAAAATAAAGTAAATGTCTCTTTCATGCAGTAAGAACATGGAATTTAAAAGTAGACTCATTTCTTAGCAATTATTTTGAAAAAATCTTATATACGGTAAGCGATTATTGCCAAAAAAGAAATTAATAAATAAATGTTAACAAAATTAACCAAAAATAATCGTTTCTATTTCATGTTGATTGAAGTAGAAAATAATAATTATAATATTAAAATTATTTTTCATAAACTAGTATGGTGAGCGATAATTGAAATATAAAAAAATAGTGAATCAATTTTTACATAATAACAGAAATTTTTTTTTTTAAAATTAAGATCTTTGAATAATAGTATTTATTAGTATTCGCATATTAACACCCCACTCTAGAGTAGGCTCGAACCTAGGACGCCGTACCCTTGAGGCGAACGCTGTAACCACTACACCACGACTCTTGTTCTTGACAGAGATAATTTAAATTTAAGTATAATGTGTTTCTACGGTATGTTCGTTGCATGTCAAGTTGTAGAAAATGTTTACTTTATTCAGTATTTTGGAAAATTTCTTAATTTTCATCATAGTTTAGTTATATAAGAATTAAAACTCATATTTCCCTGCTCAGTTACTGATAATAAGCCGACTCAATATTATCAACAAGCAAATATTTATAACCAGTTTAATGAAACAAAAATAATTATAAGTATTAAAAATGAAATATGAATTGTGATGAAAATCTGCTATGTTCAGTTTATTCGAATTCAAGAGAGACGTAAAAGATTATCTTTCTTGGGCTCTCACAGGTTCATCCTTTTTGTTTGAAACATTTTTACAATTAAATTTACGTTTATAATCCCAAAAAATTTACGTAAATATAACTATGCAACAAAACGTCAATTTTTCGCTAATAAAACGTTTTTAAAAAACGGTCAAAAAATGGGTAAAATGTACACGTTAAAATAACGTATTTTAAGTACGTATTTTTAACGAAATATTTAAAGGGAAAATTGATAACGTTAAAATAACGTAATTTTAACGTATACGTTTTAACGAATGAAGAAATGGTGAAAATCATTACGTAAAATTAACGTAATTTTAACGTATACGTTTTAACGAATGAAGAAATGGTGAAAATCATCACGTGAAATTAACGTAATTTTAACGTATACGTTTTAACGAATGAAGAAATAGTGAAAATCATCACGTGAAATTAACGTAATTTTAACGTATACGTTTTAACGAATGAAGAAATGGTGAAAATCATCACGTGAAATTAACGTAATTTTAACGTAAGACCAAAACCTTATAACGGACAAACGGATTTTTAACGTTTATTTGCCCTTTCATGCTGCATGGGTTTGTATTAAAAATGTTCAAATGTTTGATAAAATGTATGACAAGTACAAGAAATTTTATTTAAAGTTTAAATTTAATTGCATGAAAAGTTTTACATTTCTTAAAAAAACATTTATTTAATTACTAGAGATATGTTGCACCACTAATGAGGTAGGTGTATTTGTCATAGATTATATCGTTGATACCAACGTCTTATAATAATGAATTAAAAAGTTTATTTTTTATAATTTTATAATTAGCATATAAGAATTAGAATCTTGTTAGATATCAGCGGAATTCAATCTAATTCTTATGTTATGTTTCAGAATTCATACATTTATAGTTTCTGATGGTTTTTGAAATATGCAGATATAATTTTTATCTCAAAATGTATAGAACTATGCATATAGTTTTGGAAGTTAAGGAAATAAAACTAAATCTGAGTAAATAATAAGTAATAATTCAAAGCAACAAGAAGCCAAAAATTTTTTTCAATCACCACCTACATTACAAAACAGCCATATTAACAATAAACCAATTATTTTTCAGGTATGAATTCATTGTTATTTACTAATTACTTCCTTAAACGCAACTAGTACTAAGAAGAAAATGAAATTTTAAATTCATATTTATTTTTAAAGTCTATAGAGAAATAATTAACTCTCTTATTTCATGTGACTCTAAGATTTTATAAATATTCCTTAAAATCCATCTATTTCTTAAATTAAAACAATTTTTAACGAACAATAACATGTTTGTTAAAATCCAAACGACTACTTAATGCAAATATTTAACAATTCTAAGACAAAAATTAAATATCATATTTGATACATAAAATATTGCTTTTTAATGCAGGTTAAGGTGTATGTTTAGTTTACAGTCTCAGAATTTTAAATATACTTCAGCTGAAGAATAATAAGATCTTTCTTAAATAAGAAAAATATACCGTTTAATAAAATTAAGATTTATGAATCAAAAATACAATGAAAATAAAGTACTTTTTAGCTTTCAAAGAAGCTAAACATGATTTTCTTAAAATGCATATTAAAGGAAACTAATTTAAGTTGTTCCCTAATGATTAATAAGTTTTCAGTATGATTAATTTCGAATATGTGTGTGAAACTGTCCAGGGATGTGATTTATTGACTATTTGGAATGTTTCCAAACTCTTTGTACACCAGAATTTATAAAGATAAGATAAAATTATTAGCAACAGAGATTAAGGTATCAAATAAATTTTAAAACCTGCAATTTATGTTAAGAGAAAGACTTGGTATGCTATTTATTACGAAAAAAGCGGAATTAGTTTTGAAAAAATGCAGTCGTAAATACGTAAGTCTTTATGCTAGAAATTTATTTAGTGATAAAGTTTATTATAAATTAACAATTGTTTTTTACATTCTAAAATCAATTTCTATTCCAAATTCTTTTAAAAAAAGTGGATGCCTTTTACTAGTTTCAATTTGTATGTATCTTAAAATATTTTTTACTAAAATTTTTAAATGTGGATGCCTTTTACTAGTGAAAGGCATCCACATAAAGGCATCCTCATACTATACTTTTTAATAATTTTAAGCAACTTTTACTTTTCTGTATTTTTTATTCTATTATTTTTGTATTGGAAAATTTTGTCTCTAGAGAGCATTTTTTTTTTAGTTTTCTGAACTACCCGAATTTTTATAACTCGAAAGGAAAGTTAGTAATAAATTTATTAAATTAAATGAATACCCCTAATTCAGTGGGAATTCAATTAAAAGGTGTCATGGTCACTTCTTAAAAATAAACGCAGCGCTTAACATAAGTAAAAAAATATAAATTTTAAAGTAATTTTAAGCGAAATATATATTTATATTTTCAAGATATAATTTTTTTTTCACTGTTTGAACTTTTTAAGGAAATAGAAAATTCTTAGCTTAAAAAAAAGAGTTATAGACATTAAATATTCTGTTCTAAATCATTTGAGCAGTGAATGTTTTAAATCTTTAGAGCAGTAGTGTTCTAAATCCTTGTTGCAGAAGCCAAGCTCTGGCTATACCGTCATAGAAAAAATTTGATTTTAAAATAACTAGGTCAGAGTCAATATAACCGGATAAAATGTTATCATTTATTGTTAGTATTAGTTAATGCAAGTACTCAGTTGTCAGTAATTAATTAATATTAGCAACTAATAAATCAATAATATTACCAAATATAAGTTTAATATTCAATTCTGATTAATTTGTTAAAATGTAGAATAGTTTGCATAGAAAAGTGGTGAGATTAAGTCAAAGACAAATGAAATGCTCTGAAAATAGGAAAAGATATTTCAATATTGTTTGTTACCAATTATCTTCCAATTACCTGTTTGTTACCAATTACCTTCATTATTTAGAATTTTAAATAAGACATTGTAAAATATCAATAATTTTATTCCATATAGAAATATTTATTATCTTAAAATATTAATCAGAATAAACTATATAATATTTATAACCAATTTAATATTATTTATAAAAATTAGTTTTTTTTTAAATAATTAATAATTTAGTCTACATTTCACTTAATAGCTCTCATAAACACATGTATAAAAATACTTCATGCTTTCAATAATTTTAAGATTGTTTAATTATACGTCATGACTCCTGCTATAATACATCGACCGTATACATCATAAAACAATGGTGCAATTTAGAAGTAACTGAAGGAAAACATTAAAATGCTGCTAGGTAATGCATCTTCTTCATTCCTACCAATATATTTACTAAATTCTAGTAAAGTGCAAACTAGAATAGATGATTGTTAGCTAATTGTTATCTAATTATTTTTAGTACACTAGTAAAGTACACCACAAAGCAAATATCCAGCATATTTTTAATAGCCTCTAGATTATTGTAATGGAATTAAATTTTTTGACCACAAGAATCAATTAAAACAATTGTTCAATAGAGCAGTAAGTAACAAAAATGCACTCCCTTATAGTTAATACAGTTACAGTTATACCTTATAGTTATAGTTAACTTACAGCAGTCATTTTCAAAAAAACAAAAAAATATTATCTTTTTATTTAAATTGTTTTATTATTTGAATTAAAATTTATAACCGCACTAAAAATATTCGTATCATTGTATCTAAGCTATTTTAAAGTAACTTAGAAAGTCTGAAAATTAATTTAGAAATATGACAAAAGAAATATTACTCCATTTCATGCAATATAGAAAAATTCTTATAACTATTTAGTAATTAGAGAACTTTTAAGCACACAGTAAAGATAGTCTTTAAAACATTTCGCAGGACATTAATACTCCAGGTTTAAAAGTTGATTGCATACAAGCATGAAATAATGGTGCGATGCATAAGTAACTAAATCTATACCTTCATATGTGGCTAGATCATTTAGATAATGTATATCAATTAGTCCAATCGATTAAAATTGAAGTGTAAGCTAGTCATGAAAAAAAAACATCTTAATTTTTCACCAAAAAATTCTTTTCTAAGTAAGGATTATTACAAGTATCACTAAGTCATTTTGAAAGTATATCGTAAAAAATAGGAATATGTATTCCTATAAATACCTTTTATGTAATTCAATATATTATATCAAATAATTTGTGTTTTTAATAATATTTAGATATTTTAAATGATACTATAATTCCAGACATAACGAATCAATTTTTAAGAACATGAAGCAATCAGGCAAGGAAAAAGTACTAATTACTCAGATTTTGCAAATTGTTTCAAGTACAATGCAATAGAGTAATGAAATGTTTACACTTTTTTATTGTTCATAGAAAAGCTAATTAATTAGTAAATATTCTTTCCATTGAATCTAAGCTATATCAAAAATATATTTTAAATACTTGAAATAACAATCGTTATTTTCTGAAAAAGAGTTATAAATATTAATATATTCATTAATGCACATTATTTCAATTGTTTAACAAATTAAGTGTTTTGAAGCGTGTAGTAAAAAAGGTTTTATATTTTGTATACTCTAAAGACTATTTAAATTGTATTAAAATTCCAGACATAAAGAATCGATTACATAAAACCTGAAACTATGATGCAATGCTGAAACAACTAAATGTATACCTTCATACACGATTTGAAGGACTAAATAATGCATAACACTTATCCTGGTTGATTTCTCTTACAAATTTTCAATAGGGTACAAGTTAGTCATGAAGAATGGATCCTCTTTATTACTCAAACAAAAGCTAATTAATCAGTATCAGTAATATATATATATATATATATATATATATATATATATATATATATATATATATATATATATATATGAAAGTTAAAAATGAAGATAAAGCAAAGGAAAATTACAGACATATGAAAAAAGGGGGGAAAGAAAATTAATAAAAAAAATTAACAAAAAAGTGGGGAAAAAAAGGATATTTCTTTTTCAAAATCCGGAAAATAAAATGTATATTCTTTTCATCAGCCCACACGATTATATCCGCAAAAAAGAGTACTTTCTAATATTGTATCAATATAGCAAAATATATACAATAGTGTGAGGAGCACTCAAAAATTGTTTACAAAAATTACAGCAAATAAAATGAAACACAATAAGTTAAAATAACACGTAAAAACAGAAAATAGAATATAAAGAAAAAACGGAATAAAACATAAAACATAATCTATAAAGCGAGTAGCGAATTCAAATTAACATATATATATACATATATATAGCAAAGCAAAATGAAGAAATTAAAGGATTTACGACAAGGTAGACAAGATGATGTTCAATACTTATCCCGGACGATTTCTTCAACCCATTATAGTAAGGAACAACCTAGTCATAAAAAATCGATCCCATTTTTTGTTCATCTAAAAGCTGATTACTAAGTAATTATTCCCCTAATTGCATCCAAGATCATCAAAATATTCGAATTCTATCATGTTCATAAGAATATTTAACTATTATTTTAAAATATATATTTATATTCTATATTTATTTGCATTTCCTTATTTAAAAGTACTGAAATTATTTATTTATTTGTTTTTGCTCCATTTCTTTGAGTCTAAGTTACGTCAAAAATATCTTTGAAATTTTTAAAGTCTCAATGTTGATTTTACTAAAAGAAGTTATATATATATATATATATATATATATATATATATATATATATATATATATATATATATATATATATATAGTTTCTATTGCTTAACAATTTAAGAACTTTAAGGCGCCTAGTGAAAAAGGTTTTATATTCTTAAGACTTTTCAAATTGTTTTGAAATTCCAGACATAAAGAATTGATTATATACAGCCTGAAACAATGGTGCAATGCAGAAGTAAGCAACTAAATATACACCTTCATATACGCGTAGATGGGCTAGATAATGTATAACACTTATTCCGGTCGATTTCTCTAACTCATTTCCAGTAAGGTGCAAGCTAGTCATAAAGAATAGATCCTCTTTATTGTTCATCCAAAAGCTCATTACTAAGTAAATATTCCCACAATTGCATCTAAGATCATCAGAATATTCGAATTCTACCATGTTCATTAGAATACTTTATTCGAGAATGCAAATAAGAGAGGAAAAGTTATGCTCCTCGTTTCTGGCCTCATATGAAGCAAGGGGTTGGGGGGGGGAGAGAATTTGAGTAAACAATCAGATAGAGGGGATAATCTATTTTGTTGAAAATGGGTTTCACTAGTAGCTAGTTCCATTTTAATTCATAATGCCAGTATCATGAAACCAGTTTATACTTGTTTCGAAGTGGGAGTTCTGAATAGAAATCTGTTGGGCTGATTGTTTGTTCTAATGATTGTGCTCATCTCTTGCAAAGATACTAGATGTTTCATAATCTGCAGTAGAATAACAGTCTGGATATGTCATTAAATATCTATTATAGTTTAGTTTTGTAAGAAAATAAATTTTTGTAATTCACGCGTAAGCGGCAAAATGTCATATACGATAAAATTCGGCTTAAGCCATTTTGTTTATTTTTTAATGTATTAAAAAACGCAAAGAATAAAATGTAATTTACGAATTTAATTTTATCTAACAAATTCAGAGTGTTTCTGTTTAAATTAGATTTCAATATTTAGAGATAATACAATTTTGAAATTGCAATATAATGATCAAATAAGCATCTTCAACTAAAACTGTTTCCAAAAGTAGTACATAACGGAAATGTTAGTTTCTTGCTGAGTAAAATTAAATTAAATTACCAGTTCAGTTTACATTAAAATTCAGATTTTGGTGGTTTTAGTTCAAACACGATTGCAGTGCTTAATTTTGTACTGAACACAGTTTTAAAATTGCGCTAAATGTATGGGTGCATCGGATTCTTTCAGAAAGTTCAAATTCTTAAAATCTACAAATATTTTAAAGAAAATATTAAATTCTTATACCTATCAATGAATATTGATTACCAATATCAGTAAATATTGATTATCAAAATCAATAGTATCAATATTTAATTATTTCTTTTCATTAAAAGCTCTAAGATATCATTAAAGATACTGTTTAGATATAATTACTTTTTACATAGAGTCATTTGCTTTTAAGCAACTATATAATTACATTATTTTAGTGTTTCTATATTTACTTACTTATGCATAAATATTCTTTCCAATGCAATTTATTCTTTTAATACACTTGGAGAGTTATTGGTAGTAAAATTCTTTGCAAATTTGATCAAAAAGATTTGATATATTATTTTAATTGCATGCACAATTTGATGCGCTGCTAACTATTAAGAGTTAAAAGTCTAGTTCAGGCAGTCTGAAGTAATTCACTCCTGGTATTTTAAAATAGATTTTTTCAACAAATTGTAATTACAAGCTTGGGAGTTCATTGGCAAAAGTTCCAGATAACGGTCTTCTGTACCAGGCACAGGATATACATTTTGATATAAATAAATAAATATATATCCTAAATAAATACATATTTCAATAAAAAAATATTTTGTAAGTAAAGTACACAATCCCATTGATTTAAAAAATTATTCAAATTTGTGGTGCATGCAGTGGCAAATGCAACGGGGTAGCAAACAAGAATCACTTACAAGAACTCAAATCCTTTTCATTACAACGTTGCTTCCATAATTCAAAAATTTGATTCAAACATTAAAATCACAGATATGCCTATAAGGGGTGAGGGGATCATCCCCACAAATTTGAAAATCTTTCCTCTTATTTTTGAAAACTCCAAAAAAATGCATACAAAAATTTTATTCTATAATATATATTTATAGTTATATATCATCCATCTCACTGTTAGAAATATCCTGTAAAACATTATTTTCAGAAGACCAAGAAACTGCATTGTGCCTTTTGTAATTGAATCATGAAAAAAAAAACTTTCTTAAGATCGCAATGCAAAACTATTACACAAGATGGAAAATAAAGATGGAGTGTTATTATCTTTAAAAATTATATCAATTTAACAACCTACTCGATTTAAATATTACAGGCAGTTCAACCCAAATTTAGGGTCAAAAAATCCTTTATTTAATAGTAACTGGAAATTTTTCATGTGAGGAAAGGAAGTTTTATATTTTTTCTTATTATATATCTTCTATTATAGTATATTATCATATTTTACGGATAAATTAGCAATACTCTCTCAGGATGTTAATCGTATGATAGGCTAAAAGCATTTTTTTTAAAAAAAGGGATGAAAATTTCCTGATTTTTTAAAATTTTTGTCTTCAGTATCATTTCATCAGTTTTTTTTTCTTTTTAAGAAAATAGCCACTTGTTTAAAAGAGTTAAAGTGTGAAGTAAATAGCATTAAAAATTATGAATCAAAGATTTAAAATTATGAAGAGAAATTAATTAAGAAAAAAATTAAGAAAAAATTATGTTTCCCTTAAAGACTGCCGTGCAATTGGGTATACTATAGCCTACGTCACAGGTTGTGTTATTCCTACTACATTTAACCCATGAACGGCATTTTCTGCGAGCCTAACTTCAAGCCACAAATAAACAAACGAAGTGGTTGATCGTTTAAATAGCTGCTCGCCAGATTTTATTGCATTATAAAGAAAAGTAATTGATATTCGATTTTTGATTAATAATTGATTTATGTGGATAGTGGCATTTATGTGGATAGTGGCATAGAATTTAGCATTGCGTCATGGTAAATGTTATTCCTACTAAGTGGAAGTAGTTGTGTTTTTTTTATAATATACCCAATTGAAAATAATAAAAAAAACACCTAAAAACAAAAATACTTCATGATAGATTTCAAGAAAAGTGGCTTGACATCTATTTTTTCCTTTTCCTATGCTGTGAACTAAGTATGCTTTTGCTATGAATGCTTATGCAATGAATGCAATTTTGCTTATGCTATCAGTGAAAATAGAATTTAAAAAAACTGATAAATTGAAATTTATTTTTGAAACATTTTTACTTTTTCATACGGATAGCTTATCATACAGATATGCTAAATATATAAAAATCTCAATTTTAATTTATTGTCGCTTACATTGATTTTGCCATTGCATGATTGCAAACTACTAGTTTAAATTCGCTTCACTATTTTTGTTATTTTATGTGATTGTACAGTTGTGTATTAATGATTAGTAAGAGATTTGTATAAAAAAAATTTCTCGCAAAAAAATAATTTTAAAATTACCTTACCTAATATTAATAAATACTTCCTTAAATTAATAAAAATATTCCTTAAATATAATTTACAGATGTAATACTACAAAATTGCATTAAATTGAATAAGCATATGCTAGGATTTGTACTAGGCATATGATATGTCACAGTATTAAAGAGGAAAAAAAATTTTTTTTTCAGGATATACATATTATTGCAGTAAAGATTCGGTATATAAATGTAATGTATATTTGCAAAATATTGAGTATATTTTGTTCTTTCTGAACAAAGATCATTTATCTTTTTTTCTTATTTTATAGATTTAATGCAGCAAGCAAAAAATATTTCAAATTTAATAACAAACTATAAAATATCCCACACAATTGGAGCAAAACTCACCGTTCCCGTAACAAAATGGAAATTTTATGGGCACTTCTTAAGAAACGTTTCATTTTAAAAGCTTGTATGAAAACAGAACTAAAAGAAACAGCATATAAACGAAAACATTTCTGCATGGGAAGAAAAAAACCAAACACAATCTTTTTGAAATCACTTTATTCAGCTCCCGGAAAACCATCCCTTTGAAAGAAGGAAGAGAAAATAAGCAGCCGCATCAAACCACCTGTTATTTTTCCTTTGATATCTGTGACCCTTACTCGCAAGCAAACTAACAAATCCCAGACGTAGCGCACATCCCCTGGGATTCCGCAGAAACAAATCATGTTTACCATACAAGGAAAACGCAGAGAACGTTCATTGCATTGCATTATTTATTGTCTGTCATAACTATGGTAGTAACGCATGAATCGCTGGAGGAGAACAGTTCTCGAACCTTTTCCAGTTGCAAGACTGCAGTTGTTATGTTCTCTGGCCTTATTCCAACACTTACCAAGGATTGGTTGAGCCATATGTAGTTAGTTGATATATTCACAGTCGGTTTTGGACTATAAAGGTCTGGGAAAATCCGTGAAATATGACCGCTTTAAGTGAAAGCATTGCTTCAGGGAAGGTTTAAACCCTGCGGTTTAGATTTTGACTGAAGTGACGTTGTTTAAAGATAGAAAGGATCACGTATTGGCTAACTGCCAGTGGTTGAATGATACTTAAGAGAATTCAACTTTGCAAACTGTATTCCGTCCTGGCTATTGTAAGTTTTATGCTTTTATGTTCAGGTATTAAGTAAATAATAAATTACTTTTCAGCCAGACGAAACAACTATTTCATATTATTTTCTTTAGTTTAATTTGAATATGACATAAAATACTTTTATAAATAATATCTAGTTGAAACTGTAAAAAAGCATTATTTTCAGCATGAATTCATCAAAAAATATTAATGTACTTAGAATTTGTGTGTGAAAAACAAATAGAAATTCTTATTTTTTAATCAAAACATGGAAGTTAAAAGAGGCACAAAAATTTGGAATTTAACGGGCTTTTTTGTCTTATTATCTTAGACACTATAAAATTTTACCAAACACAAATGTTAAATTTTCAATACATTGAAAGTTTGCATGGTATAAAAACTTTCATTTGCAATAAAACTTTTAAATATTTAAAAATACTTTTAAAAAAACGTTCTATAAGTTGATGAATCATAATTCATTAATTATTTATTAAAATGTAGCAAATTTTAATTGCATTAAGATTAAGTACCACAAATATTTTTTGCTATTAACACTAAAGCGATTTGTTATTTTAAATTAGAAAATTTAAATCATAGTTTCGGTATCTGTCTACTTCCTTGCATTTGCTTTATGATATTATCTGCTTTGTGATATTAAAGTATCAGGACTTTTTTTAAATAAAATTTAGCGAGGCTGACAAAAGCAAAAAAAATTATGAAATAATAAAAAATGCAACACCAATATCAAAAAAGTCGCGTACGAATTTATTTTTAATTTATTTTGGAACAGGAATAAACTCCCTTACAAACAATTAAGGTATTCCTAAGGTTCATTTAAGTTTTTTTTGAAGTGTCAAGGTTAACATTTGGATTATTTGAAATTAACTTCAAAAACAACCTTAAATGATCAACCTCTCAAAGTATATTATGAAGGCTTATGAAATTGTTTTATTCAAACTTGTGGTTGTTAAAAATCTACCTTAGAGTAACCAGCTTAGTGAGGTTATTTTTGAGGTGCACAGCCTGTTTTATCTAACTTTAAACAAATATGTATATTTGAGAAGTGAACAATTTCACCCAATCTCAACTAAAAGTATTGCTGAGTTATAATATGAAGATGATTTTATAAGGTGTAACTGGGGAAGAAATTGAAGTTTATTAATGGTGCTAACTTTTGGCGCAAAACATAATGATCTTTCGTACCTCAAGAGTATTTCTTTACATTTGCAACAAGACATCCTTAAGAACACCTTACTTTTTTTGTAAGGACAGGCTTTTGTTTCGACGAGGTTGCAATGTGTTTTTGATGTACTAAAAATGGGATTTAATAAATGAATGTTTTTAATTGTCTTCTTATTTCCCAAATGCATTAATTATTTTTGTAATTAAATTATTGATAATTCTACCAGTTTAGACCCAGACCGATCAGCAATTCCTTGAAAAAAGGCGTGGATTGTTGTTTTCATTTTCGTTCCCTTAAGCTTCTTTCTTTTATCACTTTTTTACCAATCGTTCTAGTAGCAGAAAATGAAAATAAAATTCACACGCGACCTTTTTGATATTGATTTTCATTATTTCATAATTTTCCTTGCTTTTGTCAATCTCGCTAAATTCAATTTTAAGAAGTCCCAACAAAAACTATATTATTATATTCAAATAAAACATAAAGAATTTCTTTATTATTCCATTCAAATTAAAAAATAAAGATTTATTTAAAGTTATTTATTTTTTCTTATTTTTCAAAGTCTATCTAATATTAAAAAATATTTTTTCAACTTTTATTTTCCTTCAATAAAAAGTTCATTTCCCTTGATTTGTGTTCTTGGTGAATTTATTTGTCCCAGAAAATATTTAACTCCCAAGCGTTTTTTAACAAATAAATGTTAAAGCCGCTTTTACCTAATGGAAACGAAATCAGAAAAAAATATTAGTACAATGGTGGAAAATTCGGGTTGAAGAAACATCATCGCAATCCTCCGAATTTAATAAAAAGACTTCATTTTGGATAATTTTATTCTCATGAATAGCGATTACATTAAAAATTATATTTGTATTGGTTCATCTAAAAAAAATCAGGTTTTTGACAGACATTTGCAGTTAGATCAAATTCCACTAAAAACTATTTTTTTCCCTCATAAACATTAACTTGACTTCTGTAATGAGCTAAAATTTGAAATTACTTTTCGTATTTATTTTTTTCTAGGCAAAAAAATCCTGAAATTATGATAAAAAGAAAAAAAGGAAACAAAAAACTTAATTAAACACACTGCATGGATTCAGTTTTATTAAATACCAATTAGTTTCTAGACATACATTATTTTCTTTTAACAAATAATCTACAAAATAATCTATAAACTACTAAATAATACATACACTGCCCAACAGTAATTAAAGAGACACTTTCAATTTATGAGATTTTTTTTTCAATTTTCTAGCGAAATACTTATAATTTTATAACTTTAGTTGTGTTTAGGTTGTGTTTAGCAAATTTCTCAAACTTATCAATCATGTTTAAAGCATTCAGGGTTTTGAGGAACTTGAAAGGAATGAGTAATGAAAAAAAAATGGCTTTTGAGCACCCTATATCAGAAAAATAACTTTGTTATTCAAAATAACAAACTGAAATCGATTTTGTTAGTTATTATGTCCAATATAAATAAAATGTTGTAAAGCTAGCTCATATATTTTTAGAAATGCGGACATTTTTATAAAAACATTATTTTGTCATAAGTTTCATTAAAAATATTCAGAAAAAAAAATGAACAGAATTTTGGAGCAATTTTTAATTTACAACAAAATTATTATTATTGTTAAATTTGAAAAAAATAAATTCTTTGGAAAAGATTTTACAAGATATAAACATTTAACGTAGTTATTTCATGCAACGCATGTGTAGTTAATCTATTTTTTCAATGATTTTTAAGTCAATCGGGTATTTTTTTTTTTTTTTTTGTCGATCGTGTCTAAAGACTAAAAAAATTCCGTTTAGAATATTTGGAATTCAAAAAAATTTCTAGCAAATTTCGATATAGTTCTTATACTTTTTTAATGTTATTTTAAACTAATAAACAAGATTTCAAAAAAAATTTGTAAATATGTATATATACACTCCTCAAAAGTGAAATTGCAACACCAAAGAAGCCGGTTGCCTTCAGGAGCAGGTGGATCTGTGTCCATCCAAACCATACGCAACAGATTGCATGAAGTACAGTTACGTGCACGGGTACCAGCAACAGGGGTACCGTTGACCGCTTTACACAGGGCTAGATGCCTGGCGCGGTGTCATCGTCATCGTACCTGGACCATCCAATGGCATCAGGTATTGTTCACGGATGAATCTCGTTTCTGTCTGTGGAGAAATGACGGCCGTCGACGGGTATGGCGGCGACCCGAAGAACGCTGCGAACCAGCCCATTACGCCGAGCGTCACACCGGTCCTACACTGGGCATCATGGTTTGGGGTGGCATAATGTTTGATCGCAGAACGCCCCTGGTACACATTCACGGCAGTTTGACAGCGGACCGCTATGTCACACAAGTTGTGTATCCCACTGTTCTGCCCTTGTTGCAAGGCGCACCCAACACGGTATTCCAGCAAGATAATGCCAGGCCGCATGTCGCACGGCGAACTCTTAACAGCCTGACTGGATTTGACATCCTTCCCTGGCCGGCAGCCTCTCCAGATCTGAATCCCATAGAACACCTATGGGTTCTCATTGGACGTGGCATGAACAGAGGTCCAATGGCGCAAACCATCGATGATCTGCGCACAGCAGTGGATGTGGCTTGGCAAAGGTTACCTCAGGCAACCATCAATGGAGTCATTGATAGCATGCCCCGCCGGATTAAGGCCTGTATATTTGCCAGAGGTGGCCACATTAGATATTGAATAAATTGCTTTATAGTGATTTTATTAGTCTGTTTTTTTAATCATTTGCATATCCATCTCACTACTATCGCTCCTGAAATTTGTATGACGCTAAGTGCAATATTTCTTGGTGTTGCAATTTCACTTTTGAGGAGAGTATATATATATATACACTGAAGAGCCAAAAAACTGGTATACCTGCCTAATATCGTGTAGGGTACCCGCGAGCACGCAGAAGTGCAGCAACACGACGTGGCATGGATTCGATCAATGTGTGAAGTAGTGCTGGAGATAATTGACACCATGAATCCTGCAGGGCTGTCCATAAACCAGTGGGAGTAAGAAGGGGTGGGGATATCTTCTGAACATCACGTTGAAAGGCATCCCAAATGTGTTCAATGAAGTACATGTCTGGGGATTTTGGTGGCCAGTGGAAGTGTCTAAATTCAGAAGAGTGCCGCTGGCCACCAAAATCCCCAGACATGAACATTATTGAATATATTTGGGATGCCTTCCAACGTGATGTTCAGAAGATACCCCTACCCCCTCTTACTCCCACTTATGGACAGCCCTGCAGGATTCATGGTGTCAATTATCTCCAGCACTACTTCACACATTGATCGAATCCATGCCACGTCGTGTTGCGGTACTTCTGCGTGCTCGCGGGTACCCAACACGATATTAGGAAGGTTTACCAGTTTTTTTGGCTCTACAGTGTATATATATATATATATATATATATATATATAGAGAGAAGAGAGAGAGAGAGAGAGAGAGAGAGAGAGAATTAATAAACTCAAAAACCAAATATTGTTCTATTTTCAACATATGTCAGTTTTGTTAAAACGTTTTAAATACTCTTTTATTCAAATGCATATATCAAATAAAAGTCTCACAACTCCATTTCAGAAAATATACAGTCACATCTACCAAAAAAAACATTAAAATAGAATTCTCATTTTCAAATGAATTATTTTTTTCAACTTCACACATTCGTCTTAAATAATAAGATCTATTATATAATGAGATACAGACTTACAAATACAAAGCTTTTCATTCATTTGTACCAAGGTTCAAAAAAATGCAGGTCTTAAAAATGAATCGAAAATGATCAAACAAATGTAGATTCCCTCCTAGGCTTGAGATTTTGTTGTTTTGAATGGCTTTCTCATCAGTATTCATTGAAAAAATGCAAATTTTTTTGAAAGAGAAAAGCTCTTCCAGAACAACTCCATAGGTACCACAAAAGTTTTCAAAACACCACAAGTTTGCATTCTAAGATAAATGCATTCTCTGCTATTAAATCTTCAAGGTTTTTATTCATACTTTTTGAGGACTCGAAACAAAATGTTTCGAGAACAAAAGAACTCTATTTTTGATGACTTATATTGATGTCTTGTCTTGCTAAAGGAACGATTTCAAAACTAATATTTTTATCACAAATGATTCAAGCAACACAACCGTTTGATGTTATAGTAATTTTTGGTGATTCAAAGGAAACGTTTATATATTCTCTATAATTAGCATAAATATATAATTTTTTAAATTTAAATTTGAAATCTTTGAGCCGAAGAAGCTTAAAATAGTATTTCGATAAATCAAATCAACATTAAAAGTTCAAAAAAGGAAATAAGTTTGTAATCAAACTAATTTTTATCTATATTATCTTTTGCTATATATATATTACAGTAATACTTGTAGGCATTGATGGAATTTGTGAATCGGATATGTCAACTTTAACAGATTATTGTTTGACTTTGGTTAATAGTTTACTGCTTGTTTCTAAATGTTAAAAACTTACTTCAGACAAGTAAACATAAAGGTTCTATTGCTGAAAAAAATTTAAAACATCAAAGCAAACAACTCATTGGAGGAGAACTTGTCCGTTGCGTAATTCTAAGTTATCTCTTCATGTTTTTCTTCCTTTCAAAAAACTTTTTTCAGTATTTGAAATTTCATTGCTTACTCTAAGTTTTTTGAAACTCACTTTTTCTTGACTTAAAATTTTTCAATTCGTTATGGAAATGAAAAAGAATGTGAGACAAAAAATTTAATACTGTGGTATGGAGCTCTCTTAACTGTTGTCTGTACAGGAATTAGTCCTCACGTGGTGAGTGTTTAGTGTTCTAGCTCAGGCATTATCCATTACGATTTTATGAAGCCTGGCTCATCGGTCAAAATAGAAAAAAACTAGAATTAAACAGATGAAATGACACAAAGACACAATAAGTTAGATTTGCCAATATATCGTTCTTCAACTTAATTACAAACCGCTCTCTGTGCAACTATAGAACTATAGAAAAAAAATATAGGATTCGGAACTTCATCATCGTCCATGCTCACAAGTCCTAGCAATTTGAATTTGGAAAATTTATCTCTGAATTTAGAAGGAAAAATTTAATAATAAAGCAATTAATTTCTTAAAATACAGTAAAACTAGCTAAGCAGAAATTCATTTCCTCGTGCCAGCAACGGTATTATTCCTCTTACCTTAACAAACTGCCACTAGCATTGCAGACATTTAGAGAAAATATGGATTCTTACTTTTAGTAATTAATTAGCCCCCAGTATTCCTAAGCTATCAAGCTACTTTTACTTTTCTCCATAAAATTCGTACATGTCGAACTAATGTTTTATTAAAGACATAAAATAGAGATGTATTTAAACAAATTATTCAACTAACTGAAGTGTGCAATGATTACAACATATCAGGTCATTTTCGATTATAGGACAGAAATGAAAAGTAAATTAAATTTGTCAATACAGGCACTGAGATAATTAATATTTAATTGAGAATACGAAACATCCAATTTTAAGTTATAACTCAAAAATATCACTTCAATAAATTTTTTATTAAATTGCACGTAGGTTTTAATGATACAACAGAAAGAGACATTCTGTGCCAAACAAACTGTCTAAAAAACAGGTTAAAATTAATGTTAAAGATTCAATGGGCCTTCAGTTCCACTTTTTGATGACACCACAACGCACTGTAACCTGCCATTATTCGAATGACAAAGTCCCTGGATCGCCATTTGTGGGATATTCTAGAGGGATGCTTTACAATTACCACTAGCGATTATTCGAGAACCGAAATTGATGTTTTAACAGAGATGAGCAACTGTATCTCAACAACCTTATACACAGTCAGGGTCACCCCATTCCCGAAAAATAATTAATAACTGGTTGAAGAAGATCATAAAAAATAACTTTTGCTATTTATTTTAAATCAAAAATTTACTTAAAATAAATCGCTGCGTTACAAATAACCAACTGAATTTATAAAATTAACGTGGAATCGAGAACCAAAATTGATGAAATAATAAAAGTTAATGAAATCTATAAAAGTTATATTAGACTAATACATCTTTTATCACCACTTTTTAAGTTTTTCCTGACTGTGGCTACCCATACAGTAGAGATAGACGGTGTAAGTCTTGCTTAGCAAACTTGCAGGGTTAACCATATCCCATTTCAAAGGGGTCGATCTCTTGTCCTATTACGCACTGGACAATATTGTTGATATTTTGAAACCTTTTACCATCGAATTTTTTTGATACATTTTTTTCATTCTTCCTATACTTTTATACCTTTGGTATATTGTAATATTATATGTGTCTTTTTCATGCACTTTTGCAAGATGTCACATTAAAAAAATCAATGTTACTTTTTAATTTTTGCACACTGAGGTATATTTATTTAAATTTTTATCTCATCCTAGTATAATTTGAAATGAAGCGTAAATATACGCGATATTAAATCAAGCAATGTAACTCCAGAGAAAGATGGTTTTTCTGCTTTATCTACGTGACATAGGTAAAAAAATTTATTGATAATATTAAGAAAATTATTTCAGAATATCAAATTTATACGGCTTAGAAATAAAAAGATTTCCAAAATATTATACAAATTTAAATAGAAATATGCTTTTGTAAATAACCACTTGTTCATTCCTCGAAATATGCTATTTATAACAAGTATATAATATATATATATATATATATATATATATATATATATATATATATATATATATATATATATATATATATATATATATATATATATATATATATATATATATATATATATATATATATATATATATATATATATATAATATATATATATATATATATATATATATATATATATAATATATATATATATATATATATATATATATATATATATATATATATATATATATATATATATATATATATATATATATATATATATATATATATGTATTATGCACATTGCGATTATTATGATTTTTACAAGTACAATAACGACCTCAAAGTTTCCATTTTGACCATAGCATAAAATACGTCTTTGACAAACTGAAAATAGTTTGGAATTTACGTTTTAAAAAATAGATGCAGCTTATAATGTTCTTTTTAAAAATAACACTAACTGTGCATAAACTGTGCATTTTTAATGTCAAGCAATAAACATAATTGACTTCGTTATTCATCTCGGAAAACGTAAATGCTAAACTATTATCAGTATAAGAATTCGCTTAGTTTTACTACTTTCAAAACACAGTGAATAATATTATTATCTTGGTATCTCATTTTAAATAGGATATTTATAGTAGTAATTTATGAAGCAAAAGCGAATTTTATGTCTATCTTTTGTAATAGCTTTGCAATTTTGCTCTTTCAACAACTCTCTTTTATAAATTGAGCGTTTTCATCTATATTCTATCATTATTATAAATGTTTATTCATTTTTATAAATGTTAATTCATTTTTGCAAATGTTTAGTTCTTGTTAAATCTAAAATAAATAAAAAAGTTTATTTTCGATATATTTATCATGTTAGAAATAAGCCATTTGTTTTAAGTACTTATATTTCTTTGCATAAGGCCTATATTTCTTTGTATTTTTCAAACGCGTATTTAGATCGATGCTCATTTTCTTAAATGTAAAGTTTTATTTAAGTCCAAAATGCAAATAGTTCATCCAAGATATATTTATCATATTAAAAATATCTGCTATTTGTGTCTACATTTCATAGTTATATAAAACTATGTCTCTTTTTTAAATATCCATTTTAATCTATAATCATTTTCATAAATGTGCACGCGCAGTTAAGTCCAAAGTAAAAAAAGTTCATCCATGATGTATTTATTGTACTACAAATATTCACATCTGTTTTATGTACCCTATATCTCTTAAAAGCATAAAGCTATCAGTTTTTTTAAATGCGTATTTTAATCGATATTCATTCTTTTTAAATGTTCAATTTTAGTTAAGTTCTAAATGGAAAAGTCCATCTACGATGTATTTATAATGTTACAAACATGCACAATTGCATTGCGAATATATTTTTAATTATATGTAGCTATATCTCTTTCATTAAACGCGCATTTTAATTTACATTCCTTTTCTTAAATGATCACTTTTAGTTAAGTTAAATATATTTATCCATAATATATTTATCATATTGCAGCTATGCACATCTACTTTGTAAAAATACATCTCTTAATTATATGAAACTACATCTCTTTTAATTTCGCATTTTTATCTATATTCATTTTTTAAATACATAATTTAATCAATGTTCATTTTCTTAAATGTGCAATTTTAGCTATGTCAAAAACAATAAAAAAAGATCATCCACGATATATTTAACATGTTAAAAATATATACATCTACTTTACGTATCTTTGTTTCTAATCGAGATAAATTAACTTAAATAATGCTACTTTAAAAGAAAAACAGGTTGAAAATGTTAAAAAAATCTAGTATGTAGCATTTTGTTGAAAGAATTTAAATAAAACTTTTCAACCGCAAAATTAAAATATTTAAATTTAGTAAATGTAACTGAAAACTCCTTTTATGTCCTCTAAGACTTATAAAATTAAATTTTCAGAAAGTAATTTGTTTTGTTACTGTAATTGCAGCCAAAGCCACAGAGAAGAGCAACCATTAGGACATTACTAAAGTTGAGGTAGAAAAGGACCACAATTAGATAAGAATTCTACAATGAAATCGTAGTAGAGAAATAAAACACTCCTAAAACTGCGTTATTTGATAAAAGAAAGTTTTATAATTGAAATGCATAACATCTATATACTTTATACTGCATTTCATGTTATTACGATTATATATGATTGAATTTCTTGATCGTTTTATTTAGAATTAAAATACATTCATATTAAGAAACGATTAGATATATATTTAACACTACAGAGTATATCTGGATCATACAATATCATAACATCAAAAGGTACTCATTTTTACGTTTGATTATACATATAATTGAAGGATTATTGCTCATAAGTTTTATTAATAAGGTATATTTGTATTTTCGAGAAAATGAATTATGCAAGGATTCTCTATGTGTTTTTTGATAAATAAAAAATCATTGTTTTTTATCAATTATACTCGTCAGAAATATATAATTATTACAAAAGACATTTATTGAAGCTTTCTGAAACGGAAAGGTTAAATACAAATCATAATACATTTCATTCATGTGTACTTTCAAACTTTTATGAGGTATATTTGAATATAATGCAATATTCAAAAGTCAAAAATTATTTGAAATTTTGAAAACTGTTCAAATACAGCATATGTAAATCACCCACATTACTATTACAACAGTAATTATAAAGGCAATTTATGTAGGCTTTGATCGTAGAAAATGTGGAAAAATAATTGAAACTGCAATTCGAAATACTTTTTTACCAAAAACATGTTTTAAGCATACATTAATTTATATAAAATATAATTACTATCTTTTCTAATATCACACCAGTTTCTTTTGAAATAGATAATTAAATTCAAACCTAATATAAATGAGAAAGACTGGTAAATTTTGGAGTACGTAAAAAAAGTCAAATCCCATAAAATAGTTCAGAAATAATCTTTTTATTCAATCTTTTTTAATTATCTCAGCATTAAAAAGAACTGTTCTAATCCTGTATTTGATAAAATTACAAATCTTCAAACAGTCGCAAATAGTTTATTGAAAGCATATTACATTTTGTATGTTATGAGCAATTCAAATATGTACTTTGCAAGTTAATTATAAATTTAATTTCCTTTTAAGTCACAGATTATTTGAAAAAACTATTTCAATCTCTGGAGTTATATCGAAAATATTTTTTTCTTAAATGCAAAATATATTATTTGTAAAATATATTATTTAAAAATTGAAGTAATTTCAATAATAACTGATTTGTATAAAATCGTAGGCTGAAAAGTATGTATACTCTAAGTAAAATATGTTTTCATTTTCTCAAAAAACAACAAGAATATTTTAATAGTAAGTACCTTATTATATATATTCTGCTATCTGTTCTGTTGTTAATAAATGTCATTAAGTAATAAGTTAGTTGATTGAAGAGACATTTGTGTCAACATCATTTCTACACCTTTGTTTACTTTATGATTAAAATTGATTTTAATCACATTGAAAATTTAATTTTTTTCTAGATAAAAATATTAATTTATAGTATGTTCTACTTATACTTTCTAATTTTCTTATAGTGTACTGAGACCACATTAATTGGATCGAATTCTTGCACTATTATAAAAAGCTAATTATTATCTTAAGTTTTCAAACGTGTTTCTATTACTAAATACAAATAACAATAACAATAAAATAACAATAACAATAACAAATAACAATAAATAAAATTTGGAACCATATTATCTATTATCTTTATTAATTGAGTCGATATATGCTCCTTTAGTTTTGTGCAAGATTTTGTAGTCTTCATTAACAGCAGTTGATTAATTATTTAATGTTCTTTTTATCCAATACGAAGAACAGTTATTCAGCCGGTACATATTAAGTCTTATTATAGAATGACGCACATAAAATGTTATACCCTTCACAATAATTCGATATCGTACAATCTAGCCTAAGTACTGGTGTATGCTTGAAACTTAAGTATTACAGTAGAAAATTAAATATATTTATCTAAAAAATACCAATTTTAATTCGACAAATTAAATAAAAAATCGAAACCAACAAATAAGACAAAACTAAAATATTTGCATAAAAATTCTAAAAATTTATAAACATAAATAAATTGTTTTTTTATAAGAAGAAATAGGCTGTGTATTATTATTATAAAATGCAAAATTAATCCTATTTTGGCATTACGCATCAAGGATTTAGAGACATACTCTTGTTATAAAATTCATTTAACAATACCATAGTTACATGGACAAAATTGAAGAAGAAATCACAATTTTCAATGTAATTTTTAAATAAATATCATAAGCAAAATTTATGTAAAAATTACAAAACATATATTATACGTCAATTATATGTCAATATATATTTCTTAATTGTATTATATATCTTAACTATATATATATAATTGAAAGTTAAAAAGTTTTATGTTTGATCAATAATATAAAGTAAAGACAAAATTAAGAAATTCTAGCGATTAATAAATTTTTTACTAAAATTCTGGATTGTCTTACAAACTCTAATTAACTTGAGCTTATTTATAAATTAAAGAATGAAGAATTGAAATGAAAAATTTCAGCTGAAAAATGGTAACTTTATGACTTAATACCGTTCATTCCTCTTCAATGATATAAACAACTTTAATTCATTTTTTTTTCATTTTTTAGCATTTTAATCCAAATAAATAAGTAAAAAAATTTAAAATGTGTAAAATGCTTAAATCACTCCAACTATTAACATTAAAAGTGAACATGATTTTAAGCATTATTTTTCTAAAGAGTTAATATTACCCCGTTCGCTTGCAAAGGTGGATGTAAATTTTTAAAACAGATTAAATGTTTTATAACATGGATGAAAATGTTTCTGTTAAAATAAAAGTGTAAAACGGAGAAAAAGATTAAGTAACAGTAACCATTGCCATTAACAACTAGTGTATTTAAACATTATTTTTCAAAATAAATAATACTGTCATAGTATTTCGCACAGAAGTTTCATATCATAAAAAAATCACGTTATTTAAATTTTATAGACTTAGAAGCTTCCAACAGAAAATTTTATTTATTATATTTTCACATGCCTTTTTAATTTATTTCTTTTTCCTTATATTACTTCCCCGTGGATTGAAAACCAATGTATTTTATTTAAATTAGCCAGCAGTAATCAAAATAACTCATTATACCACTTTATTACAGTTCAAAAACATATGTTTACTTCTGTTGCACTAATCGAGTTCCATAAGCATTCTTTTGTTCAACATCATGAAATTCTGATTTTAATCTCCATCGTTATTTTTTTTTTATATTTATAAACGAAAATAAAATATTTTGGCTTATTGTCAAACACACAAGAAGATAACAGATTAATTTTCTTTTCAGTTTTCGTGAAGCATATATTAAGGGATTTTTTCTTTATTGATTTCAGTTTCAACACCTTATGTTTATTTTTGTCAAAATTTCTAGTTTTATTTGTGTGACAGTTCTCAAATGTACCCCACCCAATTAACAATATTTTCTTCAAAGAAAAATATATGGTGCATCCACAAAACTAATCCATAAGAGTAATTTAAATTATTTATATCCAATCAATTAAATGCAACCAAGTGAGAATAAACGTCATTTAAAGTTATTGTTTCACGTAAATTTTTAAACTGTAATCAGATTATATGTAAAAAATAAACATATTTACAGATTATGAGCATTAAATGTAAAATTTTTTTCTTCTTTAATATCTTATTATGACCAACAACTACTACACAATTTATAGTCGACTACTCAATTTGATGCTATAACACTCCTAGCATCAAATAACTACAGATAACTCTTAGGTGTTACCTGAAATATTATTGTTAGAAAATCTAAATCAAAACTGTATTAATGAATTTATTAGAAAACTTTATAAAAAACTTTATTAAAAATACGTTTAAAATCAATTGTGTTAAAATATTCCAAATTAATGTTTGTTATTTTGCATATTGTTTGATTTAACACTAAAAAAATGTATATTTGGTCAAAACTAACAGCATGTGATAAAAATTTCTGTGTTTCGGGCTCTATGACATCAGAAAAATCTTTTAGTATTTTTTAAGCAGCGCTTTCGATAAAATTTGTGAAATTAACAATAAAATATAATTTTATAATATGTGATAATTTTTTTTTTAAAATTAGTAACTTATTTTGATACCTTTGAGCATTGTATAAAAAAAATTTTAGTTATATATACTTTTGAGTTTAGAATTTTTAGCTAAATGTTTAGCAACAAGATCTGTAATTTTTAAGACCACTGCTTCCGATAAAACGTTACAGACTAATCACGAAAATTACAAAATTAATAATTTAAATATCTTGTATGTTTATATTTAGGCTTCGTTAGTAATTTTTTTACTCCAAAATTTTCATTAACATGCGGTACAGTAATTTAACAAGACTTTTGTCTCCGTCCAGTTGTTGGTAATTATACGATAGGAATTATTTTATATATTTAACGCTCCTCATATCTGAGTTTAAAATTGATTTCATAGCCTGAAGTATTTTAGTTCTATTTAATTGGTCTATACACTATTGTACATATACACAAATATTTTTAGAGTAGTAATTGACATTCTCTAAAGTAATAACTTACATTTGTTTATCTATGTAAATAAATATCAGTAATTACGGTTTCCTGAATTGACGAATGCTTTCTGCTTAAATTTAGCTTTATTAACCTCAAAATAATTTTACATTAAAACCTTGTTTTAAAAATAACATTTTCTACAGCTAAGCAACAACCAGTTATTTTATAAGATTTAATTAAAAACTAAAGTTTATAATACATTAAAATTTTTACTCTAATTGCTTTTTAAAATACGCTGTTTAGATATCTGAATTGTCTTTATTATCAACTAACATCAAATTTAGTTATAAATTTCTAATTAGAGAAAATTGTATCAAATAGCTGAAAAATTAATAAGACATTTTTCAAGCTAAAATTTTTGATTTTAATTTTTTGTTTCACTGCTGTTAGTTTAGCAGAAATGAAATTAAAGTAAATAATTATAAATGTGTTTTTTTTCCTGCTTTGCATATCTGTACTTTTATTTATAACTCAAACAGAATGAACTTTTTGAGTGATTTCAAGAAAAAATCACTCTTAGTAATAAAGCAAGAAATGAGTTTTGCAAGAAAACTTTCAATTTTAAGTTTTATATTAAGCGATAAAGAAACAAAATGAAGACCTAGAAAATTAAGGATTCTTTTTCCAATCCAATAAAACTGAAATAACTATGAGAAAAAGTTAAATTTGAACCCTGAAAGCGAGAAAAGCATGTCAAACGTCGTTAGACCCCCTCAAAAAAATTTAAAATCAACTGTATATAATAGCTTTAGGGTTTTGTACTTTTTTCAACATTTCAAATATATTGTAGTTGTAAAAGTGAAAAATATTTTCCTCCAGAGGAAAAATTGAAATGAAATCAGACGCTCGTCAACTTCATAACATGTTTTCAAATCTCAGTAAAAACTCTCGAATTCAGAGCTTTACTTTTTTATATACAAATGTAATTTTTTGCAGATATTGCTGTTGTTCGCTGTAAACTATCGACAAGTTGGAAATGAAATGAAGAATGATATTAGAATAGAAAATTTGCCTGCTTCTCGGAAACTGTCATCCGTAAAAAGGAAAGCAATAAAACTCTAGAAAAATATTCTATAGCTTTTTAAACTGCGTAAACAAATATGTAGAAATTTTAAAAGAAATTTGAAGAAAAGAAGAATTGTTTCAGTCTTAAAAAATGTCTCACGTTTTGAAATGTTTCTATTTTTCTGGGATTCAAGAGACTTAGGAAAATTTTATATAGATTTTTATGTATAGAATTTTTTAATAATCACCTCGATTTCTTATTATAAATATTGAATTTAATTTCTCAAATGATTTCCTGGAAAGTCCGTTAAATTTTAATACAGTTAAATTTATTCGATCTGAAACCTTCAAGCGAAATTTATGTTTTGCAAATTAAAGTAGTTGCCATTCCGTAAATGAATATGGTTAAAAATGAGATATTTTTTTCGTATTTTCTTAAATTTTCATTACAAGTCTTTTTCATTTTCAAACAAAGAACAAAAAATGGAAAGAATGAAGAAAACCAATTTTTGGTTACAAGAATTGTTATAACAGTTAATTGTAGAGTAAGCATACAATAGCAGATTTATATGTGTATTATTTTTCATTTTCATTTGGTGTAATTCTATTTTTTAACTGGCGCTGAACAGCTGACCCAATTCAGAGCATACGACTACCAATGTTAAAATCCGTAGTCTTGTTATGTAATTTTGAGCTATACCCGGAAGACAATTTAGCTCCTGGATAAAACATTCGGACAAACTAGCCAATATTTAAGTATTTTTAAGTGAACGAAGAGGCATATGGATTTCATGAAGCTGAAAACCTCTGAAACCTCCCATGTTTAGGCGACAGCAAAGGGATTTCAATCCTTTGACATGATCCGTCTACCACAGAGGATGCTTTACGTTAACCTTGCGATCAGTGCAAGACGGATGCAGAATTTGATTCACGCAGTCATCGCTTGGACTTGAACCTCAGTCTCCTCATTGGGAGGGGAAGGATCTATTGCCTAAGCCACATCGGCTCAGTAAAAGACATTTTTATTTACCTATAGCATTTATAAACATGTTATTTAAATAAAAATTTTAATCAATAATTGTTAAATTTATGAAAATGAATAATAGCTAATTAAAAAATTCATATTTTAAAAATAAGTCATTTGTTAATAAGATGGCAGCTTTATAAAGTAGGTGGGGATCCAAACATAGCTTTAGTTTCTTATTGTTTTGAAATATTACTATATATATATATATATTTCCAATGAACACCTGGATAATGAATTTGGTCATACAGTCACCTGAAGGGCGGATTTGATGGCCACTCTTTCGGGGGCACCATATTAGGTGGGCCATCGTTGCTACCACAGTAAGGACAAATAGTACAGAGAAGAAAAGAACATCCATGCCTTGCCCGGGATTCGAACCCAGAACCTTTCTAATTCAAGGGCAGTTCCCTAACCCCTGCTCAGACCGGTCGGTCATATATATATATATATATATATATATATATATATATATATATATATATATATATATATATATATATATATATATATATATATATATATATATATATATATATATATATATATATATATATATATATATATATATATATATATATATATATATATATATATATATATATATATATATATATATATATATATATATATATATATATATAATAAATAAATAAATACAAGAAAACACTAAGAAAGTTAAGAAAAACAATAAGTAACATTTATTGCGCTTAAGCTGCAAGTAAACAGCACTCATTAGATAAGTTCAAAATGAAGAATAAAACAAAGAAAAATTATAGACATATGAAAAAAAGGGGGGTGGGAAATAATAAGTAAAAAAAACCACAAACAACATTTTATTAAAAAAAAATAAAATAAAATAAAAATTAAATGTTAATTAAAAAACCGGAAAAAAAGCCGAAAAAAAAAAAAAAAAGATATAATCTTTTCTTCAGCCCACACGATTATATCCGCAAAACAGAGTGCTTTCTGATATTGTATCAATAAAGCCAAAGCAAAATATATTAATACAATAGTGTGAGGAGCACTCAAAAAATTTTTTTTATAAAATAACACAAAAAATAGATCATAAAAAGTAAATATAACATGTAAAAACAGATAATAAAATAGAATAAAAAGAAAAAAGAAAATAAAAAGAAAAAACCTTAAAAAGGGGGGTCTAAATGTGTTAAAATGTGTATACTAAAGACCCCCCTTTTTAATGTTTTTTCTTTTTATTTTATTTTTTCTTTTTATTCTATTTTATTATCTGTTTTTACATGTTATATTTACTTTTTATGATCTATTTTTTGTGTTATTTTATAAAAAAAAATTTTTGAGTGCTCCTCACACTATTGTATTAATATATTTTGCTTTGGCTTTATTGATACAATATCAGAAAGCACTCTGTTTTGCGGATATAATCGTGTGGGCTGAAGAAAAGATTATATCTTTTTTTTTTTCGGCTTTTTTTCCGGTTTTTTAATTAACATTTAATTTTTATTTTATTTTATTTTTTTTTAATAAAATGTTGTTTGTGGTTTTTTTTACTTATTATTTCCCACCCCCCTTTTTTTCATATGTCTATAATTTTTCTTTGTTTTATTCTTCATTTTGAACTTATATATATATATATATATATATATATAGTGCAAAAGTGTTATCGTCCAGCCACCACTGGGATTGGAACCTCGGCCACATCATTGTGCTCTATTATCTGAGCCATCGCGACTCTTCATCTGGTTTTTATAAACATCGTTGAACATCCGACGCATAAAATTAAAAGACTAATTTTAATAAGAATGGCCTTGTAATATGTAGATTTATATTTCTTATGAAATGACATGCAATAATAATGCATAACTGAAATTTCATTAAATAAATTTCTTTTCTTCTAAAACAAAAAAAAATGATTGAAAGAGAAAAGTAACTACGATTGCAAAAAGTTGAACACGTCAAACGTCGTTATATTCTAAAGGGAAAAAATAAATTTCAACTCTGCATAATAGCCTTAGGGTTGCATATTTTTTTTTATCCTTTAGTAAAAATCAAAAATATTATTCACCTGGGAGAAAAATTTAAATTTAACTAAGCGTTCATCCACTTCTTAAAATGTTTTCATCAAAGTAAAAATGCTTGAATTCAGTGTTTAATTTTTCACATATATGTAATTTATTGCAAGAGTTGTCATTTGCTGTAATTTATTGACATGCTTAAAATTACATGAAAAATGATACTAAAAGGGAAATTTTTTCTCAAAGCTACCTTTTCAAAAAGAAAGACATTGAAATTACTGAAAATAAATTATTTTAAAAAATATTATAGCGAAGATTTTATCGCTTTTTTCATTTTTCTTTTTACCTTTATATTCTGTTTGTTTTTCGTTACTTTTTTGTAAATTCTATGCTCTCTTAAAATGAAAGAGTGATTTCCCCTACTCAAAAAAGAGTTAATTTTTTTTTACTCTATTTGAGTGAAATACACTCTTATTTGAGCGAAATTCTTGCTTTGCGCTTACTCAAACTTGAGTAGTATTTATTTAAGCAATATTTGAGTGCTTTTAGCTCAAACTTGAGTGATTTATTTATTATTTAATTGTGTGCGAGCTATAAGCTGGAATTTCTATCGTTTTATTTTAAAAAGCAAAAGATAATAAATCTAAATAAAATTGTTATGTTCTGTGATCAGGTCTTTTTCTTGTTTCTCCTTGAATTTATATCCTTTTGCAGTTATCGAAATATATTTTTAAAAGGAAGTCTCTGTTGTTTCAATCATATGTATGATATGATTTAACCGTAATGGTAATCCTTCGGTCATGAAATATTTTCTTTTTATGTATAGTCAAAATAACTATTTAGATCACAGAACATAACAATTTTATTTAGATTTATTATCCACTTCGGGCTCCACTTCGAGAAGACATTTTATAAAGTGGTAAAGAATTAAAAATTAAGACCTGCATGATAATTTGCTGACATGAAAATTACATATTTTCAATAATTATCATTGATGACTTAATGTGATTTTTAGAGTTGTGTTACAAATTAAAATTATCAGTAACAGTAGTTAGTTATTGAGAATCGAGTTAAGCAATTCTAAATCTATTTACAATTATTTTTTGCAAACATTTTACATTTTAGTTTAAGTGAAATGTTCCCATCCTCATATTCATTATTTATTTTTTTATACAGAAAGTCTAATATTTGCCATTATAAATAAAATAATCAAATTTTTCTGATGAAAAATTAAATGATATCGATAAAATATGGTATTGATTTTAGTTGTAATTTACCTGGAAGAGTTGGGGAATTTTTTTCTGAAATTGAGTGGGTACCCTGTTAAAAAGACGTTATACTTTTACCAATATGTAAAAATATTTTTCTAAGTACATTTTAGCAAACTTTTTATAAATAAAGTAATAAGTAGAAAAATTCCTATCCAAATAAAATGGAATGTAGAAGAATTATCAAAATTATGTTCTCAAGAACTAGGAAGGAAATGGTCAAGTACGATTTTACATACTAATGAAGTCACTTTAACTACTATTTGAATACCTAAATAAAATGAAAAATTATGTAAACTCTTAATAAAAAATTTGTTTCATTGCAGAAAGTTTAAAATCCTTAAAATTTTGTACTGAAGTCTGCCACAAAGATTTCGATCTCTAAAGAGTATTATCTTGCAATTATATTCTGCATATTGTTAAATATAGATGGATTAATAAGCTTTCACTTTTTTTATCAACTATCACTGTTTAGTTTTAAAATATAAAAGAAACTTATTAATTACCGAACAAACCATGAATGAAATTTAAAAGAAATGAACGCTGATAAATTATTTCTATCACACATACTAAAAATATTTTTCTTTTCAACTTATTTATGATAAACATTAAAAGATTCAACGAATAGTCGAAAAAAGAACAATTTAATTCAAATGTGATGTAAATGAAATTCAAGTCAAAAGAATAAATAATGATAGTATTGTGGCGTATCTACCACTACGAAAAATAAACATCAATTCACTGGTATATAAGTTATGCTAACTTGATTCAATCACGATTCAATCTATAACCAAGCTCTGCGCTATCATGGCAAACCATCGTTCCGGCCGCGGAGGGAAGACCTTCCGTACTCAACGTGAACCAGAACTGGATTTCGCTGAGATTAGAAGGAAACAGAGGAGTTGTGCCTTTTTATTGAATTATGGGACTTCTTTCGATGAAGACTTCGAGCACGCACAAAGACAAGCGACCAACATTGATGCCGAGATTGCTAAAGGTTACGAACAAGAGTACTCGACCATTCACATCGAACGCCTTTACGAGAAGAAGTTCTTAGCCGAAGAGATGCTAATATTGAAAAGTATTAGAGACTCCCCAGCTATTCAGACGATGGTGGAAGCCGCAGCTGCAAAGACTGATACAGCCATTGAGACACCTGAACCTGAAATGACTACAGTTCAAACTGAAACAGTACCAGAGCAGCCCAAGCAGACACCTGAAATCAGTGCTGAAATTTCCACGGAACAACCGGAATCCGAGCCCCCAAAGAAAAAGAAGAGAAAGAAAACGAGAAAGAATTTGGACATCCCAACTACTAACAACATCTCGAAACCTGTAGCCACATCCCCAGATGAGACAACAGATCAGATTCAGATTGAAATTCCTCAAAAGAATTGCAGAAAACTCAAATTCCTAGTTAAAGGACTCCCAATAGACTCTAAGATTCCCATCTTGGAAGAACTCACATCTAGCGGTCATCGGCCAATCAGAATAGAGCAGTTCAAGAAGAGGCGTGGCGAAGAATATAAGCTCCTCCCCCTTTTCCTGATCCTACTTCCAGACAGCCCTGAGAATAGAGAATGCATCAACATCAAGCAGCTTCTTTCTACTACCGTGCAGATAGAGCGATTTAGAGGAGGTCGCTTTGAAGTCCAATGTTATCGGTGCCAAAAGTTTGGCCATACCCAAAAGAACTGTCCAAATGAAGCTGCATGTATGAAGTGTGCGGTAGCCCATTTTACATTTCAATGCACCAAGCCCAAAAGCCTTCCTGCTACCTGCATCAACTGCGATGGAGATCACCCTGTCTGTTTTTCAGGCTGCGGTGCCAGGCCAAGGAGAAAACCACAGCAGAAGCAGAGACAGCCCAAGAGTGCCAGCGAAACTGCAAACAGATTCCTGCTGATCTTCCGGGAGCTGCAAGAACTACTACAGAACGAGGAGTTAGTCCAATTACTCCGATCTCTACTTCCCGAAAACAAGACATAGTGATCCTCACTACTCCATGACGCCGACAACTCAGCCAAGCCACCATCTTATTTCTACTTAGAATCATCATCCCACTATCCACCTTAAGGAACTACCTCATTGAACCGAACACAAGATGAAGGGGTAAAGGGCCGTTCCGGCCTCAGGCACCCCGAACAACCTAAAAGAACGAACGAACGATCAATCACGAGGTGCCTCTGGATAGATAAAAGTTGGCATTGTCTAATTGGTCTCCCCCCATATTGGTGATTACGTACGTGAACGCCCACTTCGATCTAGTTACGCCTACTTTGATAGATAGATCACATTGAACAGTTGACTTATGAATGCGACATTCAGCACTCAAACAACTACGACCGTATACTTAATACACCTCTCACTTTCAGCATTCAAACAAAAGAAGAAAAAAACCCGATGACTCACTCTCCCGGTATTTCACAAGTGATATCCGTTCATCGAATTCTATTCCTGATAAAATTCTGGTAGGGGAGTATTGTGGCGTAACTACCACTACGAAAAAACATCCATTCACTGGTATATAAGACATGCTAACTTGATTCAATCACGATTTACCTTTTGATAGAAGAAGGTTGGCATTGCCTAAATGGTCTCCCCCCCCCCTCCAGTATGATTAAAATATATCCACTTAAATTATGCTAATTATGAATAAAAAATTATTGAAATTCACACAAATTCAAGTTAAAAGGACCCAATCAAGTGATACATATAATCACTCAAACTCGAGTGAAAATCACTAAAGTTTGAGCGAAATTTTTTTCTCTCAAACTTGAGCTATTTTCAATAACTCTTTCATTTGAGTGATTTTAACTCAAGATGAGAAGGTCGCTTTTTTCTAGATGAAAGGGTTAAATAGCACTCAAGTTGAGTTATTTTCACTCGTTTATTTTAAGTGAGTGGTTTTGTTTAACATTTTTAGAATATGTTAATAACTTTTTTAAAATCTTTCTTTGATATATTTCTTTTTTTCAGATATTGTTTTTCCAACAGATATTGAGTATTTAACTTATTTAAAAAATAAAACACAAAACCCAGATTAATTTAAACATATGCATTTTGAAAAGTATTTTTTTGCAAGCTACACCCACGCAAATTAAACAAAACAGCACATTTTGTAGTGTTTTGTAGTGTGAATTTTCTTAGACTATGTTTTATTCTTTTCCGTGAATTGTAAAAAATTTTCAATCTATAATTAACGACAGTGATACTTAATTCTGGTCATGGGAACTTCTGACGTCATAAGTACAAAATACAAATTGCTGGGGATAGGTATAAAATGCTGTTGTAATAGTTTCTTTTCGAAAAGTCGAAAAGTGTGTTCAATAACACAACCAATGTCTATAAGATTTTTTTAATTTGAGATAGTGCGCACATTACTAATGTCGTATTCAATGCCATAAATTTTATAATAATTTATAATAAAATTTATATAATCTTGAATTAATCGAAATCTGGAGCATTATTAGTCGGATTATGTCGGATTATTTTGTATAATGGTTGACAAGTTTTTGAAACAAATTTAAAGAAAATACATATAAGAAATATAGACAAAGTTAATAGTAATAATGCTCTTATTTTTTTAACACATTGGATAAAAATTGGAACAGCTTACAGTGCGAAATTAGAAAGAAAAATAAGACTCAGTTTGAAATGGAGACAACATTTAATTCCTTTTTCGAAACTTTTTTTATCAATTTGAAAAGTGTAATTTCTTAAAGTAAAAAGCTAATGAATCAAATAAGTTCATATTGCGAACATTTCTATAATGTTGTCCATTTGCAAAAACCACTTCGTACAATTTATTTAATTTGTCTTTCTTTGGAAGAGCTTTTAAAGGAAGCAATTGCTTTTACCAGTTTGATGGGAGTCCTACAAATTTAAACTTATTTTAGTGATAGTAAATATACGTTTTAAAATTTAGAGTTTTTATCTCTCTTTATCATTTTGAATACATAGACATCGTTTGAAACGTCATACCTGTAATACATCTTGCAATCCCTATCAAGAAGTTCTGTTTTTAAAAGTTAATTTAAAAATAATCAATGACTTAAAAATGCTTTTATTATATTTTTTTGAGTATTTTAAACAAAATATTTTAGACGATAATGCAACTAGCAGAAAGTTTTCAGAAATATCTGAAAAAATATCTGTATAAAATACATAAGAATTAAAAAAAAGTATCTTAAAATATAAGCTAGTTCAAAAAAATATGAAACATTTTGAATACTTATAGAACCAGCCTTATTGTAATTGTCTGTGCTGATATTTAAATACGCAAAAAGAGAGATGATAAATAAAAATTCACTAAAATTCTCAATTATGTTTCGTTTTATTTTATTCTTAAATTAAAAACTGCATGATTGCAAAAAACAGTTATTTTTAAAATGGTCTGGTTACGAGAAACAGTCTGGTTACGAGAAAACTTAAAGACTGGATGAAATAGAGATCTTCTAAAATGAAAATGATAGTTTAAAAGCACTTTATTTCTAAAATGAAACTGATCTTTTCCTGTATAAAACATCTTAACTTTTAACTCCAGCAAAAAAAGTCTGATCAACTTTTACTGAATATAAATTTTGATGCTTCAAGAAATTTACTAATAATATTTAATTTAGTTAATATTTATTTGAATAAGTAATTTTATCAATATTAAAGTTTACACTTAGAATTACTTAGAATAACTGGTAGATCATTCGAATCGCATCTGGAAAGTTTTGCTTTATAAACCTTTTCTTTATTACATTTTGAATTATTTTTAATAAGCTAATAAATAATGGACTATTTATTTCACGAAACTAAAAGAAAAACAAATGAAGGGAATAAATTTCAATTTATGAAAGTTTTGAATTTTTCACCTGCCAATAATCTAATTTTATTCGCGCTAACGTAATTTTCTTTGTTTTAATCTATTTCTGTATTGTAAAAACTTTGAATTTTAACGGATTCAGACCTGCATATTTAGAGATCTACGTATTATGCCATCGATGCCGTTGTTTGAAAAAATTAACGAATGAAATCCCGAATGGTTTTAAGCCTTTTTTATGATGATTCCATATTCAAAAGTCACCAAAAAATGAGAAAAAAAGAATAAGATATCAAATATCTATTCATGCGATTTAAGCCTTGCTAAATCTTACTGCAAGAATTGAAATAAGTATGAGCGCACAGACATATATTCCAGTTTTATTTTTATTTCGGTGGTTGTGTCTTCTTTGTACACTTTATCTGGTTGGTCCTGAGGGAAAACATGCAAATATAGTTATCAGAAAGCTAAGCAATAGTTGCAAACCAGAAGGCTTAAGCTAAAATCTTAACGAAATTTGAAAAGGTAATTTATAATAAAACACCATATATATTAACAAATTTCTTACATATTTCTTACTTTTTTACACTCGAGCTTTTTTTTTCCTTATATTTGCCTTCACTTGCCATAAGAGTTTTGGTTGCGGAGAAATATATTTTAAAATTTCGAAAATACATTTTAACAATTTCCATTAACTCTTGAATTGGAACATGAAAATTATTTTTATATTAAATTGCTTTGTATTTAATATAGTTAGAAAGAGAAAAACGTTAACAGTGATTAAAATAATTAGCAGTTATTATACATTTATAAAAATTATAAGTCCTGGAGAATTGTTTCAAAATAAAAACCTTATTCAAAAGCAATAGCTTTCTTTTTACTAATTTCCTAATTTTAAGAAATTTGTGTTTTTCATTAGTGAACACCTGTTTATGGTAATTTAGTGGTTGACGATAATTACGAAATCCTGACATTTTGTACTTCAACTTCCTTCTGTTTTCCAATTTCTAACATATGTATATTGTATGATATGTGTACTCATTTCAAATTACACAACAGCAGAAATCAGCTAAATTACACCAAGATAAGCGACTACCCAATTTAGGTGGGTAGATAAAAAGTTACACTCATAAAAATATGAGGAAATAAAAAGGTAATTAAAGCACGGAATTGTCATAGGAATCGAAAAAAAATCATACTCCTAAAAACAAAATTCTGATTATATAGTGCAAAGATGGTTTCACTTTTTAAATGAAGTTTCAGATATAGTGGTAATTATGGAACGTATTGGAGAAAACCCATTGTGAACAAAGAATATTATTTTTCTGAGATAAAGTTAAGAATAGTTAAGAACATTTGAGAACTGTCACACAAACAAAGCTAGAAATTTGCTAAAAAAAACATAAGGTGTTTAAACTGCAATCAATAGAATAAGTTGGTCTATTATAGTAGATCATGTATTAACCGTCACGAATTTTGAAATTTCCTGATACAGGATTATTTCAATTTGATTTCAGCACAGTGTAAGAAGTAATTTACTCACTAACTGAATACGGCTTAACTCTGTCAACCCTAGATAAACTTACATTAATGTTAACAAATATTAGATAAGACATATTTCTATGAGTGTCGTGCGATTAATTTTTTGAGTTAGCAAACATACGAATTAAAATCATAAATACTGCTGAGGTCAAAATTAACAGTACATTCCTTATTTTGACAGTGCATTCTATGTCAGAGCACGATTGCTGAGTTTTATATTTATCAAGCACTAGATTGCTCACTGCATTAGAAAACAGAAATACCCACTTAAATTTAAGATCATACCAATTTTCATAAATCCAAATTTGTTATAAGGATACTTATCTCCTACAAAACACAATATTGAAGAGATTAAATTTAAAAACTGGTATCATTACCTCCTTTTTGAATCAAAAATTACTTCAATTTAGTTTTAAATAACTATTCAAATCCCAAAACACTTGTTAACCAACACGATGAATCTTTCTGAAAATATTACACAAGTTAAATTAAAAAAAATGCCGACCGGCCTGTGTAGGGGGTAGGGAACTGTCCTTGCATCAATGCCTTGCCCGGGCAAGGCATGGATGTTTCTTTCTCTTTCTGTGTGTTCTATGTCCTTTCTCCTTTGTGTGTGAATGTGACCCGCCCTGTAAACAGGTTGTGGTTGCGTGAAATGCGTGGCAGAAGTCGAATTCCTGACCATAGATGGCGCCACTGAAAAACAGGAACAATCGCAAGCCCATTGCCTAAACAGGCACACGACAAAAAAAATTAAAAACAATAAAAAAATAGTAAGTTTCGGAATCATATCATTTCCCAGAAATTATTTTAACAAATTCCACCATAAAATCTCAGAATTTAAAAATCAGAAAATAAAATAATCCTCTATTAAATTTATGAACCCGGGAGGACGCGCGCCTCCAGAACGAACGTTTGGACATATGGGATGGAATGGCTGCAAAGGAATGACTTCATGGTATGTACCCAAATGACCCCATGGTATGAAATTCATTGATGCATCATTTTTGAGTTTTAGACGTTGAATATTTATATCTTAACTACTTGATGTTTTTTATTATTGTTTTTGTTACAAAATGTAATAAAGCAGGATAATATTTACTTTCTTTGATAATTCGAATATAAATTATATGCTATACTCGGTTTGATTGTTTCAATGCAGAAGTGGAAGTATATAGTAATATTTATTTAGATTTCGTTTTCTCAGACGCAATAGTTACGCACAGGAATTATATGTTGTTATATAAAAATTGGGCGCACATCGGTAGTTCCAGTAGTTCTCAATTTCTCGGGCTAAAGTTCCATTTCCGGATATATTTAAGTTTCAATTAGGTGATTCCTGGCAAAAACACTTATAAACAATAGTTGAACTTCTAGTTCATGATTTAAATGCGAATTACCTGTACGTTTTCTGACGTTTACTTCTAGGCTTATTTTATGTGATATTCGCATGTTTAAACTAGATGTTGAATATATTAATCATCATTTTCAAAATAATTACAAATAAAACCATGTAAAAAGACTAATAGCCAATTCAATTCATGCAGTAAACGATTCCCTTGCATACGTGATCTTAGGTTGTATCTGCAGCCGAGTTATTCTGTAGCCGAGAAGTTCCCCTTTTCCCCAAATCTCTGAAGTACGGAAATCATGATTTTTTCATCGGGGAACTTCAGGACACTTCCAGCTCTATTCTCACGCTGAGATAGTGGAGTTGTTTATTCATTGTAACACCTACTTATATGAGACTATTTTGCTGATTTTTCAAAATAAGCTTCCTTGTCAAAGTGAGGAACAAAACAGGTCATCACAAATACATCCAGAGTTACGGTGTAATTTAAACCCATTATACTCAGTACTCCTAAGTTACAAAACGTTTTATGCAAGCTGTGAGAGCCCTCAACCATAGTGGATTTAAATTACGCCATTACCCAGTATCTATCTTTGTTTCGCCCTTCTGTCACTTGTTCTAACCGTTCTGATAATCGTTTTGACTGAGCAGCCTCACCACTCACTAAGTATTCTGTATCACAAATTTAGCAGGTTTTATTTCCTCTGTAAACCTGGCTTTATCTTCGTGAATATTATTTTCGAAATCGGGCCATCTGTTCGTCTACTTCAGAAGGACTTATAAGCCGTACTTAACATTACTCACACATGCTTGCGCATGCATGTGCCTTAATAAATGAGAAAATTTAATACTCACAATTGGTAAGATTTTATTTGCCATTATTTGTACTGAACTCACTTGAAGCATACCCATCTTCAGACAGATGTGTACCAGCCTCCCTGGTAAGTAAAGACATCTAGTGCGCAACGTTGACCACATTGTAACATTGTTTCATGGTTGGCCATGAAATTATAAAGCCTTTAACTCCATGAGCCCCTGGAAAACAACGAGCTGTTGCATGGTAGCTGTTGTAGGAATTTCTGTGATCTAGAATTTTCAATCCGCACCAAAGATCTACTTGGCTTTTAAAGGTATCAAGTTATATTTTTAACGTACTCATTGGATACTATTCTCTGCTATATGTTGCAATTAAAATTGATTACAAAATACAGAATATATATAGATAACAAAATATGATTACAGAAACGCAAATAGAGTTAGAAGCATAGAGGGCTATTTTATGCCGTGTTCATACTGCAGTACTGAAGTTGCATTTAATTTGTTAGTTACCTTGGATTGACCAAAAAAGGGAAGTGCGCAAGGTAATAATATTATACTGGATAATTTAAAATTTATAATAAATAAAGTTGACGTTTAGTTTTACAATTTTAATGATTTTAAAAAATTAGCATTTATTTAACAGAAGAGACAGTGAGAAACAAGATTTGCCCGTTTTGCACAGATTTTTAGCCACGCATTTGCCCAAAATGGATTGACACATGGGGGAATTATAAATTAACAAAGAATTAGATTTGAATTTATTAATAATAACATGAAATCTAACTCAATTATTTTACATAGAACTTAATTACATTAGTTGAGTATCCCTTGTTTTTTATCAAATTTGGAAAGATTTAGTATATTTGTTTTTTTGGATACATAAACATTACTTCATATTCTTTTAATTCTATTCTTAAATACCATTATTTAAAAAATGATATTTAAGAAATAGTTTTTAGAAACATTAGAATTCTAAGTAATTAGTTTATTTATGTCAAAATTGAAAAAATTTATTTTATTTATTTTATATATATAAATATATATATATATATATATATATATATATATATATATATATATATATATATATATATATATATATATATATATATATATATATATATATATATATATATATATATATATATATATATATATATTATTTCCGCCATAGTTCGTTTAATTCTAGAATGGTTGTACTTTTTAGATTGTCTAAACCATATCTCATGTCTTTGATTTGCTTTTCTCTTAGTTTTGTTATGGATCATGACGTAAGTAGATTGCACAAGCCTTTTAGGGAATTTTTAAGGGAAATATAGTTAAGAAGCATTCCAATTTTCTTTTTCTTTATTTCTTTCTCTTTTTTATGTTCACATTAGTCTACATTGAACTCATTGGAAGTATTGATTATGTCTGGGAGACAATCTTAATGGAACCATCCTTAAAATTACAACAATACATTTCAGTGGAAAAATAAGTACATGAAAATACAAAAAATGTTAAATTGATTTCAGATATTATATTTATCAAAATCAATTTAATATAACTATATTGTTTTCTATCAGTAAAATAAAGCATTTTTAATCTTGGAACAATATCCATCACCTGTACAGTTGTCAGTCTCAGAAGAGTAAATCATCGAATTTTCATTTGAATGGAAAAGCATTCATTAATTTTATTCAAATAAAATTTTACGGATATTGAACAGAATATTTTTTCATTAAAGGGGACAGGCTATGACGTTTTAAAAATGCTTTCAAACTCAAAACTTTTTATTTACTAAACCATGAACAATTGTTTCTATTTTTTGAAATTTGTGAATATGTGGTTGCCTACACGCAGCTTTACAGGACAAAGTTGATTGCTATAATTCGATAGTTCTATAGTAAGGTAATTTCATATTCGGGACTTTTCCCTTGTGGACAGTCTGGTACCTTATATATATATATATATATATATATATATATATATATATATATATATATATATATATATATATATATATATATATATATATATATATATATATATATATATATATATATATATATATATATATATGTATATATATATATATATATATATATATATATATATATAAATATATATATATATATATATATATATATATATATATATATATATATATATATATATATATATATATATATATATATATATATATATATATATATATATATATATATATATATATATATATATATATATATATATATATATATATATATATATATATATATATATATATATATATATATATACACTGGTGTGCAAAACTTAAGCAACAAGTGGTTTTTCCCCCCAACAAAGTATAAGATAGCCATGAAATTGCAGTATAATATGCACGTAATTCAGTAGAAAGATTATTTGTATGCAAATTTTAGAAATAAAGTCGTAGGTGATGTAAGTCGTAGGTGATGTAGTCGTAGGTGATGTAAGTGTGCTTGAACCTTGTGGGTCGGCGCGCGCAGGTCAAAGCTGTGATAAAAGGATGAAGATCACCGTAGTTAAAGACATTCGCTGCAAGTGCAAGTGATTTCTTTTGTAAAACAAGTCTTTAAGAAATCATTTAGACGACTTTACTCGAGGAAGAATGATTGGGAAGCTTGAGGAGGGGCGTAGTGTGACCAGTGTCGCCGAAGAGTTTGGGATCAACAAAAGTGTTGTTTCTCGTGCTTGGAATTTAAAACTACTGGTACAGCTGTTCGGAAGGTTAGTGGTGAACAACACCAAGAGATGACCGTTACATTGTCCTCCAGGCAAAAAGAAACCGCTTTCAGTCAGCGAGCGCCATATCTCAGCAACTGCGCACAGCCACAGGACGACAAGTAAAAATTTACAGTGGCCAGATGCCTCCACAAAGGTGGCTTATTTGCTAGATGTCCTGAACGCTCCATACCTTTAAAAGTTAGCCATCGGTGGCACCGTTTAGAGTGGTGCAGAGAACACGAAACCTGGACACCTCATCAATGGAGTCGCGTCCTTTTCACAGATGAGAGTCGCTTTAGTGCTACAAGCGATTCTCAACGTCAGTTGATCTGGAGAGAGGTTGGAGCTCGATTTCATCCCAATAACATTGCGGAAAGAGATCGTTACGGTGGTCCTGGAGTTGTCTACTGGGGTGGCATTATGTTGAACGGGAGGACTGAGCTTCAGATTCTCGACCGAGGTTCTGTAACTGGAGACCGCTACTGCAATGAGGTAATCCTACCCCATGTGCGTCTGTTACGAGGGGCCATTGGACCAGACTTCATTTTTATGGATGACAATGCCCGGCCACACCGTACTGCTGATGTTCAAGAGCTACTGGAAACTGAAGATATCACACGAATGGATTGGCCAGCTTACTCTCCAGATCTAAATCCCATAGAGCATGTGTGGGATGCATTAGGGAGACATCTTGCGACACGACAGTATCCTCCTGGTAACACCCATCAGCTGAAAGATGCGTTAAAGGAGAATAGGAGACGTTTACCCCAAGATCTCCTGGATAATCTGGTGCTTAGCATGGAGAGACGATGCCAAGCAACAGTTACAGTAAGGGGAGGGCATATCCTATACTAGGGAACCTCTGCGAGTTGTACTTACGCTTCTTCAGGCAATCATGTGTAATGCCACTATATGTCAAATAAAGCTTTTTTTGGTTCCATACCCTACTTTAAGCTTTATATTCACTTCTGCGCCATTATTCTTTTACCATCGTTTAAGTACAAAATAATGTACATCATATTCAAATTTCATGTCAATCGGATGATTTCTTGTAGAGTTATGACAAAAAACGCACTTGTTGCTTAAGTTTTGCACACATACATATATATATATACAGTCGAACCCCGCTATAGTGAACTGTCTGCGGACTCAGTAATGTGTCCACTATAACCGATGGTTCACTATATCCAAATTTTTTGAAGAATATTTTTTGCATAAGACAGTTGAATGATTGAAAATTGGCTTTGCAATTTTGCATAAGTTATTTAAAAAATTATTAACTAATTAACAGATAATAAAGCAAAAATTGATGGAAAAAGTAATTACGTCGCTAAATATTAGTTTTATTTTCACTTTTTATGAAAAAAATTTGTGATTTTTGATTGAACACAATTTGATTTTAAATTGAGTTCATAAATTTTCTTATCTACAATGTGCAAAGAATGCAAGATTTTTACATATTGAACAAGATTTCGAACCATCTTAACAAAGCATCTCCTACGTTTTCTCTTTGAGCTCCACGCAGTTTTTTCGATGAAACCATGTTTTTGTCGTATGCCGCAAGAATTGCACTTCGATTTTTCCAAATGTTTGAAACTGTAGATTTTGACAAGCAAAATTCCTTACACAGTGTCGATTGATTGGTTCCATGATCAATACGCTTTACAATTTTAACTTAAACCTCTATCGAAAACGCTGTTCTCTTTAGAGAATTTGCCATTTTCACTGCTTTTGAAATAAAAATCTTGTCTCAAATAGATAATGTAAGAATATGAAGAGAGCATCTGTAGAATGAGTTAAATTGTTCCCCTTCTTGATTGTCAAGGGGTGATTTGTAAAGAATATGGTTTGAACAGATAAGAAAATTCCAAAAATTCAGCAGGTGGCCAAGTTAACTAGTTGTAGAGCAAGCTTGGGGAAAAGAGATATAGCGAGGCTTGTCAGGGAGGGGGGAGTATAAGATAAATGATCTGTTTGACATTTATTACAGTATAGTTAGAAGTGATAAGCATAAAGGAGAGTAATATGACACATTTTATAGGAATGTATTCATTTTCAGTACCAACACCTACAAGTTTAAAGATGGAGGACTGAAAAAGATACTTAAAGAAATGAAATTTGAGTCCACTATAACCGAGTTTCCAAGTTCTAAGCTGTTCACTATAAGCGTAAAAAATAACATTATTTAAATAGGAATACGGACGGGACCGCTAAAAAAGTTCACTACATCCGAGTGTTCACTGTATCCCAGGTTCACTATAGCGGGGTTCGACTGTATATATATATATATATATATATATATATATATATATATATATATATATATATATATATATATATATATATATATATATATATATATATATATATATATATATATATATATATATATATATATATATATATATATATATATATATATATATATATATATATATATATATATATATATATATATATATATATATATATATATATATATATATATATATATATATATATATATATATATATATATATATATAAAATAAACTCATGAGACCAATTTGTCATATTTTTTGCTTATTACTGTGGAAAAAGTGTACGAATGCTTCAAATCATTTACAAGCTAAATCTCCATCATTCGTAGCAATGATTAAAGAGGAACTTAAGGTACAGTACTGTATTTTAAAGGGAATGGGGTTCGATCATTCTTAATTTATTGCAGCCAAACCAGATTTTGATCGATGTGTAACTATTTGCTTCAGAAATAATTAACACTATAATAACCGACATTTTTACCTACCTATAACAAATTTTTACCTACCTATAAAATGAGCAAAAATAGTTGACAATTTTTTATCACACTTCAGGAAAGGTCAGAAAAGTTTATTTTTAATAACTCTCTCTCTAACACTATGCAGTAAATTTAATATTGTTATTTCAAATATATCAAAAATTACCTATTTTCAGAAAATATATTATCATAAAACAGTCGCATAACATTGAACATAATAACACATACGTTGAAATAAAAGTTATTAACGAATATTTCTTAGAATTTTTAACTAATAAGTTTTAGGATCATAAGTTGAAGAACATTTTTGTTTTGTGCCTTCAAAAACAACACTGACGGCGTTTATTACTTGTCGTTTCCGAAAAGTCAAGAGTAGGTAAACGCGTAGTTTCTTTGTAGCAGTCTTACATCGTTGACAAAGCTCAAAATAAAGGACCAACGAGAAGCTTGTAAAGGGTTACAGACTTTAAAAAAAACAAGACAATTAGCAAATTTGGAAAAATTAAAGTTTGATGAAATACGATAAAAACTTCACAAATAGAGAAATTTTTCTTTTTCAGGGAGATTATTAGGATTATGAACTTTGTTAAAACTTCCCAAATTACGTATTTATACGCAGACATTTTTTTCAGTTTATATTGATATGTTATAATAGCTTTTTAATCATAAAATATTTTACACAAAAAATTCAAGGTAGTTAAAGGTTTGATAATTGACGGGATTTCTCTATAATTTAGTCCTATTGCAACAACAATTGAAATTTCTTTTGCCCATAAATTGTAAACAAGCTTTTCGGATGCAAAGAAAATTCCTTTGGGACATTTTTTTCCTACAAAGGAATGTAACGGCATGTTCAGCTAACTATTTATGTCGTTGTTTCCTCCGAGACATTCAAATTTCTTAGTATTTTTCCCGCTTGTACTGAATAAATATTGAAAGTACATAATTTTTCAAGGCCTAGAGGATTTTATTGAATTTTATTAGCATTTCCTGATATAAAATACAATTTAGAATTTTTCACAAAAATTTACCCTTTTTCGGTTGATTGGATAAATTATTCATTTCTAAGCCATTTGCAAGCTTATATCTCTTAGTTGTCTGAATCAAAACAACTGACAATTGTGTAAAGAATTATGATGGAATGGAGAGCAGCAGCGAACAGGAAGGGAATTATTTGTGAAAAATATCCGTACAGTGTCGATCTAGTCAGGTTCGTTCTCGAATAAAATAAAGATAAGCAATTTGAGAAGAAACAGTGTACTATATCTAAGTAATGCACTCAAATCTCTATAGCGGTCATTTTGATCACAAGTGATCGTTTTAGGTAAATCTTCATTTTATGTGCTTATTATGTATTCTAATAAACTTCTACATTAATGTTTTTGAAAATCTTAAAGAGTAAGGAAAAGGCACGTAAGTCAAGTAAATTGGTATAATAATTCGAGGACTTAAAGTCTCGATCTAAAGGTTGCAACATGATTTTTTTTCATTTTATTTATTTATTTTTCTCTACAGAATACTTTTATTTTTAAGCAAGATTAATTTAATACCTTGATTAAGGTGTAGTAAACAATGCATCTTATTACAATAAAAGGTATAAAAATTATGGTTCATTATTCTGAGAACATAATATTACAGTACTTTTAATAAAACGAGGAAATAGTTTAAAAAATTTCTTATAACTTTAATTTCTTAAAATTTTCTTATATTTGATTTGAAATATATCTTAGACAAATTAGCTAAAACACAGAATATCTTTTCTAAAAAAAATCGAAAGGAAATGCATCCATGTATAATAGAGATTATTCAATCGATTTCAGATACGATATAGTATTTAATACAATTTACTCGCTACCAATAGCAAGCAAAACTTTCACGCCTGTGTATCAGAACAGGGCAACATCAGGTTTGTACATGAGCAACTAGATTATTAAGCAAATCGATGAATAAGAAATTCATTATATGCAGAAAATAATCGATTTCAACTCCAATGAATACATTGGATTTCAAACCCTCTTCTTCTCAACGACTTTGCGAACGCATCGAAATCTTCCGGTCATTACTTCGCGTCTGGTTTGAGTAAATTCTCAGAAAAGCAAATTACGCGTTAAAACCAATAGAAAGAAAAATGGAAGATAATGATGCTAGATTAAAAGAAAAAAAAATTGATAAAATTTTCACATTAATCAATAACAGTCTAGGCTTCCTATTATGGGAAAGAAGGCCGCAAATGCTGCTTTGCCTTTGGCTAAAAAGAAAGTTTAGCGGGGGTTGAGGGGTGATAATGAATAGACATAGGAGAAAGTTTCTCCAAAAGGTGGCATTAATTAGAGGAATGGTAAACTATGAGAAAGACTCGAGAATAGAATATCAGTGTGAAGTCTGAATGCTTTTAATTTAAAAAAGAAAGAGTTTTTCTTTTTAGTTTCTTTCAAGTTGTGAAAATTTTAATTGAATTTAGCTGCTTTTTTTGCACACAGAAACTCTATTTGTTAAGAAAAGGAGTAAGTTAGATTTAGGCTCACTCTCCTTAAAAATAATGCGTTAAGATGGAAAATTAAATTAATTTTTCATATAAAGAAACTATTAAAGTAATTTAAATTTTTAAATCAAAAACAATATTTATTAAATAAAAACAAATAGTGTTATTAGATATTAGGGAATTGCAAGTTCTATCAGAACTATTTAAGATTTTTTAGAAGTTGGTAATTTTGTTGGAAAGTATCTAATGTCAGTTAATTGTTGACTGTTACGAGATTTAAGTATTTTTTTTCTAAGGTTCAGTGTTGATGCAGTTCATTGATACAAAAATGTTTCTGCTGAAGTTAATAACTATCCAATATAAAAAATTTGTAGTTTCCAAACTCCAAAAAATAAATAAACATATAAAGAAATAATATATAAATTAATAAATCTTTACATGGTTCTTTTGTAAACGCTCATTTAAATGTCGAAACATTCAGAAATTTTCACCGACAATGCACAAAATATCTCATTTATTTTTTGGAAACGTTTTTAATTTTATTGATAGACAGTTAAAATAACTTCCAATCTTTTCATAGAATTTTGTTTTCTTTTCTTTTTCACACATTAATTTTAGCTCCAATAAACATATAATTGTGGAATTTTATCGATATTAATGAATAGTTTGGAGAAAAATTTTTAACAGAACCAAGTTAAGAAATTCGTATCGTATTTCCTGTCTGGTTCAGAGTTAAGTTTTTAGAATATAAATGGAAAGTTTCTACGTTTTCAGAAAAGTGAAAAAAACAATATATATATTGAAAAGTAATTTAATTCCGCGAAAAGTGATTTAGTAATGTAATTAGTCTTATATGATCATCAGACACATTTCACTTTTTTAAATTAACATTCACTTTCATTTATATGGGTTACTAATAAATATTACTAATAGTAATAGTTTTTATTTTCCTTTTTAATATCAATTTACAACTTCTAGTGTTTCTTAATTTCTTTTTATTGAAAAGTGTTAAAAATATGCATGCATTAAGAGAAACTGAGATATAAATTCTATTAAGGGAAAGTAGATTCCATAGCTTTGTTGCAATGAGACAGTAAAATAAAATCCCCTAGTATTGTTAACTAATTTGTATATTTCATTTCCCTAAATCGGAATTTCCTTATATCCGAAATCCGAAGCTTCCAACTGTAACTGAAGCTCCAATAGCAATCTTCGCATGTTGTCACGTTTACAGATTAATTTCAAGCAGTTGCTACAAATTAACTCAAATATTTACTGTTCCCAATTGAATGAGTTTCTGTTCCTATTCTTATCACTTCAGCAAATTTCGTGTTGATCTGTATCAGATATTCAGACAAAAAAATCTTTTTTTTTCCTTTTCCTTCATTGTCAAAGTTAAATAGAATAGATTTATTTCAACTAGTGCTTTTCTTTTGGCAAATCTATTTTTTTTCTCTTCTACCCATTATTTGCTCGTGTGTCCTCAATTTATTTTCTAGATTTCGCAGCAAAAGAATTTTAATCACTTTTCCTTTAAAAATTTTAATGCCATGCTTCTTGTGATAATCGTTGTAGAAAGTTTATATTAAAAATATTTACTTGACTTTTTCTGGAGTGATTTTCTTTTAACAAAAGAAATTTTAAGTTCAATTATAAAGCAATTTTTTTAATGAAAATTGTTATGCATGAATATGATTTAGAGAAAGCATTATTTTTGTGATAGTAACGAAATCTAAAATTTAAATACTGATTTGCTTTTAACTTTGAGCTGAATTTATTTGCATTGATAAATTGTTAGATAGCAAAAACCTTTTCATTTAAAATTTTAGGAAAATAATAACAAATGCTATCATTATTTTGGTATAAATAATCAAAACATTTCTTAGGAGGTGTTTGTTATTCGAAGAATGGTTATTTCAGAGTTGTAATCAAAATAATTTTCAGAGGGTACCTGTTTTTCGATGGGTATTTTTTTGGGTTGTAATCAAAATATTTCTCAGAATAAATAATCAAAATATTTATTTGAAGCATGACTTTTCAATTTGATGATGAACTAGAAAACAATTAGGATGGAAAATAACTTTCTCGTCCAATGCTCAGTCATTATAATTTTCAAAGCCACATTATACTCAGTAAGTTTTGTTTGTTTCCATTTAGATTGTATATATTTTCTTCTGGAAATTTCCTTTTTGATATATTTTAAAATTTAATGATTATTTTGTGTTTAATAAAAGCAAATAAATATTAAAGTTGGTAGATCACAGAATTTCAGTTCATGTTTAAAAATAGCCTCATCAAAGTTTTCAAAAGCTGCGCAAGCAGTTTTTTAAAATTAAATTTTGAAATAAAAACTTGAGAGTAAATTTTGTATGTTGAAAAATTACTTATTATAACTTTTAGTACATATGCGTACTGAAACTATAATGTATTTTTAAATTTGTATTGTTATGAAAAATGTAAACTTTTAAATTAAGTTAATTTGAAAACTTAATTGAGCTTTATTTTCACAGTAATATTTTGAAATATCAATTTTTATCAATACTCAATTTTCGTATTTCAGAACAATTTGTGTTTAAGTAATATGATTAAAGTTTTGTAACAATGTCCATATTAGATAATAAAAAATTAATTGCGTTTCGTTAAAAGTTTCCGTCATGCTTCATCAAAAGTTTAAAATTTAATTAAAATTTAGGTAAATTTAGTTTAAAAGCTAGGTTTTAAATTTAGGTTAAATAAGTCATTTTAGGTTAATAATGTTTTTTTGTTTTCTTGACTCTTTTTATATTTTATATCAAAAAGTAGGGGGGAAAAAGTATTAATAGCTTAATTGTCCCTAAATGCACACAGTTTATCATTTCAATACATTAACTAGAAACAAATAAAAGTAGAATTTATCGTGAGTGTTAGCGTAATTGATTTCTGAATAAATTTGCCATATCTTCTCTTTTATCACATCTTTTGACAAAGCCTTTACAGTTAATATATACCTCAAACGAAAAAAAAAAATAAATAAAATGTCAATGCATTCTTTTATGATTTCAAAAATAAATAAATAAATAAGATAAACTATATTAACTACTATGCAAGCTATATAATTTTTTTGCTGTAAAGCAACAAAATATTTTTAAAAAATAAAAAAATGGATATATATAAAACAATTGAAATAACCTTCTTGAAAAACGTAGTTATTAATGCTTATCAATACAAATTTCAAGGATCTCATATAATTTTCTCATTTTACTTCCAGATAAAGCATTAAAAAACACTCTTAATATGCATTTTTTAGAATGAAAATTAAAAACAGAAATATATACACTGGGAAGTACAAAAAAAAATTAAGTTGGCAAAAAGCAAAAACCTTATCGAAAACCTTGTCTGTATTTCACACTTCAACTGATGTCTACTGACATCAGTGAGGTACTTGTATCAATAGACGTTGATCAGTTAGGTATTCCATCAATATATCTATCAATATTTATTCAATATATTAATATTCTTTATATTAATCAATATTCTATAAATTCACTGATATCTATATATCATGACCAGTCCATTGTAGTGATCTACTCTACTGATATCAGTGTTCCATTTCATTTCCCCATACAGATCAATATAGTTTTTTATTGATTTCTATTGATCATTTTTTTCAGAGTAGTACAAGATGACAGGAGTTATAAGGAACAAGACAGGTTTTATTGTGGGAGGTGAGAGAAATGAGTTGAAAGACGATTATTCAAAACAATATTTAGTCCATAATTAAACTGTTTCGATGTTAATTACATTCGTTTTCCACTGAGATAATTTTTCTACATTTAAAAGTGTGTTTTTAAACATTTTATTTTTCTATCATTAATTCTTTTTCTCAAAAAGGATACTAAAAATACAGATAAAGATTTTCTATACAGAAAACCCTGTGTACAATTCATAACACTCGAAAATTGAACTGCCTTTCGTGCAAAAAACCTTACAACTATTATTCGCTATAAAAAAAAAATCAAATGCTATTGCACAGTTGCTGCGATTATTTTATTAATAAAAAATATACAACGCATTTAATGATTTTACTTTATAATTAAATAAATTTCAACTTTTACGTTCTCGTAAGGCGAAGCTGCTGAAATTTACAAAATTTCATCTTCTGGTTTTTAATATCCCTATTTTCCATATAAACAGATAGCTTGAACGCCTCTACTCCCATTCTATCCAACATTATTTACTACTTAAATGGTTAAAATAGTTCAAATGATTCAAATAATTCACACTATCTCAAAATGTTTATCTGGCATTAATGGAATGAACGCTTCAGATTAACTTGTTTCAGTACATATATTAACGATGGCCATCCATTACGTGTTAGCTACTCTAAATGCACTTCCCATGCCATCACATGCGAGTCAAAGTGATTTTAGGTGTAAATATCAGCTAGTAACAACTATCTAATTAAAATCAGAGCGTATTTCTGACCTACGGCAATTTGCATCAAATTGTCTAAATATAATTTCTAGCAGCATTAAATAATGCAACATCTCAACGACTAAACCTAAAGATTTTTTAAATCAATTTATAAAGATAAAACATTAAAATAAATAAAATTATTAAAAATTTAATTTTATTAGCAGAATGTAAGAAATAGCTATATACTTCAATACTACTATAAATCATTTATAATTAAATGTGAAATAAAGTGCACTGTAAAACAAAATGCCATTTTAAATAAAGTAACTACTTATGCTTGCTTTAAATTGCACTGAGTGTTCTGCAAGGAACTCCCTTAATATAATGTTTCAAAATCCAATAAAGGAGGGAAAAAAGCACATGTAGAAAGATAACAGTACGGCAATGAAAAAAAAGAAAACATAAAAAAATACCATTAGATTCCAACGAATTTAAATAGGGTTAAACAAGACTGAAATGTCAAATTTTGAAGGAATTTAAAGATGAAAATTAGAAACTTTTCATCCGGCAGTCAAACTGTACTTGACTCTTTTCTTTACCATTCACTCAATTCCAACACCTCTAGTAATTTTGCCAATTTCTGAATTGTTTTTGAATTTTTCTTGCTTAATTTAATTTTCCACCTTCAATAAGTGCACTTTTTTCTTAATTTTTGACAACGATTCAACGATTTTGACTGTGTTTCAACGGTGATCATTAGGATATAAATTTTAGGATATTGGAAAATGTTGTTTTTGAGTTTTTGTAATTTTAAACTGAATTGGTAATAGACATTTTCACAACACTTCAAGCAAAAAGAAACTCAAATGCATGACTGAAACTAAAAAAATAATTGTTTGTTAGAAAAATGAATATTTATGTTGTTAAACGAATGAAAAGTTGTGTAAAATAAAGGAAAAAATTGTTTCTAAATTTTTGAAAACTTCAACCATCACATGTCAAAACTAATTTTATTGGAGGTCTGATTTAAAAACTCTATTCTTTGGGATATTTTCTTTCATTTATTTTTCATTCTTAAAACCTTTTAAACTTTATAAATGAATTGGGTTTGAGTAAGAGTTCTTACTGCCTCTGATTCAATCAAGCCCCACTAAGTTGTGTCGAAATTTCTCATAAATATCTGCATAATATTTCTTTACATCACTTGTTAGAGAAGTGGGGGGAAATGATGAACATTCTTATCTTTCAGAAGCTTTCAACAAAGCAACGTAAGTAACGCAAATTGTAAGTGACAGAGGCACGCAGTTCTATCCTAATGAATATAAATAGCTTTTGAATGGGTTCGCAGCGCGTCAAAAGGCTTTTGGCATCTGCTTTGTTGACGCCGCCTTTGAAGCTGCGAAGATTCAATGGGATATAATGGTTATTTAATGGGATATTTTGAGTCCACTTTTGTCCACTGAATTGTTGTGAGTTTTGGCGTTTAATTGTTTCACGACTTCGGAAGAACGTTATTGAAATCACATTGACATTTTCGAAATTAATGAAAGGGTGACGGCTATATTTATTACATTAACTCCTGCTTCAGTTTAGAATACCAAGTTTAATATTTTCAGTATTTTAAAAGTGTATTGAAAGCTATAAGCACATATTTTGATACATATTAAAACTTCGAATATTAAGTGACAATTTAGTTTAAATAAATGAGCATATGTGACGTCTTAAATGAAATTTATTCGATCAATAAAAGTTTTTGACGTGCTATAAATTTATCATGATTAAATACCACTCTAAATATTTCAGTTATTCTTAAGGCATTAAAATGTAATATTTTAAATGTTGTTAAAGTCTGAAATAAATAATTTTGATACATCATAAAACTTGAAAAACAACTTAAAAATTAGAATACAAAAAGAGAAATAAATTTGTAAAATAGAGGAATTTTGCACTTTCATATTTTAATCCGTACGGTCCCGTACATGAGGTTTGAAGTAATTCAGAATGTGCACTCAAAGTGCGCATGCGTCAATTCTGGTGAATTACGCATGCACCTTTGAAAAATTATCAAATTAATGTGGAGGGAAATAAGAGATTTTCCAAAAACTTGTAAGTTAACAGCACTAACGTAGTAGACTTCTTCACACTGAATTGTATAAATAAAGTAAATATATACCGAAACTTTAAAAAACAAGAAGAAAATATTTTGTTTCTCGTGAACCTATTGAAATTAGACAATCTAATTTTAGTTCATAGCAAATGAAGTTTATAAATTGTTTTAACAATAATTGTTGGTTAAATTGCAATAATTGTTTTTTTATTTTGTATGAATAATCCATCTTCATTTTGTATTGGCGTTCTTGCTGATCTATCATTAATATGCCCAAGCTGTTAAATCAAAGGTTGGCTTAAATAGAAAACAACATTAAACAGCTATGGACAACATGCTTGTAGCTTTGTAAAACCACGCCGACAAAACGAAAAAAATGAGTAGGGGATCTTATAAAAATTAAATTAAAAAAAAGAAATGGAAATTTTAAAAAAAAAATTACATAAAAAACGCTAGCATGCAAGTTAAATATCATTTCATTTCTTACCATATTTTAAGAGTGTTCTTTGAAGCTCTTTCAGCAAAGAGTGTTTAAAAAAACCACGTTTTGAGTGCCCTCAACTCGGACAATAAATAAAAATAGTGAAGCCCCTTTGAATTTTTTTTTGAAAAACTGGTATTTTTAATTCAATAGTGCACTTACGAAAAAACTAAAATTAAGCATTTTCTGAATGCAAAATAAAGGGAAAAAATTATAAATCTTCGGAAAACCTTAGAATATTTTGTTTGAAGGAAGCAGAGTACCTTTAGGAAAGAATAGGTCACTCTTGAACTAATGAATAAACATTTATTTCAAGCTAGCCTTATTTAAATTTACACAGCAAAATTTTTATAGCATATTTAAAAATATTAACTGTAAAAAACAATCAAATTTATAGCTATTTATAATAATTTAAACTAAATTTGAGGCACTCAAATCGATGTGCTTCCCTTCTTGTACTTGAGTTAGATAATTTTCTCAAATCTCCTTATTTTTTCAAGCAATCGAGTTCTAGTACAATAACAATTAAAATAAAATTATTTATATTATTTATACATTTCTCTAACAATACTTATCTTTCTTCATCTTGTTTTTCTCTAATTACGGGTTTAACAGGCACAGAAAATAAATAATCGCCATCTCTTTTTGAAATTCTTTAATTTTTGATTCATTATAAATTTCTGTGCTCACTTTCATGTAGAATTAAACTATTGTTCCGCTACTGTAAAACTTAATCTATATATTCATACACATTTGTGGCCTCATATCAGTTCTTTTGAGCAAAACATTAATTTCCAGGTGCAGTGTTCTTATGACAATTGACTGATTAATGAATACGTCATTCTATAATTAATTTATGCAAGTTTTACACTAAACACATTTTAGAAAGCCATGGAATGCCAAAGTATGTTTTTAAGCGAATTGAAACATGCTGTTCAAAATAAACAAATCACTTGTCTATAACACCCTCCTTTTTTAATATGCAATTCATATTGCACCAAAACTATCTACCGTTGCACGGAGTACTCATTGCAGTAGCTAAGAAAATAGTGAATTTAAGAAGCTGGAAATTTACATCATATAGAATCTAATTCAATATATGGCATCTAGTTCAAGATGGAATACACCCATTGAAAGTACTTCCTCTCTGTAAGGTGGGTTGTGTTTGAATGTTTTGTCTCTAGACTAGCATCTATGTTGATAAGATTACATGTCACGTTAATAATTATGGATATATCTGACTGCTGCAGAAGCATGCAGCTGCAAGTACCGTGATTACCGTAACTGAAACACCTGGAAATTTGGTGAGAACATTCACTATCTTCATCACTATCTGAACCTAGGTTTTCGGAGATTTCAGGATGCCGTTGAGGCAGGTGTTGACTCCTTACATTGTCTTGATATATGACCTGAAGGACGCGTTGAAACACAGCTGTCCGTACTCATCGATGCACTTTTTCACCACCTTTGGATATTCACCAAACTTATAGTTTCCAAGTAAATTTTCTGCAGTTCATTTAAAAGCCTTTAATGCATTTTTTAGTAAGTCTTGCCAGTAATACCTAAATTGCGTGTGATTTTATGAAAATGCTCTTTTTTTCATTTTCGCTCAATTCAATTCTGGAAACTTGTTGCACAGAATTGAACCACTACCGAGAAACCACTGAGTCTTTGCTTGTCTTCACAAAATTCATGAAAACATATATAAGACCTTACTTGATATGACATGAAGCATTGCAATTTTGTCACGGTCATTTAATGACACATAAAGGGCATTTTTATTTCCTGGATGTATTATGGCTCTGATTGTCCAATTTATGGTCATAAATTCTATCTCTACTGCCCCACTCTTAAATAAAATGGCTCTCTGCACTCCCATAAGAATGATAATAGCTACCGCAAAACTAAATTTATTATTGTCATGGAGCATTTAAGAAATAGCTAGAAAATTTTAAATTTCTCTTCCATGTGATTAGAATATCCAACCGGTAATGATGTTTATTTGTTGCGAATGTCTAATGATTTCAAGCCATGTTCATGTTTAATGAATGCTCATGTCTCATTTCATGTTTAATGGTTAAACTGAGTCGATGATCAATAGCTATACTTCAAGGTTATATTCCACCTTGAGACATGTCATTAGGCCTTTGACGTACAATAGCAAAATTATGTCACTCATTGTATTGGATATAAATTTCTTTTGTTTGTGACAAAAAAGTGTAGTTATTGCACCCAGTGCCAAAAAAAATATTTTCTTAAGGTAGGAATAGACCATAGCTAGACCTTCTGTTTTGCACGCTTGATTTCTCTACATTAAATGAATATATTCTACAGATTTGTAATCGGGGCTGATATGTTGCGGGAAAATGAATGGGACTTTATTTCTCCTGTGCTTCTTCAACATCATTTAGTTTTGTAAGTGCTACTTTTATTGGACAAGTGACGAGATCTTTTGGAATTGGTTTAAAACTGTTGGGAAGCCTAAATACATTAAAAGATGCATACGTTTTGTAAGAGTTGTAAGTAATTGTCACCAGCATTTTGCCTAGACTGTTTCAAGAGAGGACGAAAATATTAAATAAAAAATAATTGTTATAAAAAATGATAAAGGAAGTGGTAGTAAAAATTATTGATGAACGGTGCTCCATGTAAATTAGCCTTTGTTAATATCTAAAACTTGACATGTTAAATCAAAATGTTTTTGATATTTGATATTAACGTCACAAACTGCATTATAAATGGTGAATATTATGTAATCAGTGTTGTTCAATCAAGACTTTTCAAATTTTGGAGAAGATTTGTTAGAAGTTGTACCCTGAAAAATGAGTAATTTTACTACCCATAACCAGTGTGCTTACTTTAAGCCCTTTTTAACCCGGTAAATTAATAATGTAAAATTTGCTCTATATGCAATATGCGCGTCAGTTGTTTACTAAACATGAATGTTATATGTCATACAGGTACTTTACATTCCATAACAACTTTAAGTCTACCCTTCTCACATCTTCTTCTATTTCTTCGAGTGTCTTTTCTTTTTACATGAATTCGAGCTATCTTTTTTTACCTACAATAACAAAAATATAATTTTTGAAAAAATAGCTGAAAATTATTCTTAAACTTAAATTTACGTTAATTTATTAGTCTATCTTTAGTTAATTTGAAAACAACTAATTTGCTTAAAAATTTGTTATTTAAAGAAATAACATTTTCTTGCTCATTGTCTACGTGTAATTTCATTTAAAAATCATATTTTTTTTATATTTCGGCAAAATCCGATGTATTTGCTTCGTATTTATAGAGGTTCAATGCACCCAGTTTCTTTTCAAAATTGCCCGATCACATTCATTTTATTTTAACCAAGATAAACACTGTTTCTGATATTTAATAAAGTGAGCACAAAAATTAAAAATTGATTTTATTTAAATATTCATCAAGCGAAACTAATTACCTTAAACAAAACTAATTACATAATCAATTAGCGTCAATGGGTATTAATGAAAATAATATCTAAAAATCGTAACAATTATACGTCTTTCCGTTTGCAGTTAAGGAAACTAATGGAAGAATAATACATACTGTTTCTTGCAGACGATTTCCTTCTACAGCGAAACGAAAGTAAAATTTCTTTACGTGACATTTGATTTCTTAAGGGTCTGTCAGTATAATACGAACCATTTTTGCAATAAAATCCAATGATCTTGCAACGTCATATAGTTGTTCCTTTTTCAAGGACGAATGTTCTCCTTATATATAGAAATAAGTCGCCAAGTCAAGAATTTCAGTAAGATTACGAAACTGTAACCTTTTTTTTAATTATTCAATGCTATATGTCGTCAGAGATAGTATAAGTTAAATTGCCCAATGACGTGTTTAATTTTTAAAAGTGTATATATTGCTTTGAAAGCATATTTGTATAATTTCATAACAAAATAAAACGGAACTAGTATATGCAATCGTGAATGATTACTGAAATCCTATACCGCAATGGTGTTTTCTTAAGTTGCAATAGTGTATATAAATAGGATAAAAAAGTTAGCTTAGAATATTACTAAAGTAGTTTACAAATAAGTTGTAAGTTTATAACTTCATTTTCATAATTTTAGATTTAAGGGTCGAAAACAATAACCTGCTCGCATTTCATCATTCAAAGAAGTGGCTAAACCTTACTAAAATTATTTATTTCAATGAGCAATTATCTGCCCTCAACTGCATCAAAACAATATTCAAGTAATATTTAAGATGTTCAAAAGTGTACTTAAATAATGTCTCGTTAAAAATAATCCATTAGGCTTTGAAAAAGCATTTAAATCTTTAAAAAGTCACCAATTTGACGATATTTTTCTCCCTTGATGAAAATTATAGGAATTAGAGAGCAATTATTAATTATTCTTAATATTTCAATATTTTAAACCCAAACAACACAGCTGTGGGAGCGGAGTTATCGACAATACCAACCTTCATCTATCAAAAGGTACCTCGTGATTGAATCAAGTTAGCATGTCTTATATACCAGTGAATTGATGCTTAATTTTCGTAGTGGTAGTTGCACCACAATACTCTCCCTCCTGAATTTTCTCGGTGATAGAATTTGATGAACGGATACCACTAGTTGCCGTACCGAAAGACCGGGAGAGCTGGAACTAAGGTCACCGGGATTTTTAGTGATGAATGTGAGGGGTGTATTAATTTCACAGTCGTAGTCATTCATGTGTTGTGTTACAGTCGAGTGTATTCAGGCAGACGTTGTGTTTAATCGAGACGAGACTGAGTAGCAACAGCGTGTGGAGGTGAATAATGTTGCAGTCACAAGTAGCAAGTCAAATTTTCAATGTGGACCATCCATTTAAGTAGGCGTTACCAGATCGAGGTGGGCGTTACTGTCAAGATTTACGTGTTCAAATCACGTCCGGGTCACTAATGTGGGGGTGGAGTAATCGACAATGCCAGTCTTCATCTAACAAAAGGTATCTCTTGATTAAATCAAGTTAGCATGCCTTATATACCAGTGAATTGATGTTTAATTTTCGTAGTGGTAGTTACGCCACACAACCTTAGAGCAACATAGCAAATATTGAAAATTTATTTAAAAACTTATTTTTAATTTAACAAAAATGTTTTTTTTTGCACTATTTCGATTATTAGCAGGAAAAGCGATTTCCTTAAAAACTCATCTTAACATTGAAAATAAACTGTTATAAATTTATAACAATTAAAAAAATAATGATTGGAAAAAAAATATTTTATTCTTGTGAAGAAAGAGCATTCGAAGAGCAGATATAAAATAGGAATTTCAATTAATGCTATCCCTTAAATAATCTATACATACTCAAATTACAGTACTATATTTAATTGATTACAGAATTAATTAGATGTAAACATTATAAGAATTTTTTTAATATTTTATTATTATTTTAGAGATACTTAAACACGTATAGATTTTAAACGGTAAATATGTTATCTTGTTATATTTGTTATATAATTGAATTTTTTTTGAAAAATAATCTACTAAGAATAAATACACAGATAAAAGTCATTTCAATACTACGCAAATAGTTTGCAAGAAAACGTTATAAGAGCAATTTCAATTTTTTAATTAAAAAATAAACTTGTGTATTGAAAAATAAAAATGAGTAATAACATTTTTAAAAGTGTATCCTATGTGCATTTTTATCCTGTGAATATCTTGTATATATGATATGAAACTTTATTATGCTCATCTTTTTCAAGAAAAATGTTCTTGTATTTTCGTTTAGGACTTAAAAATGTCAAAATAAGATTTCAAAAATAATAAAAGGCATACTCTTAATTATTACCATTTAAAACAAAATATATTAATATAAGAAAATTATAAAACTTTTATTGCTATTTAAAAGCAGAACTTTCTATTTGAAAAATCACGAGCATTTGAGAAAAAATTATCAGCTTAGTCTTTCCGGAAAAGCACTATTTAATGTATCTACACTAGAGTTTAGTAAAATTCTAACTAACTAAGATAGCAGTTTAAGAGAAGAAGAAGAAAGAAGTTAAAATGCATAACACAAAATATTCAATACCTTGTTTTGTAGGAGTAAAAAAGAAACATAGGAACTTAATCCACATTTTCTGATAAATTTAAAAACTTTCTTCTCATCCGCAAATGTTAAAAAAGTTTCTAGTTTTAACCCTGTAAACTATTTTGTAAAGTTTTATTACAAATAAAAATAAGTGTATTAAAGAAAAAGGAATATTTAAGCACAAACTTGCTTCTTGTGAAGTTCAGCAATGTGATTCGTTTAATTTCTAAAAATTTGAAATTCTCAGTTCCTTTGTTTAGTTAATCTCATAACCCAATAATTAAGTACTCTATTACTTCAAAAGATAATCTTGAATAATCAATCATTACAAGCATTGGTTGTTAAAAAGGGTAAATATATAATTTTGGAACAATAGAAAAGTTCACATTTGAGATTTTAATAACTAGGCTCAGATAAAAACATTTCAAGTACGAAACGACTTTAACTCTCTTTTTTTCAGTTTTCTTAAAATGTAGTAGTGTATTGTATATTGTGTATAGTGTATTGTATAATGTGTCTAGTGTACTGTATATAATAGATTGTATTGTATAGTGTATTGTATATTCAATATAAAAGTTATGATTGAAATCAGGTAACTGAATATTTCTCTCTCTCACTCTCTCTCTCTATCTCTTTCTCTCTCTCTATCTCTCTCCCTATCTCTCTCTCTCTTTCTATCTCTCTATCTCTCTACATAGTTACTACTTGAAACAAAGAATTAAAAAAAGATTAAAAGCATGAAGGAAGCATTTTAAAATTGCTCTAATTTACGAAAAAAAATTTAATTTCCTAAAGAACTTTTGATTAGTTAATAAATGAAAATTGTCCTTTCTTCACGTCTAATTGCAATTTCAAAGTTGTGTTTCATCGTACTACAGAGAGACACAACGGATGGTTTTACTATAAATTTAACACCTAATTACTCTATAACTAGTTATTGAATGTTTCTAATAATTTTATTCCGGTGTACACATTTCTCAATTTTTTTTCAAATTCCTGAGTAATTTTAACCTTCTATATCATATATCTTTTGCGTAGAAAAACAGACTGTAATATAAATTGAACACCACAAACCACCGTTAATGAATGTATACTTTAATTAATTGTTATAATAATTATCTACCATGACTATGGATTCTCAATTTTAATATTAATTCCAAATTTAAATACAGAATAAGAGAATTCAGAATTACACATTTCTTGACAAACCATATACTCTTTCAAACTACAAAAAAATTTGAAATTATGTTTCAGGATTTGCCATTTTTTATATTAAATAATGCCACATATCTGCTTCTTGCTTTGTTCCATTTCTTTGAAATATTTTAAAATAAACACTTAAGTCGAAAACTAGAAGAAATACTGAATATTAAAAATACAATAAAGCTTATTGCTGATATTCAAAAATAAAATTAACGTAAAAGGAATTAAATTAAGGAAAATTTTAACCATTATGAACTTTATTCAGATACTCATTATTCATTCCCTTGTTAAATTTACTTAAGATTTTTCTTTATTTCAAGCAAAATAAAACTTTTATTATCTTACGCTGTAGCTAATTATACAAGCTGTTCAACAATCAATAATGTTAACGATTTACATTTTCTAATTTATTAAATCACTTAGAAATACCTAAGGGGTGTGACTCATTGAATGTTATAAAATAATAAAAAAACTACTTATTAAAGTAATACCTGGTAATTTATTACTGTAATTATAGTTTTTATTTTCAAAATTTGTTGAAGCAAAGCTATTCTTACAATAAGGATAAAACTAAAAACTTCTCTCAAAATAGAGAGAGCTATTTATGGGCATAGTAATAAAATTGAAAATTAAATAAAAATTTAAGGTGCTAAACTAAATAATAATTAGAATAAAAATGTTATATAAAAATTAATTTTTGGTATTTGGTGTTATGAAAATATATTTATGAATAAGCAAATTCATTCAATAAAAGTTTTATTAATGATGTTTGGTAAATAAAAAAATAGTTTACTTATACTTCTTACATTCTCGTTTGACGTTGTGTAATTAATAACATTTTCTTAATAATTAATAAATAAGTCGAAACTCGCTTATAGACTTACTGCATTAAAAGTGAAAGAGAAAACATACATAATCTTCAATAATGAAAGTTAAAAAAAATTCATTAACACATGTTTATGACTTCGACCTACAATTACAACGCATACATTGTGTATGTGTAAACCACAAAGTTAGAACGCAAATTGTGTTGTAACATTCTTAAAACTTTTCGATAAAATTATACTAATTTGCTTATAACATGCCATAATTTCATAAAATTTCATCCATACCGATAGTTTGAAGCTGTTTTCACGGCATTAATCTTTTCGAGATATTAAGTTGTTTGAAGTTGAACCACAAGTGGATACCTTAATTTGCTCTAGTACATGTTTGAAATTTTAATAATTTCAGTGATTTTATGAACTTAAAATTTTTTTAAAGTTTATTTGAAATGTCTAAATTGTACCCACTGCGGGATCTGAAATTATAATATTAGTTTAATTCATTTAATCAATTTAGTTAGTTACACAAAATCTACACCATTTTCATGCGATTGCAAAGCATTGAAATCATACAACATTTTCAATTGCTCACATAATGAAATGAAAGTCTGCCTACCTGATGACGTGGCAAAAATGGTTTTAAAATATACATATAAGTACACATTTAAATTTGTACTTGTACGTGTGCGTCCCCCCCATAGAAAAAATCAAAATGTATACTCTATCTAGAATCACAAAATCAATACCTTATCCATTACTCATTTACAAAATTAATTATTTTGTCTTAATTACTTTTAATAAAATGATAACTTTAGTAACTTGAATCTGCTTTTTAAGTCAAGAAAGTCTATTAAGATCTCCAAAATCATCTCGACTTATTATAAGCAGTTACATACATAAAATTAGAAACAATATAAATTGCAATACAAAATTAGCATTGCAACATTAAAATGCAATTTATTCCTTGAATTCTCGCAGGACTCTTTCTTATTTAAAACCATTTATTTTAAAATTAAAAAAATGTCGTGCAATGCAGTTTTCGTCAATAGTTTTTTGAACTTTTTCTAAGCAAGGTACATGCAAAATATTCCAAAAATACTTAATGTCTTTAAATTAGTTTGCATTTAGACTTTATCCTGTAAAAAGTTTAAACATTTGTAATGATTGTTAAAATTATGTATTTATACTTAAAATTTAGAGAAAAAAAAAGAAGGAAATCGACATTTTTTTTAGGTTTTAAGCTTTAATAATGATACTACGGAGATTTGTAAGTATATTATTGTAAGTCTAAAGATTTGTCTATTTCGTCAAAAGTTAAAATGATCAGAACGAATAATATTTCTTTTTTAACAAATTGAGTATATTTAATTTTCTTTAATTCTTATTAAATGTAACAAAATAATTCTTCTGTTCCTACCAATCAATTCTGAATTTTGTATATCAAAAGTAATTAAAACGTAATAAAATTTTAAATTCACCTATATATTTTAATAAAACTTAAAAATTCTATATAAAAAGAAGTTTAACCTTGCGGAATGTTATAAATTTTCTTTCAGTTTAATGTAAAAATTTAAAATTGAGTTTCTGTTTCAAAATGTATTTCACTTAGATTCTTTAAATAAATCTACCATTTTCAAAAAAGAGCATCATAAAAACTATTTCAGGACGGGGGGAATAATCATATTGTGATTTAAACCAAAGCTTCCGCTATCAATTTTAATAAATCGGAAAACTTTTGATCCATCCAAAATACCGAAACAAATAATACATTTTATCCGGTACAAAACAAGTAAGCTTTTTTTTATGGAACTACTATGCCAATGCATTCATGAATAAATTCCACTGAATTTCAAAATACCATCTTCCATAAAAAGATTTATTTTATCTTTTTTAGTAAACATGAATCGAGAGAGCAGAATTTCACAGTTTAAAGATATTTGAAAATTCAAACAGTAGCATGAAATAGTTTCTATCTACCTTAGTGTAAAATGTTTTAATATTTTTGGAAGCATTTGGATATTTTTTATTTTAGTCTATCGGATTTAAAAAAGAGACTGAGTCTATGGTATTGAATTAACTGAAGATTGTATAAATATTAAACATGTTTTTCATACTCAATAAAAAACAAATTCCATTTAACCAATAAGTCGAAATGTTTGAAATTGAAAATTACTTTCTGACAATGTAGCAAAAAAAAAAAATTTTTTTTACACAAAAATTTTGATTCTAATTAGTGTTATTTCTAACAAACCTATGCGGAGTCTTAAAGATTTATTTCAATGATTACTCAATTTTTCGGGTGCAGCTTACAGCTGTGGAGATGACTTTCAATTATTGTGTCAAAGCGAGTGCCAATTCTGATGTGACTGATAGCCGATATTATGTTCAGCGATTGGATGGATGATGAAAACATGGTGACTGAAGGTCAGTTACTGTTGCTCAATCATTAGGGTGATTAGGTGAAAAGCAATTTTTTTAGGCTTTTTTTTATATTACTATGTCCTGTACCATCAATGGCAAAAAAATGGAACTAGGCTGAACGAAGATTGTAACATTAAGGACAGACTTAGAAAAATATTAATGCTCTCCTCATGCATTAATTAACTTTTGTAACTTGTTTCATCACTTTTGTCACCACCTTATTTTTTGCGAAAATTGCTTAAAAATCACGCATTTTTTTAAAATGCTTTATTTTTATAGAACTCTTTATCGATTCATTCCTCCACTATGGAAAATATGTAAGAAAACAAAAAGAGCAGAAATGCGAAATCCAAAAATGATACGTCCAAATAAACTTTTGAATAAACACTTAAAGAATGTCTGAAATTTGCGTCTAAAATTGAAAAAATCTGAAAAAATATCTGAAATTGAAAAAATTTATGTAATAAGCATTTATAAACTGAATGTTATCCACATTTTGATAAAAATATCGATTCAAGATTTCACTTCTTTATATATTTAAATTGGGGAAATATGAATCTCAATGTGTTTTTTTAAAATCACGCGAACATTAATCCCGACATTTAATTTTAAAATCGCATGAATACGACTATCTTGGATGATTAATTTTAAAATCGCTGTAATTTAAATTTTGATGCTAGTTTTAAAAATTGATTTTTGATTTTGAAATTACTTGAATACGAATCTCGATATGTAATTTCAATTTCGCGTGAATACGATTCTTACGTTTGATTTTAAAATCACGTGAATACGAATTCCGATAGATAATTTTTAAGTCACTTGAGCCCAAATCACAAGTGTGGCTCTGTGTGAATACAAAACGCAATATTTTATTAAAGAAACTCAGTAAAATATAAAACATGATTATCGATCTTAAATCGCGTAAATAGAAATCGTGATGTGTGATTTTAAATCACGTGAATGTAATTTTAAATTGCGTTTGCAGAAAAGTGCAGAAATGAATATTTTTTCTCGGGTATTCGAAAAAGATGCACTTTCTTCGAAGAAGTTGATCTTTTTTCTTTTTCAAGTATTAAATATAATATTAACAACAGCAAAATTTAATATAATTTACAAAAATTCGATACTCAATGGCGAGAAGAGCAAGTTGTAAATTTTTTCTTCTTTTTTTTTCTTACTGTGCACCAATTGAAGAGAATAATTAAAGTGTATTAAATTTATTTTAAATGAACTAATGTTTTCTGAGAGTCGATAAATTAAATTTTGACATGGTCAACAGAACAAATGAGCATTGATTTTTTAAGGAAAACATAATATTAGAGAAAGTTAATACAATTGCAAGTGTAAAACGGCATTAGGCTAACAAACTTTAAAGATTTTTTTTTCATACCGATAAAAATATTTGCAATACCAACACAACTGCAAATATCAGCACTAAAGGTGAAAACTGTATAATGTCTTTTTTTTCTTTTGCAGATAATCTAAGTAAATAAATTTAAAAACATAATACGTATATAACATCTTTGAATCAAAAATTCAGTTTGAAGGAAACTTTATAAACCAAATAAGATATCTTCAATACCGGCAAAGACACAGATTTCCATTTTACTTTTAAACTATAAAGAAAAAAGAAAAGAACATTTAATCAATTAAATACTTGTTAAAATAATGTTAAATAGACTTTGTTGAATTTATTTAAATAATTTTAGCTACATTAATGTTACTGAGGCTTGTTGTAAAAAAAACGATCTATTTAAAATCTTTTCAAGTAGATTACGATCAGCTAAGTAATTGTGATACTAAAATTCAGTCATAAATTATATCCTAGACTATGTACAGTAATTCGTTTCTTTGGCGTGTTGCATTGTTATCCGAGTTTTACTTACATGGATTTACAACACTAAAACAAGTTTGTAGGTTTGAGCTCACCGCGAAAGTCACAAAAAATCATTTTCAGCCGCGATGGCTCTGGGGGTAGAGCGTTCGCCTTCCAATGAGGTGAACCGGGGATCGATCCCGGCGATGGCTGGTCAATACGAATTGCACATCCGGCTTACACCGACCACAGTGCTGAAGTGAAATATCCTCAGTAGTAGATGGATCATGGGTTAAAGTTCCCTTACCTTCAAGCTAACCGTGGGAGGTACGCGTGGTCTTCCTCTCTATGTAACGCAACTGCGGGTTAGTTCCATCAAAAATTCCTCCACGATGGCAAATTTCTCCCAATACTTGATCCAGAAGCTCCCTTGTCTTCTGGATTGGGTTCAAAATTACTAGACTACGGAGTTGCACGTTCGTAGTCATAAACTTTTTACTTTAATAACGTTTATGTAACGTTTTTAATTTAACGAAACAAAACCCGCAAGCATTTTGGCCGACTGAAAAAGTTGCGTAGAATTTTGAGAAGTTGCGTCTATCGTAAATATATTTCATGAAGGATATCAAATAAAGAGTTAAAATAAATGAAAAAGGAACATAATTAAAGTGATCATAATACTTGTTAATTGGTGATTAAAAAATGTTATTTCTAAAAATGTACAGTCCATTAAAAATAGTTTAAGTCTTTATGGCATAATTATCTTCATAAGTATAATTTTCTCCTTTTCTTTTGTGAAATATATATATATTTTTTTTATAATTTCTTGTATGTCGATTAATATATCATAAAGCTGCAGGTAAGCATTTATTTTATAAATTTTTTTAACGACAAATGAAAATCGATTTCAGTGTTCAACCTATTTTAGATAGGTCATTAAGCATGCTAAATAGTGTTTATTTATTCCAATAATTTTGTTACAAGAATTATTGAAATGAATTTAGTATATTATAATACATTTAACAACTTATAGTACGGATTATATATATAGTTACATTAGTGGGTTCCAATTTTCTTAAGTTTTATTTCAACTCAGTAAAAATTGTTATTTTTAACTATTCAAAATTGTTGTTGTGATTATTCTATTCATTTTGATTTACATGCTTATAGACGTGAGTTAATTATATCTATAATAATTAAATATGTACGAATAAGTAAGTAAAATGCAATTTAAACACACTTTTAACACCGTTTTTTGCGTCAAACAAAGGTTGGCATACAATTTGACATCTTTTTCCACACTCAATAGCAGAATATAAGACAATGGCTAAAACTCTTGTACAAGAATAATTTCCTTATTTTAATGAGCATGAATTAAAATTAAATTAAACATCGATATTTTCAAAGAACAAGCAAATCAATGGAAAACTCAAAAAAACTAAAAATTAATATTTATGACTTAATATCTAAAGTAAAGAGTTAAAATTTTTTTCTTCCTGAAACGGAAAATAAATTTTAGTATTTTAATATCTCTTTACCCTTAAATGTCTTTTCATGCAATTTTATAACAAATATTTGATACTGATTTCATTAAAATAATTTGTTTTGGATTCTAATATAAACATATTCTTTCCATAAGATAATTCAAACAATGTCGTAGTCCATTTAACAAGAAAGTTAGCTTATTTTACTTCATATAATGTAACCACATTTATTTGAAAGTCATAAATAAAATAATTAATATGGTAGAACCAATCTTAAAATAACAGCTGTCACCATTTAATTGTGGAAGTAAATAAATTGCAGCAAAGGTAATGAGCAACATTTTAAACAATGAATATTTTAAAAGAAAAAAATTAAAATTTAATATCACAACTAATATAAAGAGATTACAGATTATTTTTTTAAACTTGTAATAGAAAATAAATTGACAAATTTTAAAATTCTCTTACATTTAAATATCTGTTCATCTTTATACCGATAACGCCAATTTGATGCTAATTTAATTTAAAATACTTCTTTCTTGTCAAAAATGATAAAATTCATCCGTTAAGCTCATTTTACTCTTAAAACAATGTATTAGTCACTTAAGTAAAACTTACTTATAAAAATATTCTATTCTCTGTGGGAACTAATAATCTATACTACGTAGTGGAGTTTAAAATTCTTCACGTCTCACAGCTGTTTAATAATTCATCTTAAATTTTGCATAAGCGGATAGAGGGTTTGGCATGATGCAAGCGATCAATTACGATATCTTTCGTTGCTGACATTAATTAAGTAGATTTGTGATTTACGATTAAAGTTATTAGGTTATACATTGACTATCTTAACTACTTACTAAAATTGGACAAAGAAATAAACCTCCCGTAATGTAAGAATAGTGTTTTGAACAGACTAGTAGTTGCATATTTTTAGTAGTATTATTTTTTTTAGATTTAGAGTAGAACGTTTTTTTTAAAAATAGGTCAATCAGTGAAACTCAATAAAAATATGATCATAAGTGTAAATCAGGAAAAATATCTATCAATTCATATACGGGACATATTTTAGTTGCTCTTATTAAGGCTTAAAACGTATTAATATAATATATATATATATATATATATATATATATATATATATATATATATATATATATATATATATATATATATATATATATATATATATATATATATATATATATATATATATATATATATATATATATATATATATATATATATATATATATATATATATATATATATATATATATATATATATATATATATATATATAATTAAGCAAATTAGAGAAAATCTATCAAGCAATTTCCTGTAACTAGTCCAAATAATAATGATATTGATATGCATGAAAACAAATATACGAAAACTAATGTATCTTTGTATAAACTAACTTAATTTTGCAGTTTTTCAGATATCTTGATATACATACGGCCCACTGATTAAATGTTACCTAGTTTATATGTTTTGAACCTTGGCTAAGGGAAGAATGTCTTGGCATAGGCTTGTTGAGAAGGCCAAGGCCCATCCTGGGCTGTCGTGCCAATGAGAAGAAGAAGTTTATATGTTTTACTATGTACTAAACTCAAGAAATACCATTATATTAGATATTAAATATCTATAAGATGAGAAATTTTAAATTTATGTGCTCAAATAGTTTGCCAAAATGTTTGCTGCTAAATTATCACCTGAGAACACAGCTTGAATTTTTTGTAATTACAATTAAATGTAACGTAAGCGATAAAGCTAATTCATTATTGGAAAATAAATGCTAGCATTGAAATCATTATTATAAAAATGATAGCTATTTCTAATGATTGAATTCAATTAAATAATGATACACATTTTCGAATCGAAATCTCGCTTAACATTTGAGAGACACTTAAAAACTCTGTCATTCTCAACTTGATTTTTTCAAGTTCCTATTCAATACATCTGTGGTTATTTTCTCAAGATCTTATTCACTTCTCAAATTCTCTAAAATGGTTCTATTTATTAATGATACAAATTTCGGAATCGAAATTGCATTTAACAGAGACACTTAGAACCTCAATCATTCACTACTTGATTTTACGTTCATCGTCAATGCCAAATCTATGGTAATTTTCTCAAGATTTTATTCACTTTATAAATAATCTAAAATGGTTAAATTTATTAAATTTCGAACCTTTTTACCTTTAAAAAACCTTACAAAAAATTAGTCATTTTCTTATTGACTCTGCATACTTATTCAATACCACATTTATTACTATTTGCTCGAAATTTTATTCATTGTCATAAATACTCTAAAATGTCACACACTATTCTCTCAGATTTCAAATGCGCCAAATCTCCTGCACTAGGCCAAGCATAAGAGCACAGCGACTTTTGTAGCCTGAAGGAAAGTCATTTTCAGAGAGATGATTATCCCAGGTAGTGTAAGTCACTTCTCTGGTGCGCGCATTAATTACATTAATGCGACGAGTAGAGCACACCTCTCGCCACCTGCACTTGTGATATCTGCGAATGGGAAAATGGGATATGGGATAGAGAGAGATACTTTATCAAGTTGCGCTTTCGGTTCAGGAAATTTGATTCATTTATGAAGTTTAAATGATGGCAAACCATTGCAGGATGATTACAAGGGAGTTCGCGCTTAATCATCGTATCATGTTCCCTATGCTAAATGCGTGTTTAACACTTCAGAATTTTATGAGAGGGAAACTAATTTAAGGGCGCTAAAATCCATTTCTAGAAAATGAATATGTTTTGAAATGAGGGCTCTGTTTAAATATTCAAATCAAGGTAAGATGTGTAGATATTTTTAAAGGTAACTCTGGTTTAATTGCGTTATACAAAACGTTGGTAGATTTCGATTTGTGATCTTGACCGAATTGAATTCAAATTATGAAATATTTACTACTTTATGAGATGAAATTATAAGTGTTATCGGCTCATTCATAACTTTACTATTATGCTTAAATTTGTTAAAAAGGTAAATAAATTACACGTAAGTTTAAGAGGCAGTATACAATATACTACTACATTTTAACATCAGCTCTGCATGTCTACATTGCATCTCGCGTAAGTATACTTTACAGTTTACTATTACATTCTGATATGATTAGGAAAGCTAGTTTAAAAATCTGTCTCAAGCTCAGGTTCCTGTCGTGGAGGGTTAAATGATATCCTGTTTTTTTTCCTTCCCTCTAACTATAGCTTCTCTCTTCTTTTCTAGCCATAGTGTTGACAGTAAGCACCTCCAGTAGTTGAGATGTTGTAGCAATACAGCTTTTCTAAAATGAATGGTATCTCTTATTAATATTTCTCACATATGGCACTCTGTACAGTGAAGTATTATCAATTAATATTTAGAATCCCTTTAGACACTGTAGCAGACTGTAACATTAACATCATTCTCCGTTATTGTTATTAAATACATACATCTTTTTGTTGAAACTTATGCAACTCACTCATCTTATGTAGAATAACGAAATACGGATTTACGAGTCATTGAATGAATAACTGCACACACCGAGATTATAGTATTTAAAATTGCCACCTATGGCTTTTGAATTAATGAAACTCAAGTAAAAATTTTGTTTTCTTTCAGTATCTTCATCTAATGAAGATAAGACATTTCTCAACATACATTGGCGTACATATTCATATCATACCAAGGTTACCTGCGAACGTGTAGTACCGACTTGTTGGTTCAGATAAAGCATCACTCAGTCTCAAAAAACTAAATTGCGCTATGGAAATATGGCGCTACAAAATCATAAGTTAATCCCGTTACATACTTGCTAACTGTATGAGTTTTTCGTATTTTCTTCTCCACATGCAACGCTTACAAAAAACATCTTATTATTTTGTAAGAGATAACCCTTATAAAATAATAAGATGTTTTTTGTGCTTGTTTTGAGATTGACGGGTGTAAAAAAAGGTAGAAAATGATGTTATGTTTTGAACCAAAAGTAATCTTTTTAATAAACTTCATTCTCAAACTTATTAACACTGTATGAAATCAACCTCATATATAGCTGATCAATACTTTTAGTTGAAATCGATTAAATTAATCACAACTCAAATATATTTATTTGCTTGAAGTGTAGAGAAAATGACTAAAAAAAACCTCTTTAAGGTGATTTCTCTAAGGTAGATTTCTATTAACCTCAAAATAGGTGTGAATAAAACAACTTCATACAACTTAATTTTAATCTTGATGAGGTTTTATTTTTAAGGTTGTTTTAGAAGTAAACTCCAAACGAACCTTAAATCAGCCTTAACACCTCAATAAACCTCAAAACACTTTACATTTTTGTAAGGGATTACTAATGAATGGGCGGCATTAATGTTATGTAATCTTAGGATATAATGTATTTTAGGATAATTCTCTAAAATGTATGGATTTGACCTTACGTGCATGTGAATAGATAGCCCCTTACAAAAAAAATAATGTGTGTTTGAGATGATTTCAAGGTTTACAGTAGTAAAAAGCACGCCTGAGGTAGAAAATGAGGTTATGTTTTGCCCCAAAAGTAACCTTATTAGTGTGACATTAGGTCACAGCCTAATTTATAAATATCCTTTTTTTTAATCAATAATACTAATTCTTTTAATTTTGTAATACATTCGTTTTATTTCATCATCTTTCTTTAGCCCCTTAAGCGGTAGCGCATTTTGGACATTCTCCCCCTAAAATTCCTTACAGCTCCTTAAAAGAGCCCCTTTCCTTCGAAAAGTTTCCACCCTTTTTTTTCTGAGAATTCCACTGGTCGTCGGCACCTTTTCATCTCCGCGTGTTTGTTGTGTTTCTCAACCGTAACTTTTAACGCATAATCATTTTTTCATCTCAACTCGTGATTTTTAGGTAATTTAACTTTAACTTGCACAACATGCACTACAACTTCAATTTTAAGTTTTTGTATCTTATAAAAAGGAAGAGCGCGAAAGACGAAACAGCTTTCGATAATTTGATGTCATATAAGTTGCTGCACTCCGCTTAACGGAGTTTTTTTACATTTTTTGCTCCCACCTCCCTAAGGTGGAGAAGCTTTTTTTCGAAGGATGGCCTCTCTGCGCCATCTTCTTTTGATGCTGGGATTCGTTCGCTGGAAATAACTCACCGATAGCCATGCTGTCCTTTTTTTCATTACCTCTGATGAATTGCTTACTAAAGAATTTTCCTTTTCCTGACAAATTGGATTAATGTTTCACAAAGAATTTTCCTGACAAAATTGGATTAATGTTTCATAAAGAATTTTCCTGACAAATTGGATTAATGTTTCATAAAGAATTTTCCTGACAAATTGGATTAATGTTTCATAAAGAATTTTCCTGACAAATTGGATTAATGTTTCATAAAGAATTTTCCTGACAAATTGGATTAATGTTTCATAAAGAATTTTCCTGACAAATTGGATTAATGTTTCATAAAGAATTTTCCTGACAAATTGGATTAATGTTTCATAAAGAATTTTCCTGACAAATTGGATTAATGTTTCATAAAGAATTTTCCTGACAAATTGGATTAATGCTTCATAAAGAATTTTCCTGATAAATCGGTTTTAAATGCTTACTAAAGAACTCTCCAGATAAAATCTCCAGTTTTTTTTGAAGGATGATCCGCTGACCAACTACCGTCCGGGATGGAAATCCCCCACAGTCCGTTTGAACTCCTGTTTTTCCAGTCATCACTAATTCCACATCCTTGGCATGAGCCATTCCTAAAATGATGTAGTGCCTCAACCTAATGATTTGTCTAGTTTGTTTTTTTCCTCCAATAAAACAATAGTGCTTTTTTCAAAAAAGAACTGGACTGATTTTCTTTTTCCCTAGCCAAAAAGTTTTTGGTTGTTTCGTCCTAAACTCATCTCCGATCCAGGACTGGATATCTTTTTATGGATAAAAAAAGGTACGTGCTTTAAATATACTTGGTATCTTCTAGAACTGTTGTTGAAGAAGAAGAATTACTATTCTTCTGGGTTAGCCAAACTTCGTAAGATGTACAACTAACTATGTTTCACCCGGCCATTATTTTTTAGTTTTTTTTTCTCTTTTCTAAATTGTTATTTTTTTGCAACTTTTTCATTCTTTCTATACCCAACCTTAACAGGGCATCTGGTGCCGTTCCGCTTTTCGGTTGGTGTATATAGTTTTTAATTATATTTATTTTGACCAGGGAATGTGTATTATTTCAAATTAAATTTTTTTACTATGAGTAATGTAAGATATTATTATTCAATGTTTAATACATTTAATTTCAATAAATTTCTTTAAGTTTGGAGTAGGAAATGAATTGTTTATTTCAATAGTTTTTGATATTAGCCAAATAAACAATAATAAATTATGCAATGTAATCAAATTTTTTTAATACACTTCATGTTTTGATTAGTTCATTAATATCTTGTTTTGGTTACTTACTAATTTGTTTCATACAATAACCAAATAGATAATTTTTAAGTTGAGATAATAATAATTATTTGTCATAATTTCTGTAATTGAATATTACAATTGTTTTATAATAGTGATTAAAAATAACGATTTTGATTAGGATGATTAATATAAATATTTTTGATTAAATAATAAGTAGTAATTGGATAAGGTTTGGTAAATAATTTTTCATATAACAATTTAAAAATAAGAATCCTTTTAATTTATAAAATTGATGTTTACATAAATTATTTGAAAAATAAAATTTTTTCACAGCAATTGGTTAAAATAATAATCATTACTTAATATTGGTAAATTCTATGTGTACTAAAAGGTTTGCTTATTATGCTTTTGAATCAGGTCATGTTTAATAATTTAATTGATTATTTTGTTGAAAGGTTATTGAATTGATTTTTAATATGTATTGCCAATGTCTTACTCTCCTATATTGCTAAATTATTAGTGTTCTAATATATTATACTACAATTGATTGGTTTTTGAAAATGTTTGGGTATTTATTTGCACTTTGAAATAATTAATGACAATAATTTTTTTTCTAATGGTTGATATTTCTTGTTTATGCAAGTATATCGTTATATGATTAATTTGTAGGGTTACCTAATTTTTTTAATTGTGTTTTTCTTGATATTTAAATTTATTATATTTAAGTTTATATATTATTTTCATGAGGTTATCAAAAGGTTACAATTAGTAATAATACCTGTGTAATTGATACTTTTATTATTTAAATTTTTTTTTCTCATTAGATGACCCCAATTCAAACCCGTAATAGAACGTATTCTAATCCAATAATTATGCCTGACAACGTAAATAACATAGAGGCCAATAGGCAAACCCCTAAATTCAATTTCAATAGTCCAGAATTTTCTGGAAACTCTCAGAATGTAGAGTGGTTCCTGAACCAAATTAAAGATCTAGTAAAATTAAATCAATTTGATAATTCGGCTGCTTTATACTTATTAAAATCAAAATTGTCTGGGGCTGCTCTCACTTTTTTTCAGAATTCACCTGAATGTAGGGTGGTCACAAAGTTCGAGGATGCATGTCAGCTGCTTCACAATTTTTTCAAACAAGAAGATTCTTCCTCGGCTGACTTGGCAAAATTTCAGGCAATCAGCCTTTTGCCCTCTGAAACTATCAAAAATTTAGAATATAGGATAGATTCTCTTGCCCATAAGGCATATAACTTTATAAATGACCAAACTGCTTTGTCTCGGATAAAAGCCATGCAGTTCTTATCTGCAATCCCTTTGCACCTTAAGGAGACTATTCTCATTGAGGGAATACAAGATTACCGCGAGATGGTCAAAAGGGCCAATCATATTGTGACAATTCAACAATCATTAGCTGGATCGGCTACTCCTTTAGTCGCAGCTCATGCGGTGACTCAGTGTGCTTCTGCTGCACCTGATCAGCTCACCTTAATTTCAAAACAACTTGAAATGTTGGCAACAAAAATTGAGACTATGCAGTCTAATTGTAATATATGTTCGAAACCCCACAGCACTAAATTATGTCCCCTTTTAATTCACCCTGTACAGAACCAGGATCGGGTTGGACATGAACAACCTCGCCCAACTCCAAACCTTCACTGTGTTTTCTGTAATAGGTCTGGGCATATCATGAGTGTGTGTCGAACGTATCTCAGACATTTAAGACAAAATTCATTCGGGCCATTGGCGATGCATTCTTTTCCGCCACAGTTCCCCATGGTTTCTCCCAGGTTCACTGCACCGCAGTATCCACCACCACCGATTCCTAGTCAAAATGACCAATTTAGACCGAGGGTTAATAATAATACTAATCATAGAGGTAACAATCCTTTAAACTCTCGCAGGAGGCAGTAGGGGATGGCCCTGTCTTCTCATCCACCAAACCATCCAAAATCTTTGATATAAATGAGTTTATGTCAAAATCGATGCATAATTCAAATGTTACTATTAGGGAATTTTTGACTAACTGTAACTATAAAGAAAACATTGAACACATAAATATTGTTTCACATGACATTAATCTTCCTACAATTGCTTCTAACTTTAAAAATGTTAATGTAAATTTTCTACTCGATAGTGGGTCGTCAGTCTCATTATTGACATTAGATACTTTCAATGCAATTAGGGCTCATAATAAAGTAAAATTCTTATCAAGAAAAGTCCAAATAAGAACAGTTAATTCTCAGCTTCAATTTTCGGCGTGTGCTGAAATTTCTTTTAAAATCCATAATAATTTTTTTCGACATCAATTTTTTATTGCAGATATTAAGAGTGATACTTTTCAGGGAATTCTAGGTTTTGATTTTCTAAGAACACATAATGTTATTATTAAATTCCAAGACGAGTTGGTGCAATTTAGTAATTTTTGTATTCCTTTAAATAATTTTGATAAGTTAGCTTCTAATCATACCAATAATGAACAGATTGATGTAGTTTTAAAAAATAAACTCACAATTGAGCCAGGCGAGACTGCCATTGCCCATTTAAGAATTAATTCTTTTGCTAATCAAACAAATAAAGAAGTGTATTTCACACCTACTTATAATTCAAAAATTAATATTCATCCTTCTATTAATGTTGTTGACAATAATATGTTTAATACAATAATCCAAAATAATTCTGATAACACTGTTCATTTAAATAAAGGCTTGAATATAGGTTATATTATTTGTAATTTTGTTGTCCAAAATAGTAATGATGGTAATAATGTAGATTTAAATGATTGTACTAATCTAGAACAGTGTAATTTAATTACTGCTTCTCAGGATATTTTAAATTTAAGAAAAGATGAACTAAAATCTACTGATTTTGATTTAGCACATTTAGACACTGATCAAAAATTAATTCTTCAAAACATTTTATTGGAAAATTTTGCTGCATTTTCTAAAACCATAAAAACTTTAGGATGTACTGATCGTGTGGTTCCCTCTTTAACATTGAAAAATGACAATGCTATAAAAACCTTACCATTTGAAATTCCATATGCTTTAAGGGATGACATTAAACAAGAATTAGATGAATTAGTGGAAGCCGGGATTATTCATAGGCATGTTAGCCATTGGGCTGCTCCACTAGTCTTAGTCAAAAAGAAAAACTCAGAGAATAGTCAAGGAAAACCTAAGTATCGTTTAGCTTTGGACTTAAGATTACTTAATGCAGTGGTAGAAAGCTCCACTTACCCTTTGCCTAAAATAAGCACTATAATTAATGAAATTTCTTCATATAAATTTTTCACAAAGTGTGATATTCGAGAAGCCTATAGGCAGGTTATGCTTCCTGAACACCTACAGGACATACTAACATTCACTACTCCTTTTGGATCCTTCGCTAATAGACGACTCGTTTTTGGCCTCAAAACGGCAGCGAGTACTTTCCAGGCTTTAGTAGACCTAATTATTGAGGAATTAAATACTGAGGGTATTAAAGGTATACATGCTTATCAAGACGATTTCCTAATCGGAGCAAATTCCTTTGAGGAAATGACTAATAGAATATCAGCATTACTCAAAATTTTAACTAAATATAACTTAACTTTAGCTCCTAATAAATGTTCTTTCTTTAAAGATTCTGTTGAATATCTCGGTTTTGTAATTTCCCATAAGTGTATAACCCCTACTTCATCCAATATAGCCAAAATTACTTCATTTGCTACCCCTCGTAATGCCAAACAGGTTAAGAAGTTTATAGGTGTGTGTGGCTTTTATCGCCATTTAATTCCAAATTTCGCCCAATTAATTGCTGTGTTGACTAAAGTTGCTACAAAGCAATCTAAATTTAAATGGAGTGACGAACAACAGCGGGCATTTGATGCATTACAGAATGCATTTTTTTCGAAACCTTTTGTTCAATTACCAGATTTCAGTAAACCGTTTTTCCTAAATACTGATGCGAGCAAATTAGGCATTTCAGCAGTTTTGATGCAGGAGCATGAAGGATCTCTTCGCCCTGTCTCTTTTTTTAGTAAGGCTTTGTCCAAGTCTGAGAAAAACTATCCCGCCATCAAATTGGAGCTATATGCAATTTTTAAGGGTGTTACAGCATTTAAATCTTACCTCTATAATAGAAATTTTACAATTCTGAGTGATAGTAAACCCCTAAAACATTATCGCAAGGTTACATCACCTGCTGATATTATCACACGTTGGTTGCTTGCTTTAAGTGAATATACTTTTGAGTTTATACATATACCTGGTCATGAGAATGTGTTAGCCGACTGGTTTAGTCGTTCTCCTGATCCAAACTTTTGTCAACCTGCTTTAAATAGTAATGATTCTGAACTAATTTTACCTTTCACTGATATAAATGAAGGCCATGTAATTCATGCTTTAACTAATAATGACTCCCCTCTTGAAATTTCTTTGGACACATTTAAATCTGAACAATGTAAAGATCAAAATATTCAGGAAATTATTTCTCTTTTAAACAATCCCACGTTAATTAATCAATCTAAGACTGAACATTTCTTTTTAAATGATGGTATATTAATGTATGCCACTGAGGTTTTTCCTCATAAACACAGAATTGTAGTTCCAAATTCATTAAAATCTAAAGTGTTAAATATTTGTCATGTTTCCCATTCTGGTATTCAAAAGACGTATGAGCTTGTGTCTAAAAGATATTTTTGGAAAAATTGTTACAGTGATACCTGTAATTATGTTAAGTCTTGTGAATTATGTATTAAACATAAACAGTCTGCGAGCAAGCCTGCTCCTTTAAAATCAATGTGGCTACCTCAGAGGCCTGGACAATTTGTCTCAATGGACATTGTAGGACCCATTAAGAATTGTGGATATATTTTAACTTTCATAGATCATTTCTCTAGACATTTAATTTTAAACCAACTAGTCAATTTAACCACTGAGACTGTTTCTAAACATTTAATGAATTATATTACTCATTATGGTAGAATGCTATACCTATTAACAGATCTAGGCACTCAGTTTAAAGCTGAGGTTTTTGAATTAATCAATAAAAAGTTAGGCATAAAATTAGCCCATAGCAGTGCTGCTCATCCTCAAAGTAATGGAATGAGTGAACGCATTAATCAAGCTATTAAGTCTTCTGTTTTAACCTTACATGAGAAAGGTGTGTCATTTGCAACCAGCTTATTAATTCACCAAAATATATACAATGGTTCAATTCACTCTTCAACTAAATTCACCCCTAACTTACTTCATTTTGGTCGTAATTTGGCCTTAATTTTTGATTGTTTTGAAACTAGTGTTGAACCAATACATTTGGATAAATCTCACTATTTATTGGAGACCTTAAATGAGCTCAATATTGCATATGAAAATGCTTACCATAATTCTGAACGAGCTCAAGTCAAACAAAATTCGAGACAAGGTGCGAAAGCAAAATTGAGATCACTAAATATTGGTGATATTGTCTATTTAAAACATACTAATGTGTTTAAACCTAAATTTGATGGTCCGTTTACTATTTTGTCAAAATTTAATGATGTGGATTATGTAATCCAACTTTTGGACAATACGAAGGCACCTAAACTAACTGTTCATATAGACCGTTTACGTCTATGTCCTCATAGGAGGCAAAATTTGCTTTTTCATCCCTCTTTGGATACCTCCCCTAGTGTAATTGATAGTGATATGACTCTCCCTAAGGCTTGTCCTTACAATTTAAGAAGTAAATAATTTTTTTTCTAATAAATTTTGGTTAAATGTAACATTGTTATGTGTGTGATGGGTGTTATTTGGGTATCGGTGTATATGATGCTGGCCGTCATATCCGCGGAACATCGGGATCCTGTAGTACTTGTCAGGCAATACTAGTGATTTTTTTGGTAAAATTTTTTTGATATACAGTTCTTGTAACTAATTTTGTCAATAATTCTAACTTTTTTTAATTGAATGAGGTATTCAAATTGTGATATGGTTTGTATGGTGGATGATGAGCAGTGCCCTCCTTGTTGCGACTCTACAAACTTTATAAGTATGGGTTCGTGTTTGTGGTTGTTCATGTCTAACTGATTGCAATTTTGTTAACAAATATTTCATGTTAATATTTGTATTTTTTAAATTACGTAAACACATAATTGTAATTAATTAATGACGTCTGATTATCGAATGCCAATTTTTTTGTTTTTCGACCCTGTAGTTCTGTACAGTATTTTTTTTTTTCCTTTTCTAGTATGTCATAAGTCACTATTATTACATACAAAATTTTTTTTGGATTTTGCAGAGTGTGAGTTCTCTTTGCATTAGTAATGTATACAAGTACACCTCATTGTACATCTCAAGGTGTCACAACGGTTGTTATGATTTTTTTATTGTTTTGTGTTATGTTGTTTTATACAAAATTGTTGATGCTGAGTTTGTTCATTGTATATTGTTCAGCAATTTTTGTTAGGTAATGCTTTTTGTAAGCAATGTGTCAAGGCCTTGTTTTGTGTTTGTTTTGTTTTTAGCAGTTTTTTTGGTCAAAGTTCTGTGAGTCAATTTGTTGTTTTTTTAAGTGTTAAAATTCCTTGCAGTTTTTGTTAAGTTTAATGTTTTGCCTAGGCTTTTCCTGTTACAACTAGTAAATTTAATTGCAAATTTTTTTAAAATTTTTTTTCAAGTCTAAAATGAATAATTTTTAATGCACTTATTGCTCTCACTAATGACTTTGATTTGTTTCAGGTATACATTTTGATGTGTACTAATTTTTTTGTCGTTTTAACTCGGATTACTACTTATCAATCTTGTTTGATTGGTTTCAATTTTTTTGTCTCAAAATTCACTTAATGGATTGATGTACAAAATGTTGTACAGAGTTTTTTTTCGTTTAAGCTCGGAGTATTGTCAGTCTACAATGGTAGCCTGATTTTTTTTTCGTTTGTTTGCAATTTCTCAATTTTTTTTGTTCATACTAATTTCCAGCAAACAAATCAATTTCTTTTCAATTCCTTCTTACAAGGAATAATTTGAGTTAATGTCCTTTACCTCAAAACATTTGCTTTTCCACTATTACTAAGTGAGATTTTCTTTTTTGAATAATCAATTATCCATTTTACCTCCTTAATGTTATTTTATTTGAGGAAGATTTTCTCAGTCTACTTCATGTAGCCTGAATTTTTATACGGGTGTTATTGCACTTATAGGCATTCACATGCATCAAGGCATATGTTGTTTAAGTTTAATTGATAGTACATGTGTTGACGATTCTGTGTCAAAATGTTTGTTTTCATTTAGCAAACAATTAAGATTGTTTTGTGTTTTTTTCGTCCATTTATCAAACAATTAACATTGTTTGCCTTTTCACTAATCAAGATGCAGCCATGTAAAGCTGCTTATATGTATGTGTTGTTATGTGTTACTAATTCTTTGTATGTCTTATGTTTGAGGCACAGCTTTTCTCATTTCAGACTCTTACGATCCGAAGTTTTGATATAGATTGTTATGTAAACATCTGACTATTTGTAAGTGGAGTAGTGGTGAACTGGAGTTGCAGGCTGTTAGAACTTAATTTCATTTATAAATTTTTTTGGATTAATATTTTTTGGCAAAAACAAAAAAAAAAAAATTTTCTTCAAAAATTTTTTTCTGCAGTGGGGGGTATAATGTGACATTAGGTCACAGCCTAATTTATAAATATCCTTTTTTTTAATCAATAATACTAATTCTTTTAATTTTGTAATACATTCGTTTTATTTCATCATCTTTCTTTAGCCCCTTAAGCGGTAGCGCATTTTGGACATTCTCCCCCTAAAATTCCTTACAGCTCCTTAAAAGAGCCCCTTTCCTTCGAAAAGTTTCCACCCTTTTTTTTCTGAGAATTCCACTGGTCGTCGGCACCTTTTCATCTCCGCGTGTTTGTTGTGTTTCTCAACCGTAACTTTTAACGCATAATCATTTTTTCATCTCAACTCGTGATTTTTAGGTAATTTAACTTTAACTTGCACAACATGCACTACAACTTCAATTTTAAGTTTTTGTATCTTATAAAAAGGAAGAGCGCGAAAGACGAAACAGCTTTCGATAATTTGATGTCATATAAGTTGCTGCACTCCGCTTAACGGAGTTTTTTTACATTTTTTGCTCCCACCTCCCTAAGGTGGAGAAGCTTTTTTTCGAAGGATGGCCTCTCTGCGCCATCTTCTTTTGATGCTGGGATTCGTTCGCTGGAAATAACTCACCGATAGCCATGCTGTCCTTTTTTTCATTACCTCTGATGAATTGCTTACTAAAGAATTTTCCTTTTCCTGACAAATTGGATTAATGTTTCACAAAGAATTTTCCTGACAAAATTGGATTAATGTTTCATAAAGAATTTTCCTGACAAATTGGATTAATGTTTCATAAAGAATTTTCCTGACAAATTGGATTAATGTTTCATAAAGAATTTTCCTGACAAATTGGATTAATGTTTCATAAAGAATTTTCCTGACAAATTGGATTAATGTTTCATAAAGAATTTTCCTGACAAATTGGATTAATGTTTCATAAAGAATTTTCCTGACAAATTGGATTAATGTTTCATAAAGAATTTTCCTGACAAATTGGATTAATGCTTCATAAAGAATTTTCCTGATAAATCGGTTTTAAATGCTTACTAAAGAACTCTCCAGATAAAATCTCCAGTTTTTTTTGAAGGATGATCCGCTGACCAACTACCGTCCGGGATGGAAATCCCCCACAGTCCGTTTGAACTCCTGTTTTTCCAGTCATCACTAATTCCACATCCTTGGCATGAGCCATTCCTAAAATGATGTAGTGCCTCAACCTAATGATTTGTCTAGTTTGTTTTTTTCCTCCAATAAAACAATAGTGCTTTTTTCAAAAAAGAACTGGACTGATTTTCTTTTTCCCTAGCCAAAAAGTTTTTGGTTGTTTCGTCCTAAACTCATCTCCGATCCAGGACTGGATATCTTTTTATGGATAAAAAAAGGTACGTGCTTTAAATATACTTGGTATCTTCTAGAACTGTTGTTGAAGAAGAAGAATTACTATTCTTCTGGGTTAGCCAAACTTCGTAAGATGTACAACTAACTATGTTTCACCCGGCCATTATTTTTTAGTTTTTTTTTCTCTTTTCTAAATTGTTATTTTTTTGCAACTTTTTCATTCTTTCTATACCCAACCTTAACAGGGCAATTAGCAAACCTCAATTTCAATCTCATTTAAACCTCATAAAATAAACTTCATATATAGCTCATCGATACTTTTAATTGAGACAGTTAGAAATTATTCACACCTAAAATATACTTATTTGATTGAAGTGTTGAAGAAAATAACATGTGCTCCTAAAAAAACAACCTCTTTTAGCTAGTTGCTATAAAGTAGATTTCCAGCAACCTTAAAACTTCCTCAAATATGAATAAAACAGCTTTATACACCTTGGGTTATATTCCTTGAGAGATAAATTTTGTAAGGTTGTATTTGAAGTCAATTTCAAATAAGCCTTAAACCAACCTTACAACCTATAAACAACCATAAATAAACCTCAAAAACTCCTTAAATATTTGTATTTTTTATAAAGAAAACTAAGGTTAAAAACATTTGCCAAATGCACTTCCTAAAAGCTCATATTTAATAAAATTCTTGAAGCTTGAATGCTATCGTTGTTATTCAGCTGCTTTCCTTAAATAAACTTCTTAGCATCGATTATTTTGCCTAGCAGGCTGCAACAAGTTCATAATTATGAAATCCAATTAAAAGTACTTAAGAAATGAAAAGAAAACTAAATACCTCCTGTCACTCTTCTACATTTATTAAAACATCCGAGAAAATCATAACTCAAGAGCATAATAGATTGAAGTTTATTTGCATTAAATATGTTTAAAAGCCAAGAGAAAGAGCGTCATCCAACACTCAACAAACACAATCTTTCAGTTTTTAAAAGACAACTTTCTTTCTTACAGATATAATTAGAACTTTCAATCAAGAATAATGCTCCACTTATTAAATTAATAAATCTCGAGTGTATTTACCTTACGCAATTTTTCTCAACTGAAAATTAATACTTGAACTGTGACTAATCTCCATCGTTAATGAAAAATTGTTCTCCCTGACTTTCATTTTCACAATAACTCTGAAACAACTGGTGTTTAAAATGCATTGTGATTTCTAAGTTCGGAAAAATGAGAAAATATTGAAGATAACAGTCACAATTAACATTTTGATCGTAAACAAAACGCCTAATTAAACCTAAGACAAATTGGATCCGGTTTCTGAAAAGATTTGAAATAAGCGTATTATATTTACTGAAAACAAATATAGTTGCTGCTGACTTACAGTGTACAATAATCCTTTATTTATTCAAAGAAAGTAATTAAAACATTTAAATTACAGTCGATTCTTTAAACTTAAAATAACTGACTCCTATTAATTTATGAGAGAGATATTATGCCTGATATATATGCCTAGTTATGCTCTGTTATGAAGTGAACGTTAAGTTAAATAAATATTTATGCATGTATCTTATTGATTCAGGATGTTATGAAATCTGATATTAAACAAACAACTTATTTTAGTGAAACATTAAGAAATGTAGTTTATTTTACTTTGAATGCTCTTAACATGTAACTGATATTAGCTAATAACAAATTTCAGAAAAAATATAATATTAAATTCCTAGTTTAATATTATTAACTGACTTGAAATAAAAATAACAGTAAGTCAAATTCGAAGTCAAATATAATGTTTGTGACTATGTCTTATAGTTTGAATAAAAAATATTTTAAAAAAATCGATAGAAAAATTAAAACAAGTAATAAAACTTGAAGAAAATTATCATCCATGTTATAAAAGAGATTTTTTTGCCAAATGTAAGAATGAAATTTATTTTAAATTAAAAGTTCTTTCTTAAAATGTTGATATAATTTAATTTCTAAATAACTTTTACGGTTATTTTCTTTCCGATGATTTTTTGGAGTTTATAGATTATTTGTATCTTTCTATTGAAATGTGCAAAAAATGTAAAGTTGGCTAAAATAGATTATTAAATTCTGGAGCGGATGTCTTTAGGTGATTGCATCATTTTGTTAAACTTAATTTTAGCAATATAAAAAGTTTAACTGTGACATTTTTTTAACGTTTTGCATTGTAGAATAAACATCATAATTCATTAGATGCTAAATATATCTATACTACACAAAATACTAATGGACATGGATGTTGCTAAGTAACCAATTGTTTTAGGAAGGGGGCATAGAACTAAATACTGAATTTTCAAGTATGTAAACAGAGCGAAATATTTTTGTGAGAGTAAGGGATATTTTTTTTAACAATTACCGATTACAAAGCACTGAAGCATAATGAGCAGTGAGTATTTTGTGATTAGTTTTGAAAGATATAGTTAATTTTTTTAACAATATACAGTGTGCCTAAAAAAAACGGACCACCCAGAATAACTTTTGATCTAATGATCGGATTTTGCATCCTAGGACTCCAACTTAATGGTTACAGGTGTCCCCTCTAATATGGTAAATAATTAGTGAGTATTTTGTGATTAGTTTTGAAAGATTGAGTTACTTTTTTTAACAATATACAGTCTGCCAAAAAAATGGACTAACCTGAATAATTTTTGATCTAATGATCGGATTTTCACATTCTAGGACTCCATCTTAATGGTTTAAAGTGTCCCCTCAAATATGATAAATAATTAAAGCAGACGATATTTTGAGTTTCGAAAACAGACACAAACGCATTTTTTCTGAATAAACATAACCTTTTTTCGACGGATTTGGATTTCTGACCTCCAAAATATAGGGGATGGCCTTACTTTGGTCAGCAGAACATTCCAAAGTCTTGAACCCCTGATATTAATTTCATTTTTTACATATTTTGCCATATCTCGAGTTTTTTTTAAGCGAAATGAAAAGTTTTTGCCCGCAATCATAAAATTCATTTATTCCATGCAAAAAATAAATTTTAGTAAATATTTACAATCTATTTAAAAAAAATTCTGAGAAATAAGTAGAGTATTTTTTACTGCCTATTTCTTTTTCTTTTTTATATCTAATCAAAGGTGAAAAAAAAGTTAGTTAGATAAATACTTCATAGTTATATGAAAAAAGATCAGCTGTGTACATTTTTAAAAAAAAGAAATTCTCCACTAAGTAATTTTTGGAATACTACATTAATTGTTTTGTGTACGCAAATTGGCAACCCCTTTTCAGACTACCCCATAACGTAATTCAACTATTAAAATTTTAATCAAATTTATTAAATTAAAATGTTTTTTAATGATTTTTTCTTAAGTTTCTTCTTTTTTTTATTTATTGCCTTATTAAGAGAGGTACTATTTCATTTTAAGGAACCGTGAAAATATCGTCAAACTCCGGTATTGCCAATTTAATTGAAATACTTAAAAATAAATCTAAGTCGAAAATGATTAATAATTCCAATGTTATTAAAAATTTTATGTATGAACTTCATGAACTTTGTTTTGTTTTTCTTCATTTCAGCGTAAAATAGTACACAGGAAATAATACCACATTTGTCTAAATAGGAGATTTTCAGTAGCAAAAACAAGTATAATAGAAATATTATGTTTTTTTTCTTACTTCGCACATATTATATCCCTTATAACTTCTGAGTTATCCGTCCTATCTGTGTGATTTTCGTATAATTCGACTTAGCATAAGAAATTACACACGTGGAACAATAATTGTTTAGATAGCATAGTTTACGTTATTTTTTCTTACTTACTTTAAAAAAAAGATTTACCTTACAGTTTTCCCGTAATTATTTGAGTATACAATACTTTTATCCACCTTTTTTTGGCAAATACTTCTAATTTATTCAGAGAATAATCGCCAAATTAGGAAATTTAATTAGACAATTCTTTAGGTAAATTAAAAATTAAATTTAACGTTAAGATTTATTTTTTGGTCTTCAACAAACTAAAAATATTCCAATTTACGATCATTATTTTCGGTTCCAAAAAATACGATTATGAATATTGGAAAAATTATGAAGATTCTGTAAACATTTTACAAGTTTGAAACTCAAGTTTCAGGAATTTGTTTTTCAAAAAACTTGAAATACTCAAAAAATAGTATCTTATTTATGCTGAAACGAGTTGATTTATTGTTCTTGTTGAATCAGAAAAAAAAAATATATGTTCTAACCATGTCGCAATCTTTTACGGGAAACGTTACAGTCTATTAGTATATTTTAGTTAAATGTATTATTTTAATATTTTTTTATTTATTTCCATTTATGTATTGCGAATTTAGAATAAGTGATAACTTCCTCCATGAAATATGCAAGAAATATCCATGAAATAAGCATATTTTGTTTCAATAAGTATTATTTAATTTTTTCTATAACAGCATTGTCCGCAAATACGGCTACATACGAAGCGAACATTCGATTGCGTTGGTATAATTCCCTTACTATTCTCTCCCCACTTGTTTGAAAAAGACACTGTTATTTATATAACTGTCCCGCAAAATTAACTACTTTTTTTTTCGAGAAAAATTGATTTACAAATGAAAAATTCATTTAAACTTGGCCATATGTTTTATTCTCGTAGGATTTCACTTTGAAAATAGTCAAATCTTAAAATGAATAAATTAATTTTGCAAAGTTCAATCTATATCCGTATAATGTTAAATTCCCTGATTTACATAAATAAAATATATAGAAATCAAAATTGATTTTTTTTTTTAAATTTAAAACTCTTTAAAAGAATTTATCCGATTGTCTGCTCAATATTTCGTTTGAGTATCATCCATACGGTATTAAAACTTAATTGCAATTTATATATTGTAACAAGAAAATGAGGAGATTGGAATTTTACTTTATCATTTTGTTCTTATATTTTATGAGTTTTGAATTATGGAAAAAATTCAAATTTAGAAATTTCAATCTTTTCTGAGTTAATATAAGTGAATATAAGTGAATATAAATTGAATAATAACAAAGAATTTTCATTATTTCGTGGAATATTACTCTTTGAAGAAGAAAATAACTCTTTAATTTACTTCTTTCTCAAAGAAGATAATAGCTTTTCGTAAAGCTTTTTTATTTCTTTTTATTTTATATTTGACCATAATAAGTTATTACATTCTCTCTTATAAGCAGTTTAATTTCCAAGAACTCTTTTTCTTAAAATGTAATCCAGACATCAATAAATTGGACGATGGAGAATAATTATTAGATAAAAGATAAAACTTTAACATATTTTTATCTTATTGTTCTCCATTCTGAATATGATATTTTTCAGAAGAAAAAAATGAGAATTAAAGCCCTTAAAGTAATTCTTTTATTAATTTTTTGTTTCTTTTTTAAATTAAAATACTATTGTAAAATATTTTTTTTTCTTAAATGACTTTTAAATTAATCCATCTAGAAAATTACATAGAACTACAAAATAAAAACTTTTAATAATTATTAAAATCAATTTTACAAATGAACCCACTAATTTTATATTCACGTTAAATAAAAAATATTTTAATGAAAAATAAATGTTAAAAATCAATACTTAAAAATATAGGAACAAAATATTTAATATGAAATATTAAAATAGCATTAATCAATTAAATATGTCAGTTTAAGTTTACATGTAATTTTCGAAGATTAAGAGCATAAAATAGATCTCTGATGACAACTGAGTTTAAATTGAATGCGCAGTAAAAATTTCAAAGCAAATTTATAATTCACTTCAGTATAGTAACAAATAACAGCATATTCTTTAAGTTTTCTATAAAAACCCTAAACATTTTAAAATTCTTTTTGCCACACCAAAGGGACCAAGCTTGGTCAGTCAGGTTGTGAACCAACTTCTTCTTCTTTTTTTAATAATGATTACACATTAGCATATAAAAATAAAATTTCTCACTGCTTAATTTCTTTTATAATATTCTTAACAGATGGCAGCACTGAACGTTAAATTACTGAGTGAATGATTTCTAGAAAAAAAACAATGTTTTTCTGCGCATGTCCTACGTAATCACAATATTATTTTAAAAAATCAAATAAAGTAAGCACTTTAAACTTATTTAATATTTTTGAAGTGCATAGTTATTTATTTTTATTTATTTATTTACTTTGTATGAAATGTATGTATCTGTAACCATTTCTTATGCTTGAAATGCAAGATTATACAAAACGTGCAGCGACAGTAATGCCGAAAGTTTTCCCAAGAAATTTAAAATAATCTGATAATAATTTGTTTCATATCCCAAAAAAATTACTGAAAAGTTTTATTATGGTGTTAATTTTAATTAAATATAAAATTTTTGACTATTAGCATACGTAGTAAATATTTACTGCATATAACATAAATATCAATAGAATTAAAAATTAGCTGTTTTTAATGCAACTGTTTTCACATTTTGAGGCGTGCCTTTCAACAAAGCAAATCATCATAAAATTATTATTTTATAAAAAACTATATTTCAAAGTGTATTTTTAAACTTAAGCATTAAATTTTGTATTTAAAAATGTTCCAATTATTCATTTACACGATTAGCATAATATTAATTTTATTTTATAAGGAAAAAAAAAATGAGGGAAATAAAAATGAAAATATGACCACCGAACCCGACGTCTTCAGGGGGTACCGGCCCCGGTAGCCATAAAAACAAAACCATTTCTAATTGAGGGAGAAGCAAATGCTTAAATTAACTCCCTCAGTACCCCGATGGTTTTGTATAGAAGTCCAGGAAAAAAAACATGCAATATAAACCACAAATTAAGAAAAGAAACTCAAACAAAATCATCAGAAAAATAAAAACTCACATAGTCACAGGTCAAACATCAATTTCACAAGCAAACCGAATGAAAAGAAAAAACTAAAACCTAAAGAAAACAGAAACTAAAACCTTGAAAAGAGAATTGCTGCATTTAGTAAAAAATTAAAATTTAAGTTAAATAGGATTACATTTCCATATTTATTTCCAATTGTTAAATTTCATAAAAATCCGATTAAATTTAGGTTTATAGCGTGTGGTACTAATAGTTATAATTCTGATATTAGTAAAAGGTTTTTTAGCTTTCTAAAAATTATTTTGCTTAAAATTAAAAAAGAGAAAAATATTGTTAAAAACAGGAATGTTGAAGTTTTGGATTATATTAATAATAATGATATTTCCAGCATTAATATTTTTAATTTCGAAAATTTGTATACCAGTATACCACATGGAAAGATTATTGAGATTTGTGAGGGAATTTATGATAGGTATTTATTTAATGAGAAAATTAATAAGTTAATTGGTTGGATTTATGTAGGTTTAATCTTTTTAAGAATGTTCTTTTTAATGGTTTAGATTTTTATAAACAAATTATTGGAATTCCACAAGGTAATTCCTTTTCTGGGGGCTTTTGCCAATATTTTTTTGCATTTTTTTGAGGAATGAACACACAATTTTCACAATGAATTTAAAGCTTTTAGATATATTGATGATTTGATTTTGCTTAATTGTGATAATTATAATTTTATTTATAGTATTTATCCTGGTGATTTGGTCTTGAAGAAAACTAATGAGGATTGTTTTAATGTTGAATATTTAGATTTTAAAATTGATATTGTTAACAGTTTTATTAAAATTGGTGTCTTTAATAAAAGAAAAGCTTTTAAATTTAAAGTTATTTTTTTTCTGCAACTTTAATACTAAATTGTGTAATAAAATATTTAAAAATTTAGTTTTTTCACAATAGGGTAGAATCAAAAGTATTTGCAATAATGCTGAAAGTTTTCAGGAAGCTGTGAATAGTTTTTTAAATAATTTGAGTAATAATGATTTTCCATTTAATTTTTGTAATGTTAATTTTTAAATTAAAAAAATGATTGAGGATTCTAGGTTTTTATATTTTTTTCTTTTAACAGGGCGCAATTCAAGTCTTAACTGAGCAGCCCCAGTTAAGCATTCTATTAACTTGTTGCGTATTTCTTTGTCTTGACATTTTTGATTTTATTCTTCATTTGCGCATTGTAATAGAGGGCGTTGTTTTCTTTCGGTTTTAGTTTTTTCTTTTCATTCGGCTTGCTTGTGAAATTGATGTTTGACCTGTGACTATGTGAGTTTTTATTTTTCTGATGATTTTGTTTGAGTTTCTTTTCTTAATTTGTGGTTTATATTGCATGTTTTTTTTTCCTGAACTTCTATACAAAACAATCGGGGTACTGAGGGAGTTAATTTAAGCATTTGCTTCTCCCTCAATTAGAAATGGTTTTGTTTTTATGGCTACGGGGCCGGTACCTCCTGAAGACGTCGGCTTCGGTGGTCATATTTTTATTTCCTTCATTTTTTTTTCTTTATTGCTACTTTTTTCTGAAATTTCTGCTGCTTTTTAGCGCATTTTTTTCAAAGACGTTTTTTCAATTTAGAATTAAAAATATTTGTGTTTTCTTTTAGTATTTTATTTTATAAGCATATCGCACTTAGTCTACATCATAATTAAATTTTAATTTTTCTAATTTTAATTCGAAATGTTAATATCAATTAGAATGCTGTATTATGAGAAAAAACTTAATTCCAAATGAACATTTCTCCCAAAATAAATAAAAAAGAGAGAAACATACACAGAAAAGGAATGATAAACAGCGTTTTCTTGTCCAGTGGAAAAAATAGTATTTAATCTTGTAAAATGCTAACCTTTAATTGAAGAAGTTTTTTTTCGCATTAATAAGAGGATGGGTCTTATATGTCACTTTGAAAACAACATTGCTGTGCTGCAGCAATTTTTTTAAAAAAAATTACGCAACTTAAATTGTTAGTCAAGGCGACAAGTTTTCAAATGAATACACTGTATTTAACACAGCAACCAATGATGATAAAGGAAAGCCAAATGATGATGAATAACGGTAGTCAATTTAGTAAAGTTCACTTTAAAATTAAAAAGAATATGATTCAGTCGGAGTGATTTCACAGTTTTACTTCATGGAGAAGTTTACAGATCTCGTTGTTTAACAATTCTATCCCGAACCTCCGTTTGGTAAACTGTGGTTTACTTAAAAAAAATTTTAAGAGGAAATAATTGATTAAAAGACATTTGCTGACGTTTTGAGCAAAACTCTACTGTGTAAGCATGAGTGTTCAGTGAGAAAAAAAAATTTGTACTCAAAATACCAGATTATGGTAAAATTTATTGTACTTCTCGCTCTGTGGGAACACCAATATCTGGGTTATTTTTATAAAAGCATTTTTATAATGGTTTTGATAAATTGAACAATAAAATATAGTTTTATAATAAGTGATAGAATTTGATAAATGTTTATAAATTTAATCAGGGTCCCTTAGAACCATAATTTGAAAACCAAAATTCCTGGCAACCTTTACCATATGAACAGCAAAATTGAAGGGTTTTAATACCGAGTATTTTGGAATTATATATTAACCAAAATTATTCCTTTCTTTTTAAATGTCACTATTATTGAGTATCGTAATTTTATTCGAATTTTTTTTTCTCGTTGTGCCATATACCATGGGAACATGGTACTTAGAGTCCGGCATAAAATTTTTTTATTCGGTAAAACTTACTTTTCAGTTTAATATTATTGCCAAATGCATGATAATAAGAATTATAACTTTTAATAGCAGAATTTCCGTTAAACCATTACAGTTTGAACGGAAAGATTAAATGGTTTAAATATCGTGTGTTTCGGTTTTATTATCAAGAATTGTTTTTTTTTCAACCGAACCATCATTACCACCCATCACGGTTATTTTATTAGACTTTATTTTTTCGTGTTATAAGTTACTTTCAAAGGTGCCAAATAAATGCTAATGTTAAAACAGCAGTATTCTAAATGACTTTAATGATAGATCAGTTTATTCATGTTTCTTACTATGCTATTAGCAAATCACGGAGACCGACAGATTACGGACAAACAAAGCATGTTCCGACAAACCAAGCAAACCCCTTGGAGTATATTCATATGGGACCCCTATGGAGCCAATTTTGACCCCGACTGGGACATGGTATAAATGTTGCCAAGGTTATTGTAAATAATATCGACAATGATGATTTTTACGGGAGACTCCACGACAAGATGAATGTTTCGGGGGAAAGTAGAGATTAAATCAATTCAAAAGTGACGTGAAACAATAGAAAATTCTGTATAAAATTTTCCCAGGACAGTTTCGATAGTTATGCTCTTACATTTTTGGAAAAGCAGGTCTGATTTGAACAAGTATAAATAGGGCAAAGTTTAACTTGAGGTTATGTAGATATTGCATGTGGAGCGAAACCTCAGAATGTTTCGTTTAAAATGTAAATTCTTACCTAAATTTGTGAATGCTGGAAAAGGATTCGATCGGTTCTGCAGCAAAAAATAAGGCGTTCGTGTTTGACAGGTGTACAAAAAATACACCTCAGGTAGAAAGCGTGGTTATGCTTTTCACCAAAAATAACCTCATGAATAAAATCCAATTTCGACCTTAATTACCCCTCATGTTTAGATCAGCAATACTTTTAGTTGAAATTGGATGAAATTATTTTTACCTCTAATATACTTATTTGCTGAAGTGTAGAAAAAACTACCTGAACATTTCAATAACAACATCTCTAAGCTGGTTGCTCTAAGATTGATTCTATCAACCTCAAAACAGCTTCAAATATGAATAAAACGACTTCATAAATCCTATCTTGGAAGATTGATTTTTTAAAGTTATTTTTGAAGTCAACATAAAAAAAGAAGCAGAAAAATTAAATCAACCTTAACACCTCATAACAGCATTAAAAACACGTCAAACTTTTGTGAGGGGCAGCGTTACTAATTTTGCTTGTCCTTGTCTCTCTATTCTCTCAGTACCAGTCCAGGCACGGAATTCAATTTTCTTTTATGTTTAACAGGATCGAAGCAACTATTTAAGTTTGGCTAAGCTCAATAAAAAACAGCTTTGCTACGTGACAAGTAGAAGAAAAATTACGCTTTGTCTATTTGCAAGCTGAAAGATGTGACAGATTTTGCATTTACATAGTTTGTGTTGCACTTTTGCAATGCTAAATTATGTATTTAAAAAATTGTACCAAAAAGTTAAAAAAATATACACAAAAAAATTAATGAAATAGACAAAATTAATGAAAATCTAGCTGTAATAATTGTTTTAATATTTTCATTGCTTTAACCATACTTATTCAATACAATTCAGTATGCAAGAAGTTATTTATATATAATTGGTAGACATTTCATCTTTCAAATTCACAAATTCAAATGTGTGACAAATTCCACCGTCATACTCAATTCATAACTTAGTTTTTTCAAACTTCATACTTTCACACTTTCATACTGTATGCTTTCATGCTTCTTACTCCCATACTTCATACTTTCATATTTCATACTTTCATTCGTCATACTTTACTTCGTACTTTCATACTCCATACTTTCATACTTTATACTTCCATACTTCATGCTTCCATACTTTATGCTTTCATATTTTATAACTCAATACTTCATACTTCCATGCTTCATACTTCATAATTTCATACTCTCATACTTCAATTTTTGTGATTTCATTGTCTGCATAACACTGAAGTAAAAATCATTGGAGCATGAAATGTTTTTTTTTTGTACAAGGATAGAAAGAGTTGGTTTTTGTAAAAAAAGTTGTAAAACATTCTGTTTATCACTTTTTAAGAGTTTGTTATGCTTTAACATTTATTTTACTTTTTTATTCCTCTAACTGAAATTAAACTTTATGTTAATCTAAAATACTGTGGTAAATAATAAATTAATTGTAGCATTATTTGCAGTTAGATTGTAGTATTACTTCAGTGTAGCATTACATGCTGGTACTTTTCTTTATCATGCGGAAACAAGAAACAGTCTTTAAGTTTTGATTTATTGATAATGTTTAAAATATTTTTATTTATATACAATGCGCATTGTTAATTTACTTTTTAACAAATTTTTGTGATGTTTGCTTTTAACTCATAGAATTGTTTACATAATTGTTATTTAAATCAAATGGTCTTAAGATAAAACTTTTCGTCCGGAAAGTTTGGTATTCATAGTTATAAATGGCAAGAGATGAGATCTGCCATTTGCGTTTCGGAAACAAATATTAACTTCCACCTAATCAATAGTGCAGTGTATTTTAATATTTACTAGATAGATGTCTCATTAGAAATTCTTTTTTTATGTAACAGCACTTGACGAGTTTTTTTATTTGATAGTGCAATTCATGTAAACCAATTTCAAAGTAACTGGAGCAAATAATAAATCACGGTCGTACACACTGTTCCTTCAATCATAATGTCATAAAATTAACCACTACGCAACTGTATAAAGCAGAAATAAATAGCAAATCAATGTGACCTATCACAAAATGAATTATTTTGTATGTTGAGTAAATAAAATGTAAATGAATAATTGAGAAGTAATTATAAGGGAGGTTCTCGACTTTGTTTACGAAATAAACAAAATGAGAATTGCATTGCAATTATAGGGGCTGACAAGCGACAGCAAGCAAAAGTCTCTATCTCCTAATAATTGAAAAATCGATTTCTTTTTAAACGAATATGAGTCAGGATAGTGTTTCAAAGACGCAATATACAAAGATATTTTAAAGACAAAGACAAGGCATAATTTAAAAAATGTGTCTAAACAATCCATATCTATACTTAACGAAACTATTATATTCTTCTTGTACAGTCCGCAAAAAAAAAAGATATCACCCTGAATAACTTTCGTTCTAATGATCGGATTTTCATGAACTAATAGTCAATCTTAATGGTTCCTGGGGGTGACCTCAAATATGCTAATTAATTAGTGCTAACTATTAATTAGGTTACGAAATCAGACACAAAAACGTACTTTCTCTGAATAAACATAATTTTTTTTTTACATATTTGGATTTTTCATCTTCAAAATATAAGGGGTAGCCGCAATCTGGGAAATGTGGTCCCCATAGTTTGGTAAGGAGAGCGATTCAAAGTTCGGGCCCCTTAATGTTAATTTCGCTTTTTGCGTTTTCAGTCATATTTTAAAAACTAATGAAGCAATTTAAAAAAATTTTCACCCACTCATAAAACTCATTTACCCAAAGATAATTTCATGAAAAAAATAATTTTTAATAATTATTTATTATTTTTTATTATTTAATTAAAGTGAGGATGAAAAAAAGTTGAATTATAAGGTATAAATTTTTTTATACCATTTTAATCAACATATTTTTCAATTGAAAAATCCAAAGTTTCAACTGTTTTTATTTATTAGAAGATGAGAAAAATTAAAATTAATTATTTGAAAAAAAATAATTTGGCGACAATGAAGAAATGATTAAGTGGGGCGATAAATATTGAAATGTGATAAACTTACGAGGAACTTAACTTAGCGAGCGTAGCGAAAATTTCATTCATATTTTTTTCGCTAATAATCGTTTGCAAATCTTTTTATTTTTGTTTTTTAAAACAATAAAATACGATGTTTCTTTTTTAATAGTCTAAAATACTTTTTGCAATTTAGTTAAGAAATTTGAATAAAACATCTTATTGAATAAAAAACATTTTATTCAACGAATGTCGAGTTTTATAAAGGCATGCTTCTGATAGAATATGATTATACACCAGATTGTGCTTATTTAATGTGATTATTTTTCAGTTTTTTGTTTTTTCTTCTCAATAACTGATACAATTTCAATAGTATACATACGTATGAATAGATTCGGAATGAAATATTTATAAATTTCCTGAATACATTTTTTATAAATATTAGTAAAAATACGTAGTAAATATATCTAAGCATACCTCACATCATCGCAAATTTCTCAACATCTTATATATCGTCCTAATGTAATTTGAAGTAATTAATGTATTGATAATTTAATTCTTAATGTAATTTGAAGTCTTGAAGTAATTTTTTAAACACCTGTCCGGAAGTGTTCCGCAAAACTATTTTACCAACTATTTAATTAAATTTTAACATTTTTAAAAATCTTATTCTTTACCCAACTACGTTTATTATTTCTTCATTAATAGACTAATCAATTTTTTAGTACTTTAAATTAGGCTTTATTTAAAGTGAAGTTCCTTTTTAAATTATAGTCAAGTTTTTTTAAAAGAATTATTGTCTGCTAGCTAAGAATAAAACCTTGTTAAGAAATTAAAAAAATTCCACTGTTTACAATTATTTAATGCAAAACAGCTGATTATTTACTAAGCATACTATTTTTTTCGAAAAAGGAATATAAATCATTGATAGTCTTTTTTTTTGTTTTGTTTCTTGTGACTTCAACATAGATTATCGAAAATAGTGATGATGCTTTAGAAGTCACTACAAAGAGTCTAAAGATACTGAACATAAAAAGCTGTCGAATACGTAGCAAAAAATTTTAAGCGTCTTAAAATATCTCAGTATCTTAAATGTCGTCCTAACATCTTATTTGTGAAATTAAATTTTTAATTATCTGACCACGCGTGATTCAATAATTATTTCATTATATCTTTTACTCTTTCTTTATGATTACATGTAGATTTTTTTCCGGATAATATGCTAAACTATTTTGTTTAATTTTTTTCTGTAGCACGATTCCCAAGATATTATAGTAGTATAATTTGTTATCAGGAGAAATGCCTGTTGTTGTTGTTGTTTCTAATCCCCAAGAGGTCCATCCCAATTAGACCAATTCCATAAGTCCAAAAATGTCCAGGAAGTCTAAAAACAGATGAGGTTTTGAAAAAACCTCGTCGATCTTAAAATCGATACAGTTTAGAATATGCTCGGGCGAAGCCTGAGCAGTCCTACATTTAGTGCAAAGTCCAAAAGTCTTTTGCCCCTGAACATACGAGAGACACCTCAAGTGTCCACTTGCAAAGCGAGATAAACAAGTCTGCTGGCTTCTAGGTCCCTCAAAAAGCAAGGCACTTCCAGGTCGTTTTCTGAAATACCAACTATGCGGAGGAGGAACCCTCCAGAGGTCCATAAACATTTTTTTGCACTCTGAAAAGACCTCGTTGAAAGTGGAAGGTAGATCTGGCTGTAGAGGTTCCAAAGAAGCATCTTTAGCCAGTGAGTCCGCCATCTCGTTACCTTTGATTCCAACGTGTGATGGAATCCATTGCAAGTGTACTCCAAAGTCCGCAGAGAGCCTGAAGAGCATCCCCAAAATTGAAGCCGCAGCCCTGTCTCCAACAGGAGAAATGCCTTATTTTGTTAAGCAGGAAATAATAAAAATTGAAATTTGTAAGAAGATTCCGAAGCCGTGCCAATTTTGGAACCATCTGATTTTTTTAAAAAAAAAATTAATAAAAAATACGCAATTTCCGATCTTATTTTGATTAAAAAAAATAAAATAAAAAGAACGTGGCAAGAAGGCTAACGTACTTTTTTCAGAACTTGTGAAAACCAATTTTTACTATATTTCGTCAAAAGAGGTGATATTGCTCCAAGGGACCTACTCAATAATTTCGCTATTTCCAGAATGAAATCTGTTTGATCGAAACATATTTCCTTGAAAATCAAAACGAGAAAACAATTAATTTTATTATTTATCTAAGCTTATTCCATTTATTTAATGAAAGCGGTATCAAGGTTAAGGATATGCGATGGAAGCCCCGTTTACTATTATATTATAAATGCATTAAATCAGGTAGCTTGAATATTTTATTTTAAGCAAATTATTTAATAATTTTAAGCAAATAAGGGTGCAAAAATAAACTCGATCAAAATACTCCGAAAGTATACCCTAAAATATATGTAGAATAAACTTTGGAATCGATATATAAAAAATACCTTTTCAAACGACTTCGAGTAGGACGGAAACGCAAACTTTTTTGAAATAGTTGTCCTTGAAACTATTTAATTTCGATTCCTTTTGCTAGGGGACATTCCATTTTCACTTTCGACTTTTGAAATTTAAGGCTTGCAGAAAAAAAAATTCATTGATTTTTTTAGAAAGTAGTGAATTGTTATTTTTTTCAATCAAAGAACCTGTGCCTATGGCTTATGTTAAACTTATTTGAATATCGAGTCAGATAATCTAATATGTTGTGTAACTAAATAGATAATCCTAAGAAACTGAATCGAAAATATAAAAAATTCATTGATTTAAAAAATAATAGATGATAATAAAAATAGACATGTTTTGAGTGTTCAATAATAAAAGTCACAAGTTATTCAAGCTTGACAAGCTTTGAGAATGGGCGATTATATTTGAACGCTCGAAACGTGTCGACTTTTACTTCCCTTTTCATATTTTTTGAGGCAGGAGTTTTTATCATCAATTATACCGTTTTACATTTGAGTCTTGATCATTATTTTGATAAGAATTTTACACTCGTTAAAGTAAACATAAGCATTTCTATATTTTAACAGGATTTATGTGATCTTTAAAAACGTAGTAGCATCAATATTGTAAAAGTTATATTTAATTTAAAAATTAAAATTTTGAGACCAGATATTTTGAGTTAATGAAATTAAATATTTTATCTTTTAAGTTTTTGTGCCCCCATTTTAGTATCTTAAGGATCTTACGAGCTCTGCTTAAAAAGAGAGTATCAGATATATATAAGAAAACAAAAATAATCATCGTAGCAGTATTTGGGGGTAAATGTAGCTTATCGTAATTGAAGAATATGCTGTGCGACATTTTATGGTGAATTTGCGAACGTAAATTTCAGAATGCATCAAACACGAGGATGCTATTTGCTAATCATCTTTATCCAAAGAAAACCATGTAACCTAAATATCTAGCAGAATGAAGCGATTTTTTAAACAATGAATCATACAATATGCAACATATTATTTCAATATCTTATTCTTAAGTATAACATGTTTCAATGTTTTTAAAATGCCACTAAACATTCAGAAATTCCTTGAGTTATAGAAAAAAGAAATAACGTAAATTATAGAAAACCTTGTGAATGTGTATTAGAATTACTATACTATCTACATTTTATTTTTCAAGCACTTTTTGTTTCTTCAAACTTTCTTGCCTAGAAGACTCGATTAAATCTGTAAAAATGATTATCCCTAAAATTTTGTATATAGCTATAATAAGTTATGTCAATTTGATTTTAGTAAGAAATCCTCGAATAAATATAGCAAAAACAACATATCTAAATAATATCAGATAAACAGTTCATGTATTAAAATTCTAAAAACTTAAAAAAATCATAAATAATTTATAAATCAATTCAAATTTTCTTTTCAAAGGAGATTCAAAATTTTTTTTTTTTTGCGTTTTGGACAGAAATCAGCTTAAAAATTGTCTATTGCCTTGAAACTTCGAGATATTTTCTATTAACAATTAATTAAACCTCTCCCAGCAATCACAGAACATTATTTCATTTTTTTTTTTTTACATTCAGAGTTCTTTTACTAGGTTGCTAGGCAACCTAGTAGAATTAAGCATTAAGCTTTTGAATTAGTCAATGGGTTATCTTAAAATATTCATTTGCGCTGGCGACTTTTTTGGCGGTTTTTTGAACTTTCGCCAAATATACAAACCTTTATTGCTACCCAATTTACAACCCAATTTTTTCAAAATTTTGTCTACCCCCCCCTAATTCAAGTGTCTAGATTCCAAATATGTAAAAAAAAATATATGTTTTATCAGAGAAAGTACGTTTTTATGTCTGATTTTGTATCTTAATTAATAGTTAGCACTAATTAATTAGCATATTTGAGGTCACCCCCGGGAACCATTAAGATTGACTTTTAGTTCGTGAAAATCCGATCATTAGAACGAAAGTTATTCAGGGTGATATCTTTTTTTTTTTGCGGACTGTACAATTCATACTTAAATTAATATAAATATGCCCTAAAAAACATTTTATTTTAGTCAATAAACGTTATTGTGTTGGAATTGATATGTTTCTTTTTAAATTAATAACAATTTACTATAATTTTTGACAATTAGATGTTACTTTTAAAATTATGTTGTAGCTGAGAAAATTATACAACAACTAAGCAAAGGGCATTTTAATCGATATGAAAAATTAAATAAACTGATATAATTATTATGATTATTATTTAACAAAAAATTGCGTATTTCTGATGATTTATAAATTAAAAATCTTGTTCAAATTCAACTCTGGGGTTATTTAAGTTTCAATTGATTGTTTTTTTTCTTTATTAATTAGTGAGAAAATCTCATTTTTTACATATAACGCATATTTAAAATTGAAATTAATGAAATAAAGTTTCTCAAAAATATTTAAATAAAATTCATAAAATATCATCGAAATATTTTTCCTAATTTCTTAATAATATAGTTTATTAATTATTCAATGTACTTAATTTTTTTTTAAAAATATAAACTCTTTTAACAAAATTTTAAGATAAATTAGCAGCTAAATATCTAAAATTCAGCAAAATTTTCAGAATGAAGAAAATAATTAATTGCATTCATTATTAATCTAGCTTAATATTAATGAAGCTTTAGTAGGATAAGATAAGGATTAATATATTTGGAAGTGAACAGAAATATGAGTTTTTTTTTTATTGTTACATAAAGTCATTAAAAATATACATGTATATCCAGATTATGTTCATTATTCTCTAAGGCATTGTACTAGTCTATAGTTTAAAAATTTTAAATAATTTTACTTACTCAAACTAAAATGTTTAATCAAATTAATTTAACTCTATTTTTATCTTTTATTACTTATAAAAGCATAATTTTATTTTATATTTAAGTCCTCTAAATCTTCAATTCGTCATATTTGTTTCTTTAGCAATTTTATCCTCTTATATTCCAATCTTACGAAATAATCCATTTATGATTTTTGAACAATAACTTTCATTGAAATGTATTCAGAAGTCTTGTTATTCACACCTTCTTTAATTTAAGAACCTGATTTATGTTATAATGTACTTAAAACTGCTAACGAAGTAATTTCGCGATTAAAAATATTGGAGGAAAAATCAGAATTACTTGCAAGTTTGCTATATACATCGATATGCAGTTTATATAATAAATGTAATTTACTTGTTTATTTTCCTTTCAAACTGTTACATTCAAACACTGAAATATTATATGCTTGTGCGATTATGTTTTAGGAAAGATATTTTGTAAGGAGAAAAACCAGATTTTATTTAAAAAAAAGAGTTTTGATAACTTACTTTTAAAAAAAAGTTTTAAGATATACAGGTTTGTCTGATTAAAAAATACTTTTAATAACTTGTAAACTTTTTAGAACTGATATTCTTATAAGCGTTTTAATATTGTCTTAGTAACCAAGTAAGCTTTAAATACTATAACGCTAAGACACATTTATTCTTTCTTCATTTGCAAAAAATGCTACAACTACAATCATTTTTTTGTGAGCAAAATCTTACAAAAAAAAAACGTTTTTTAAAGGAAATATTTACCAAAGTTTGAAACTTCAAAGCTTTGTCTGAATAAAAAAATAATAATTTCATAAAGTAATTTTACATTAACAAAAACTAAATGTGTTATTAATGAATTTCCATTTAGAACTTAAACAATCGAACATTACGATTTTATTCGATGTGTTAAACAATTAAATCCCGGGATAAAAGTAACAAAAGCAGTCCATTTTCTTTTTATTTCAGCAATACAATAAAACTCAATCAAAAGACCCTTTTATCTTTTTCAACCACAAAATTAAACTGACTCATGACATATTCAGCAGCTCTACTTATCATAATTCAGATGTCAGTTCATATTGGAAAAAATTCTTTTTTTTTATCATCAAAGAAATTCCAGAGCGGTCTTGGCATACCAAAACTGTTTTATCTGGCTGCCAATAACGCCAAAGAGAAAAAAATAATTACAATGAAATTTTATTCCTTCTTTTTTATTGCTATTCATTTTTGAAAAATAATTTGATAACATTTTCCTTTTATTTCGACAATTTATTTTATTATGGTCCTTTTCGTATCACTTTAAGTACAAAAAAGGGAACCTTTGATTTGTTCTCGGCATTTAAAGGAAGTGAATTTAAAAAGATCATTTAAATGAGTAAGAAAGATTGTTTTAACATTTCTGTTTCGATTTAATAAACACATATTTCAAAGTATTGTATTTCTTAGTCATAAATTTTATGTATCTTGTAAATAATTTTGATTATTTTAATAATAAATTGTACCTAAAATTTTGAATGGTAGAGGACCCATTGCACTGGCATATGAAATATAACAGCTAATGGAAAATTGAAATGGAATTTTATTTAATTAACCTATTGCTCCACTCTTATCAGCACCAGCTCGATGTGCTATACTTAGTTATAACAGTTAGTACTATCTGTATATCATTGTCTTTTAAACTTGATTCAGAATACAAGAGACCGTTTAAACGACATTTATGTTCTATTTAAAGTAAAATCATAAAAACTGACCTTTTCTTTTTACTTAATATTTAAATTTCAGTTCCTTTTTACTTTAGAATTACAATATAACTAAATCAATCATCCACATTATCTTTTTAACCACAAAACTATTATGAGTAATCACATTTATAGTAGCACTACTTATTATATAATGTATCCCACTTCATCTAGTGGATATGGTGGCTCAGTCCTTCGTCTAACACGGCTTTAGCCATAGTTTGATTCCACGTGCTAAAAGTCAGGTGTTTGAACGGACGACACTTATTCCGATCATGATTTAGTGGTTCAGAATCAACCGTAATGTATTGTCACCGACGATTAACTAAAATCTAGACACTTTCTCCAGTCATGTTTCAGTGGTTTTGAATCCACTATAATGTAATCTCACCAACGGTTACGTAATGGCTAAGCACTTTATGTACTCATGTCTTTAGTGGTTCAGAATCCCCTCCAGTGTAATGTCACCGACGGTTAAGTGAGCTCAAAGCACTTTGGCCAATCGTTTCTTTAGTGGTTCTGAATCCACTCTAATGTAATATCACCGACGGTTTAATTAAGTCTACGCGCGGATGGATGGTTAAGAATCGTGTGCCGGGTGATTGTTATTACCATCCGATCACGACGTTAAAATCCAAAGCAAACTTAACTTATCATAATTTAGATGTCGGTTCATATCAAATTTCTTTTAATCATCCGATGAATTTTAGAGTGGTTTTAGCGTACCAGAACTTAGATTGCAAAAAAAAATTAATGAACCTAAACTTAGACTGCCGATAAAAAATAAAGGTTTTTTCTATTGTTTTTCTCTGCTATTAATTTGTAGAAATAATTTTATAACACTTCCTTTTATCTTGACAATTTATTACGATCATTTCCGTTTCACTTTAAATATGGGAGAAAGAACAATTCATTTGCGTGAAATATAATTTCGAAAGTTAAGGAATATAAGTTTAAAAATGCCTTTTAAAAGAATATTTCATTCTTATGAAGTTTTTTTTTCTTAAATTACAGTTTTGAAATATTTTTTATGAACCAAAAAAATACTTCTCTATTTTATAATCATTGGAATTTATAATTTGCTTTTATGGGACGTTTTGTTTATTTTTTATCTTTGATAATTATTGTTAGATGAACAATTTAAATACGCACACTATTTTCCAGCTCAAAATTGAAAATAATAGATTACCAGCCATTTAAGAAGAAATAGCAATTTTTCTCAAGAACAAACTCCTCTGTATTGCTCAGAACTTATATCATGCTTCCGACAACAGTCGTGTATTTAAAACACTTTTCAATTTAAACTTTATTACTTAAAACATTTTATGTAAAATCGTAAATGTATCAATCATATAACTCGCGAAATTTCTTATACCATTTATTGAAGCAGGAATGATGAAAATTAAAGCCGCGTTCTCCAGAAGTCATGTTTTCAATTAGTCAGCAATTTTTTTTGTTCTATTATGTTAAACGTTTTAAGTCTAAGTATATTGTTTGCTTATAGCTCACTTAAGCTAATAAAATTAGAAAAAATAAAGAAAAATACTTGAATTAAAGTATATACAAATCAAGATTGCATGTAATATACAAAGCTCATTGCTTTCAAATTTATAATGTGTATATATAATAAGATAATTCGTAAGAAACTATTCTGATCTGATTTTACAAATCTAACAAAAAAAGCTCACTTATACTATTACCATTGGAAACAGAAAATGTGGACTATCACCAATCAGGTGGCAAGACTCTATGGTGGAGGACTTAGATATAGTAAATACGCGAAACTCGAAGAGCCTTGCTACGGATGTGAACAGATGGCAAAGGCAACTTTGGCCTGTAACAGGCTGTAACGAATTGAAAAAAGGAGTTAAATGTATAATATAAAAACGCTTATACTTATGAGATGACCGAACCCATACAATTCCTCTCCTCTCATTGGCAAGGAAAATTGAGCAATTAGTTGTGCAAGAATTAAATTTTCAAAGCCAACATTTCATACAAACCAACTGTTAGGCATTTTTGTTTTAAATAGGTACTTGCTACTCGAGAAGAAAAAAACGTGATTAGGCCCAACCAATTTAAATAACATGATGGGACTAATTACGTAATTGTGATTCGCAGGTGGACGTTGCAGCAGTTAGGCTTGGTTTATTATAATCTAAATCAATCTTGTGATGATATTTAATTGGATACCTGCTAGTGACCTTGCATGTGCGCGTCGAATCTGATTGGTTTCTGAATCGTGGCATAAGCGAATACCACGATTTACCCACGATGACGTCGCTTCCACGTACACAATTATGATTATTCAATTACGCTGTTTATGTAATAATTTAAAGCTACATGTTATTATTAATGGTGCATTATGATCTACATAGGTGGAAAAGAAGTGTATTAATGAAACTGCAGAATAACATATTCTACGTAGATCTGCCAAAAATATTGCCGAAATCGAATCACAATATACATAGTTCTTTATAGGATAAAATCTTTCAAAGAATAGTAATGATACATTAAACTAAAATGAATTTATGTAACATTTTCTGAATTGCAAAGCTTTTAAGAAGGAAAAACTCATCATTTGTTGTAAAAGAAATCGAAATTTTAATTTATGTAATGAATGAAATTTTAAACATTCTGTAATGAATGTACTTTGAGAAGAGACTAAGTACAAGATGATTCACTACAAAAGTACAATCATCAAATAATCATCAATGTCGTATTTTAAATAAAAAAAATTAAAATGAATGAAAAATAAATATTTAAAAAAAATTAAGAAACAAACAAATTCTTTTCTATCATTTATGCCTGAGTAATTTCGTTACATACCATGCTTACTTAATTGTCTAATAATCTTAATGATTTAATTTCCTAGTCAGGATTTATATTTGTTACTTCAATTATACATTAAAAAAAAACATTTACGTTTAAAAATATTTACAATTTTTATGTTAATAAGAGAGGGGCATTAATAAATGGAGTGCAGCAATGAAAAATAGATGTTTTAATCATTTTCTCTTCACTTGTAGTGCTGCCATCTATGAATGAATCTGCAATACTAAAATCGAAAAAGAATAATTAAAACTTAGAAAGAATTGTTCTTTCGATAAAATACAATGTTAAGCGAACGAAAGGCTAATGAGAACTTGTAAGTAATTTACTAAAAAAATATTTTTTCTTTAAATTGTAGCGAAAATGCGAAATTTAGTAGTACTAATTTAGCGTAAGAAACTACATTAACATTTAAACGGTCGTTTAAAGTAAAAACTCCTGCAAATCTCAACTTTCTTTAGCACAAACACCTTTTGTTTTCTTAAATCCTAAATTTAAATATACTTTTGATATACATGTCCATTTACAATACATTGCATTGAAAATTCTTTTATTTAACAAAATAAACGTGCTGTTATATGATTTTTTTCAGAGCAACGAAGAAATGAGCAAGGGAGAAATTCATCCTCAATTTAGTCTGTGGGAGGTAACTTTTTTAACTAGCTATGAAAAGGAAACGTTTTGTAATAGTTTGTATATCACGTTTCTTGGTGGAAAAAGTAGCAGGGTTGTTATGTACATCGTTATTGTTGATATTTTGGCATAGTTATGCGTACTTAGGCATGTTTTATTTGTGATGTTTAACACATGCGAAAAAATTAAAATATCGCTTTCAATTAATTTTACTTAATAAAGTGATATTTTCTCTAATGTAAAACAAGCATTCATTTAAAAATGATTTAAAAATTTTACTAATTTAAATAAAACGTGCATTTTATTGTATTCGAAAGAGTGTTAATAAACTGTTACAAACGAAACTTTTTCGTTTTTTTCTAATAAATAAAGCATTATTTGAAGTTTTATTCTTATCTTAGAATCTTAAACACATTAATTATTATGAATAATTTTGAAAAACAAATTATTAAAACTTTTAACAATGAACGCTGTAACTCTTATACATTTTCGAAGGCTATTTCATCTGTTAAAAAATAGCAAATGTAGATTTTGTTTTGTTACACGTTTTTTATTCATTTAACTTGTTATTTTTTTTCCCTGAGAGTCGCGTCTAATACATTCAAACAAAATTGAAATGTAAAAGTTCTTTAATTAAAAATTTTCGAGAACCTTTTGTCTTCATTTCATTTTTTGAAAACATAAATGTTACACGCGTATATTCAATAGAAATTCGAGAAATAGAGAGTATATTCACGAGAATATTTTATGGAAACACTATTAGAATAAGAAAAAATAATTATAAAGATCCTGAAGATATTAAATTATATGTTTCAAACAAGTTCAGAGAAGAGAAAGCATTATTGTTTATCTTTTTTGCAATAAAAATATTACGCAATAAAAAATTTGCCACGTTTCTATTTAGCTTATATTTGAGCCCCATATTGCTGATGTCATCTATGTACCATATTGCTGCAATTTCATATTGAAAGAATAAAGTTCCCATTCCATTTCAAAATTTTGTTCTGAAATATTAGTTAATTTGATAAAATAATGAAGCAAAATAATAAAAAGAAATAATATAAGTTATCAGTGTAATTTTTAACTTTGGTTTTCTTAATACTTTCCATATTTTTTTTTCCTTTTTTCAAAAAGGAATATTCTTTTTAAATTCTTATTTATTTTAATTTTTGTTAGAAGCAGGAAAGCTTTTGTAAAAGTATCCCCTGAGTTAAAGTATTTCACGATTTCCTTGTGTATTTGAAATTTTCAAATCGTCAATGGTAATCAGACACATCTATACAAGTTCTATTGACATAATGATTGTAAAACATCCATTTCCTTTAGTCATAGTGTCGTCTTTCTTCAGGTGTTTGAAGTAACCATTGTTAAGATTTTTAATAATGGCAGAAACTAAAATAAATAAGAGCCCACCCAAAACGCATTCTGACCGATAACGCAACAAAAAGCAGGAAATAGCACTTCACCTGCGGAAGAGACAGCAATGATTTCGGTATCCTTTATCTTTTAATAAAGAATAACAATGTATTTTGTGTCTACTGAGTTAAATTATGGCATACTGTAAAACTCTTAATAAAAAATTTCGTCGGAACTTGAAAGAAAAATTTGTCTCTGAGAACTTGAGGCAAGAGGCGAGAAAGCCACACTTCTAATTTAGTTCTGTAGTTTATTACATATAAATATTTGAAAAATGGAGATTGTTTCATTGTGACTAAACGTCCTGTTTAAGGTCAGGCATTGGAAATCTTCCCATAGATGCTCCTCTTCTTTCCACAAGTATTTTTTATAATTTATAATTTTTTTTCTGTTTTTAACAGTATTTCTTTGGAATAAATTAGTAATATAAATGAGTTGTGCTTTTTTTCTTCTTTTTTTAAAAAAAACAAGAAGGAAGAATGAAAAATTTTCTTCGCGGTTTCAAAAGTTAGGTTCCATAAGCTTACCAATGAAAAAATTTACATATGCTTCCATCTTTTTGCGCACGTTGGATTCAGAGTTTAAAACGGTTGATTAGATTTTCCCTTTAACCCTATGAAACTGCATATTACTCACGTAAAAAAATACATATACAATATTCTGTTTTAATAACATAATAATAATTTTGTGCTCTTTTAATAGCAACATAATTTAAATGCTTAGAAGATAATTATTTTAGACAGGGGCCACACAAATCATTTTTGACCTCAAAATTTTTAAAAGAATAAAATTGAAATTGTGATATTTGTATGTTTTTAATAACGCTACTAAATTTTTAAAACAAACGTATAAAATATTAAAAAATATTGGGGAATATTAAAATATGGAATTTTTCAATACTATAAAGTACTTTTTAGCTTACAATACCAAATATTTCATCGATCACATACGTTATAAATAACGTGCTCACTTTAAATTATTTGACAAATATTCTAAATTGTTTATTGATATTCAAAACTGTATATGGAGCAATGTTTCATCAGTTAGTAATATTTTATTTGGTACTTTCATTCAGTTATTTATTTATTTTTTTTGTTATTACCAGACGCAGAATGGGTGAATTATGGGAATTTTCAGAATTTGACTGACAATTATCCTGAAATTCATCATCACTATCAATTTCATCCACTTCATTCAACTTCATTCTCTTCCTCCTCACACTCAGATTCTGAATCCGCGCACGTTTCATCATCGAAATCATTCATTATTGCATCGATTTTTTCGTGAGTGACGTACGTACTAATAAGTGTCACGTACTAATAAGAGAAAATTTTAATGTTCGGAATAAAATACTTTAAATATACTTAATAATTCAAACGGTTATTTAAGCTAAACCAATAACAATAAAATAAAACTGGTTTCTCTATTTTTTTTTTTTTTAAATATTCAAATCCTCGAACCTTAAAATACGGTATATAACCACAATTTGTGAGATACATCTTCGATAATTTGGTTAACTGACTTGAAATTGATTTTCCAAGCATAATCATTATGGCAAAAATGACTTTTTATGGAAATCTTTTTTCATTATTCTTACATATATCATTAATCGGCATTTCTGAAATTATAACGTGGAATAGCTTTTAAATGTATTTAACTTCTGAAACTCTTAAGTTTAAAATTTAAAATACATTATTTGAATGGTTGCAGAGAAATAATTGTTCGAAATTACGATACAATTTGAATTTCAACTTCTCAAGATCACTAATATCATTTAAATTTCGAATTTTATTATTAATAATTATGTAGTTTAACGACAAATTAAATCTACAAGTGCATTTTATATTAATATTTTTTTTCTCCAATTTTAAGGGGAAAAATTTTAGTCTTAAGGAAAATCTTAACAATGTCTAAGGTAAATAATATTTTATGCTGTACTCACATTATTTATACCACTTAATTAAAGGTATTATAACTGGGCATATTTTGTTATCTGCAACCCTCATAAACAACAAAATGAAAGCGACTAAATTTTATTGATAAACTGTTACCTATATATCCTTGCATTTTGTGTAAGTGAAATATCACAGCAACGAAGCACTTCAAATAAAATGTAATATAAAATTGCTCTCTAGCAATAAAGTTTAAATGGGACACAATATTTTAGAGTTAACAAACACCATTCTTTATAGTGAAAAGTCGTGCTTTCTAACTCTATTTCAGAATGATTTATGTTGCTGTCTGCTCCATAAAATCTTATCGCCTCTGTAAATTATTATTAAATATATCCATTGATATATATTTGTATCATAGCGCCAAAATAAAATGAAATATTTTTGATACAGAAACATAGATAAGTACATACATTTAAGATGAAGGTTGTGTTCATAGAAATTCCAATCACAAAACCTAATTTGTCTTTTATATAATCTATCCACAGTTTTGCGTTATATATTTTGGCATTGATTATTGGGAAATAATATATCACATATAGTTGTTTCATAAAGTATTAATAAAGGAATATGTATGAAAATGAACGAAGCTCAAAAAAGATTTACGGAAATGGACTAATGTGGAATGTGTGTTTACGAAAATTGGCACAGCTTAAATGTGTGTTAACGAAAATGATGACAGCTTGAATTGCACGTTTACGAAAATGGGCCAGCTGGAATGACGTGTTTACGGAAATGGGGACAGTTTGAATTGTATGTTTATGAAAATGGGTTCAACAAAAAATTTGTCTTTTCAGTTTTTAACTCAATTGAGCATCTAAATGGGGAATTACGTGCCTGAATTTCCTTACATATTTAAACACTAATAAGTATAATCATTAGAGGGCAAAGTCCCAGACTTTATGGTTTGGTGTGTCCAGTTATATAAATGTAACTTTTCAGGAGATGTCTTCGAGTTCAGAATTCTGAACAATAAAATGAGTTTTACTACTTTAAAGCCCTGCAATGCATATTTACTATCACTTATAAAAATGTGCAGCATTCATAGCAAGCTAGAAAAAACAGCTGCTGACTTTAGTTTCTGTTCATTAAAAGCTAATTTAATAAAATATACCGAGTAACTTTTGCAAATGGATGATATCACATTACAAATTTAGTTGAATTCATTAGTTTATGCTTAAAAAAAGACTCAATAAAAGAGTTTGAAAAAGAGAATAAAATACTACTTCTTAAACGCAAATTTTGTGTTCAACTCAAATTTAAAAACTCCCCAATGATTTTTAGAGCAGAAAGATGTAGGGGTGCATACGTTTAAGATGAAGGTTAAGATGTCATCTATAAGACTTAATTTCTGTTTTAAATATAATCCACCTATAATCATGAGCAATCATACGGCTTTGATTATAGCGAAATGATGTACCTCTAAAATTTTGCAACTGCAAAAATTACTGCATATATAGGTTTGCGAGAAATTTTACAGGAAAATTACATTTTGGAAAACGAATAACAAAGTCATATTTCGTATATAAAGCACATATTGTAAATAGTACAGAATTTATTACAGTGGAATCTCGTAAAACTAAAATATCGAAAAAAAGATAAAACTTCGACAGAAATTAACAGTGATGTATGTAATTTTACAAAAACCGTATATATTTGTTTTAATTCAAAACAGGAATTAACAATAAATAAAACGTTGTATTTAGTGCATAAAGCACATAAAACAAGCCATAAATCTATGACTGCGCACAACTATACTGCGTAATGTATTTTATATCATGGATTTATTATGCAAAATGCTACTTAAAAAATACAATAGAGTAATTTTTAGTAATTAAAATCATATATAATAATTGATTAAAAATTTTCTAATTAAACACTGTATTCAATTAATGGTTCTTGATGTGATATAATTTCATAGTATCAGTTTGACAGTATAAAAAGACGTTAGACCCGCAATAATCATCAACAACATTGCACAAAGCGATTGTATTGATAGAATGTTGAAAATAAAAATAAAAAATGACTGAAGCAATAGTAGCTTAATTCACATAATGAAAAAAAATAATAAAAAAAAATAAATAAAAGATTTCTTACGAGAGATAAAAAGAAAAATATATAGCATGCCTGTTGATATTTTCTTTTAACTCACAGAATTGAAGTTTAAAATAATGTAATGGAAAATGTAATAAAACTCTTTAAATAGAGATTTTAAAGTGTATATCTGCTGATAGGTTTTTACAGCAAATAGATTTTTCGAAATAATCAAGGTTGACAATCAAAATTGTTCAAAAACCTTCAAAATGTAACTATGTCAAAGAAAATTAGATACAAATCTTTTCTATAAAAAAAGCAATAAGCAACAAAAATTTATTTTAGCAATTTTCATTTTCTAATTCAGATTTTAATTAAAAAAAATAAAAATAAAAAATTTAAAAAAAACTATCTCTTATATTAGTTATTAAATTTTGATAAGATGGACGAAACTCCATAAATTTCTTCAAAATCAAATTATGAAATAGTGAAAACTATTTATCCAAAAATATGAAACCGCAACAGTGTTCTTAATATTCCCATCAATTGACGTTTCATTTAAATTCAGACAATTTATAATCAAAGCATATTTTAAATACACTTTGCTTAATTATTTGTTTTCATATGGATTATTTTTATTTATTTATTTGCACAACATACATTTTTAGTAGAGTGTTCTCAATTAAGGCTTATTAACCTTTGTCAAGTCGAAGAACAGATAGCACAATTCCCAGCAGAACATCACGAAGTATGCACCCAATGTTATGGAGGGATTCGAATCCGCCACATCCATGCTTCACAGAGCGTTTGGCGAATAATGCTGCTCGGCGAGGGAGTCTAACCCTAATTTGGTTTATTTTACCAAAACTTCGTTCGGTTACTTATTTTCATCTTGTTTAATTTACCGGGAAACACAATCCGGGATAAAACCTATTACGTATACTTTTTAAACACTTTTATATTAAATATCGCATTTAATAAGCTCTTCAAATAACATATGTCTCAAATAAAATACCTCAGAATTCACATATTTATTCCAAATTATTAAAATTTGCGCTAGTGTTACCTGATGCTATCCAAGCAGCCTCCCAAAGTAAATTAATCAAAAATCAGAGCCAATAATTTCCCAGATATTAAGATGGGTCCAAATGGAGTATCTCTCTCATTACAATAATTACCAAAAGCATTTACTTTACTCTCCTGAAATTAATTACAAAAAATTTAAAAACATTAACACCGAATTAAACTGGCCGAACGATAGCAGGAACTTAAATCTGAGGGAAAAAAGCTGCGTCAGATTTACAAAACTGACTGGTTCAGGTATAGTGTCCGCAAAGTCATGGGATATTCGATTTTTTAACTGTCTTTTGAATAAAAATATTATAAAAAGCAAAAATCGGATTTGATAATTTGTTTAAAATTGTACTCGTTTAGTTTCATGTTGAATGTTCTATTTTTACCGATTACAGTATACCGGCAATTGGAGAAAACCATGTGAAACCTACAATACTTAAGACTTAATCTCGAATTGATGTTTAACAGGTAAGTAATAAATTTTTTCCAACTATTGGTGGAAAACATTTACCAAAAATCATTTTTTTAATTTCTATTAACTTTTTTCTAGGCTTCCTATTGGAGGGTTAAACATAATTCATCTCAATTGCATTTAAGAACATGCTGGAGCGATAGTCATGACAAACTTCTTATACACAGCAAGATGTTAATTTTATATTCTTCATGCTGCGAAAATCCTACAAAATAAGAATTTCGAATTTTAGTTAAGCTTTAAAGTATGGTTTAAAATGTTTCCTTTTCATGGTAACCTTTATTTTACTGTATTGTAAAATTGTTATATATATTCTTACGCATTGGTAGCAGCAGAGCATTGTCTTCATCATTAATTGATTAGTTATCTGAACTGTGCTAAATATTAATCACTCATTGTTAATTATGTTATATCGTAAATGTCATTCTTTTACTGTAAGCCATGGCTCATTATATGCTATGATATGATGTAAGAGAATGCCAACAGGCGAAGTTCGATTTTCTGGTGTTCTCTTCAAACTTAAGAATATTACATCCATAATAAAACTAAAACTATCCAAATCGAAAGTGGTTATAAACTAGCTATTTTTATTAGTGTAACAGCTTAGAAAGTATTTTGAGTTTTAAGATCGGGAATACGAATTTTGAAAAGTAAAATTGAAGTAAATTAAACTATTAAGAAATTTTTAAATCGAAAATTCTAATTTGTTCAATTTAATATGTCTTTAATGTAACTAGTTCCTTTAAAATCTGAGGGGAAAACGTTAACTGTGGATGTTCACGTGCTAGTAGCAGGAAACGCTCAGTTTAGTTCAAGAACTAAGGGAATAGAAATAGCTTAAGATTTGAGTAGTCTAAGAATGCTCTCGTGCTAGTAGCAGGAAACGTTCAGTATAGTTCAAGAACTAAGGGAATGGAAACAGCTTAAGATTTGAGTAGTCTAAGAATGCTCTCGTGCTAGTAGCAGGAAACGTTCAGTATAGTTCAAGAACTAAGGGAATGGAAACAGCTTAAGATTTGAGTAGTCTAAGAATGCTCTCGTGCTAGTAGCAGGAAACGCTCAGTTTAGTTCAAGAACTAATTGAATAGAAATAGCTTAAGATTTGAGTAGTCTAAGAATGAATCAATACATTTATACATGTCACATGCATGTTAATGAGATGGTTGACCCATAAATTAAATTAAAAAATTGTAAAGAATACTAGAGATCTGCTCGTGTAGTGCGTTTCGTTTACTGTCCAGTTCGTTTATTGTCCAGTTTCTAAGAACTTCAAGCAAAAGATATTTTCAAAATTTTGGGATGATTTAGAAAGCTTGCAAACTCTAAAGAATTTTCAGTATATTAAAAACGGGACAACTGCAGCATGGACTTTTTTTACACAAAATTAAGATAAATGAAAACGAAAGATATCAGTAAAATGTTCAGTTCGAGATAAAATTCCGCTTTTCTAGTAAATTTTAAGTTTTGGTTATTATCTCTAGTTTTTTGAGGTAAAAATGTTCCAAGATTATTAACTTAAAATTCCGGAGCTGTGAGTTTTCATTAATGTTATGTTAAATTTACTTCAATAATTAGCTTTAGTAAAAACTTCTTGCAATAAAAATTGCATAAGAATTATTTTAAATAAAATTTTCCTTCGTCAAATAATTAAACATGTATGTACTAGCATTTTATAAGAGGCTTATATTTTCACAGGCAGGCCAGTTTTATTAGTCTTATTTTACGACTGAGTCAATTACGCATAACGAAGTTCCTTATAGATGAAAATGAGTTTGCTTTGTTAAATTGCTTTATGATCCATATTCAGTGCTAATAAGCATGTTAGTCTAAAACTTTAAGCACTATAACTGAAATGTAATGGATGATTAGATTTTAATTAAGTTTCGTTTGAGTTTTGTATATAGTTTCGAAGCAGTAAATGAATTTTGTTAGAAATACAAAAAAGAGCCGTAGTTGCAAAAGCTACCAAATTTGAGACTTAAGAATAAGCGATATATTCCTAGTTCCTCTTAATATGCCAAAATATCAGAACAGGCAAATTTAGGAATGACTAAGGAATTTCGTTACGTCAAATTCTGCCTAATCATTAATTTAAAACTAACCATATAACCGCAATATATAACGTAATCTAACAATTTATTGGCTCAGAAGCCAATTGCTTAAATCAGATGAAACAGAAATAATGAATTTTCATTCTCACTCGTTAGAAAAAATGCTATGCAATTATATAGCAAAATGACTGAATAAGTTTTTTTTCTTAAATAAACCTTTTCTAATAAAATCTAAAATTTATTTAAATTTTAGAAAGTAACGATCTTTACTACCACTGGGTTACTTAAACTACTTTATAGGAAAATTTAAATCTGAAATAAGATATGAGAATCTATGTTCGAAATTCCTGTTGAAACTTATATCTAATCTGTTTAACGCAATCAGTAAAAGGTTTACAATCAATGAATCGTAACTCTCCAGCTTAATTTGGTAGACGAAAATACCATGGTGAGAAAAATAATTCTTAAAACTCTTTTTTTTTGTAGCGGTATACAATCTTTGAAAAACTGGTCCATAATAAACCTTAAAATCAGTGCCTTAAGTGACAACACGGTAAACATTTGTTGCGAATTAGGAGCAAAATTTAGTCAAGTTTTCGTTCAATTTGAACAAATGAATGGAGAAATTGAAATTAATGTCATATGATTTAGTACCATATTAAGTTTAAAGCACATTTAAACGATAGAGGAATTCCACAAAATTCCTATTGGAATAGTTCCATGTGGCATTGTACGTAAAAAAAATCAATACGCTTTATACCTAAATTTTACGTAATAGTGACTGAATAGATTTTATCAACTACCCTTCGGTAAGATTGCTTTTGTATATTTTACGAAAGAGTGACGAAAGCAAATTTGCAATTCAGTTTTAATAAAAATTCTTCTGTCTTTTAAGTAAAGACGAAGCAAATTTTCCATTAAAATTTCGGTAAGCATGTTTTCCTACATTTTACGTTATAATATTGATGTATATTTAACTATTTCGATTCTGTTAAAAAGCTTCCGTTTTTCGAACATAATATTGACGAAAATTACCATTTATTTTGGCAAGAATATTTTGCTGCATTTTACGCAATATTGATGAAGTGCATTTGCTATTTAGTAAAAATGCTTCTGAGTATTTTTCATAATGTTGTCGAAACAAATTTACTACTCGGTACAAAAGTTTTCGTTGATAAATTTCAATGAGTACGTGATATACTAATTTGTGGATTAATTAAGTATGTTTTCTAAAAAGAAAACATACATAATGTTACATAATGTTAATCATAACATAATGTTAATCTTAAAAAGATATTGACAATAATTTACTAGATCTAAAATCTTTTTCACAAATTACTGTGCAAGAGGACTAATTTTAAAGTAAAATTTTCATTCTGAAAGGTTAAATAAATTATTCTTAATTTAATGTGCTGTAATTTTTTAAGCTGTCTCTGCCTACAGAATGGCATCGTTAGTCAAGGAATGAATTCTGACATCTTTTACAGCGTTTTCTGTACCAATTTCGAATTTAATTAGGTTATTTAAAGAAAGCATCAGGGTGCCTTATTTCACATGTCCCTCCCTTGAAAATGTAGGAAACTTAAGCATTCAGTACATGTCTTATTACAATTTTGCAAAGTATAATTGCATTCTTTTACGAATGCGCATATTTAAATTATTTTACATGACATACGTTTATGCGACAACAAATTCTTGACTTTTCTTCATTTGAAAACACGTAATGAGGTCTTAATTAACTTTTAGCTAAAATGAAGACATCTACTTAACAGCCTTAAGAATTTAAGTGTTATGTGTCTGCTCTCTTAAAATTAGAGCATCATATTTAGACTACAATACTAATGATATCTGATTATTTTTCTCATGAAGTATTTCCCCTTATTACTATTTTTATTATTTACCTTCAATTTTAATATTTTTTCCTTAGCGTGAAAAAATTAGAACAATATTGTTAACTACAGCTTGGACTATTCTATTTAAAAAAAATCTTGTCGAAATTTTTTCTCTGAACTTAGAAACAGATAATCGTAGATTAGTAGATTATAAATGTAAGGGGAAAATGTTTCGAATTATTAGCTCTTATACTTGTAAGAAAATGGCATATTATTGCAAAAATTCCCAAGAAGGTCCAACAAAACATAATTTTTTGAAAGAAAATTTTAGGACTGGATAAATAACATGTTAAAACAACACAGGTGTTCTGATCATTAGATTCATGTAGATATTAAAACACAAGATTACTTAAATTTTTTCACAATGTAAAATAACATTTATCAAGCATTGCCATTCACTAAAGTTATTATCAAATAAATTTCTTTTTCAAAGCTTTGTTTTTGATTGTAAACATCTGGAAACTATGAAGAAAAATTTTGTTTGGCTCCATTAACTACATGGATGTCCATAATTGCCTTTTAGCTGTACATAAAAAAAGACAATAATTTAAGATATATTTTTTTTCCTAAAAAACTCAGATTAATTATTTTTGCATTTTATAATCTACACAATTATCAAATTGCTTTAAAAATTATACTGTGAAACACACAAAAATTAAAAAAAAGAAAAGAATATTGCGATTGTCAAATACTGAAATCTTACTAATTGGAAATATTTGGTGGATTTTTTTCGATTAATTTCGTAAATGCTTTTTTTCTTTTTTTTACTTGCATTGGATTGCAGTAAATATAAATTGTTTTACAATATTTCAGTTACAAACAGAAAATTTATCGAAATGTTTGTTTATTCTATTTCAATCAGAAAAAAGTATCTGCCTTTAAATATTATCTAAGGAATAACGTAACTCTCTTAATTAAGTTTTATAGCGTTTTTAAACAATGAAGTATATATTAGTAACACAGCCCTAATTGGAAATGAAATATATTGTTAACATGTTTTAATAACAAAAAGTATTCCTGAACAATATATTAAAAATTTTAGGAATTATTTCTTAAAAATTGAGCAGCTCCTTTTAAATTTGCATCAGTTGTAAGGCAATATAAAACTGTATAATGCGAGAGATAACATTGTTTTTTCGTGTAATAAAGTTAAAATAATCATATTAAAATGTTCCCGAACAAAACTATTAAGGAGTACTGATTTCAATGTATTTTAGGCAATTTTAAGTAATACTCATAGTAAATATTTAATGTTCATGCAAGAAACAATTACCCCTCTTAGACGCAACTAGATTACCGAAAAATAACGAGCACCAATAAAGGGTTTTTAATTTAGTCAATTCCAGAAAAATTATCACGACTATTATATTAATTTCCTTTTTCTATGATTCTTGATTTTTTAACTACATTAATATCAACTTAATTTAATTTTTTTCCTTTTTTTGCAATTAAAAAGAAGAAAAGCATTATCTCCAATAGTACAAGAAGTGAAATGATTTTTAGAGAGAATCTATTTTTTTTTTTTTTTGAAAAGAGGAATTTGGCGAAAACAAATGCACTTAGGAAATGTTGAATGCTTAGCCATCTTATCCTTTTCTTTTCTTCGTGCTGCCGAAACAAATGCACTTTTTATATTGACTGCTTTGTAGTGTGATTTTTCAAGTGTGATATTTTTTGCGCTTAATTTGTGTCCAACTCTTGGCAATAATGTCCATTAAGGAGTGATATATTGGGTTTTTTATTAGGATTTTAACCAGCAACAAAAATTTCAGAATGAACAATAGATATTTGAAATTAAACAATTTTCTCTTATCCTTAATCACTTTTTTCGAGAAGTTACTATATTTCTATTTCCTCCAATTATACTACAGCTTTCAGAAAATCTTAAATATTTGAAATAAAAAAATTTTCCCTTTATTCTTATTCACTTTTTTTAGAAGATACAATATTTTCATTTCCTCCAATTATGTTACAGCTTGCAGAAAATCTTATATTGTTGAGCTGTGAAAAAATGAAAAAAAGTCACTTAAAAGCAGAAGTTCTAAACGTAATGAATAAGCTCAATTCGTTCAAACAAATTCGTACATTAGTAAAAAAAAAAAAATTCTGTAAAACAAATATTTCTGCAGTACAAATAAACTAATAAAATAAATTGAGTAATGAAATAATATAAATAGGCTAAGTTTTAAACTGCAGAATAAATATTAAAAAAAAAAAAATTGATGCTTTTAAACTTAAAAAAAAAAATCAAAAATTTATAGAATTTGGGTTTTTATTGCTTCAAAATTTAAAAAAATTTTAATTAATTTAATGTAATCAATATTTATTAAATTAAGAACTTAATGTGACATTGAAAATAAAATACAATTTAATTAGATATCAGTCTTAAATATTTTTTGTCCAAGCCCTAAACTTGTAAGAAAAGAAAATAAGCGAAAAAAAAAACTTTGTTTATTATTTTACTTATGTTTCTATGAATAAATGTTTTAATACAAATCTGGAAAATAACGACAGTTTTCAAAGTAAAATAAATTAGCAAATGTCCTTTATTCAAACAAATTATACTTTACGAACTTTATGTTCTCGATTTAAGTATATTCCTGATATTTTCTTTTGATTTCTGGACATATTGGCACCGAGAAGATTCTGCAATTTTAAGCACATTTGAACATTGATGTATATATATATATATATATATATATATATATATATATATATATATATATATATATATATATATATATATATATATATATATATATATATATATATATATATATATATATATATATATATATATATATATATATATATGTGGGAGATAGTGTGCAGCATAGGAGTAAATGACACGTAGAATAAAAATAAGAAGATAGTAGAAGGATATAGCAGTTAGCATTATTGACATGTCTCGTGAGAGCTGCCTTCTCGCAGTGGTCTCCGGAATGCATGTGAGTAAGAATTAGATTGTTCTATGGTATAAAGTAAGAGTTGATTATAAATTCGGGAGTTTCCCTTCGGGACTTCCATTTCTGGTTTGGCTGGCGCCTCTCAATGTCAAGAGGATGATGCAACTTCCTTTAATATTACAAGATGGTAGATGACGCAATGTTCGCAGTTATTACACTATAATACTATAACAACAGCTCCAAACTCCACACACACACACACACACACACACACACATATATATATATATATATATATATATATATATATATATATATATATATATATATATATATATATATATATATATATATATATATATATATACACAGTCCAGTCACATTAATGTGACCACCTGTCAAGAGCCAGAATAACCACCTTTGGCTGAGCGGACCGCTACGAAACGTGCAGGAAGAAAGTCAATTAGGTTTCTGAAAGTGTTCACTGGGATGTTGAGCCATGCCGACTCCAGTGCCGTTTCCAGGTGCGCTAGATTACGCGGTTGAGGATCTATGGCCCGAACAACTCGATCGAGGTGGTCCCACAGATTCTCGATTGGGTTCAAATCCGGTGAGTTTGCTGGCCAGGGGAGTACGGTAAATTCATCTTGGTGCTCTTCGAACCACGCACATGCACTGCGAGCTGTATGACACCTCGCATTGTCCTGGTGGTAGATGCCATCATTCTGAGGAAAAATCATTTGCATGTAGGGGTGGACATGGTCCGCAGTGACAGATATGTACTTATACTGATCCATCGTGCCTTCTACAATGATGAGTGCACCCAGTGAATGCCAGGAAAACATTCCCCAAACCATAACGCTCCCTCTTCCAGCCTGCAGCCTTCCGGACATTGTTGCAGGGTGTTTGCTTTCAGACGTTTTACGCCGTATACGCCAACGCCCATCTGTCCGATGGAGCATAAAACGTGATTCATCTGATAAAGCCACCTGTTACCACCATTAGGACGTCTAGTTGCGGTTTTTTGAGTGCAAATTCCAGCCTTCGTTGCCGATGAACAGCAGTCAGCATAGGTGCATTAACCAGGCGTCTGCTGCGGAGGCCCATGCGCAGCAACGTTCGCTGAACAGTTGTTGAGGATACACTCTTGGTAGCCCCTTGGTTCATCTGGACGGTCAGTTGCTCAACAGTTGCACGTCTATTCGTCTGAACGCATTTCCGCAGCCTTCGTTTGCCTCTGCCATCTTTGGCCCGTGGTGCACCACATGTGCCACGCCGTTTGTTTTGTATAGTGCCATTTTGCCATGCACGGTATACTTTAATCACGGCGGCACGCGAACAGTTCACAAAATCAGTCGTTTCCGAAATGCTTCCACCCTTGGTCCGAAAGCCAATAATTATGCCCTTTTGGACGTCGGATAAATCGCTACATTTCTGCATTGCGCCAATGACTGAAATGCTTTTCGATGCCCTAGGACATCCAATATATAAACTACACTGTAATGTGCTGCCACCTGCACTCTGTGAGTGGTTATTTCACGTTGACGTCGAAAGTAGGTGGTGGTCACATTAATGTGACTGGACTGTATATATATATATATATATATATATATATATATATATATATATATATATATATATATATATATATATATATATATATATATATATATATATATATATATATATATATATATATATATATATCAAGAGAAGTTTTGAAATAGATTTATAAACGTATAGGTTTATAAACGTACAAACAGACGCATTGTACATGTATAACATTTTAAAATCTATGCAAAATTTAAAAAAATTGTAATTTTAACATATTTGTTTTTCAGGTTCGACAGATTTTCACACCTTCGACTGTCTAAAAATATCATATCAAACTGTTTAAATGCACTGAGTAAATCCACACTTTAAGTCCGTAAAATAAAAATCCGTAAAAGATATTATTGAAGTAGGCAGTTGCATAAAATTATACAGAGTAAAAAAAAAAAATTCTGTATATATTGAAATGATCTTGAATTACTTTTATGAAATAACTTTGCTAAAATACTTTTGTTGAAATACAACTTTAATCAAACTCCTAATTTTTAGCATTTTAAAATTTTGTATAAAAATAAAAATACGTTCGAAAAGATTTTTTTTTCTTTTTCAAAGTCTAACACATTTGAATTCATGAAAAATAAGCTAGAAAAGTCTCTTTATAAATATTTATTTTTCGCGATAAAATATTATTATTTTAGAAAAAAAAGAATGATTATTTTTTTTTGTTTTCAGGCATTTCTAAATCTCAAAACAATTAATATATAGTTTTAATGCAGGAAAATTTCAATTTAATGCAACAACAAACAAGGCCTGTGTTTGTAGAAAAGTTCAACATTTTAATACAAAGAATTAAGAATTAAAATAATAAACCTTTGTCTGAAGAGAAATAAACGTAATAAACGTTAACCAGCACTTTAATTATAAATAACAAAAAATTTGAAGTCAAATGTGTAATGTACATATATTTTTTAAAATGTTCGATATCATAAACATGATGATCAGAAACATGATGCTTGACACCATAAACATGATGTCAATCATTTTGATTTTTAAAGTTTAATTTACAAAATATTTTGGAAAAATTGAGCATGCCGTACATTTTAAAATTTATGTTACAGATAAGTAAATTTACAATTTTCAACGTATCACTTATGTATTATAGAGGCGTACGAAAGCTGGTAAATATTATCATTTTTTAACATTGTCTTATAAACTCGGCACATTTTTTTTTAAAGAAAAACGCTAAATAATTTGATTTTTTTTTTTTTTACTTGACCTAATTCGATATTTAAATACTGCAAATAAAATGCATCGTTGATCAAGAATAATTCATAACATTTCTCCATAAATGTTTTATTTCTTGGTGCTGCCATCTATCCACAAAGAGAGAAATTTCTCCACGCAATGTTACATTCTGTACTAATGCTTAGATTCAGATAATGTTTTCAATAAGGCTTTTATTTTGGTGCTGCTATCTACCGAGAAATAAAAAAATTTCATCAATCAAAGATATATTGCCAAGATTCTGATATACTGCGTAATTTACAAGTGAGTTTAAAGTAACAAAAATTATTTACAGAAAATCAATTACGGCTTAAAATTTTTTTTATAAATGAATTCAATGAAAGCCTTATATAGAAAATGGAATGTATATTTTTATATTAAAAAGAAATAAAATAAAAAAATCATTCAACTTTTTAAATCTAAGCTTAAATTTTGTTCATTTTTAAAGTAGATATTTGTTTCCAAAATAATACATTTTTTCTTCATATCGATACAATATGGAACATTTGAAATATATGTATACCTAGATAAGCATTTTTGTCCGATTAAAAATCTGATACTAGTGCTACCATCTATATTCTGTTGGTTTAATGAAAGTAAAATATTTTTCATGATAATAAATCTCCTGTAGATCATTCCTGATGTTTTTTTCAATTGTATACTCTAACATAAGAAAAACAGCCAGAAAAAGTTTAAGTTGAAGAGCTTTCCTTTATTTATAAAATATTTTATTATTTCTTTATGTTATTACCATAAACCCTACATTCGTAGTAACTTCATATCGTAAACCCTTCATTTATTTATCATTTTTTTAAAGTCATTGTTTTTCTTTTCCATCTACAGATATTTGAGTAAAAATAATAATAACAACATGTGTCAGTCGACTTGATTAACTCATGACGTGGAAAATTATTAAAGTTTTTGAATGATGTAAAGTTGATGATGAAAGAATGATGATTATGAAAGAATGATGGAAGTTGGATGTAAATTTTTTTAATTTTTTTCTCCTACTTTTTTTAATTTTTCCTTTTAATACAACCTTTGAACTGTTTTCATTTTATTTTAATTTTTTTTTTGTTTTCAGTTCAAATAATAATCTTTTGTCTATATTTTGTATGGTAAAAGTAACGGAAACACTAATATCAGCATAAATAGGGAAATGGTTGCGCAAAACAACTAAATTATGTTATATGTTTAAGGGGAGTTGGTAGGGCCTGACCTTTTTCGATGTACCTTTTCTAAAAACTACTTATGATAGGTTATTATGATAATTTTTTACGGATACTTGAGATTATATCAGTTGTATGCTGTGATTATGTTTTAGCGTTAACAGGAATACTTTTTGAGATATGAAAGAATTTTACTCAAAAATTATGAAACTTTTTAAAACATTGAAAGGTCTCAGTTCCTAATTCTTTAAAAAAAGATAAATATAAAAGATAAAAGAAATGTATTAAGCGTTATTACAGTGTAAACATGCTTATGTAAATATTCTATGAAAAAAAATGAAGCACCAATATAGTGCTTAGATGCTGAGAAAAGGTATATCGAAAAAGGTTAGTTCTAGAATTATGGTTCACGCCCAGCCCGACTTCATTTAAAATTTTAAAATTAATCCAAATTTGATTTTTAATGTCATATAATGAACAAATTAAAACTTGAGAAAAGAAAAGAAAATGAAGAAACCCATACTTTTTAAAAATTTTTGGTTTACTTTGACTTTTTTTTTTCTTGTTTAAAATGCAAATATTTATTTTCTTCCACACACTTTAAATCATTACTTCCATTGTTTAATGAAATCATCATGCAAGAAAAGTTCAAGTTTATGACATTATGTAACAAGATTATTATGACATTATGTATCAAGATTATGAAACAGCTGTGTATTTTCTAATGAAAGATGGTAATTATTAGTAATTGACTGAAACTGAAATTTTAAAATGATTATATTATGATAAAGTTATGATAAATTATAATAATATGATTTAATACTAAACATTTCAGCATAGATTTAAAAATGTTTTGAAAGTAACTGAGTGAATGCATAACCCTAATATAAAATCCTTCAAAATGAAATCAATATTCAACTTCATCCCAGTAATTTACGTTTAAGTTTTGTTATTCAGTTTACATTTAAACTTACGTTTAAGTTACCTTAATTTGTTTCCATGAAGTTTGTAGATTTCTTTAGAAATTGTTTTGTTATTATTTTAAATAGTAAATAATAATTTTAACTTCAGAAATTTTGAAGATGATGATGGAATTTTTTTTTTTAAAAAAAATACTCATGAAAATTTCTGATGAAAAAAATAAGTTTCAATATTTAAAGTAGTGATATTTTTATATTTAATGTTATAATAGTCAAATTTTGGATTTTCCTAAAACCACCATTCAGAGTCGATTTGACCCCCATAAGAAATTTATACCATTCCAAACTTGTTAAAAATGTTGAAAAGTATGAATAAAGAATATTGTTAAAAATACTTCGTTCAAAAGTATAATATAACTCTAAAGTGTAATGTTGTATTATTGATATTTTTTTTGAAAGAATGCAAGACATAAAGAAATAGACATAAGATACAACTGCAAATAATGCACATAAGCCCACAACATGGTTTAAAATGTGAAGAGCTGTACATCGAGGGTAGGAGTTAAATAAATCTGTGTAACACGAAAGTGAAACAACAACCCCCTCCCCCGCAAATTGGTTTCTAGCATCTCTCATACCTATTAGAAGTTTAATTATACACTTTCAGACGTTAAAATGTCTTTCTTTTATTTTAAAGACAAAATTCTAATAATTAAGAGCAGACTGATACCCAAAGCTCTCATTTGTAGTAATTAATTTCTTCGACAGACAAAAGCAACGGGTATTTGGGCTAGCAGATGATTCTTTAAAAAAATAAATATTAAAATATTAAAAACAAAAATATCATAAATGTTCCAAAAAAAAATAATAATAAATAAAAAAACATGGCAGCCACCAGCAAATTTCACATCTTGTAGAATATTTCCTTAGAATCTTCTTTGCTTAGTCTACGTCACATTTTGTACTATTGTAATAAGTGACAATGCTTGGTTTTTAATTTGTACTGTTATATGGCTTTCGATTTTCACTTTGGATTTACTTGGCTCTTACTATGTATTGTATATACTCATATGGATAGTATTCGGAATTATCACATCTTTTCTATATTCTGCACCCATATATAGAGTGGTCTGTTTCCAATTTTCAGGTTAAAAGATAAATTCCACGACGAAGAACTGATAATGGAAATTTGAAGAAATGTTCTTTTGTTTACCTGTTCCATCCCAATAATGACGTTGTTTTCACAAAACAATTTATCTAAAAGTTTCACTGAGGTAAATAAATATCAGTAGTCCCCCTACCCTGGTCTTCAGAATTGGTATTATTAATTAGAACAATATTCTTTCACCCAGTTGTAATTCATTTTGAAGTTTTTAACTTGCACAAATAAAGATAATTTTTAAGAACTTTTATTTTTATTTATTTTATATCTGTTTAAAACCAGAATCTGATGTCAAAGTTATGTGCTTTGTCCGTTATGCTCTGTATTTGTATTTTGATTTACACGACGATAACTGTTCACCTACAATTATTTCTGAACCAAAATTATAACAGAAATAAATGTTTATCATCAACATGTACAAGGCTTCAGATGGAAAAACGAATTCAATAAAAAACTCAGTCAAGCTAGTTCAGACAACTAATCATACTATGTAATAGATACCATGTAATTTAACAGAAACTATTGTGTGGCATTTTTTATTTTAATGGTGGTCCCCCATTTCTGTTCTGCAACTCATTTTACAAAGTTTGTACTAGCGCAAAATCAACAACAGACATTTATTTGAAAAAAGAACGTTTCTCTTATGAGTATGTGTTAGTCAAAATTACCAATTTTTCCTGTTTTAGGTTCTTATATAATTATTTATTTTACAAATCAACATAAAGCCATGAAACTTTTATATCTATACCTAAGAACAATTTGGAAAAAACAAATACTCTTCAAAGCTCAGGTGTATGTTGAAAAAAAATATCATTAGATATAGGTAAAAACATTCCATATGACCCTAGTGCTTCTAGTATTAAGAAAAAAATTTTCAATTTTATCTTAAAACAAAACGACTAGTTAAAAAATGCAATTAAAACACAACAGGCATTTTTAAAAATGTTTTGAAAATGTGTTTAGAATGTCTTTAATTATTTTTAAACTATTTACAATAATTATACTGATTTCTAGTTTACTGATTAATTCATTTCTAAGTTATATCTGGGTTTAGTATTATATTAATAGACACCTTTCTTTAATTTACTTGCTCATATGAGCTTACCAATATATAATCATTTTCAATATGTTTAATTACTTTCAAAAACAAAATAATTTTTGAAAGCTACGACTAACTGGACTTATAAGTTATAATCTGATCAATAATACGATTTATAAATCATAACTCGACCACGTAGTACGATTTAATAATTATTATCTGATCAATAGAACTATTTGTGATATTAACTGTTCTTACTTTTGCAAACCTTCGGTCGACGCAAACTTTTTTATTCACTACGACTATATTCTGTATGTTCTGATAAGAATAAAAATTTTGTTTTTTTTTTATTAAAAGAAATATTATTTATAAAATTATAGCAACCATCTTAAAACAGGTTAAATTTGAATTCTATCACAGGAATCACCATTTCTATTTATTTTTTCGTCAGCAAGAATTTCACTAAAAATATTACGGACAGCAGTTAAGCAACAGCATAGATTACCCATAAACACCACTCTGTATTACCAGCAAATTAAGAAATTTGCTATTAATTACGATCCTAAAAAGTGACTTAATATTTCACACGATGCCTATCCGTTATAAACAATGCCGAATAACAAAATGCAAAGTATGGAGTAAGATTTTTTCCATACTTTAAGTAGTGTGATTTGGGTTTATCAGTATTAATTGAAAATATTTTGTTGAACAAGAAAGTAGATTAATTTTTTTCTTTCTTTAATAATGAATTTTTAATAATAACCGGGTAATAATATATATATATATATATATATATATATATATATATATATATATATATATATATATATATATATATATATATATATATATATATATATATATATATATATATATATATATATATATATATATATATATATATATATATATATATATATATATATATATATATATATATATATATTTATATATATATATATATATATATATATATATATATATATATATATATATATATATATATATATATATATATATATATATATATATATATATATATATATATATATGGGTCATTCTCACAAAAACAGTCATTTTCATGTCCCCAGTATATTTTATGTTTGTTTTACAACTTACGAAAAAAAATTTCAGCGAAAGTGTCCTTCAGAATGCAGGCTAACACAAGAATAAAAATAAAATTATCAATTTTTATTTTTTATTTATTTTACGTAATTAAAATATACCAATATGTCATTCCCTCACTTGTCCCCACTGCTGATTAAAAAAAGGAAAAAATTGTTTCTGAAATAATTTTTTTTCTTTTTTTACAAATTCGTGTTTTTTATTTCAGAATATTGAAATATAGAATTCAGAAAATCAATTTTAAATTTAATTTCTGATAAAAATATTAACACAGCACTATTTTAAACTTTGTCCCCAGTGTTTCGCGTCATTCCCTCACAACAATGTTCTTATCACCTGCAATCTTCTCAGAATAAAAATATTTTAATAAAAACTTCAGAAGTTATCAACTGGCATCATAGAACAAAATTGCAGTATGTTTCCATCTTCAACTTAAAGAAGCTTTACTGTGGAATAAATTTGAATGAATCAAACCAGGTAAAATTTTTTACATTTGTCATTCCCTCATGTCATTTTTTAGAGTAAAATAAAATACAACTTCTTTGAGAAAGTGGATAATTATATGTTGCTTTCTTGTATGAATATAATTGTATGTGATTGACTTCAGAAATTAATTAGGCCTAACTGTTATTTTTAAATTTTATTAAATTTGTCATTTCCTCACTAGTGTATAAAGTGAGGGAATGATGCTGAAGTGAGGGAATGGTTCAAGATGGGAATATTATTAAATTTTTTTTTGATCAATCGTGCCAGCCAATTTTTTTTCCCAAACCTGTAAAAACTATTAAATATATAAAACTAAATTATTATAAATATTAGATATACTTAGTATGTTTTCATTTTCAAACTTTAGGTAGATGTAACTTAGATAAAAACATGTATTAAAATAAAATATCATTCCCTCACTATTAGTGTCATTCCCTCACTTTTTAAATAGTGAAATTAATTAATTTATTTATTAATAAATTTAAGGAAATTAATTAATAAACGAATTTATTAAATTAATAAATTAATTTATTAAATTAATTAATTTATTTATTAAATTAATTAATTAATTATTAATTATTATAAATTAATTAATTATAAACTAATTATTTAAAAAATTTATTAATTTAAATAATAAGTATAATTTGTAGGAAAAATACTTTCTTTATAATGCCATTACATATTTCTATTAATATAAAAAGTTTCAGAGCTTTTTATTCACTTTACTTTTTTGGGATTTTATGAACTGAAAAATGACAGTTTTCGTGAGAATGACCCATATATATATATATATATATATATATATATATATATATATATATATATATATATATATATATATATATATATATATATATATATATATATATATATATATATATATATATATATATATATATATATATATATATATATATATATATATATATATATATATATATATATATATATATATATATATATATATATATATATATATATATATATATATATATATATATATATATGTGTGTGTGTGTGTGTGTGTGTGTGTGTGTGTACATTTTGAACTTATCTTATGAGTTCTACGCATGAATTTACTTACAGCTTATGTGCAATAAATAAAACTTATTGTTTCTCTTAATTTTCTTCGTGTTTTTTTGTTTTTATTTATTATGCTCTTGCTCTCTCTCTCTCTCTCTCTCTCTCTATATATATATATATATATATATATATATATATATATATAATTATATAAATATATATATATATATGCTACCGTTAAAGTATGAAATCCGTTATTTTATAGAATACCTAGTTATTTCATAGAATAACGATCTGCAGCCCGTTAAAGTGTAAAATAATCAGTATGCTACAGCTCAAAGTTTAGGTACTGGTCAGGGATTTTAAAAATGTTCGTGTAAAACCAAGTGTGTCAACAAAAAATGTTTTTGTTTTAGAAATAATGTTCTTTCTAATTCCAAGTGTCATTTTAGTAATCCTTGTAGTAACAAATGATTTTATGGTACGTTTCAATAAATACCATTTATACGCAGCATAAATTAGATAAATCGCTTCTTTTTCATTTTAATTGTTTATCAATAGTTTATTTATAGAATATCTAGTTATTTCATAGAATAACTAGTTAAAGTGTCAAATTAATAACATATTACACACTTTAACGCACACGATCAGTTATTTCATGGAATAACTAGGTATTCTATGAAATAACTGCATTATATACTTTAACGATATCATATATATATGTCTGTATGTTTGCTGTTTTTTGCTTAATTCATTATAATATGTTGTTGAACACTTTTTAACATAAGCGTTTTTAAAATGTAGTTTTAGAACGTGTCCATTAAAGTATTTATCATAAGCAAAACTGAAAATCCTAAGCAGTTCTATAAAACCTAGAAAAACAAATATTTCTCTTCAGGAAAAATGTTTTTTCTTTTCGTTTTCCTTTCTTTTCTTTATCCTTCGCAACTTTTCTTTTTCTTTTCAGAGTAAAAGAGCTTTTTTGTCCCTAATGATATATTTTTTATTCAATAACTAAACTTCTCGAGTATTTGCTGCTGTTTAATGCCCGGAATATATTCAAAGTGATTCTAGAAAATGCTTATTCTATCTAATGTCATAAATAGAAGTATTTGTAATGAGGAAAGATGTTTTTACTAATATCCTTCATTCGAAAAAAAAAAGACCATTTATGGTAAATGGTAAGCATAAAATGCATTTAAAGCACCATATTTTCTCTCTAAAACATTAGTATTGGATTTTACAGAATTTTAAATCTTCTTACATCCGATAAAGTATAATGGTAGATTTAAAATATTTTAGTAAAATAATTGAATGGTCAAATTTTATTGCATGTTAAAGAAAATCTTATGCAATTACGAATTAATTTGAATTGGAATTAACTGCATTAAATTTAATAGCTTTTTTGTATCTGTAAAGTGCGTTTTCGCAGAAAAAGTTTCATTTGAAATAATTATTAGTCTATTCTGATAACAGCAGCTCAACTAAGCTAATCATTACACACTACTGCAATATTTTAAAATGTTTATTACATTTCTTAGAAAGAATCAATTTAAATAAAATGACGGTTTGGAAAGTTTCATTAAATTCGTAATGAATGAATAATTTGTATTCATGAGTTTGTATCTTTATTCTTGCATTGCTATTTTCTTTATTTTAAGCCTGATTTTTTCATTCGAAAACGATTAAGTTTATTGCTCTAAAAAACATTTATTTGTTGCTAACTTAAAATTAATTTACTCTGTAGCTAATCATTTGAATCTTTAACTATGCATTAAAAATGCACTTACTCGTATATTTCATTTATTTATGGCAAAAACAGAGCATAGTCTAAGGCTTACCCTTAAATTTTGATTAAAATGTAGTAAAATTTTAAGTTAAGCTCTCGCAATCCTTGAATATTTTACAATGTTACGGTAACATCCCATTTTCACTTCGTGAAAAGTTAAATTTGGTAGTATTTGATGAGAGCTATCCAGGATAATATTGTCATAATTCTTAACAAAAGTTAAAGTTTCATAATAAATTTAAGGTGCTAATTTTATGTCTTATTACTTAAACATAATATATTGGTCTATTTAAATATATTAAATATATTACGAATTTTAACTCAGAATAGAAAACAAGGGAACTTTAAGCAAATAAGTGTTTAAGAAACCTGTTGCATAATTAATTTGTGGCAATGATTAAATGTCTTTAATATTTAATTGATAAACTATTAACACTAGTATATAACGATGGGGCCTATTGAGCCTCTATCGTTTTTTGTTGCTGTGTAATGCAAATAACAACTTAAGAGAAAAAATTGAGTTTTTTTAATTTTCATAATTTTGATCTGATATAAGTGCTAATTGAATTATTTACTTGGCTACCTTATATAGATACGAACATTTAGTACCTTAAACCTAGAATGACAGGAGGGACTAGAGTAAACACTGATGTATTTTGGTAGTTACCTCATAACCCAAGGTAGGATTTCCTAAAAAAAAGTGCATTTTAGCAGATCTATAAATATTATTCATAGAGAAAAGAAAACTCAATAATCTAAAAGATAACTGTATAAATATTATTGAAAAGTCAATGTTCCATTTAATCAAATGCTTTCTTTAAGCAAATCGTATGAAGAAATCGTATAGAATTTTGATAATCGAGTCTCTAAAATACTTTTGTTGAAAGTCCTAGGGTAGCTCGAGCGAAATTGGCTTATAAATCGTAAAAAGTCTATGTTAATGCAGTTATGATATTAATATCATAAACAGGAACTGTGGTGGCTGAAAGGATAGAGCACTCGCCACGACCCGGATTCGATCCCCTGGTATTCGAATTCCGCTTCCGGCTTGAACCGATCTGAGTGCTGACGTAAAATATCCTCAGTGGTAGACGGATTACGGGCTAGATTCCCAATGCCGTCAGGCTGACCGCGGGAGGTTTCTTTTGTTTTCCTCTCTATTTTCGTAAATGTGGGTTAGTTCCCTCAGAATGTTCTCCACAAAGACAAATTTCTCCCAATACTTGATCCAGGAGTTTCTCTGATTTCTGAATTGGTCTCAAAACTGCCAGGCTACGGAGTTGAACATTTGTAACCGTAATCTCAAAATTGGGTCGTCTGTTCAACGACGGTTATTGAATAAAATATTCTGAGCAATGTATGCATGCCTACAGAAGCATGCAACCAACCCTCACGGCTGAGATCCATTCTGCCAAAAATGGAAACTGTATTTATTAAGGTTATCTGCCATATTATCTGAAAAATTAATTCAGTGTTCTAGATAAGTCTGATGCATACTCAAAATTTTTTATAAATTGAGCGATATTTTCGTTCAATTTTAACCATAACATCGTATAATCAAGTTTAATAATGAAGATTTTTTAATGTCACTTAGCACGATATTAATGTTGCAATAAATTTTAAAGTTATGCTCAAATTTTCTAACATAGCAATAATGGGGAGTATGGAATGTATAGAAACTAAATGTAGTATGCAATTAAAGAATTTTTTTTTCATAATTTATTACCATATTTTATTCAATTGCTTAATTTATTTTACAGGCAAATTGTATTGGTGATACGTTAATGAAGGTTTGATTATAAATTCATGAAATTAGCAGAGTATTATTATCTTAAAAACAATAATCTTTGAAGATTAATAAAATATTTAATCATCTCTCGGCAATAAAATTCAGATCATAATTTTAAATAAATTATTTCAATGAATACTTCATTTACATTTTTACTCATTTAAAAATTAGAACAATAAATGCACTTTGCATTTTAAAGATCAAGGATCAAGGAACTTTTATACCTTCTTACTGTGTTTTTTGTAACATTCATATCAGTTATAATTTGCCTTTTAGATATCACCGGTTGCATGAGAAAAATAATGCAGAAGTCAAGTGTTTTAAATGATGAACATCATTTATAACAATATTTTTTTTGTTTAAATATTCTGAGTTCAGTTATTTTATTTATTTTAGAATGATGTCTAAAAATATGTTTTTGTTTTAAATAAGATTCAAATGATTTATGATGGATTAGAATATAAGTGAGGAATTTTATTTATAACTAGAGGTATGAGATAGACAATGTTTTTGATGGTTTTGGTATTTGAATCATGACATTTTGGTACGAGTTACTATTATTCTTTTAAGATTTTTTAATTTAGCTTTTTCTAATAAAAAAATTTAACATTGAAAATATTTTTTCAGCTTTGTAGTAAAAACATATTTTTATTTCATAATCAAAAATTTATTTGAAATACTTATGCATCCAATAATTTTAGAAATTTATAAAAGTTAATAAAATCAGACTATAACGATGTAGTAATATTATTTTTAAGCCGACAGAACACACGGGGTTCATATAATGACCACACGCACTTCATTAGTTCTGAATCCTAGAAATCACGTGTCCATCTTTTCATTTAGCCACATGTCCATCTTTTTCTAATTAGTAGATAATTTTTACATCTTAGTAGCCAATTTTTATATCTGTATTTTCTGAATAATTAAAATATCTTTCCGCCATTTTTCTTCAGCTAATAGCCGTTTTTACTGTAGTAACGGAAAGATTCCGTGTGTTTTTCCTTTTCTACACAGCATTGTATTTCTCGTGTCTTTTAAGTTCTGTGCCTTATTTTAGTTGAGGAAAAACTGTAATCACACTTTTCTGAAGCAGTTTTCTTCTACGTCCGCATGTTATAGTTATCAGACTGTTCTGATTGGCCGTTAACTTTTGAGCCCAAGAATGCTATAAATACCAGTAACTTTGTTTATCAGATGTTCTTTTCCATTTCTACTTTCCCAATGTATGTTCCAACTGTGTAACTCTCTGTGTTCTAATAAACATGTCTTTCTCCGATCCACTGATCTCGGAATTTTATTACATCAACAATTTTCCATTTCTAATTAAAGTATTTTCTACTCATCAACAGTTTTTCTGAATGCTTCGCTGCAATAAGTTGAAGAACTGCTTTGCTTTTTAACAAAACATCACTGAATGTACATAAAAACTGACAACATAACCTTTTATAAATACTGATGACGCGACCTTAATGTATATATATATATATATATATATATATATATATATATATATATATATATATATATATATATATATATATATATATATATATATATATATATATATATATATATATATATATATATATATATATATATATATATACACTATCTAGCCATTAATGACCGGACACCCCTTGAACGGTAGGTGGACTCGTCCTGGCGGAATAAATATGGAACCTGTGGTGGGGGAAAGACCATTCGCAAGCAGGTGACGGCCATACGAGCGTTGACAGTGAAAATGAGTGGACGGCGAAAGCTGAATGAGGCGGAAAGGGGCATGATCATAGGCGCCCACCGATTTGCTCATTCCATACGTGCCATCTCCGACAAGTTTCAGATACCACGATCAACAGTTGGTGACGTCGTGTTGAAATGGGAACGAGAGGGAGTGATAAAACAGCAGTCCCGACCCGGCAAGCCCAAAATAATGTCCGACAGAGATCGACGATCTCTTCGACGTGAACGAAGGCAAACCGAAAGATGTCGTTGGACACTGTCGCTACCAACTTCCGGGCTGCGTCTGGCAGTGTTGCCAGTACACGTACCATTCGTCGGGAGCTGATTGCACAAGGATTCCATGGACGAGCAGCAGCACATAAGCCAAACATCTCTCCTTCAAACGCCCACCACCGATTTCAGGGGAGCAGAGCACGTCGCCAGTGGACAGTAGAGCAATGGAAAAGCGTTATGTGGAGTGATGAGTCACGCTACACGTTGTGGCACTCTGATAGACGGGTGTGGACCTGGCGAATGCCCGGAGAACGGCAGGGCTAAAGAGAATAGAAGGGCTAGTTCACTCCGCTCTTAGAGCTGAAGCTACGATTTCCCTCCTCATGACGTCACTGTGTCCACAGATCTCGGAGATCGCAAGCAAAGATATTATGATAACTTCGCATCTTTCTCTTTGTAAAAATAAGTTAGACTTTTTCTGGTTATTAGCCTTCAAACTTTACGTAATTAACACATTATTTCCGTTCATAAACATAGTTCAAAAAAAACTTTCTTGGTAATTATATTAAAAAAAATACCACTTTAAACTTATAAAAATGTTTTACTAGTTGGTGAAAATGACACGATAAATACTTTATTTTAAAAAGTTCAGTTTTAACTTTAACTATTAAGAAAAATGAAGGCATATATCGACACTTTTTTTATCTACATATTCTTTTATAACGATAAGTTAAGTTAAATTTAGAATCCCTGATTTTAAAATATGTCGTTAATAGCAATTTGTTCATATTTAATCATTAGGAAACATCAACCTTAAACGCTAATTTCTGAAACAAAATAATAATTTAGATTCATAATGAAATCAGAAATTTTACAATTGTTTATAGACATTTAAATTTATGATGATATAATTTATAGATATTTAAAATGAAGAGAATATAATTTTTAAAAAAATCATAAATATTTAGAATAACTACATTAAAAAATATGTTATGAAATTAGGAGAATTTCAACTATATACTATATATTTTATTTATACTTTTTATTTACATTTTAATTTTCTTTGTTATCCATTTTTTAATTCTTTTCACCTGCCTTTCTTTATGAAGTAACGAGGCGGTTTCTATTTAGATAATGAATTTTTATAAAAGTTCTTTACGACAGAATAAACGTATTGCTGTTTTAAATTAACTGTGTCATTTCGGAATCCATTCTTTACATAGTTGTTCATTTACTTTAGGAAACGCGCGAAAAATTATACATTTTCCTTTTGTTTTTGTATCAGAATTTTTGCAAGTTGCAATCGCGCAAACTGGCATTTCGATAATAGTTTTAAATTCTTGTAAATTCACTGCAAAAACTGAGGAAAGTCATTATAGAAAATAACAAATGTCTTAGAATATCTCGCAAAAAGAAATGATCCAATATTAGTTAGAGCTAGTAAGGCCAAACGCTCCGTTCTTGAAGTAAAAGTGCGAGCTTTGCGCCTAAGTGACGTCGGAGGATCGGCGCGGCGAGAGATACTGCAAAGGAGTGAACCAGCCCTTCTATTCTCTTTAGCCCTGGGAGAACGGTACCCACCGGAGTGCATTGTCCCCACTGTGAAGCTCGGCGGTGGAGGAATTATGGTGTGGTCATGTTTCTCATGGTTTGGCCTTGGACCCTTGGTGTTAGTGCGTGGAACCCTGAACGCAGAAGGGTATAGAGACATCCTGGACAATTCGGCGCTTCCCACCCTGTGGCAACAGTTCGGTAATGGCCCGTTTGTGTTTCAACACGATAACGCTACCATTCATAAAGCACATGCCATCACGGACTGGTTTGATGACATGGGGGTGCAAGAGTTTGACTGGCCATCCCAAAGTCCCGACATCAATCCAATTGAGCATCTCTGGGATGAGTTGGATCGCCTGTTGAGGGCCAGACCACAAAGCCCCAAAACCACTACTCAACTCTTCGTCATGTTACAGGAGGAATGGCGGGCAATACCTGCCGTCGTGTACCAGCACCTAGTGGATAGCCTTCCTAGAAGGGTTAAAGGTGTGATTCGGGCGCATAGCGGCTCTACGCCCTACTGACTTGATACTAGCACCTCATATATCCGAAATGAGGGGTGTCCGGTCATTAATGGCCAGATAGTGTATATATACTTCAAAGACGCTTAATGATGATCAACGCCAGCAACCATGAGATTAATCAGAGTTTGAATCACAAACAAGTTGAAACAGGAAACAGTCGACAGGAACTAACTACCAAACAGATTTTTAAAAGTTGTTAAAGTTTAGCATGAGAAATCGGAAGCAGCTATAACCTGTAATTTGTACACAAATTTTGTTTGTAAGGACTTGTAATTTTTGTGCGTAATAATTATCATCGAAAAAAATATTTAAAAAAATTAGTATATGCCTTCATGTTAGCATTAAAGCAATTATATCTAGAATAATAAATAAAAAAAACTCTTATTAAGGAAGTAAATATTATTATGTTTTATTAGAGCTTATCGTAAAAGTTGGGAAAAAAATATTTAAGCAATAAATATTGAATTTTTAAAACTCAAAAATATTATATTACTTAGAAAAGATGGATTCATTCTATTGGGAATGAGCGTCTTAACGTTCACTCTTGTTAAAAAGTTGTATTAGTATTTAGTTTTAAATACATTAATGGATAGAGAAGTACTAAAATGTTTTAGTAGTTTAGTTAAAATTTGATAATTTTGCTTATAATAGATTTCTTTGTGGTGTATAGCTTCAATTACATTGGTAAAGTCGGGCACACGGTGGCATTAATTTTTTGCCATTGATATAGGGTTTTCGATTGACGCAGTAATGTCACTTCCGTTTCTTATTTCACCAAACGGTACACCAAAGCAACTAACCCTGTATTGATTTTTCGACTATCTCTTAACTTGTGCTTCATATGCAACATTATTTTCATAGTATAAAAATATCATCTTTTCATTTTGAGTAATTTTACTATGGGATATTTGCTTTATCACAGTACTTTGTTATCAATTAAAAAGAAACTTGGGAAACTTATTATGGGTAGGGAATTTAAACTTAGAATATCGTAAGTCCTTTTATTTTTTAGTATTTTGTCAGCCTCTAGTTAAATCTAATAAAACTAAAAACAAGCTTAGAAACCTCGTGATTTTACAATATATATATATATATATATATATATATATATATATATATATATATATATATATATATATATATATATATATATATATATATATATATATATATATATATATATATATATATATATATATATATATATATATATATATATATATATATATATTTAAAGGGCAGCTTCTTTCCAGTATTCCCATGAAACTGAAAAGTATAGGAATAATAATAATAATAAAAAGTTTTGAATACTTTTTAAGTTTAATACAGTAACAATAAAGTAATTTATATTAAAAAAAATGGTTACATAAATGCGAAAAAAATAAATAAATGGTATGTGTTGTTTTCAATGCCAATTAAATTGTATTGTGCTTAAAGTGAAGATATCATCTAGTTGAGATTATTTTTATATTTCATTTTAAAAACGTATGAGAAATACAATATTAATGATTCCACACCCAAATACGTTTCACAAAGATGAATATTTCATTAATTTGATCTAGTCTAGACAATCATAAAAATAAACATTTAATTGTTTTAGTATTTTTAATATCATTCAAAACTAAATTTGTTTTATTGCTTGAATTGAAAAAAAAAAGTAAACACACATTTTAAATTGTATAAAATTTTTTAAATAGTCACTATAAAATAGCTAGCTAGATCAAAATGTACATTTCAGGAAAAAAAAATATTCCAATTTAAAATATTCTTTTTAGTATTTTAAATTGATAAATAGGGATTTTTTAAGGCTTTATTACAAATTAATTAACAAAATATATTTTTGAGTATTCTCTTTTTCAAAATTTTGAAAATAAATTCTTAATCTCAAGATTCACGACAAAGCACAATTGCTTCATCCCACATTTCTGATTTCTCTAGTGCTTGTGATACGCGTCTAGAAAGTTAGGTTAAAGAGTTCTTCCAGAACTTCAACTCTAGTAAAACAATTCTTAAAAGGCTTATTTGTATGTAGAGAATTTCAGTGTAATAACTGAGGAAATTGTCGCATCCTTAGTGTCGCCACCATTATTAAGATTACTTCACAGTGACATGGGAATTAAACTAATGTCTGTGTTAAAGACTTTTCTGGAGGAGTGTGAACGATTAACAGCATGTCGGATGTGTACAAGTGTCATAGAAATAAAGAACTGTTTTCTTGAACCTTAAGAGCAGTTGGGTCAGCGGAAAGTAGATATTTGTCATGCTGCACAGGTCATTTGGGATTTGCAGGTTGAATTGGATATTTTCCATTTCCTTACACTTGGTACTTGTGAGTAATTATGCCACGTTATTCAATAGGGTTTATTCTGTAGGTATTCTTGTTTTAAAATGAATGAGATGCAATGGAGAATTATATAACCATATTAATCATAGTATTTCCATAATCATATGAATTTTTAAGACGGGAAATAACTAAATAAAAAAAATTTGAAATGAATCACATCCAAAGAAAGCGGAATAACAACACTAAAACGCATTTAATTGCTAGAGGAAACATTAATGTATTCATAGTAATTGTATTTCGAGTCCTGTGTGTTTTTCGGACAGTCAAGCAGGTTTTAATATTTTTAAACCCGTCTTCCTCAACGAGGATTCATCCTCCTCAGGAAAGCAATTTTTTTCTTTGCTCAAATATTAATTTGTAGCACTTCGATGTGTATTTAATTAGGGTTTCTAATTTCAGAAGAATTCTAAAAATGTATTAAGAGTGGTTATTTTGAATCACGCTCTATATACTACGACTCAAAAACAGCACTATACGCATTGATACAGAAATGCATTTTATAGGAAATAATAGCAATCAATCATAGTCAATAGAGAAATAATACATATATTTCTCTATTACCTATTATTACTTTTTAACATTTTATTATAATATTTGTCATAAATTAATCCACAGTAATAAAGTATCACAAAAAGAAAAAAAGTTCCTTTTCCTATGTCCATATTACTGGCTGTCGTAAATTATGCGTATAAATTTTAACAAGTGAAATAAAAACTAATGAATAAAAAATATTTTTTTTTAATTTGTGGAAGCCTTGTATATAGTGCTTAGTAGGAATAAATTATTGCATATCTGAAATTTGATAACATGATACTAAGGTTCAACCTGAGCGCAATTGCATGGTGCAATGCAATTAATCACCCTAGTTAAAGTTGTAACATTTTAACCGCCTTGTGCTTCACGGTATAGATAATATGGTCCAATGCTGTATACCTTAGAATGAATTAAGCATGCATAAACTATTATGTATGCTTAAAAATGCAATTAGATTATTTCTTTCAAACCTACTTTCTAATTCAAACATTTGTTTATTCCTAATAACGTAAAAATGCAAAGCTTTTCAAGAATTTATAATAGAAAATTTATAATAGCAGAATAGAACATTGAGAAACCTATCCATTATTTTTTTCATAGGCTTGTACTTTATTTTGAATGTAGTTTAATTAATAAATATTATAATTATTTTCACAACATTTTTATGGTTGTAACTTATACGTTAAAAAACCCTATTTGCTAAATTATATTTATTAAGCTTATAGGAATACTAATTTAAAGCATTTAAACGAAAAGTCAATAAATATCATAGGAAATCGTGTTTGTCTTTCAGAAGTAAGTATATAGTATATATAAAGTAAAGTATGTATATATATATATAAGAAGTAAGTATATAGTATATATAAAGTAAAGTATGTATATATATATAAGAAGTAAGTATATAGTATATATAAAGTAAAGTATATATATAAGAAGTAAGTATATATATATAAAGTAACCGATAATGTAAATCAGGTACTTTCGCATAATTTCATATTTGCTTGCGTAATATTTTTTTATTTATTTGAATATAGGGCAAAATTTCTCAAAGTCAAAATCACTGAACATAAAATCTCGAGTGACCAATTGCAATGCAGATCTTGCGAGAGCTAGCTAGCTCTCGCAAGATCATATTTAATCGCTAGATAATATTCAACTTGAAACTAAATGCTCATGTAAACAAAATTTAATATTTTAATAACATTGATTTCGTTAAATTATTTTCAAATTATTTACAAGAGTTATCTATCTACATAGATTTTATTTTTGCGATAGATTTAGTTCTAGAATTATTTTTGAAATATTCTAAATGTTTTTTTTTTAATAGATATTTGTGAGAATTCTAAAATTTTATACAATATAAATAACAAAAGCTTTCGACCTTTAAAGGAAAGAAATCTCTTAGATCTACAAGTTGTTCTGTAAACAAAAATCCATTTATCTACCGATCTTCAGCTTCATTTATATCTCCCAATGTAAATGGTTCAAAAAATACTAGAAACAAAACAATAAGCATAGCGTAAAACTTGATTTATTTTGCGAACTTATGCTTTAGAAACAGAAAGCATGCAATTCTACTTATGAAGAAAAAAAGTTATTTATTTGAGAAATGAATAAGCTCTTGAAGATTGTTTAATCCATTAAGTGAAGATTAATCTACTAAGTGAAATTGCGGAACATAAATTTTTACTGAATTCTATTGTAAATATATATTATAGAACATGTTTTTTTACAAGTAAGCAGTTTGGAACATTCATATTTATTCATATATAAAAGTATACATATTACAACATGCTTATTTATTTGCATAAACAAGTATACATATCAGAACATACGTATACATTTTAATTAGGAAATTTTGATTTTTTCTGCAAGAGAAGTCATATTATTTATTTTTAGAAAATGAAAAAATTCGAAAAGCTAAATATTTAATTTTATTTAGTTTTGTTAATTTCTGTTATTCTGTCCACTGTAAAAGCAAGTTCCATTTTTCACAGATTTATAAAATCGCAAGTGAGTTGAAAAAATGTAATCAACTACATTGTTTCAACTTTAGTCTAATTTATATTATTTTGCAGTTGAAGAATGGCCTGATATAAACGCTCCACAAGAGAAATTTATACATTCTCTGTTTTTTGCCTTTTGTAAAAAAATATTGAGAGAAGTAACATAAAAAATATTGTAACTTGAACCAGGCACAGTTATATCCTGTGAAGGAATATCATGCCTCAGTGGGCTGTTTTTAATTCAAAAAGTAATATTTTGTACTTCTATGAAATTTTTCAAACTCAACTAATTTACTACTTAGTTGTTACTGTAACGTATCAAGCTATATTAAGAAGCAGTTCTTTGTTTTATTAAAAAAACGTTTATTTCACACCACAACAAATACAATAACGACATTAAATTACCCGTAACGGGTTAATAATTATCTTTCAATAAAATATAGAAAATCCCGTAACGGGTTAGAATAAACTTACATAATCCAAAAACTGCTCCAAAATATCAACAACTCTCTGTTGTGTATTGAGTATAGTAAGGTGCGGCGTGCGCTCTGCTTTCGCTTATAGCACAGCGTTTCAATAGGTAAGACTTAATTTAGCCTAACAAGATTTCTCTCTGTTGTTCGAATTTTATCGTCTGCTTTTAATGAGTATTGAGTATAGTAAAGTGCGGCGTGCTCTCTGCTATCGCTTATTCTCTGCTTTTATTTTATTGTTTATCTCTTTATGTGTTTATTTTATTTTATTCATGCATTTGCAAGCCCATTATTTTTTAATATATTTACTTTTATTCATGCTTTCGCAAGCCAATTATTTTTTAATATTTTTTGACTTTATAACACTCATAACATTTGGACAAGCCAAGTTCGCCAGCTTTAGCCATAGAATGTGAGCCTTTCGTTTGCAACAGGAGCATTACAGGGGAAAAGTAATTCTTGACCGAGAGCACAGTTGATAGATGAAAGGCCCCTTCTTCAATTCAGACATAGATGATGAGGAGGAAAAAAATGCTTTCGAAATTCTTTTATCCATTGTACTGCTCAACGACAAACCACAGGACCTTTGACTCCACAAATTTTTGAGTATGTATATCGCATATACTCGGTGGCTCTTAGTGGAGTCAAGAACGGAACCCCAACCTTTCCGAATAGGAGTCCATTCCTCTAACCACTGGGCTACCATGGTCTCAGAAAATGTGTTTCTTCAGGACAAGAGCATAAACTTCTATTATTTTTCAAAGCTGTTAATTAAGTTTATATTATAAGGAGAGTAATTATTGTAATCTTTTGTGAAACACAGTACAATTATCAAATCAGGCAGACCTTCAAAATAATTCAAAATTATCGATAATATTTTTCGAGTTACTTTAAATTTGTACAATTAATGAATGTTTACAATTATATACACATTTTTAGAAGAAGAGCAGTCCTTAAAAGATTTTTTTAATAAACTCTTGCAAGCCTGCAATGAAGAATAAGAATATTAAAATCTAACAAATATTTCATAAAAATGACCTAAAAAGTACTTTATATTCATCTTGTCCATGATTATAGATTTAATTAATTTCATTTAAAAAAATTACTAATGATGCATTTCGATTTTTATTCAAAATATATAATTAAAAAAATTCTAACTAAGCATGAAAATTTTTTTTAAACTTAGCTTGAAAAAAAATCATAAATAGATTATCGCAAGTAATTAATTTTGTAAAAAATCAAAGTATTTGCTTAATGTTACAATAGCCTCGAATTGAAAACAATCAGCATTTTGTTGAAAGACAAGAAATAGGTTTTCGAAAACAATTTAAAAGAATCAGTTTACACCAGTATCAACAGAAGGATAACAAAATTAAAAACTGAAATTTTTTTTTAATAGAAATTACTTAAAAAGTACTTTTAATTCAACTTATCTACAACGATATAATGTAAAAGCAATATATACTCAATATTTTTACTCATGATTTATGTTTAATACTTAATGTCTGTTAGTCAATTTCGTTATGTTTCTGCATTGGTTGTAAATTAAAATGTATACTGGGTGTACTCAAAAATATATTTAATAATCTTTAACATATTATCACAACGTTTTGTAATTATAATCAAAGTTTTCTAAATTAAAAATAAAGACTCGACAATTTTATGACTAAACAGAATTTCCTATATTTGATAATAAAAATAAAATCTCGAAAGTATTTTTTAAATAAAAACTTCGCTGGTGCCAAGTAATACAGTAAATACTAATTTAAATATCTATCAACTTTTCTCAATCAAATTTTTGTACCACAACATTTTGAACGATTGGTTTTTATCCGATATCCATGTTTTGCAGGATGTTTTTTAATCATCTTTCTTTATGTAAGTTTTATATTCCTGATCCGATATGAAATGAAAAAAAAAATACACAATATGGAATTCAAATTAACAGTTAATCAAGAAAAAATAAGAAAAATGATACCGAAATCTAATTAATCAATATTGAAAAAAAATGCAGAATTAAAGACATAAAAACCTGTTTGATTGCCGCAAAAAAGTTGCCCCCTTTCTCTCCAGAGGACACCATTTTTTTAAATCTTTTTTCCAGATTCCATGATTAACCAGATTCCAAGAATGATATTCTCCAAGAATGAATGATGAATGTGTTTTCATCATTGTTCTCATCTGTTCATCGTTGATAAAGTTTCTAAAAATAAGCACTATGATAGGGGATACAGAATACCGCGTAAGACATGGGAACAGTTGGAATATTAATTTTTCCAAAATATTTTACGCAATATTTATTCTGCAAACATATCGAATAACAGTAGTTCATATTTTTAGGAATGAATTTATTTATATTTGATCTTGATATTATTTATTATACTTAGTCTAGATTTTATAGAAAAAAATTTTTATTTTAGGAAGCAGTAAGAACCATGATATACATTGTCCGAAAAGAAAACTTAAGACGCTAAATAACTTTTGAACAAGTGATAGGATTTACTTGAACTAGGACTCAATATTATTGGTTCGGGGAACTTTTCTTAAACAGGATAATTAATTTGTGCAAACTGTTTTTTTTTTTGTCTCGAAATCAGTCACAAAACGAACTTCCTCCGCATAAATACTCGTATACATTTTCTTCGGCTAATTTGAATTCCTCACCCTTAAAATATCGGTAGTAATTTAGTAAAAGTAGTAAAGTAGACGTAAAAGTAGACGTAATTTTGGAAATATGAGTTCATTTGTTATGTCTGGAGAGCGGTTGAAACTTTGGACCATTTGATGGTAATTTTATTAAGTATTTAGACATATTTCAGGACATTTTTAAGTGATTAGAAAATTGTTTGCTCTCATCCAAAAATAATCCCACCTTAAAAAATATTCGTTATTTCTTATTTTATTTAATAGCAGTCGAAGTAATTTGATTTGTTAAGTGTACAGATTTTTAAATGATTTTAAATAATGTAATTTCATATGGCAAAATTCAAAATTTAAACGATATCTGCTAAATATTTCCTGAATTTCAAATATCGGATTTTTAAAATTTTTATTGCTTAATATTAAATGTGTTAAAATCAAATAAAGATATATCATTTTAACTTTAAAATAAAAATAATTAAAAAAAATTTATTTTTAATTCCATACTATTAAAATTTTTACTCATTTATGCGACAATATCAGGTGCTACAATATTTTTTATAACATCATCAGAACAAATAATCACATTTTATTTCCTAAGTACTTTCAAAGTTTCTTAAGAGAGGGCGACACTATGTATATTTTAATTTGGCAAGAGAGAAAAAAAGGGATTCTAGGAGAAACATTTCGTTTTGTTGTCTTCACTGTAAATCATTTCTAAAGGATATTAATACATATCTTAATTTCTTGAATCGATATCATTAAAAGTCGCTTATTCTAAATGCTTCTAATGCTAGCTTATTCTTAATGCTAGCTTATTCTTAATGGTTCTAGGGGGCGGCTATAAAATATTCTAATTAATTGGTGCAGACGATATTTTAAGTTACAATATCAGACATAAAAATAAAAAAATAAAAAATAAAAAAAAAATAAGAAAAAAACGTATTTTCGCTTAATAAGCATATTTTTTCCCCCGACGGAATCAGGTTTCTGACCCATTAAAATATAGGGGCTAGCTGGGATCCGGGAAATATGGTCCCAATAGTTTGGTCAAGACAGCGCTGTAAAGTTTGGACAACTTAATATTAATTTTACTTTTTCCTTATTTCGTTATATCTCAGGAACTTTTCAAGGGAAGTGAAACCATTACGCACTCAACTACAAGATTCGTTTATCTGAATATTATCTTTGAAAAAGATTATCGAATTTTAGGTATCTAACTTTTTTCTTACATTCAATTACTAAATAACTATTTGACCGATTTTTCTAAAATTTTGCATTCTGCAATGTAAAATAACATTTTTAAAAATGATGTATAAGATTGCACACCTTACAATTAAAATTTTTTTCGTCTTTTATTGAATAAAGTAATAAAAAATAATAAATGCTACTAAAATTTATTTTTAGCAATGAATTATCTTTGGAAAAAGGGATTTTATAATTGTGTAAAAAATTTTTTCAATTTGTTTAAAACGCTCTTGACATATAGCGAAATACGCAGAAAATAAAATAAGCATTAAAGGGGTTCAAACAATGGAGAGCTCTTCTGACCAAACCTTTAGAAACCACATTTCCCAGATTGCCGCCACACCCCATATCTTAGTCACAAATTCGAATGCTTCGGAAAAAAAGGTTTGTTTTTTCAGAGAAAGTAAATTTTTGTGTCTGATTTCGTAACTTAAAATATCGTCTCACCACTTATTAATTCGCATGTTTGAGGTCATTACTTCAAGCCATTAATTAGATCGTTAAAATTCTAGCATTAGAGCAAATGTTATTCAGCGTAGTTCATTTTTTCTACTCATTGTACATTTTTGTGCCAATAATTGTACGTTGTACTCGCTGTTTGGATTTACCTATGCGCAACATATCACAAAGCATTTCAGATATGTCTACGAAATCAAAGAAATTTAAGTACAATTTTAGTTAAATTGCTCTGCTAAGTTTAACGATTTTATTAAAATATTTCTTTCCAATAAAACCTTTTAAAATATGTGAGAAATTAAATAAATCACAAAAAGTATCCAAGTTACTCATTCTTTAAAACAACTAAGGATATTTGAAGGTTGAAATTTGGTCATAGTGTCTAATTATATTTATAAGCATATTTAGCATGCAGTTATAAAATTTGTAAAATGAACTAAATGTAGGTTAGTTCTAAAAATATCACACAAATAATTAATTCAGCTTTATATACATAAAATGAAAATAATAACAAAATTTCGAAGAAGCCATCATTAAATTTCCAATAAATAGTTTCATGTTTCAATAAATAAAACTATATCCTATAGTTTAATTGTTATAATACATAGTATTAAGTTATTAAATTATAACAGTTTTTTATAACAAAAAATTAGAGAACCTTTCATTAATTATATTGGTATTTCTTATTAGAACAACCAACAATCTAAGAATAATTAAATATCATTAATAATTAAACTTTCCGACACTGATGAAAATGTAAGAAAGAAATCTTTACTCAGCTACTCATTTAATTTATTTCTTGAGTATAATTAATCCAATTATTTTCCTGAACTAAGAAATTCCAACGTATATTTGTTAATAATTCCCAATTCAGAACTTTAGGTTTTGCTAAATGAGCTTTTGGAAACTACCTCAATCCAAAAACTACAGTAATTGCAATTAAAAGCGATTAATTTCCTCGTGAAATTCGGATTTAATCCCAGGAAAGCCGCTCACCTACGCTCCAGGAATCAAACACCTTCAAGTCTTTCTCAACACTTTCTTCAAAACTATTAATTTCTTTTTAAATATGAAAATTCTCGAATAGTTGAAACTTGTGTAGCCGAAAGGGATTGATCTTATACGTAAATTTCTTTCATTAAATATTAAAGGAAAAAAAAATTGAAGTTTGAAAAATGTTCTTGTTCATTTTTTCCCCAAAGGACTATTAGAATTACAAAGAGTATTTCTAATAAATAATTCTGGCACGAGTCACATTCTCATATCTGCAGTTTAAAAAAATAACGAAAAAAAAATATTTGTTTTTAGGTCATCAATTTTGAACACTTCCAGTAATTTGTTTTGGTTTTGTAATTTGATAGTTGAACATAATATCAATTGCCCCTCTTTGCGATCAACGTGTGTGCTTTTACATTCGTTTTCACTGTATGATAAGTGCCTTCATGATAGATATAACATATTTTCGTAGATAAAAATAATTTTGATTTTGAAATAGGCAATGTATTTTCACACTAATTAATAATAATTCATAATTAATGAATAATAATGACACTAATTTTCATGAGCGAAAAAAAACTATACAAATCTTATCAAAATTGATTGCAAAATCAAACTACAGAGAAGGCTTTATTATTAAGGGGCACAACACAGTAAAATTTTCAAAAAGTGAAAGAAAAATCTATTTTGCCTTTTAACAAAATTGTATCGAAATATTGAATTGATTTTCAAAACAAAATGCAAAAGTTGCAGCATAATGTATCAAGCACTGCGCACGACGCAGGATACGCCTGTATAATCGTGAACTTAGCGTCAGTTGATTAATATATTTGTTCATTCCTATGAAATTATTTTTAGTAAAATAACTTTATTTTAATGAAATAATTTTCCTAATTTTGCATATTTCTTTTCTGATTTAGTTGTATTATTTTTTAATAAAAGATTGCAAATGGTTATTAACCACTATGGAACAATTAGAAATAAAGGCAGGCACTGCTCCCAAAGAATATCCCCAAATGAGCACAGAATTTCGGTCGCTACTCTAAACTCATATGAGGTTAGATCAAGAAAGGCTAGACTAGCACTTGAGACTACTGAAAATGACGGAGAATAAGCATCTAAGGGGACCTGGAATTGTAGCATTATAGTTAGTTGCCAAAGATTATATGCTTATGTAGATCACTGTTACGAAAACTTTAAGCGTACTTTACTCTCAACTATGTTTATCTCACTTTCTGTATATCTAGCTAATACAATAATGCAAATATATTGTGACAAAGTTCACAATAAATATAGTTTCTGTAGCACTTAGTGATTTTTTTTAATTTGGTTGACTCGTTTCAAGTATTTCTGGAAAATATAATTTATTTTTTGTCATCTTTCAATTTTTTTTCTAAGACATAGCAATTTTGTTAAAAAAAAAAAGGAAAAAAAAAATTCTGCGTGCAATGTAAACTGCATATAGTGATATTGTTAGTTTTAAAAGGTTATATATTTATATGTATTATTAATGACAAAACTTAAAAAGCAAGTTATTCGAAACTATGTTTCTCTAACTCTCTATCGGTATCTCTAATACAGTTTTCAGCCGATTCAATTCAAATTTTGTCACACCGTTCACAATAAATATAGTTTTCGTAGCACTTGGGTATTTTTTTTTTGACTGGGTTTTGCTTGTTTTCAGTAATCTACTAAAATGTAATTTATTTACGTCATTCTTTAATTTGTATTAAAACAATCACCATTTGGTAAATATATATATATATATATATATATATATATATATATATATATATATATATATATATATATATATATATATATATATTTGTAACTTGATAACAGGAAGATTAAAATCTGTACATTACGATAAAAAAATTGTAAGTTAATTGAAACCTGATCTTTTCAAAATTCATATTTAGTAAAAACTCTCCTTTTAACAAGCCTCTATTATATTGATCTTCCTTAAATTTATACTATTTCTATTTGACAACAACATAATAATCATTGTTAAAGGAGATCTATTTGTTATCTTGAAGCTGGAATCAATTTAGTATTTCTTAAACCAGTATAAATTCATGTTCCTTAATTCAAAATCGCTGTTTTATGACAATTTTTACATAGTCTTGTGAGGATACTATATTTTTTATTTTACTTACATAGTTTGGTGTAGATACTACTATATTTTTTATTCTACTTACTGGACTTCAAAAATATCTCATGTCAAAAATATTCATAAGATTTTTATAAAAAATTCGGAAAAAATTCATTTATATAATTTTTATGAAAAATTCATTCATAACATTTTCATAAAAAATTCATTCGTAACAGTTTCATAAAAAATTCATTCATAACATTTTCATAAAAAATTCATTCGTAACAGTTTCATAAAAAATTCATTCATAACATTTTCATAAAAAATTCATGAAAGATCATAACATTCAAAATATTTTAACTAAGGATCATAATGTAGGAAAATATCAGTGCCATATTATTATAAAATCAAGTTCACTTTATTAGGGACGCATTTTACATACTGTAATATAATTTTTTTTAAATAACACTTTGGAAGACAATAATAATAAGAATTAGGACGACTGCGATATCAATAATAATAATGATTATAATTAATAATAATATTTAAACATTTCAACTTTGCCTTTTATTAAACTTCTTTCATAAATTTAGTTATTCAAATTAGTTTTCTAAAGGAAGAAAGCCAAACGAATGATTACTTATAACTTCAACTTAAAGCAGCACAAAATGATCTTTTGGAATCTCGCTCTGTTCAGAAATGACTGTAATTGCAATTAAAAGTGCTTTAATTCCCTCCAGAAACTTGGATTTAATCTCATGAGGGGCGCTCACCTGCGTTCCTCCAAACATACACCTTGAAGACTTTCTCCGAACGTTTCTTCAAAATTCTTCACTTCAGTACAGCGCATTGAAACTGCGATATAATTTCCATTTCAGTGAGGATCGTTTGCATGTATTCCTTCTAGGGAGGGATGAAAGCACTGATAATGAAATGCTGACTCCGTCTTAATGTTATTTTCCCACGAGTCATTATGGACCCTGTGTGGATTATTAGAGGGACAGTTAATTGTAATGTACCACTTCGGTGCAATCATCTGTAAGGGACGAGCCATTAAGTGAAGAGAGTACGTTTGAAACTGTGCAGTGAAGAACAGTGATGCAGTTCATTAGTTTCTTAGTTGCCTATGCATGGTAAGTAGTCTGCTTGGAAAATATTTTTCTCGTGTGCATTATTTTGCCTTTTTGCCATTCTTCCAAAGTTCCATTTTGCTATTGTAATGCTTAAGAGGGTAATGGTAAATATTTACTTTTTGGAAAGAGAAGAAATTGTTTCTAAATAATATGTAGAAAATGTGTAGATGAATAAAGAGTTGAAAGTTTATTGTAAATGGAAAATAATATATAATCTCCACGTAATGAGATAAATGATCTTGTTAACTGAGAAGCTTTTAGATAGTTTTAATAAAGGAAGAAAAAGATTAACTATTAGATTATCAGGGAAAAGGAACTGGCAATTATTATGCTTAATTTATGTACCAGTTATATTTCTGGCAAAATATAAGAAATATTTTAAGTATTTAGAAATATTCAAACTAAAAGTCAATGGCCATTTTGAGTGAACTGGTAACCTTTATGATGAAATCACATGATGATTATGATGATTATTATGATGAAATGCCATTAACGGGGTAGTGTTTTATCAAGTCACATCTAATTATGAAATGGGTCTTTATTGATCTAGCCTTGCTGTCTTGGGAAAGAGATGAATGGAACTACACTTTGTTCTCTAGTGATTATCATGGTGATGAGATTACCTATAGTGCTGTCATCTATGTCTGATTGAGAGAGTTACTGGTTCCTCTTAGCCGGGTTAACCTATTGAAGAGTGTATGGATTTGAAACTTTCGTCTCATATGAGAAATGGATGAAACTGAATATATCTCTGCTGGGAGTAGAACTCAAATCAACCGGTTGTGAGAATAGAATATTAGCCCCTTCGGCTAATATATACACCCAGCTTCGAGAAGTGGTTTCACAGCAGAATCTGGAAAAGTAATTTACAAACTGAATTATTTTGTTATTCATGGTTTAATTGATAATGCTTGAAAATGCAAAATAAAAGTCAAGTGCATAAGACATAGGGAGATGCTGAAAAATTATCACTGTTTTTCACCAGCAATTTGAATCTGATGCAAACTCGTGAAACACTCGAACCTAGTTAGGACTATTAATTGCAGTGTAGTACAATGTGAAATATGAATTTTTTTTATATCCCAGTGTTTTTAGAACGGTAGAAATAAAGGAAACAAAATTTCGAATTATAGAAAAAGTGAAAAAAAAAACAAGATGTGAACAGGAATATATTAAAGATTGAAATAAAAATAAGAAGCTTTAGTTCCTAAAGCAGAAGTTAAAAAAATAGCTGTCAGTTTTTAACATTTTATGAGGTCTGCATTTACAGATAAAAGACTAACCTTAATATAACTAAGGACACATGAATATCTATCTAAAAAAGCGGAATTTAGCTAAAAATTGTTTTTTGTTTGGCAGATTTTGGAAGTCAAATAACAAAAGACTTCAAAACTAACAAAATTTTACGTTATGAGTTCTATTTAATAAGTAGTATTAGTAAAAGATTTTTCTTAATTATTGATTCTCAATCTTTTTTTAAAAGTGTACCTAAAAAGGTAAACATTGAAAGATTGAATCTTGCTCTGAATAGAGACAATTGAGTTTTCATACATGTTTTTCACCTTATTGAAATACATACATTTGTTATACATACACAGGCAAACATTAATTTGATACTGATTTGATGCGTTTTTAATATTAATTCGATTCTTTCAACGCTTTTCTCATATGGTATGCTAATAATCTCTATTTTCAGTTTAATTGAAAAATGCATTTTAGGTTTACTGAGTGTAGAATTTATTGCAAAATATGAATACTTCGTTAAGGAGAGTACGAAATTTAACAATCAAGCAAATATCATTAACGCAAAAGAAACTTGCTATAATGTTTGCTTTTATTATTTTTTTAAAAGAATATTGCTTGTAGTGAAAAATAACGCATTGTAACAAATAAAAATTATTTATTTATTAACACTAACAGCTTTATTTATTTATTTATTAACACTAACAGCTTTATTTACTTATTTATTAACACTAGAAGCGTAGTTGTGGTCATTTTGATCGTTTTTTTTTACAGTTCTTACGCTATTTTTGAAGATACGCGTGAGTTTCGAAGCTCCTTTTTTTTACATTTTCTAAACTGTTTCTAAGTATACCATAGCAAAACTTCATGCTTTTCTGTTGATTAGTAACATAAATAGTTATGGAATTACCTAAAATAGCCAAAAGAGGTCATTTTGAAGAAAAATGCTCATTTTTGAAGTTTTATATTTGATTTGGATTTTGCGGAGCTGAAAACTTTAAGAAGATGAATTGCGTAGCATAAATTATAGTTCATTGTGTTAAAAGAATGTTAGCCGCAACAGTTTGCATGAAATTATACTGTATCTTAGATTCGATTACCGATTCTAAGTAGCTTTTGAATTCCAATTGAAATATAATTTCATTATTGCGTCTGAAAAAAACTATGTACATAGTGATTATAAACAGTTATATTTGTTATAATCCTGGGCAAGAAAGTGTTGTTGGGGAGCAGTTTTTGTCACATAAATGATAATGAGTTTTTATAATATGAAGGTCAAGTCACGTATCTTTGATTTTAACTAATATAATATAGAAAAAGAAATTTTTTGAAAGACCTTTCTTCATTTGTGCAATTTGAAAAAAGTACAAGTCATTTGCAACCTGGAAAAAGTATAGTACTTTAATTATGAAACCATTCCTAAACTCCACGCGCAACGGGATTACTGTCTTTTGCAGCAATAACACTTGCAAATAATTATTTTGCATAAAAAAAAAAACTTAATTACTACTACGTTAGAGCAAACAAAATTTCCTCCTAATTTCAATGCCTCGTCTTTGTTATGCAACACCAATTACTCATTACAAAACCATTCTTGTGTTTGTTGAAGAACTACAAATTAGTACTTTGCCCACTAGATTGTCCTGTTTGATAAAATCCAATTTAAAAAATATAAGAAACGTGCATTCTTAACTTCGAAAGGCACATAAAAGAAACGAATACCAGCTGTAAGAAATTCCAGAAAAGAATTTTTCTATGATTTATTTGCATTTTTACGTCACGAGAATGTACTGCATACGCTTACGCTAATGCCTAACGAATGATGTAACTTAAAGCATGTTGTGTTTTAATGTGTATTATTTGGATTCATTTCATTTGCTTATTTTCGTATTACTTGTGTTCTTGCAAAAGTTTTATATGTAATACGATATACATTATATTGCAATATTATCATTGCGTTAATAAAAAAAATCCCTAAAAACTCCTACATATGAGTGTTGATCTAACCTACATTTGAGGCTTAGAAGCATATATGGCAACGTTACTTTTAAAAAGTAACGAGTAAAAGTACAAGTATTTTTAAAAAAAGTAATGAATAAAAAGTAAAAAGTTCTTAGTTTAAAAAGTAACGAGTAAAAAGTACAAGTAAAAGTACAAGTACTAAACAAAAAAAGTAACGATTTAAAAGTACATTTCCAGGAAATCGAAAATTCAAAGTAACCTAAAATTTTATTGAATAATATTCTTATGTTCTTTAATGCTTTTGCAAAATTGCTGTTATTTATTTAATTAATTTTAATTTTGAAAGTTATGGATATTAATTTATTTTTAAATTCGGAGGAATATTATAATATAATTTTATAATATAATAGTATAATATAATTTTAAAATCAAATATAATTTTATTATCAAACTTTTTATTTATTTGCATGAAAAAGAAATTTTATCTATTGATTTTAATTTTTAGCTAATTATTTTTATTATTTTAAATTACCATTGATTTAAAATTGTTTTACTCTTTAGAAACGCGTTTTAAAAGCACAAACATAAACAAAGCAAACACGGGGTTACAGATAGCTTTGTGATCTTTGAGCTAGTAAAAAATAATTGAATGTGCAGTATAAGTTGAAACAGAAGGTATTTAAACACGAAGTTAGCTGTAAATGCATATATATTGAACATTACTTTTATAAATTAAAAAACATAAGCATTTTTTAAAAATTTAATTTTTCTTCTTCTTTTTTTCTTAGATAGCTTACCGAGTTTTAGAAAAAAGTAACGATTTCATTCGATATTTCCGTTACAAATACTTGTACTTTTTCCCTAAAAAAGTAAGGAAAGTACAAGTGAAAGTACTAAAGTTAAAAAGTAACGAAGTACAAGTAAAAGTACGTACTTTTTACTTGTACCGGCGGTACAAGTAACGAAGGTAAAAGTACTGCCATATATGCTTAGAAGGGACTAGCTATTGTTCTCTTAGCTTACAAAAAAACGATTATCAGATTCTCATAAAATATTTGAAAGTTCTTTTTTGTGTTTAATACTTAATCGTTTGCTTCTTCTTGATGTTGTAAATTTGCAGTAAAGTATGGCATTTTTTTTTCGAATGACAGGCACTGAACTTTATTCATTTCGCCTTAGAAGATGCCAGAGTTGTTACTCATTTCGCGCTACCGAAAATAAAAAACTAAATTCTATATTTTCCAAAGGAAGATAATATTATGCATATATTTATGGAATAAAGACTTCAGCTTAATAGTAGAAAATCTTAAAATTTAATTGGCTTTAAAATAAGCTACATGAAATAATTATTGCATTAATTTTCTTTCTTAAAAATGTTCTTTAATGTTTTTCATATTTACTTTTCAAATTCTAATGATTATAAGTTTTTTTAAGAAATTTAATCTCTGATCGCTTGTTCTTGCAATACATTGGTAAAAAAATAGATGTTTAAAGATAACTTCGAGTCTTTAAAATTTATCTTGACTTGAAAAGTTATGCAACCCTACATTTTGTGTTTTACACTGACAGATAAGCAAGCCAATTATGTATCGAATTGTGTAAATTTAGACTTAGCAAATAATAAAGGTTCACATGGAATCGATATTTTATAGCCTTATGAAAAATAACCAACCTAATTAAATATTTATCCAAATCATTTAATGTATTCCATAAATCTTATAAAATTATATAACCACGAAGCAATTTAACACTATACCACTGGGTAATATGCTGAATCATGGTAAAATATCTTAATCTGTAATCTAATGACATTAAATCAAAGTATTTGATAATATCATTTGATAAAAATGACTTAATTCACTACTCTGCTCGAATCTCAGAAATCCGATGATGCTTTTAGGGCAAATGAAAACCCTGAAAGGCTTTAATCTCACTTGACCTTAGCATTCTTCACCGTTAATGGCCGCAGATAATATCAAAGAACTTCTGCGCTGAGGATAATTCAAACTATCAATACATTTGATTCGGGGATGGTTTACTCCAATTTACTTCATTAAGTTATCAAAAGCAGATTATATAGGATTTAGAAATTTTAATTACTCCTTATTATTCTTAATTATTTTAATTAAATTCCTGTACTTTTGGGGAAATGATTAAAGTATGTTTGTTTGCTACAAGAATTAAAAATGATATATATATATATATATATATATATAAGTTCAAAATGAAGATAAATAAAAGGTAAATTACAGACATATGAGAAAAAGGGGGGGGGGAAGAAAAATAATTAAAAAAAATAACAAACAACTAGGGGGGGGGAGGATAAAGTTTTTTTATGAAATCCGGAAAATAAAAGATGGGCAATTCCATATGTGACGGAATGACATTTTGACTTGCATGATGACAATTAATTGAAGTTTCTATGCATCTAATTTCAAATAAACATGATTTTTTCTCATGCATATCATTATTATTGGTATAATGTGATTCATAAACTAAAAAAAAAAGAATTTTGTATTTTCTTTATTTTTAATTTTATGAACTTTTTACTTGTGTGACGGAATGACATTTTGGCAACCAAGCTTTCGGCATGCCGCTTAGAACTGGTAGTTTCTGTGAATTTTGCAACTATTATTTTCCTGGACTATTTTTTACTTTTAGTATAATGTGTAAGCAATGTAAATTGTGAATTTGGAAAATTAACCTCAGGTTGGCTAGCAGTTATTTACATCTATTTGCTGTGACGGAATGACCGTGACGGAATGACAAAAAGTTTAGTGGAAGAAAGTCTTCATTTAAAAAATGTTTTATTATTATGTAGATGATAAACAGAATGTAACAGATAAGCAGAATTAATATTTACGTAAGAATCAGTTAAAATTTCAACAATTTGAAAATTAGGTTGCCTCAGAAGAGGTTTTATATCTAACTTGCCAATGTCACATCTTATCTTCGTTCTCAGGAAATTTATGCATAAATCAATTTTTGTCCCATGTTCTTTAAATACTTTAACATCTAAATCGTCTTTGTTTATCAAAGTAATTTGCGCTGCATATAAATGTGCCTTCTTTTTTTTCGCAGTATGGGACAATGATTAAAGAGCCAACCGCATACTCCTCAATCATATTTTCCATTTCCTCTTCAAAACAGTGGCTTTTCAAATTATACACTTGGTTTTGGTTAAAATTAGAAAGCATTCCAATTTTGATGATTCGCTTCTCAACTACATGAGCATCTAGTGCAGGTCTCTTGTTCCTGGCAATGCTAATGTAGCAAGTGTCGAGCTGAAGTCATTCTCTTTTGCCCTCTCTTAAATAGAATAGCTGGACAAAAACAAAACTTCAACGATTTGTTGCTTCGACTTTATGCAATCATAAAATTATTTTACATATTATGTGCCGTTTTACAGCAGCCAACATCTTGTTTGGCCTTTTAGAACAACATCACAATTACATGGTATTTATAGGTGCATGTGCTGTGAGGTATTAATGAAATACACTTAACAAAAATGAGAATAAGAACAAAAATGAGATAAGACACACTTTACATCAATATATGATTTTTTATGAAAAGCCCCTTTTAAGGCCATAAGTATATATTGCATCTGCACTCTTCGTTACTCTGTCAGAGTTTGTATTATGACTGAATCCTTCATACTTGGGGGCTTGTAACTAACATCATCTTGACAGTAAATTTTTTTTAACCAAATTAAACAGCTCATCAACATTACTTTTCTCACTTAGTTTCTTTTGAGTTCGATGTTAAATACTTCTCACATAAAGACTGAATTAATTTTTTTACCTCTATTGGTGATTTTGGAAGTGAGTGTACAATTTTTTTTATGGTGAGTGTACAATTTTTTTTTATGGCTTTACCAAGACTCTGCAGGAATTTGTATGGGGAATTTAAATTATTTGTATGTGAAGAGATTGGTAGAATTTGATTTTTTTCTTTGTTTACACAATCTCTGCACAACAGCGTTTGCTCTTCTGAGTTTTTTAAGTCCAACTTTTGTCGCGGAAGCTTTCTTCTCTGCCTTTCTTTCTCTGTTTTTTTTCTTCATCATATCATGGGGATCTTGGTCTTTTTCAACATTTTATCTGTCTTTCAACAGCTGTTTTAGCCATTAGGTTAATTGAAAAAAAAATAATTCCCTAGCTTATGACTAAGCTTCTCAAGGACTCGTTTTGTCATTCCATCGCCGAAGATGTGTCATTCCGTCACGCTAATTACTGGAAGTTAATAATCAAACGCATAGAATTTTACAATTCCTCATTGATTCTTATGCCACACCTGCTTTATATTCCAAAATATACACATTTTCATTCAAAAACGCAGTTGCTATTTAAAAAAATATACTAAAACATGTGACGGAATGACACAAAAAAAAGTTACTTTTATTTAATATATTAAACTTAAAATGACTTAAATGCTATGTTTTAAATGTTTAAATTTTGAACTATATGCATATTTTTATCAAAATATTGCAAAAGAAAGATACATTTCTTTTATTTTATAAGTATTTTTCAAGAAAACAATTTGAGCACAAATGTGAAGAATTCACTTGTCAGCCATGTGATTACTTTAGAATGCTGCCAGATTCAAAAAACTTAAAATTATCAAAAATTAAACAGTAATATGTAGACTTTGGCTATTTTTGAACATATTTTTAAAATTAAAATATGCAATTCATAGAAAAAAAAGTTCACTTAAAAGTTGACACTTTCGTGGAATTGCCCAGATATAATCTTTTTATCAGCCCACACGATTATATTCGCAATAAAGAATGTTTTCTGATATTGTATCAATATAGCCAAAGCAAAATACATTAATACAATAGTGTGAGGAGCACTCAAAATTTTTTTTGCAAAAATTACAGCAAATATATATATATATATATAAAAATTCGAATCCAATATTAATCAATTGTAATAAAATTCTGATCTATAAATAATGTTTCACGCAACTAAAAAAATGGTCTTTTTAGTAATATTGTAAGAAAACACAAATAATTAAATTCGGAAAAGGATAAAACTTCTTTGAAAAAAACGCGCTAAGAAGCAGCAGAAATTTCAGAAAAAAGTATCAATACAAGAAACTAATGAAATAAAAATAAAAATATGATCACCGAAGCCGACGTCTTCAGGGGGTACCGGCCTCGGTAGCCATTAAAAACAAAACCATTTCTATTTGAGGGAGAAGCAAATGCTTAAAATATCTCCCTCAGTACCCCGATGGTTTTGTATAAAGGTCCAGGAAAAACAAGATACATTCAAAATAATTAACAATTTAAGAAAAGAAACTCAATCAAAATCATCAGAAAAATAAAAACTCACTAAGTCACAGGTCAAGCATCAACTTCAAAAGAAAGTAGAAGAAAAGAAAACACTAAAAACTGAAAAACCAACGCCCCCTATTATAATGCGCAGAAGAAGTTTAAAATGAAATGGAAAAGGTCAGGAGAAAGAAATACGTATACAAATTAATAGAATGCTTAACTGGGGCTGCTCAGTTAAGACTAGAATTGCGCCCTGTTAAAAGAAAAAATTAAATAAAAACTTAGAAACCATCAATCATTTTTTTTAATTAAAAAATTAACATTACAAAAATTAAAAGGAAAATCATTTTTACTCAAATTATTTAAAAAAATTATCCACAGCTTCCCGAAAACTTTCAACATTATTGCAAATTTTCTTGATCCTAACTAATTGTGAAAAAACAAGATTTTTGAATATTTTACTACACAAATAAGTTTTAAAATTGCAGAAAAAAATAACATTAAATTTAAAAGCTTTTCTTTTATCAAACACACCAATTTTAATAAAACTGTTAACAATATTAATTTTAAAATCTAAATATTCAATATTAAAACAATTTTCATTAGTTTTTTTCAAGACCAAATCACCAGGATAAATACTATAAATAAAATTATAATCATCACAATTAAACAAAATCAAATCATCAATGTATCGGAAAGCATTAAGTTCTTTACGTTCAAGTAATTTAGCCTCAAAAAAATGCAAAAAAAATCTGTCTTTTTAGTAAATCAGTCTACTAATATCTCCATCTCTATATATAGTTAATAAACTGGAAGAGATAACAATAGAAATCCATTAACATATAGTATAATATGATGCATGTATTAATATTATTTCTTATATTTAAACTAGACTGTATAGAATTTCAGAAAGATATTTTATTTTATGATTAACTACATAATACCTCAATAGAAGCTAAAGCTCACGTATAGTTTGTAAAAAAATATTAATCCAGTCACAATATTTTTTTCTCACACTTTAGATGACACATTCAAAAATGTTTATCATTAACAAGTCATGAAGAAAAAAAACTAATTTAGTTTCTTAAAAATGGTTCTGAATTTTTCTACTTCAATAGTGATAAAGCTTAAAAGAATCAAAGTTTCTTTTTTTTATTATTTATCAGTTATCAGTGTAAATTGAGGGGATTAGAATTTTTTTCCTTGTCTTTAATTAACGAGGTGGAAACGTTATGAAAACAAGTAGCGTAAACATATGTTGCAACGACAAAAACTGTAGAATATTTTTATCTCTTAGTAAGCAGGTAGTTTTATTATTATTTCCTAGACTTTTCAATTAAAATTTATCTAAATGAATGCCAGATGTTTCTTTTAAAATTTAAGAACTGAAAATTTTTTTACATGCGATGCTTCTTTTTACATAACTGGTTCTTTCTAAGTGATTAAAAGATACAAGAAACGTTTTCTTTGCAATAAAAAAAATCTTTTATCGCGTGTTTTAAAATACATTTAAGGCATTTTTATCTTTATTTTTACGAGCCTATCTTTATTTCTTTTTATAAATAATTTCGGTGCATAATAATCTTTTATACAGAAAATATTTAGGTTTTAAAAATTAATAAATTAATTATTTTTACGTACAATTACAATTTTTTAAAATGCAAAATCTCTGCGATAAAGAAAATGTGAGACAGAGCCGTAAAGTATGAAAAACAAGAAGAATCGAAACTTAAGAATTAAATTTTTGATGTTAGAATTCTTTAATTTTGTGTTCTGGTTAGTATTTTTAAAATATTGTAAAAATATGATTGTTTCTACTTTCTATTATTTATGATTTGGCTTATTTTTTTTTCGTTTATCTCTATGCATTTTGAGGTTGAAAAATTATGGAACCACTATCATAAAAATAAGTTCAATTGAATAAAAAAACAATTCTGTTGAATACTTTTATCTCTTACGAAGAATATAGTTTAATTGTTAATTCCAGACATTTAAACTAAAATTCTTTAAATGGTATCTAGATGTTTTTTTAAAAATCTTATAAGCAAGAAAAGGTAATATGCGATTAATCTTTTTACATAACTTGTACCTTCATAATGATTTAAATATCTATCTCTATAAGATAAAAATAATCTTTTAACCCGTATTTTAAAATGTACTCAAAACATTTTTTCTCTTCTTAAAATTCTCTATTTGAAAAAAAAAAATTCAAAGAAATATTTATTAATGAAGTTATTTAGAGGTTAAAAAAATTACTGAACTATTTCTTAAAATTTAGAATAAGATTAAAGTATACTCTTGTTTTTGTGCTCAAATGTTATTGTACTACCTATATGACAAGAGAAAAAGCCAGGCAGAGACGTAAATTTCAAAAAAAAAGGTAAAAATTAACAAAATATTATTTGAAAACAAAAATTTAGGAATTTTTAATATTTCTTTCAGATTAAAAATCTTAATGTATTTTTAAATTTTAATTTGTTTCAATTTTTCACGTTTTGTGACTTTGCCTGCCATTTCTCCAGTTGGTTAGGCTGTACATTTGTTTAAAAGTGTCCAAAAATTTAAACAATTAATATTTAATTGGTTTTTAAGTGTTAATGTGTAAATATTTAGTAGTTTTAAAAATGTTAACATTTTCATTATTTTAACTTTTACTTATTTAACTTTTAGAGTTCTTCACAGATTAAGACTAATATATTTTTTGAAGATGTAAAAATATTTTTTTATAGCAATTAAGGCAATAGTCTCGTCCAGGGCAAAACTGGAATTATGTAAATGTATCTTTGAAAATAAGTCCTTGAATTCAGCAAATTGAAAAGAAAATAATTTTGGCATTTATTTCAATACAAAGCAACTTTTTGCAAATGATTTGTGAGATTGCTATATTATTATTTTGTAATCTCTGTAATATTGCTTTTTTTTTCATTAGTTCGCCACTTGAATATGTAAATATTAAGCTAAGGAAAACCGAGCAATGTTCTGCGCGTGACAGTTCATTATGAAACAAATTAAAACTTAACTTTTACCCATTAAGATTTATAACGTATAAAAATATTTTAATTTTAAGCTTATTTTTGCTGTGATTTATTTAAAGGAGGAAGCAAAATTAACTTTCGATTTTATATATTAATCAAATTTGAAAAAAACAGAGAAAAAACAAAATCTTTACTTCAAGAGTTACAATAAATTTTTCCTTAAATCTGAATTTATATTATTGACAACTATGAGAGCGAGAAATATTTTTCCAAAGTGCTGTGTTTTATATGTAATTCATTTGTTAGCAATTCGACATATATAAATTCCAGATGTACCTTTTACTTCATTGATATTTGATACGTTTAACAATGCGCGTTTTATTCGCATTTCCCTACTGTAGGGTAATGACATTTTTGGAAGAACATTTACCAAATTTTATCACATATTATAAAACCATATTTTATTGTTAATTTTACCAAAATCTTTAAAAAAGCACTTTGGTAAAAATTACCGTACTTTTCTGGAAAATACTACCATAGAGCCAAAACCACATTAAATGTTTTCATATTCTGGTAGTTTTGACCATGCTTTTTTTCAGTGCGACATAGATACTCTATGCATATTTACATTGTATTACAAAATGTATTCCTCAAAGTTTTTTATTTTTCAAAACTTTGTTTTATTTCAGTGAATTCATGCAATAAGAATGATAAATCAATGTTTAAAATTCAAATTTGGAAACAAAATGAAACTATTGAAAAAAATTCATCTTTTCAGACAGCTGTTCTATGTAATTTAAATTTTTTTGTTCGCAGACAAATAATAATTTTAATTTAAGATAAGGAAACTAAGAATAGTTAATAATTTGGTTCAAGTGAGGTTTCCCAAAAGGCAAAAATGAAGTTTAATGGCTTAGCATTGATCTTAAACAAACAGTTTCAATATACATTACGTGTCTCTCAGAACTTCAATTTTTGATTTACTGTAGCCAATCAAGAGAAACACGTTTAGTAAAAGATACTTGAGGTTCAATTTAATTGAACCTTTAACTGTTAAATATTGTTGGTCTTTCACTGTTAGAATTTTAATTATAAAACTACGGTAGCAATATGAGAGCCTAGTTGGTGCGATAAAATTCTGGTTGTTGAACTAGGTTGTATTAGGTGAAAACAATTAAATTAAACTTTTTTTTCTCACCGTTAACAGTTTGATACCATTTTATTTACAGTTAATCATCTGTTTAGTTTGAAGATGGTAAAATAACAATTAAATAATTTGTTTTTAATCTTTTTTCCTAGAAATTTCCAACAGTGTAGTATCAGTAAAAATATATATATTTATCTTATTTTATTTTTTATACTCACATTTAGAGAATAACCTATTCCTAATTTACAAGTTTAATTTATAGATACAGTTATTATAAATTCGCTTGACGCTTTTGAGGGCCAGATAAATTATCATCATTAAAAATTATCTTTTACAGCATATAAACTTTAATGGTATACAAGCCAAATGCATAACTGTATTCAAATAATCTAATTCTTCAACATCACCTCCAATTCTAGCACCTTAATTAGTTTTAAACATCTTCATGTATTGAATTTTAGTAATAATTTAAAACTTGTAAAGAAGCCATTAAAACACACAAACCATAGTAAGTAGGAGTTAGGCACATTTTCAGCATAATAGGCAGAAGAAGTATTAGAAATCTGTCGTCAGATAATGTAGAAAACTCACAATTTACTTGCTGCAATGTAATTCAATGCTCTATTACGTGCTCACGCACCTGTCGAGCCAAGACTTGAGGGTCTCATATTTATATATATATAGATAGATAGATAGATAGATAAATTTACACAGGTAAACACATATTTAATGTCTTGATACTTCAATGAATTCTCAATATGAATTATAATGCATTTATAGTTTCATAAATTGTATAAAAACTAAATGAAAAAACATAATACAAAATTAATACATTTAAAATTTAAAAAAGTCATTTTTAAAACAAAACTCGATAAGTACACTAATAAATAAATATTTTTAATAGTTAATTTAACACATTCTTCATGAAATTATTTTTATTTCTTTAAAGAAAATATTTTTCTAACTGGTGTTTTTACATCTTTTGATGAAACTTTTCTCTCATATTTGGTTGCGGAAAACCAATGATTTTGAAATATAGTGCTTACATAAATGTTGAATTTGAAATGGGAATGAAATATATTGAATAATTCAAGGAATATTTTCTGCTTTTAAGTCAAAATGATATATGCTATGAATAAAATTGTTTCTAAGCCATTATTAAGAAATAACTTCTAAACAATAACCCAAGATACGATTTTTATTTATTATTCAGTTGACCACATTTTACAACCTGCATATATTTTGTAAGAGAAAATATGTTTTAGAAATGGTTTACTGCAGTATGTATTTTTCAAAATGCTCAATTGACATATTTTATGTAAAATAAATTAGTAATGAAGTTGATATATTGAAATCTTATTATTCCGGTTAAGTAATTGATGTGACGGGTAATTTTTAAAAAAATTAATAGACTACTCTAAAGTACTTTAAAAAATATATTCATTTTTCCGTAACGTTTTTCTTACTATTTTTTTTAAAATTTCTTCATTTTTTCGATTGATGGCTATAAATGTTTTTTCATCTTCCTATTAAAAAGCGACTAATATATTTTCTCATTATTTTATTACAGTTAATATAAGAAACAAATCGTGCAAAATAGTTTGGATAGGTATGCGTCAAATAGTAACCATTAAAGAAAAATTCTACGTCTCTGTCTCTGATGTTAGTAAAATAACAATAACAATAATGGCATAAAAATAATTCACTTGAAGACCAATTTTTCTCTTGTAAACTACTTTCCCTTTCTGTATGTTCTTTTTGTATTAGTATTCGGTCTGATTGCCTCGATACTGATTATATTTCATGCTTATAAAGCATAAATGACTATAATTTCTTTTTTATTATTAATTTGAAATTTATTCAGTGATTTTTTTTCACTTATGATTCTAAGTAGTTTAATTCACCGATAACGTCTAATATTGTATTGTGATTTAAAATATTTTAGATTCCTTATTCTCGTTAAATAACTGTTTTGACCGTTAGCGTTAAATAAATTATTTATTCAGTTATTGCTGAGATGAATTTAGCTGATCTATACATCAGCTGAAAAAGCTTTGATAGTTATATCTCATTTCAATCAATATTTAAAACTTAAACTACGAATATAGTTTTAATAATATAATATTATTGTAAGGATAATTTTAAACATATATGCGTATTTTTTTATGTTGCATGCGGTTAAACTTTTTATTTTACTTTTACTCATAGTTTATTATTGAGTTAAATTGCATTAGTTTGACAAATTTAAAGAATGTTTAGAAATTATAATCATAAAATTATAATAATACCATTATGGTTTTGGTAACTGCCTTGAATAAATAATATATTAAATTTTTTTTAAATTTATTAGTATTAATTTCATCAAATTCAAAAGAAAAATATCATAGCGTTAAAAACTTTGTAACTAATAAAAACATGATGGTGTTATTAATGTAACATTTAGTGTTATTTGTCACTAATTTAAACATAATGCTTAATGTCGAGTAGAAATTAAGTGGTTTAAAGTTGTACAATAAATTATGTAGCTTTTCAAACTAATAGTGGTGGTTATAGTAAGGTAAGTACAATATTTTACAAGATCTACATTAAACGACTTTCATAATCATTCTGAAGCAATTATCTTGCGCACATATCAGAAACATTCAGCACGACAGCCATTTAATTTTACTCTTCAAAATCATTTCAAAATGTACTTAGGCCCCATCACGTGCATCAGTGATCTACTTGAAAGATGATTTCAGGTTAAAAATAGCTTAATTAAGGGGAGAACAGAGTTAGGCAGAAGTCAAAGATATGTCTAACTCACGAGGTCCCTTAAACGTTTTCCGATACTTGCAGCGGTTTCAGAAAAGATCGATTTGGTAACATTTTCCTATCCCTCCCCCATACGAGGAAACAACTGCCACTCACCCAAGCAAATGGACCAACGGTTAAAGATTATGTTACTTCATCAAATTCAGCGGCATCCCATTTAAAGATATATATGTATGTCTTTAGAAATATACATTTGGAAACAAGTGAAAAAGAATGGAAGTGATATGAATTTCTTTTTTGCTTGTTAGTAAATATCTTATGATCAATTCAAATAGCGTCTTAGGATGAAACATTGCGATTCTTATAGATAATTTCAGAAGTAAATAAATTTTTAGAGCCTCATTAATTAGCTGTACCAAATAAATTCTTCCATTAATTAGGCCTTCCAATTTCATTCAACCATTAATTAGCTCTATTATTCTGAAATTGCCATAAAACTGTGAGTAATTATTCTTCATATGGGGATAAATTTTTGAACTATTAAAATTAGTCACACGATTCGTCTATCAAAGTCAACAAAAATAATGAAAAATTTTCATCAAAATGGGTTCATTTAAGAGAGATATCAGTTTATTTTCAAATATTTTGACAATATTTGTTAATAATACCAAACCATCCATTTATCTTTTTATATGTTATTCTGCAAAATATATAAGTCTTATATATTTACAAAAGACATCTGCAAATACAAAACAGCCGGTATGTTATTCTAATTTGTTAAAAAACTGTTATATTCTGATTAAAGATTGACAAACTATATCATAATATACAGCTATATTATGATTAAAAATTCATATTGAATGCACCAATGCACAGATATTTCTAGATCTAAAGAAATATCATTTAAGTAGAAAAAAGATACATAAATATTTGAATGCATGTTTCATGTATGAAAATTTTTATTATAGTACTTTTAGACTTGGCAATTACAAAACTGAAAAGACAGCTCAAGCTACAAAAGTAAAAATAATATTTAAAACTTATTTATATTTTATGTAGAATAACTAAATTTGATTATGAATTCTATCCGTATTTTAATATACTTTCTAAAGCATACAGATTTATACTTCTAAAATGTATAAGCATAAATTGGAGTTATTTACAAGAGAGAGGAATGATATATATGTCGAAAAAACCTCGATTGCACCTCAAGAAATATTTCTTTTTCTTAAATAATGCTAGTCATTTCTTGCAATAACATACTTGTGCGTGTTATGTTATCGTACATTACGACTGTTGATATATTGATCTGAAATCTTAGCTAACATTTTAAACTTATTCTCAATAGTCACACAAACGTCATTTAGCTTGCCGAAGTTGATTATGTATTCTAAATAAACTACTGTGAGAAATATTGAGACTAAGAAGCTTATTTTTTGCATCATGGAGCATACGAGGAAAACGAAGAAATGAACTTCAAACCAATGTATAAGCAAAGCATAAATTCGATAAATTTTTGAAATGTCAATTTATTTTTAGACCCTCTTTGAAATTACTTTTCTGTTCTAATAATACTGAATCTTTTGTAATATAAATCTGAAATATTGCAATAATAATAATGCTAATGATAATAATAATAATAATGGTATTTATACCACATATGGATATTTGTTTATAATATAAAAATATTTTATTACATTTTATTTCGGCAAATTAGTGTACGTATGTTAAATATTTTGCAATCGATATCATTACGTTAATTTAATATTGTGCATTTTTTGTAAATTAATAATATAATTAAGAATAATGGTTGTGATTTAATTACTCCCAATTTAATGTAAATTAGTTCGTTTGTCTACGTAGATATTTTGTTTTATATATTACTTCCACAATATTGGGTTTAAATATTTTAAAGAATTGCTTATCATTTAAATAATTGTATATTAGAATATTAATTATATTTTGAATGGTTAGTATCTATTTGGAATAATTCTTAGTTCAATTTTCATTAAAAAAATATAACAATATTCTTATTTTATTTTACAAATTTTTTCTTAGTATTTCCTTGTTTGTTAATGGTTTCCTTTGATGTTACTTTTGCAATGTTATTATCTTAAAGTATCCTTTTCTCAGGGAAATAACTGTGTGCACAATTGTGCATGAGAATCCTCTCACCACCTGTTTCAGAATACGGTAATTTAGATATCTGCAGCTCCCCCAAAAATGTTAACATCTGCAGTCCACCCCTGATCTTTAGGTAACTTTAATCCTTTGTCAGTAAAAACCGAGGTTTCTTGAACATTCTTTCCCGTATTGCATCACCTCTTTAGTGCACTCTATTTTGGCATTCGTTTTTACCCATTTTTTTGCCAAACTCAATAATAATAGTAATAATGATAATAACAATAATAACTGGTCTTGCCATAAGTCGACTCATTAGCATGTTAATACAATTTAGTTCTTTAAAGTATTAATAGTGAAACGTATTTCACGAAGAACGGTTTGCTTATTCGTCAAGCATAACATGGTTCTTTATGTAATATACTTGAAAAAAAATGTAGGAGAAATTAAATTTGCTATAAAATTTTATAGATAATATATTTGACCTATTGTTGTCAGAATAACAATTTTTATTAAATAATCAAGTAAATAATGTATATTTTAATGGAGGTTTTTTTTTACGAAGTATTTAATAAAATGGTGTAACTACTCTACACATATAATAAAACAAGGAATTTGTGTGTTCGTGCATGCGCGTATGTATACCGTAGACTCTAAGAAAACAAAATTCAACATGAATCTAAATTAGCTTAATTTTAATCAAGTGAAGAAGTCCAAATTCTAATTTATTTACTATTTATGAAATTTAGATACATTATTTCCAAAAAAGTAATGGTAAAATAAGAAATTTATGATTCAGTTTTTCAAATTCTTTAAAGATAACATCAGTGATGTTTGCTAGCTTATAGCTTTAATCGAAAAAAATAGTTTATTGGGCCTGCTGTATTACTTAACTATTGTGCATTCGTTACGGGAGGTTAAATGAATGATCAAATGAATCATGATATCAAAAGCGGGGGCTACATCATCTGATAAACATTCATAAGGTAGTCTGAAAGTAGGCGTTTATTTTGTTTATAATAATGCTTCTAAAATGCTTTTTTTTTAAAAAAAAACTAGCAAAAGTAAAATCAATAGCAATCAATAGTAAAAAGAAACTTTGAACTGAAAAGCAAAAATTAAGGGAGAAATGGAACTGATTCGTTAAGGAGAGGCGTAAAAAATTATTATTAACGCTAATGATAATTAATTTTGGTTATTACAACTGATTGAAGCAGGATAATAAGCTAAGTACTAAAATACCAAATTAATGGAGAAATGGACAAACTAATTTGTTTAAGAGAGCGTAAAAAATCGGCAAACAACTAATGACGTCAATGATGCTTAATAATTGTAGTAATAAGTACTAAGGGAAATAAAAATAAAGCTTTGAACAAAATTGCAAAATTAATGAAGAAAATTCACTTACTCATTACGCGAAACAGTAAAACGTCACCATACTATTATAGACAACAGTGATGCTTAATTTTGGCTATATCACTACTGGTATCACGATGCTTGGTGCAGTTTTAATAGGTACTAAACATACTTTTATGTAAGTACAGCGTATTTTAAAGTAAATCTGGTGCCGATTGCAGCTGTACTAATACTGCATATTTTTATAATAAATTTTTTACTGTCCTCCAAAGATATAAGCCTGATTGCGGTAAATTTTAAATACGAGTTGCTTAGTAAGTTACGTATAACAGCATTCAGCTAAATGATACTCTGTACAGTTCATCTTTATGTTGATGGGATAAAGAACTGAATTTGCGCTTAGTTTAATCTAATGACGTAAAGTCACTGAGAATGACAACAAATAATAGTAACTAAACAAAAACAACGTAAAAGTTTCAGCTTTATTATTTGTGTCGGTATTTGTTTAAAAATTTTGTGCACTATTTTGTAGTGATGCTTAGTGGATTGATTAATGGTTGCTTTTCTTCACTAAGTACTGAGAACGGTTAATCAGCTAGTATATTAGAAAATTTTCGTAGATAGCTCTAAGAAAGCGAGATATTTATCTTTTTAATACAGATTAATTATCAAACTTCATTTCTAATAATTAAAGTTTAGATAGCTCTTAAATAATGCCTGTTTTAATTATACTGATAATTCTCACTTTCTCTCTTTTAATTACTAGTGAACAAAAAAGTGAGAAACTGTGAGTTTAAAATAAATAGAATTTAATAATTATTAAAATGTTTAATAGTATTGAAATAGATGTCAATTTAACTAGATCTTCAACTATATATTTTTGTTTTTAGTATACCATGTAGTTTTCAGCAAACTGTTGCTTATAGATTTCAGAAGTAGTATGGAGCTGAAATATTTATAAATAATGCTTCTCCATATTAAAATGTAAAGTGAAATAATAATTAAATTAAGATTTAATTGGCAGAATTGGAAAATCTACTTCAGTTAATAAAAATTATAATACAGTGATTAAAATATTACAAATAATTATTACAAATATTACAATTATTACTAAAATACAGTGATAAATATGTATAATTTCAGGAGTGAATTTAGTTTTTTTAGAGTTAGTAGTTCTATCCAAACTTATGTCTGAAAAGTTGAAGAAATGAAAACAAAATTATAAAAAAATAAAATTTGACTTAAATATTGAATTAAAATCTCGGCATTTAATTTATAAAAATTTGATCAAGAATAATCAATAAATAAAAAGATATATGTCTTTCTTTATTTTCCTCTTTTTTCTTCATTTTTCCTTTTTTCTGTATTTCTAAATAAAATGAATTTGAAAAACTTCTTTTTAAATTCCTTTTTCTTTTCTTTAAGGCTTTTTTGTATTTTTATTTTTTCCCAACGTTGCTTTTTTAATACAAACTTTTTCTTTGTGGTTGCATGCTCCAAGGAACATGCCTGTCTAAATAATATTTTTAAGGAAGAATTTCACTTGTTTCTAGACAAACCGTTTTGATTGGTAATATTAATTTATTTTTCAAAATAAAATAAATAAATTTTTTAAAAAAATTAAAAGTTTATATAAATTAAATCAGTCTCTGAAATTATAATCTTATTTATTATTCAAACGGAACAAAATATGCAAGAAAAAATGGTTAAAAGCCAGTAATAACCGAAATCTGTTGTCAAATCAAAAAAGATAACTGGAGAATTTAAAATATTTCCAGGTAATGAGGAAAAATTTAAAGAGTTAATTAAATAAAAATAAATTGAATGTAAAAATAAAAAGATAAACTCCTTTCAACAATAATAAAAATCATAAACAAGTTCGTAAAGAAGGATTAAAGAAGTAAAATTCGTTTATAGCAGTAAGTTAAAAGATTTATATTAAACAAAAAAGGCAGACTTTATGGTAATGTGGGTTTCATAAAATGGCATTATAATTATTAAACTTGTCATTATGACAGACGAAAATAAATATTAAAATTTTTTTTCTCTCAAATTAGATTGTTGATCCATTAATGAATTACTGGAGATTTTCTTTAAAATTTTAAAAATGTTTATTATTATTCAAAAATCAGTTTTAATCGGTAAAATTTTTGTCATCAGAAAAATAAGATCTTGATGAAAATTCTTTCATTAAATTATTAATATTTCCTTAATTTTCAAGAAAATATAATGAGAGTTATTTGATAGAAAATATTTTTAAGAACTTGCCATAAGTGTAATTGTTTTATTTACAATTTTACTTTTAGAAATCGATTGCACTGTTTAATATTGGGTATTGATTTACTGTAAAAAATACCAGCTCTCAGTATACTGGTGCTTTTTACCTAAAATTCAATTTTACCGGAGCATGTTTCAGAGTGAACAATCTGATATACTATAATTTTTTCAGTATTAATTACATTAAAATAATGAATCGCACTAATTAATTAAATGTTACTTAAAAAATTACGGTATAATATTTTACGATAAAAATAGACTTTACGGTAAAAGGGATTTTGGCAAGTAATTTAGTATCAAAGAAATGAGATTATGTTTTTGGTATGAAATTCTTTTATTGTTTTAGTTAGATAAAAATTTACGATTAACGAAACATACATAGAATTTATAAAGAAAACGTTCGAAATACAGATTTTCCTGAAGTTTTATTTAAAGAGAGATATTTTTTTAAATAACTTTGATCTCCAAATCACGATCTTTTCACGCATTTCCGGGAAAATTAAATATTTTATTTTAAACACATAATGAAATTATGAGTAAAAACTTAGAAATTCAATGTAAGGGGAAAAATAATTAAAAATAACAGCACAAATGATTAGTAGAAATGTTTTGTTCGTAAAATATTTCTTGATATGGTTGCTTTCATTCTTTAAAAACGTAAAATTCAAAGCAAAGGATTAGAAATTAAAGTTAAATTAATTAAGAGAGCAGGAAATATCAAGCAGAGAAAAATGAGTGGAGTATTCTAAGGTTTAAGGGAAAATTTACGTTTAAACGATGAACAACGTATTCTAGAATAATTAGTATGCCTGCTTTCTTTGATTATGTTTTGTATACATCATATATTATTTTCTTTTTAAAATACCTCTGAAAAATTTGATAACTTGTAAAGCAACTCAAGTTATAAAATTAGTAAACTCTGAAGCATAATTAAAACTATAATAAATCTCTAAATTTTTAGTTCAGTTTGTTTGTTAAATGGAGCAGTTTGATTTTAATTTCTCATTTTTTCCAGCTTTACACTTAATTTCCTTTAGCGCTTCCTTGCCAACAGGGAGAAAGAAATTTTAGCAGTTTTCTATCTTTATACTTGAATTAGTACTAGTGTCTCATATCTTATATTTTATAACTATCGTTGAACAGCCGAAACAATTTTGGGATTGAGACTAATAATGTCCATCTCCGAAACCTTGCAATTTTGAACCTAATCCAGAAGACAAGGGATCTGGATCAGTACCTTCAGAGGTATGATTTGTTACGGGACCATGGAGGACTTTGTGAATCGACAGATTTAACGTGCATAAGTCACCATTTACTACACGGGGAGTCTTCGGACTGTGGGAATCGAACCTACGACCTCTTGCACATGGGCTCGAAGCCCTATCAACTAGGCTATTCCGGCCCTTTGAAATGTACGTTTTTTTTAATATCCGTCGTAGAGCAGCAGACCAAATTTTATTAATATTCAACTCTGTAGCTTTGTCATTTTGAACCCATCCAGAAGACACGGAAACCCCTGGATCAGTGAACCCTGAGGTACTGATTCGTCCTGGGAACAAGGAGGACTTTGCTACTCGACAGATTTAACGCGCATCAGCCACTGTTTACTTCACTTTGAGTCTTTGACCTTCTTTGATCGAACCCACGAGCTCTTGGACATGGGCCCAGTGTCCTACCAACCAGGCTGTCCCCGCAGTCGAAATGTTTTGTGATAAATCATATTATTATAAATTATCGTAATTTAATTATATTAAAATATAATCATATTAATATTTCCCTTTCAGCCAATTACTAATAAGCTACCATATTTCATTAGAAAATGCACAAAATTTTATTTTCTGTCATTGGTCATAATTTTGAACTTTTCCTACTAGCTGATTTCATTAAACAATGAAAGTAATGATTTAAAGCATGTAGAAAAAAATAAATATTTTGCATGTTAAGAAAAAAAAAAACAAGTATACTTATTCGACACTAAATATTAAACTAATATTAGACTAATTAATATTAGACTAAATATTAGACTAATTTTAAGAATTTAATTGAAGTCCGCTGGGCTTATATCTGTCATTCTAAGACTAAAATGTTTCGGTGCACTTTTTCTCAGCATCTATATCAGCCGTCGAGGAGAACTTTCGAGGAGAACTAACCCGAATTTGAGGTACATTGAAAGGAAAACCACGAAAATCTCCCACGGTTAGCTTGATGGCAGGGGGACTCTAATCCATGATCCATCTTCCAATGAGGAAGTTTTTCGTCAGCTCTGTGGTTGGTGCAACTTGGGTGCGGAATTCGTATCGAGCAGCCATTGCTGGAATTCGAACCAGGTTCACCTCTTTGGAAGGCTAATGCTCTATCCCCTAAGCCACCATGACTCTAATGCCTAGTATTAATTGTGTAAATAATTGACCTAATTTAGGCCTATCTTAAAGATTTTGTGCACTTCATTGCTTTAGCAATGATTATGAAGTTCAAGGCCATGATCACACTTATAAAAGTAATGAAATACAGTATTGTTGCTGCACGGGACATTTATTTGTAGAATATTATGCAGAATAAATATCAAATAGTTAGTCTGAATTTTATTATGAAATTAAAATGTCGCAATATACAACAGGAAATTCTTCACATCTGTTTTAAACAATATGGTAAGCGTAAATATAAAATATAGCACAGGATGCAAGGATTTCTTTATATATATATATATATATATATATATATATATATATATATATATATATATATATATATATATATATATATATATATATATATATATATATATATATATATATATATATATATATATATATATATATATATATATATATATATATATATATATATATATATATAAAGGTAACTATGGGAATTTTTAAAATACATTATACTTAGGGACTGAATATAATACTTAGAAATTCATTACAAAGACAAATATTCTCTAAGTAAAGTATGGAACTTGAAAATCATGAGAAAAGAAGCAACTTATTATTTCCTTACCCTTTCTTTTTTCATAAAAATATTGCAGATATTTTTATTATCAGAAAGTAACATTTTCTTTATTCAATAAATCAATTTTTTATACATTTTGTATTAATAAGATTATAATAACATCTGATTATGGTGTAATCAGATATTATTAGTAATTACCATGTCATGGATATGACTCTATACCTAAAAAAAGTAAAGAACAAAAAAAGATGCGCTCTCGGAATATCAGACTTTAAACCTTTTAACTTTAAGAAATATTGCTAAACTATTCAATAAGCATGCAATACTAGTTCTTAATTTGCAGGTTTGACACTTGTTATTGTATAGAATTCATAAGCATTGCATGAGATATTTAATAATTTATTATATCAACAGTCAATTTTCGTAATTGTATACTTCAGAAGATTTTTTCAATTTATCTGGTAATCCATACATAAATTGCATTTGCTGAAATACTTCGTTTTCCATACGGAAAATTTTGAATAAAATGGTCCATAAATGTAAAATGTACGAAAAAAGAACTAATGCGGGAATTTCTTAAAGTTATTTTTAATTCACTTTTAAAAACTTATTAGTTTCTTCATTAATTTCAAACAAAATTCCTAAAAATAATTATTTCTAAAGCTAAAATTTAATTAAGGAAATATCTAAAATATTATTTAATGTTTTTAAGCAAATTGAAATATAATTATTTTTATTCAAAGCTTTCTTTTTAAAAATTCTTCTTTCCAAGGTTTTTTTTTATTTTGAAATTAATTTTTAAATTAATATTAATGAACATCGAAACCATTGTCTAAAATAAAATACTAAGTAAAAAAATATATCTCTACGAATAGTATCATCAAACACAGTAGTGTTTTTTGAAAAATATTTATGAAAACATGAAGACAAAATAATTTAATCTTTTTATACCCTGAAAAGAAAGTAACAGAATTTTTTAATAAAACCTAATACCTATAAATTCTTTAGAAATAACGTTTTAGTTATATGTTCCATATACAAAAGAACAAAAGTAGATCACATATATTTTTTGTTGGAGAATAACTGAATTGAGGGATTCACTTTTTTTCCGACCAAATTACTAGTAAGTCAATGGTAGAAATGTACTATTTTCTAAATCTATCTTCTCTATCAATGTGCCAGATTTTATAGATAGGGGATTGCTATATATAGATCAGCTTTTATAGATTCTCTTATCATTTTGCTCTCTTAACAAGACTTCTTCTCCCAAAATTTACTGCAAGATGCCTACTAAAAATTATAAATTAGATAACCCAAGATTTAATGCATGAATTTTGTATTAAAGAATTTGAAATGCAGATTGTTATTTTTGAATTAAACAATTATGTTAAATCCATAAAATTAAGAATATATATATATATATATATATATATATATATATATATATATATATATATATATATATATATATATATATATATATATATATATATATATATATATATATATCAGATGTATTTTATATATATATATATATATATATATATATATATATATATATATATATCAGATGTATTTTATTTAGATCATGTTCTTATGGAAGACCAGCGAAAAGTGAAGTTAACTCCATTCAGGATCAGTCTTTCTGGTAGGGAAAATCTTGCAAAAATCCGAAAATGTCTCTATTTAGGGAATAGAGGGAAATCTTTGAAATTATTATTGGTTAATGAGCTTGCTTGAGTGATTCCCACGACTTAAAAGGGAAATAAGTCTCTACGTAAATTTATGCATAGTTGGGTAAAAAATAGAATTAGAAACAGGATGTAGCTATTAAAAGTGTGAGAAAGCAATTCGATTTGAATAAGTAATTAGTAATAAAAGTAGGAGTTGTTTTATAGCGAAGAAAGTAACATTAAAAAGATTAATAGAAGCATTTTATGTTATATATATGTAATACAAAAAGTAAATACTTTTGTATTAATAAAAGAATTAAATCTCTTTCGTTTTCATAAAGTGTCTTTGTTAAAGAATAAGCGTAGAGAGATTCTATTTTGGGAATTCAAGGCTGAAAACATACCATTGAAATTTAAATAGATTTATATTTCAAAGGAAGAGTTATTTTTAGAATCGTTCCCTTTTTCAATTCCATATAAGGAAGCAGAAATGATTTTCCTTAATGCGTAAGGATACAAGGAATGTACGAATGTGCCTTTTTACCCCAAATCTATGTTGGTATAAAACGTAAGAACGCATAGTTTTGCGTGCCCTTTTCATCTTGATGTGATCCCGATAAGCTGTTCCGGGATTGTCCGGAGTCTTGTCCACTCCCCCTCCCATAGGGAGTGTGGACGTGAATTGTTAGCAATACCAGCCTACATTTAATAAACCAGTTTAGAACATATGATGGCTTAAGACTGCAATTATTTCAAGCTAAATACAACACTGATAACAGGGTTGGAGTCCTGTTATTACATATATATATATATATATATATATATATATATATATATATATATATATATATATATATATATATATATATATATATATATATATATATATATATATATATATATATATATATATATAGATATATATATAGATAGATATTTCTCCCATTCAACTTATTTAAAACTGATGTTAGGAAAAATTCCAGTTTTCAATATACTATTTGAAAAATTGTCATTTTGCAAAAACAATGATTTTCATATTTAAAAATAATATTTAAAACTTCATTTTACATTGATTTAATTGGATTAATTTTGAGTAACATAAATATGTCAAACAGTGAATAAGCAGGGACATTTTTCTTATTGAAGTTGTAAATATAATCTTTGAGGTTTAGGTAGTTAATTATATATTAAATTTTTTTTAACTATCAATTCTAACGTGAACAAAAAATTCTATTAACATTACCCTATGATAATAACATATCCGTTAAAAAACATAATTCTAGCAATAAAAACCAAAGTAAATGGTATTTTAGACATTTATTTGGTAAGTGTTTCGTTCATATGGTAAAAGTTCACTGGAAATTCCGGTTTTAAAAAATATAGTTCATCTTACCACACATTTTGAAAAAAATGCAAAACTGAAAATTAAATTTAACCGAATAAATGATTTTTTAAGTCATGTTCTATGGTATCATGATAAAATTTGTTAACCAAGTTTTATCACTTATATAAAATTTAATCAAATATTATGACCACATTTCGTTGTAAACACTGCTAATTTTACCATATTCCAGTAGTTGACCATACTTTTTTTCTGAATGAAAAAATCTAGACTAAATTCATAAAATTCTGAATCTCTCATTTTGAAATTAAAAAAAGAGTATGGCTTCACTCTTATAAGGGAAATAATGCATATATATATTTAAATAATTGCTTTTAAACAGTTCTGTTGATCAACGAGAACAACTGAAAATTGAGTTACTTTGAAGAATTCAATTTTAGTGCGCTGTTATAAAACAACAAGATGATATTAAACTGCTTTTTAAACAAAACATTCATGCGCATTTTGAATTTTTTTTGTAGAGTTACTACAGACTTAACATGTTTGTAAATATTTGATATTTGAGTTTTTTTATAATACCATTTATTTTGAGTGTTTTAGGAATGCTAACAAACTATCTGCTTTGCTAAAGTCCCACTACAAATTATTTTCCAAAATGCTTCAAAACTTTTTCTTTACATTGACATATATTACTATAAGTTAGTCATTGTTTCACTTATCATTCAAACAAAATCCTTGTAGGGTTATTAAAAAATTATAATCCGTTATGTTTAGTTATTGGTTGCTTTAGTTTTCGGTTCCTTAACATTGAATGCTTTTATTAATTTTTTAAATTTTTTTTTTTACTCAGTGAAAAGAATTTTGCTTCTGGTTTTATATTCGTGTATTTTTTTTTAAAGTGTATATCAATTGGTTTCTGTAATTAGCTCTTAATTCCTTCGTGATATACTCCCTCATTGCCACTGAACGAATTACGGTTTAAGGTATTTACTGAAATGTAGCTCTTAAATATTAATTTTCCTTAGAACTGCAAAATAAAAGTTTCCATTTGCATATTTCATTTCTTTTAATTATTTTAAGCAAAATATATTAAATCTCTCTTATTTATTCTTTGTCGACACGTTTTACACAAAACACATTAGTTATTCTTTCGTCTTGAACAAATATTTTTTTGTTCATTCTCTGAAGCAAGTGTTATTTTAGCTTATTCGTAGATCAAAATCTTCTAAAGATTTGGCAAAGCTTACACACAGGCTTTATAACAAGCCAATAAAATATTAATAAAAATAATTAAATTTGTTTATTCACTTTTTTTACATATTCTTAAATAAAAAATTTAAAATGTGTTTAAAATGATCAGTTGCTTCCATAAATTTTAAAGAAATAATTGGAAAAATAAAACATCAAGAAGTTTTCTATAGCTTGACAATTATGTCTTAAATATCGTAATATTACTGAGTGAGGCGGAGTAAAATGTACAAACGTGAAAGAGTGGTACACTGCCACAACCCCAACTGCTATTTGGTGTACTTATGCGAGAACAGATTGGTCGAAAAAGTTAATTTACGAATATGCAAAGAATAGAAGATAATCTTAACAAAAAGCAACGGACACAATATTGCTGAAAAATTAAGTTATAGTCATTTTATTCAACTCTATAACGAGCAAAGGTATAGACAGCAGTTTAGCTGACTATTTAAAGTGTTACGTTGGAATAAACTCTTTCCTACTTTTAAAAGTGAAAGAAAATAAAGTCAAGGAATACTGGGAAAATACAGCTATTACACAACGTAACTGATACTTAACTCAAATGAAAATATAGAATCTTTGCAATAATGAACACAAAATCATTGATAAACAAATAAAAGCAAACAAATATCAGAAACAAAACGACTGAAACTCTAAAATTAATTAATAAACATCGAAAAAATTATCTCTCTCACCGAAATTGCATTAGGTGCCAAATTAACGAAGTTACACGAGGAGAAGAAACATGTCATTCAATGTTGGTGTTCGTGTTCCAATTCTTTTCCCTTACTATGACAAGTACCTTTGAAGCCGTACGAAGAAGTTTTCATTTCTAAATTATAAAGAGCAGCTGAACTTCAAGGTTAGCTTTGCTAGAATGCAAAGAGGTATGATGAAGGATGAAGCTCGATGAGAGTTAAAAGTCTTATTCTACATGTTTGTCGGCAATCAATTGCTCTCTGAAGACGTGCATATTTAATTGTACCATGTGGAAGAATACGAACAGTTGATTGTGGCAATGGGTATAAGATAAGCAATACATGTTTCAAGCTTATTACTGTAGAATGCATTTCAGATTTCTATGCTCATAAATGAGACCTTAGTAATACCAGTTGTTCCAGATGGAGGAAATTTATTGAAAATTTATTTGATCAATTACGTAAGTGATCAGCACTCCCCCAACCTATACTATGCTTACATTTCCCATAGCATAGGTGAGACCACCATACTTTAAAAGATTTTCTGTATATTCCTTTATATATGCACTATTTGGTTCATAGTTTAAATTGCGTTATATGCGTCATTGCGTCGTTCATAGATACCGTATGTAATACCTCATATAATACCGTATGTTCCAATAAAAAAAAAGATAACAGTCGATCATTTCCATTGGTATAAGTAAAAGCGAAAAAGTTACAAAGTGTTATATTTTACTGTTATATATTACTATAGAATACATTCCAGAAGTCTATGTGTATTAATGAGACATTAGTGATACCAGTTGCTCCTGATGTCGAAAATTAACTGAAATTCTATTTGATCAATCACGGGTGAGACCATCACCCCCTAACACACTATACTTACCTTCTTCTTAGAGTGGATGAAAACGTCATATTATGTACTTCAAAAAATACCTTTATATCTCCGTCTGTTTAGTCCATAATTTAAATTATTTTATTGCGTCATAGACAGATTGCTATCTATGACACGTATAATAACCGTATGTTCCAATCAATATAAGATAACAGTCGATAGTTGCAATCAGTATAAGTAAGGTAAACAAGTGTCAAAGAAGTTTATACACCGAAGAGCCATTACATTACGACCACCCTCCATCTATAACAATGGGCTCGCCCAGGTTTTCATGGTTTCTCGCCCAGGAACAATGCTTGCATGGGGCACATTAGAACCCATAATCCTCATAGAACAATCCCTGACGTCTGTAAGCTACTTGAACATAGTTGAAGATCAGGTTAACCCATTCATGGCAACAGTTTTTCCTGCGGGGGATGGTGTTTACCAACAAGATAATGCACCATGTCATAAGGGTCGAATCGCCATGGATTGGTTCGAGGAACATTCCAGTAACTTTCAAGTCATGTCTTGGCCCCCAAATTCAGCTGACCTTAATCCAATTGAGCGTTTCGGGTCCTACTTGGTAAACCAAATTCGTGCTGCCACGCTACCACCTCGCAGTGTGAGGGAATTGCAGGACCAGTTGGTGAGCGCTTAGTACCAGATACATCAGACTGCCTATCAGCACCTTGTGGAATCAATGCCACGGCGGGTGCTAGCGGTTTTGAGGGCTAAAGGTGGTCTTACATGTTATTAGCTGGGTGGTCATAATGTAATGGTTCTTCGATGTATATTACTGTGGAATACACTCCAGCATCATATGCGTGAAAAAAGGCCTTAGTAACACCAGTTGCATTTGTAACTCAGGATGTCGGCATCTGATTGATAATTCTGTGTGATTAATATTGTGGGTGCCCATTTTCCTTCAACGCACTGTGCTTTCGTTTCTCTCAGTGTGTGTAAGACGAGTAAATTACATACTTGAAAAAATACCTTTGTATCTCCGTTTGTTTTTGTCATAGTATAAATTAATTTTTATGCCATTGAAAAACCTGGATATTTTTATTCAATCAGATTTTGCTTTGTTTTCTTGATTAGCCTAAATAAGTATTAGTGATTAAATATGAAATCTGTTGTAAGAATATAATTGAGAAGAAAATTTACTAAGAAAACTAAAATGTCAAAACTTCCTAGTATCTCAAAAATATATAGAAAGGTAAATAGATAAAAAATAACAAAGACAATATACATTCTATAATGTGTGTTATGTATCAACTGTCTTAGCTTTTTTTTCTTCATAATCCTACTTCAAACTCGAAATTTTATTTGCAATTGCTTATTCTCCTCAAATAAATGCTTTATGAAACATTTACTAAAATATGTATCGTTATATTCGTTCCTTTTTTGAGTTGATCCCCCCTATCAATGTGTCAGCGCTTATAGATTTGATTTTTGCCTTAGGATGGCAATGAAATCATTTCATTTTGTTCTCTTTTATCTTGTTCCTTTTTCCAAAAGTGAGCTTCGAGAAGTAATGAAATTTGTTCCTTTCCTACATCGCGTAGCATTACACGTATGTTTGCTTACAAGTCGGATTGACATTTTACGAAGAAGGGCATTCTAAAATTCTTTTCCTTTTATCACAATGAACTGTGATAGAATAAAGTAAACGATTTTGACGTGTTTTGAGAGACTTTAAAGAAAAGAAACCCAAATAAAAGCAGTTGCTAAGAGAATTTGATACCTAATTTAAAATGCATTCTGGAGTCACTTTCGGAATATATTGAACGGCTTTTATGTAAGAAAACCTCACAATAAAAATTCTCGATTGTTATTAGATTATGTAAATGCTGTTCAAAGTTTTTAAGCGAAAGTGTGAATTACATTATCCAATTAAGCTTGATAGCCTCGTTGGAAATTTTCCAACAATTGAGTGTTCAACTGCTTATTGTATAAAATTTTTAAAGAAACTCATCTTACATATAACGGCGTCATTGAAAGTTTTTATTGACTTACTTATCCATAATTTAATAATATTTATATTTATTCTATTACTAGAGCAATATAAATAGTTTCACTATCACTAAATATTTATCAGTATAAAAAGTTCTTTGAGCTGAGTAATTATAGTTGGCGTGATATTTTAATATAAACCAAAGTAACTGATGTAAAGTGTCAAATGAAAAGAATTTGAGCGTAAAGTATTCCTAAAAATACGATAATTTAACAATTTATACTAATCTATTTATTATTTACTATATTTGAGTACCAAGGCCTACGATAAATTAATACACACACACTAGAAATTAATGCTTTTGATAACCGAAATTGTTCCAAAGTATAATTAAGACACGCATAAATAAAACATGAATGAGTTTTTTCAGGAAATTAATGCAAGTTTACGCCATTGTTAAGTACCTAAATGTCTATTTTTTAATTTGAGAATAGTGCCTTAAGTTTAGGTAAAAGACCTATATAGGGGAGAGTGTTGCAAAACCGAGTAGCGGGGTAAATCCAGGTTCATAAATTTGGGCGAAGGTAGTTTCGATTTATGGAGAACAACCATTGAATTTCGTTCTACTATTCAAGAAGAAGAACATAACATATCGGCATATTATTGTTAATTTATTCACGACGTCTGTATAGATAGGTTTGTTTTACTGTGTGAACTCTCTAGTGTTCTCTTGTTTTGAAGTTTTCCTTATTTATTGGTAACTACAGTTAAGAAAATTATTTTTAGTCCAGCTTACAAGAGTAGATACATTAACTAAGCTTTGATACCATAACAAACTATAAGGATTCAGTCAAATAGTAGCATTGTTGTGTTTAGTTTCGATAACCGCTGCTCGAAGGGTAAGTTCAGGTATTTCACTGGGGCTGGTGTGCCTCCCCCTTGATTTGTGTTTATGCTGAGCCCACCAACAGGGCTGCGAATCTTAGCTACCTTGTTTAACCTAACTTCCCCCCATACCTGAGAATAACGCATAGCACATTGTTTTCCACAGCTTTGCCTAATATGTTTATTTTGTCCTTCATATGCTTAAAGATTTTTCTTTTATGTTTTTAAATGGAGAAATTTCCTGATAAAAATCATATAGTTAGGGAATATAAGGTTAAGAAAAAAAATCGATGAAATAGATGCCGTATTCACCATAGTAAGAAAAATTAAAAATAAAAGCCTAAAGATTGATATTTTTTTCAAAACTCTTATGAAACTCTTTTTATTGTTAGAAAATCAGATAAAAAGCGAATTAGTTGGGAAATTTTGGCTCAAACATCAAAACTATGCTTGATATTTATTTTCCGTAGTGAGCTGTGTTTTTCTTTTTTTAGTTTTTTATATTAACGTCCATATATAGCAAATTCAAAAGATAGATGGAGTTAAATTTTCCATAATTTTATATTGAAAATATGTTTTCATTTTAAAATTGATTTCGTTCTTAGAAATGGTATTAGAAACAGCTAAAAAAAATACATTTCTAGAAAGTCAAAATTTCTCAGATAACGTAAATGCATTTTGCCACTTGGTTTGTGGCGCTTTTTGCAATAGAGCTCAAAAAATTATTTTACCCTAACTCTTAAAAATAGTAATACGTGTTTTATGTGTACACTGAAATATCTTCAGAATTTATAGACTTTCTTCATTTAAAAATACTTTTTTCAGCTGTTAAGGGGGACTTCTACCAAGCAGTAAAGATTCAAAATTACTGATGGCTTTAGATCTACAATTTGTATAAGTTTATTTAATTTGAAACTTAAATTTTAAGGAGTTAAAAGCTCTGAAAAAATAAAGTTGTCACTCTCGGAATAAGAACTTTACAGAAATTTTTCGAGTGTCAATAGTTACATAAGACATATTTCATGATTCAATCAGTTATTTCGAAGAAAATCCTTAATCCTTTGTGTAGTTTAAGAAAAAAACCTTAATGCAAAAATTTTGGTACAGTTTTTTTAAGCCAGCTATACGTATTCTTCCTATACCATTTATTATATACAGTTCCTCGTTAATGGATGTTTTTTTAATTAGAGTGCTTTATAACTTATTCAGAACTACAGCCTGTTATAGGCTCAAGTGTTTTATTTTGTCATCCATCACCCTGAAAGGCTCTACAACGGATTCTCATGATTTTATTATACATTTTAAATTTATCTATTGTTAATTTAACTTTTAACCACATTCTATTAACTTGAAGAAACATTTAAAAAACCGCATACACTGTTGATGTTTTATTTGGTAGCGGCTACCAATTCAATTAAATTTATAGATTCTCTAATTCGCAAATGCCTCTTGATTCTCCAGTTTCTCTGATACGTTAATTTACTTATTTGTTAAACAAATAGTCTTTGTCTCTCAAAGTATAATAGTATTTTTATCTGCAGTCCACAAAATAGAACCGGAACACCATTAATAACTTTTGATCTAGAGACTGGATCTTCACGCATCTGAATTCAATTGATTAATGGACACTGACTTAATTGCTTAAAGATATGACCTCCATTATGCTAATTAATTAGTTCAGACAATATTTCAAGTTATGAAATCAAACACAATAATATCCATTTTCCGAAAAAGAACATGCACTATTTTTTCACGGATACGGATTCTTAATTCCAAACAGGGGGGGGGGAGGTAGATTCAATCTTGTAAATATCGTTCAATAGTTTTGTCAAGAGATACATATGTTTGTCAAGAATGCGGAGCCCTTTACAGAAATTTCACGCTTTCTTCATTTCACACTATCTTAATTATAAGAAAATAGAAAATTTTTGCGCGAAATTATAAAACTCGATTATCCGAAGATAATTCCATGCAAAAAATAATTTTTAATAAATATTTATTATTTTTTATTATTTTATTAAATTATGGCGGAAAATTTTTTGTAAGGTACCCAAATTTTTACATTATTTTATATTAGCTAACTTTATATAGTAAAATATGAAACGTGAACGGAATAAAACGAGCAGCTCCTGAGAAGTTTAATTTTAACTATACGAATTTTTTAAAAAAAAATTGGTTTCTCAGGAACGTTTTTGTTCAAATTTTGCATTTTCCTATATTAAATTACATACATTAAGACTATGTATGGATTTGTATACCTTACTTTTTTAAACGTTTCGACTGTTATCAAATACGATGATAAAAAATATTTAAAATTATTTTTTTTACATTGTATATTCTTAAGATAAACGAATTTTTTAAAAGAAGGAAAATTTTTTTTTTCACTTAAAACGTTTTTGAGATATAGCGAAGAACTTTGAACCGGTCTTTAGACCGAATTATTGGCACCTCATTTCCAAGATTGCGACTATCGTCCCTCCCCGATATTCTGAAGGTCAAGGATCCAAATTCAAATTTAGCTCTAATTAAATTTAACTCTAATCTAACTCTAATTAAATTTAATCAAAATTGTTTAAATCTATTGTATAAATATATCGTATTTTATCGTGATTTAGAATGCTCGATTATTTTTTTTAATATAAGTACAATTTCACATAGGTAACATATTTTATCACTTTGCTTAGATCCCTGCACGTTACTGATTAATTTCGGTTTTACTAAGTATATTATACTCCAAAATAATTGTGAAAAGCATATTTGAGATAAACTATTTCATGAATAGTTGGAAGAAGATTAATGCTTTAGAAACATTCGCAAAGTCCATTGTTGCATGTTCAAAAATCTATCTAATCCCTTAGTTTTGAAATAAAATAGTCATGAAAATTTTCTAACTAATGTATTGTACTGGTCAAAGAAGTTAATTTCGATTGGGCAAGAATAGAAATTTACAAGGGGAGTCTTTCTGAAAATACAGCTTTTTTAGCACTCAATTACAGCTTCAATAACAGTCTAGTAGACAACAAATCAGTGGCTTTGAAACCTCAGACAGTTCAATAAACTCACTAGAGACTCGCAAATCAGAAGATTACTGCAGTCACAAGCAGACTGATAATCTGTTATTCTTTCTGAGAGGCGCACTCCTATTTATAAACGCTTGGCGATGAAACCTTGGAATTTCGACACGATTTTAGATGATTTTCGCATAAGTAGATAACTATTGGTCCGATCGCTTTGAAACTCGAAGTTTCCAGAACAATTATTTTATCTTCAAAAAATCGTCAAATGTCTCCAAGTCCCCAATATTATAGTCAAATCGTCAAAAATTTCGCCAAAACCGAGTCTTCCTTTAGACGTTATTTTATCTCAAAATTTCTTCAGAATTTTGCGAATTTCTTGAAATGTTCAAGTTAAACTGTTGATTTGGGTTCGACTGAGATAATTAGCCTCATACCAATGCAGTTTTCCCAAAATTATACACTTATTTACAGTTTTCGTAACAGATATTTTATGGGCATGTATTTTTCAACCTAATTATTATAGGCAATTGTATCATAAGCTGTATATTTAAAACGCCTTTAAGAACATTTAAGTAGCATGGGATTATTTAAAATATGCTTTGACATTATTATAAACTAAGGTTAGTTTATAATGATGTGCTTTAACTTTTAGTTTAACTATTGGTTTAAACTATTTGTAAAAAGTAATTAACACAATTTAACTAATTGAACAATTATTCCTCTTTGCATGTAAATACAAAACAAAAGAAAATATATTGATTTAACAAGCAACAAACGCAGATCTACATCTCAAAAATCGATTATTTCCATAAATTTAAGTATGCCAATGAAAAGCAGATGAATGGGCCTTAGCTAATTTAAAACATCGAAGGAATAAAATTAACTTTCTCAAACAAATGCAGCTGTAACAAATAACGCTGATATTCATGAATATTCAGTAGCTTTAATTTAAAATGAAATTTTACGATTCTTTAAGTTACTAACAACAGCAATTATTTCAAGAAAAATTTCAGATTTATTCTTTTGCTTTACTATAACCGAGGTAGTTTTTTTTCGAAAACAATAAAGAAAAGCAATTATGTAAATGAGTCGTAGTGAAATAAATCTTTCCAAAACAGACTCATGCTTTCTTTGTTACAAATTGTCAACACCATTCACTGGAGTATTAATAGAGATCGGAAAAAGATCATTATCATTCATGAAAAATACTATAAGGAAAACAATTATGAGATAACATAACGATTTAGAGCTAAAATACACAACTTTAATTTAAACTTAAAAATTAAGAAAATAATATATCGTTGAAATAACATAGCAAATACAATAAGGAGAATCTGAGCGTATTTTATGAAAGAGAATTTTATTTAGTTCACCGTTATTCATACGATGAATAATTCTAAACTTAGATTTTGTTAAAGTATAAAATAAGTATTGTATTGAGTACGTAATGAAATTATTATAATTATAACTAGAAATGATTTACAGGTAGTAATATTTAATTTAATAACACTCAATAAATATTTTAGTTATATTTTGAAGTTAGCCGTAATTTTCACTAACTAAATGATATAATTAAAAAACTATTTTTTTAATAAAATGAATTACTTTATTTCTGTATACACATGCTATGTAAGCAAATTTACTAGATGTATTTTTCTTTTAACCAAGAAAAGGTAATTTTTTTACAGTAAACAAAAAGTAGTCATAAGGTAGTTAAGGTGGTTAAGGTAGTTAAGGGATAAATTAAATATTGTATCGAATACACAATGTAATTATTGAAATTATAACTAGCAATGACGTATAATTTAGAATATATTATTTAATACACAATAAGTAATTTATTTACATTTAAGAGTTATTTATTACATCATAAATATTTTAGCAACATGATTCAATTAAGAAATTAATATTTCAATAAATTGAATTTGTCCCTTTTGCACTATGTGAGCAAATTTACTAGCAGTATCATTCTGTAGTTAGCAAAGTTAAGTTATAAGTTACGGTAATTTTTAAGGTATATTTTAAATATTACTAAGGCAGTTAAAATACATAAAAAATATTGTAACATTTAGTTAGATTATATCAAATGTTTAATTTAATAAGTAATGTAATTATAGTAATTATTACAGCAATGACTTACAAGTCAAAATATTTCATTTAATATCAGGCAATAAATAATTGAATTGCTTTCTAGAATTAGTCATAAATATGCTAGTTAAACAGTGAAATAAGTAAAAATTAATTCTTCAATAAATTGAATAAGTCAATTCCTGTATACGTACAATATGTGAGCTAATTTACTAGATTTATTTTCTGCAACCTGAGATATATATTAAGATAATTTCTTTCTCTTCAAGGCTTTTTATAATATATATATATATATATATATATATATATATATATATATATATATATATATATATATATATATATATATATATATATATATATATATATATATATATATATATATATATATATATATATATATATATATATGTATATATATTTTTTTTTTAGCTATTTTTTTAGTTTTAAGAGTCGAATTTTAAGTTACTTTTTACCTTAAAGCAAATAATAATTATATCTATTATTTTTGAACCTACTTTAAATATTATAATAATTAAGGAATAGTTAATGAAATATGAATAAAGTAACTTTTTATTCACTCTCTTCATTATTTCAGCTGCATTTTGTTTATTTTTAAATCATTATTCTCGAAAAAAACTAAAGTCAAATGAATGTGTTGAATTTTGTTTTAACGAAACTATGGTAATAAATATACTTTTTTAAATTAAACAAAGGGAAATTATTATCTTTTTTTAAAATTCAGTATCCAATTTCTCAAAAAGTAATTTATAAAAACTTGAAGTAAATCATAAATAGTTTCCGAAAACAAATGAATTCATTTTTAATTACAGAAGCAGTGAATTGTCAATAAAATGCTATTTCATGTTATTCTTAATAGGGTACAAAAATTATTCGCTTTGCGCCGACCATTTTATTCTTGCTTTACAGTTAAGAATAAAAATAAAAAAAATGAAAAAACTACTGAAAGAAAAAATATGTTCTTTTAATTTAAACAGCTTTTAATTACTATAACGAATGGTTTCTAAAATACATTTTAAAAGCAGTGCTCTGTTGGCCTTTGGTTTAAAATAATATTTATATCCGACTAATTTAACTTGAGACTAATAAGATGAAAATAATACACATTTTAGATAAATTAAGAGCAATTAATAATGGTTCCTACGACCGTAATTAAAATCAATTTTACAAAAACGTAGGAAATATTTTGAAAAATAATTTTTTAAATATTGTCAAAGCAAAATTTTATCGATGTATATATTTCTATAAAGACCACTGATGTTATTCAGATTTTTATGTACAAATGGTAGATTAAAATTTTTGCAAAGGACAATATCTGTAAGATACTCTAGCCATTAAACAAAGAAAAAAAATATCTGGAAAAAATTCTATTTAGACAATTATAAAAATTATAATTTTCTGAAAAGTAATATTCTATAAAAAATTATACGAAGAAAAATTCGAGAAAAAATTCTATTTTGATATGATTGGTTATTTTAAACAAAATGTAATAGGCTCTTTATTGCATCTTCTTTATTTATCATGTTCCTTTGTCTGCTAAAAATTTAAAGTATTTAATCTTCTCAAATTTGATACGAAAATGGCAGACATAAAAAAATTGCAGAAGTTCAATCTTAAATAAACACATATTAATACGTATCATTCATTGCGAAAATTTAGCTATGGAATAAATATTTTAATAAATTGAAGTAAATATTTTCCCGTTACTGAAATTTATACTGAAATTTTCATTTTGGAACGAAATTGATGTGTACAAAATGTATCCATTATAAACTTTATACATTTACTACTAAGTCACGGTAGTTGAATTGAATTTGAAATATTGGGTAAAAGTGTTTTTTTGAAAAAAGTTTTATATAATGTTAGATAATTGAAAACTTGAATTTAAGGATAAATTAAAAATATTTAATAATACAAAATAAAAGAAATTAGTAGAAATATACCTGATGATTGGTCAAGTTTGCAATAGAGATTTCACATGGCGTAACAGATATTAAAAATAATTTTCTAAATATTTTTAAAAATTTTAAACTCCTTATGTACTTATTATGTATATGAATTTTTAAATTTTAATAAGTTTTAAAACGTTAGAGTTCTTAATATTTAAGTATGCAACTTAGGAGTGCAAAACTTTTTTGTGAAAGCTTTTTTAGATCAAAATTTCCTAGAAGGCTTACGTTTTATTTAGTTTATCGAAAATACATTACTTAACCTAAAAAAGAGCCAAGATTTGAAAAATTTTACGTTCTCTATACCAAGCAACTGAAACATCATACATAAAGGAAGACTTTTTAAAAGATAGAATAGCGACCTGATTTAGTCATCTTTTATAAAAAATATCTTTATGTTATTTAAATACATTAGAAACAAAACCCAGCCAGGCAGAGCTTTTTAAGTTTCCATGAACCATTTTTTTATCCAATTTGTTGGATTTCAAAAAATAAAAACGAAAAAAAAGATTGAGTTCGTCGGAAGTTAGAGAAATCGATGCCATACCTGTGTCACCGTGTCCTGAAGAAAATACTCAAGAATTTTACTTTCCATTACGATTCACTCATGTGTAAATGCGAAAGTACATAAGACTTTTCAAACATTACGAATCAATTTCACTCACGGGTTTTTATACAATATATTTTGCTGCATTTTCCAGGTTATTTCTTATCTGTAATTTATTTTGGTTCTGGAAAAAAATATCCTAAAGTATTGAGTTCTTACTTTGATTTGGGACTATAAAATAACTTTGTTTTCGAATCAATACCTTCTTTCGGGAAGGATGTATGAAAACTATGAGGAAATTTTTTTAGAAATATAATTTTACTTACAGGAATTGCACAAGTAGTAATTATGTTTGGTGAAAAAATGCAGATTGAAGAATTTTTCCTTTTCGACGATATTGAATGCAAACTTTCAATCCTCTAACTGTTACATACCAAAATAGCTAAAAACATAGAGCTTTATTTTGTAAAAATAATTTTACAAACTAGAACTACAACTGAATCTGGATGTAATGAAACTCCTTATCTGTAATTTATTTTGGTTCTGGAAAAAATATTCCTAAAGTATAGAGTTTATACTTTGATTTGGGACTATAAAATAACTTTGTTTTCGAATCAATACCTTATTTCGGGATGGATGTATGAAAACTCTGAGGAAATTTTCTTGGAAATATAATTTTACTTACAGGAATTGCACAAGAAGTAATTGTGTTTGGTGAAAAAAATGCAGTTTGAAGGATGTTTCCTTTTTTACAATATTGAATGCAAACTTTCAATCCTCTGACTAATACATACCCAAATAGCTAAAAACTTAGAGCTTCATTTTGTAAAAAAATTGTAACAAACTAGAACTACGACTGAAACTGGATGTAATGAAACTTCCTCTCTGTAATTTATTTTGGTTCTGGAAAAAATATTCCTAAAGTATTGAGTTCTTACTTCGATTTGGGACTATAAAATAACTTTGTTTTCGAATCAATACCTTCTTTCGAGATAGATGTATGAAATCTCTGAAGAAATTTTTTTGGAAATATAATTTCATTTACAGGAATTGTACAATTAGTAATTATGTTTGGTGAAAAAATGCAGATTGAAGAATGTTTCCATTTTTACGATATTGAATGCAAACTTTCAATCCTCTGACTAATACATACCCAAATAGCTAAAAACATAGAGCTTTATTTCGTAAAAACTAGAGCTACGACTAGCAAACTAGAACTAAGGCTGAAACTGGATGTAATGAAACTTCTTATATGTAATTTATTTTGGTTCTGGAAAAAATATTCCTAAAGTATTGAGTTCATGCTTTGATTTGGGACTATAAAATAACTTTGTTTTCAAATCAATATCCACTTTTGGGATAGATATATGAGAATTCTGAAAAAGAAACCTTGGAACTATAATTTAACTTGAAGTAATTTTACAAACTCTAATTATGTTTGATAAAAAAATGCAGATGGAAGTATATTCACGTTCTATTTTATGAATGCAATATTTCAATTTTCACTTGAATATATACCCAATAAACTAAAACCATACAGCTTTATTTTGTATAAAAAATTGTGAACAAACTAGAACTATGAATGAAACAGGAAGAAATGAAATTTTTTATCTGTAAATTAGGTAGGTTGTGAAAAACCATTCCAGAAGTTAGGAGCTCTTAATTTTGATTTAGAACTAAAGAAATACTTTGTTTTTAAATTAATACTTTCTTTCGAGAATAGGAATGTAAAAATCTTGAAAAAAATAGAACTATACATTTTGAGAGCTATATTAATATAGAAAGCTAAACGTAATCTTAAGAGCTACGGTGAAAAATATGCAGTTTAAGGAATGTTTTCTTTTTCGAATGCAATATTTCAATTTTCAGACTAATATATACCAAATTTGGCATGCATCTTTAATTTATGTAAAGAAAAAAGTGCGAACAAACTGGAACTACCACTGAAATTGGATTTGGTATAGTCATTATAAACACACAATTATGAGGTGGGATAGCTGCTTAAAAATAACCAATGATGATTTTTATCAAACAACTATTTATTACTAAATTAAGATAATGATGAAACCGAAAAATGAGTATTTAAAATGATAATATAGCGCAGGTACGAAACGAAACCACAGAATGAGGATCCTCTTACGCCGTCAACCTTTTAATTCCCAGCATTAAACTCAATTCAATGTTGCCAGATCAGGAGTTGTATAAGAAGCTCAAAAAATAACAAATTTAAAAAATGTGTAGCCCAAATATTTCAAAAAAGGAACTTTTTGGTAATGAAATGTTTTTATTTAATTTAACCAATATTAAAGTATCAAAAAAAAATGAATTACACATCACAGAAAGAGGCTTCTTTCTTTTTACGCAAAAATGCGCAAGTATTCCAAGCATTATAATTTTTTTTTTAAAAAAAGGCAATAATGAAAATGAAACAAAAATATACTAGTTACGTAATAAACTTAATGTATCCTGTCTTATAATAAACTTCGATATTTAAACCTTTATGAAAATTATTTGGAATTGATTATATAAGTCATTTAAAAAACTCCATATAGCGCTGAAAGAAGACAATCACTGTAAAAGCAAAGAGAAATATCACTGTCGTTAATAACACTGTTCAGGAGAAAAACAAGCTCTTTCTGTTTTCAGAAAAGAAATTCTTACTCCAGAAAAAAATATAAAAGTCAACTACTCAAAAAAAAATGCACACAAAGTGAGCATACAATTAATGTTCAGCCATTCTTAAATTAAAGTGACATTCTTAATAAAGTTAACATGTAATTCGGGCTGCAATAAATTTATGACACAGTAATTTTGTTTATGTAATTAGATTAATTTATATTTTTACTAATCAGCAATGCATTGAAAAAGGGCGGCTTATAAATTAATGTATGCTGTTCCTGAAAAAGTTTTGTAACGATTCTTCTTATGCGAAAATTACACTTCCACAGAAAAATGACAAATATTCTAGGCACCACATTTAATCACGCAATCTAAAGAAAATAATATTTTGCAATTTTATAAATCAATATAAGAATGTAGCGCATTTAAAAGATTTGTAGATTTCAAAAAATTAGTTGGTCAAAAAGTAGCGAGAAGTCTCAGTTGAAATTTTAGTAGCGAAGACATTTTTAAGTAGCACAATTCACTAATTTGAATACTTTCTGACAACATTGGCAAAACTGATAATTATTTATTACTCGTATGCAGATGTTGCCTCTGGTTCCAGTCTTGACTGAAAGTATCATAATCGCGGCTGAACCATGGACACTGGATTTAAACAAGAAAGCTGCAGAGTGAATTGGAATCGTCTCTCGGACTTGGCAGTTCAGAAACACTTAAAATTCAGTTAATATAATTAACACATTAGTTAAGCAGTTAATACAGTTCAGTTAATACATTTAACACATTAGTTACGAAGTTAATAGAATTCACTTAATACAGTTAATGCACTAGTTTAGTTACAATTCGGATAATACATTAACAACAAAGAAAGCTATGCTTTTAAATTAGCGAAAATTATGCTGGCTATGCTATAAAATTATGCTAACTGTATTAGCTAGCTTTTTATATGCTATGTGTTTGTAAGAATTGAGAAGCTTATGCGGTGTTGGTACTCAAACCTGTGTGCAACACATTCAATAAAAACAAAAACACTGTTGAATTAGAACTTATTTTTTCATACATTTAATTTTTGCGGAATTAGGATCTTGCCTAAATATTTTATGCTCGGTATACCTAAAAACTGTGGACTGCGACAAATCTGTACTGGAAGTACTGGACTGAGTATTAATAGAGTAATGATAAGCACTAATAAATGATAAAATTAAAAAAACACCTAATTCTACTTCAAGTACTATTGTGCATCACAAATTTTAAAAAAATCTAAGCCTATTCATACCTTAACTAATCTTTTTTTGTTTCAAAATTTAGTTATTTCCTTAAAAAAATTTAATTTTTAATATTTTGTTAAAAATGACTTCAATAAGAAAGTAATGAAATACCATACCAAACCAAATTGTGTATTAATTTTTGAAAATCAAAACCTAAAATACGACTTTCACTGTGATCAATTTCCATTCAGCCAAATAATTTGAAAAATTGAAATTTGGGTTATTGATTAAATATTTAATATATGCTGATTAAATGTTATTGCTGAGAAAACAACAATATGATATAATGAAATCTCTAACGAAATATGAAAGTATTTATCTTAACTAATAGAGAAATTATATTTCCTACAACAAGTTGCCATTCGAATGTATTGTTTGCTTCTTTAATTTTAACTTAATTGAATATTCTTGAAAATTTCGATATTTACAGAAATCGTCAACTCTCCTCTATAAAATAGAATGATAATTGAGTTTCCAAGAATGGATACGAAAAAAAATTAGCGAAATAAAATTTTTCCAATCTATGTATAAGAAGTAAAATTACTTTAACTAGTTTATAAAATCATTAAAATTTTTTAATAATTAAGCAGAATGAAGTAAAAATAAACACTTGCAATGAAATATTTGAAACAATAACATGTTTTATTTATTTATTAAAAAATAAAGTTATTTTTTTAAAAACAAAAGTATATATTATGAATTTATAATATATATTATGAATTTTATGCAGTATTTAATTTAGGTTCTTAATCTATAAAATGAATTAAAGAAGGATGTTTTCTTGGAATGATGAAAATAATAATCGACTTTAAGGAAATAATTTGAAAGCTTCTTTTAGTTTCTTTATAATTATTTCCTTATGCCTAATCAAAGTTTCCAAAGTTTGCAGTACAGTTCTAAAAAGATAGAAAACTAGTATTTTTTATGTTAAAAATTGTCGTTCAATTTTTTAAGAAATATTCAATATCAATTATGGAACTTTAATAATTAAATCTGCTGCTTTGACCTATTATTTGATTTGCTTTATTTTTTTGTCATAACCATTAGATACATATTGAAATATGCTGGAATGAATTAGTTTCAAGCTATCATTATTTTTTTTTTATTTTCTTCCGAAAATAACAAGAGAGCAAAAATAATTTTATAAAACTCAAAGAAACACGCATTTTTTTCTATTCCAAGTATCATTATGGATTTAGATGTATTTAAGTAATTATAATTGTTAAGCTACTTTTCCATTTAATCACCTATTCCTGCATTCATAGAATTATACCCTAGAATTATTGATCAGAAAATAAAATAAAATAACGATATTGAGTTCATGCAATGAATTTCTACATTAAAAATGGATTCATTTCGTTAATATCTCTGCTATGTTGGAAACTTATAAATTTTAAAATTGGTGATTTCGTTAATTTTCAATAATAACTTGAATAACTTGAATTAACGTAAATTAATTTGAATCAACTTTAACTTGAATAAAGATTTGAACAATAATAAATAACTCTTATATTTACAATCCAAGGGAATGAAATTGGCGTGTTTAAATCAGGTAGTTTGATTGATTGGTAATTTTGTTTCTGAATGATCTCAAGTATTTTTTGAAGAAACTGCAATCTGTGTAACACTTATTTAATGTTTATTTATTAAATTACATATGAAACAATTCTTTGTTTAAAAATTTGTATATCCAGATTTTGATTCTTTTATTAAAAAAATGAACGCACAGTTTTGGGTTACCTGAAAATAATCACTAGATAAACAATATTTAAATATAATATAATGTCGCCGCTTTTGCAATTATAGAGGCTGGTGAGGAAACCGAGATCGGGGATCAGTTCACTATCTCTTCAAAGTAATAGTATTTTATTATTGTCTATGATAAAACTGAAGGAATTGGAATTTTGTTAATAAAAACAAGGAATGTTTAAATTTCTAAGTATCTGAAAGTTTCTTTTAAAATTAACATATTACAAAGAAGATATAGTTTGGATATTGAAATGATCCAAAGCAAAGCTAGAAATCAATTTTTAAAGTTATCAATATTTTTTCTCACTAGGTCGTATCCAACTGCATAAGCGACCATTTTGAGTTTAAGAGAGAAAAAATCTTTCAGAAAACCAGCTGGAAAAATTTCAGCTATGCATGAATGTTATTTTAAAACGGATCAATGTTTATTTTTCCTTAGGTTCTATTTGCCATATTCTGTACAAACAGTTTCAAAATGTTATTTTCAAAATACATATATTAAAGACGTTCTCCTTATCAAGTTTTATCTCTGATCTTGATTCTGAAACTACTGAATGAAACATGAGATTCTATTGGCTGTTCCATGTATGTTTTTCATCCTTCTTTTTCTCGACATCCAATACGCTTCCTCGTACCTAAACATTTAGTTTTTTCGTTCTTTATAGTCGGAAGATCGGAAAAGCTTCAAAACCTGAATGTTCGTTAATATTCAGAGGGTTGCTTTAGGCCAACATCATGTATACAATATTGCCAAATATTCGTGTTACAAGTTTGAACGACCATTTCCTTCTTTTATTTGTTAAACAAACCTTCAGGAAATTTATAAACGCAAAAATGAATTGTTTAGTTAAATTGGTATTTACGCAGGCTATCAATTCCTGAAATCTTACAAAATAGAATATTTTATAAGGTTAACCCCTGGAGGTAAACCGCATTTTGGATTCGGAGAAGATCAAAAGAAGTTGCAAATATGAAAACATTCTTTGTCGGAAATCAAAGACTACTTTATACCAAAAACTCCGAGTAATATGTGTCATCATTGTTATGGTTGGATTGATAAGTATTTTTCTTGAAACTGACAGGGAGTTGTTGTGGAATTTCATTTAAATTCGCAATATTTCAATGCAGAAAAAAAAGCATTAGACAGTTTCGTATTTTAATTTTTGAAGAGTTTCAAAAATTTTATATTGAATTCTGGTGTTATTTAAAGCAAAAAAGAACATTTCCTTAATTAGAATTTTCTTAACGAAAAACTATATTTGGTCGCTTCAATTGAAATATATATATATATATATATATATATATATATATATATATATATATATATATATATATATATATTATCATTACATACAATGATAATTGAGTATAATAATTTCAGTAAACAGAGGATTAGGATATTATGGAATTAGAATGTTAAATTTTTTTTTTCGAACTGTGAACTTAAACCTTTAAAAAAGCGAAGCATATTTTTCATAATTTTATAATTACTTACGGAATAAAACATTATTGTAAAATTTAGAATAAATTATCATAAACTAACTGAAATTAGAATATTATTAATTGTATTCAAAAAAGGATACGGTATACTTTGCTCTAAGAATGAATAAAGTTAGAAAGCGCAAATAAAGGGAGCAAAAAAATAAAAATAGGCATTGTATATTATCATAACATACAATGATAATTAAGTATAATAATTTCAGTAAACAGAGGATTAGGATATTATAGAATTAGAATGTTAAATTTCTTTTTTCTAATTGTGAACTTAAACCTTTAAAAAAGTGAAGCTTTTATTTTTATAATTTTATAATTACTTACGGAATAAGATATTATTGTAAAACTTAGAATAAATTATTATAAATTAACAGAAATTAGAATATTATTAAATGTATTCAAATAAGGATATGGTATACTTTGCGCTAAGAATGAATAAAGTCAAAAAACGCAAATAAAGAGCAAACAAGAAACACAAAAATAAACATTCATTAAGGTACTATAAACAAGAAACTTTATCAGCCTTGAAACACAAAATGTCAGAAAGTTTGAAAAAGGAAAAGAAAGTTACCAATAGGGAAAGAGGAACAAACTTGAAAAAAAGTAAATGAGAATTCGGTGTGTGAGGTGAGAGACCTAAACGTTCAACCTAAATATATTTAATCAAAATAGATTGCCAAACGTTAGAGAAAAATGGTATATTAGAGTTAGTATTAACTAAATTACTTGAATTTCTTAAAATATGAAATGATTTCCAGTAGTCAAGGTCAGTAGTTGAAGGAAGAAAAAAAACAGAATTCCACTTATTCAGGGGTTTGAAAAATATCATGATATTCATGTGATTTTTCGCCGAATTTCAAAATAAGATTCTAATCCTAGGTTTGAAGCATAATCTCGGATTAAGTTTGCTCCTCTTTCCCTTTTGTTTCCTTATTAAAACATGTTTGTCTCATATTTTCCTCCGCCGATTTGTGTTTCAACATTGGCGGTAATTCTTTTTTATGGAATTGAAACTATATCACGTTTATTTTTGATTTTGTGACTTCTTCATTGGATGACTTTGCTCATTATTTTTAGTGATTTAGCTAATTTCAAAGTAATTTAACATATTTTTAATTTTATATTTTTCTTACTGGTAAGCAAAAAGGTAGAAGAGTGTTATTGACATTAAATTCATTTTATATTATTATTTTTATTATATAACTATGGTTTTGTTTTTAATAAGATTATGGTTTTGGTAAAAAATCACTACATATTTTTCATTAGGAAATATGTATTTCTAAATCGCTCATGAAATGTAAATTATAATTTTAAATTTTTCTTCGATTGTGCTTGAATGACTTTATTTTTGATTCCAATCTAATTATAAACAGCTTTTTTGGAGAAAGAAATTTTCTTTAGGAAAAACAAAACAGTCTCATACAAATCAGTTGCTTGATTTTGCATGCTGGGGATATTACAATTTAAGTTAGTTTTTTTTTATAGCGTTTGTGAGAGATTTGTTTTATATTAATACACACCACCCTAAGCTCTAGAAAAGTATAAAAAATAAAAATTTGATATTTTGAAAAATCTAATTTTTGTAAGCTACTACGATTTAAAAAAATAGGAATTTAAATTTTTTTTTGCTTTGCATATATGTTGCTTAGGAGCTGGTAGAAAGAAAATTTAATAAAAAATCTAACGTTATGTAGCTTTTATTTTAGACCAAGTAGAAATTTTTAATGATTTTGCTACTAAAGTAGTGAGACAATTTTTTTTTCAGCTATTCGATCTTTTTTCTTTATTCCTAAAAATGAAAAGAGAAAAAAACTGTGAATGAAAATATGAATTTTTTGCTTAACTTTGTTTCCTCAGTTGCAGTTAATAAAAGAAAGAAAGCATGGTAATAAGATTAGCTTTTGTTTAAATTTCTTAAAGCAAGATGTTAAGTAGAAAATACCAATTAAGAATTTTACATTGATCGTGAATAAATGTTAGATATTTTCTTCTTCCAAGTTACTATATTTTTTTTCTAACTTAAATATCTTTTAGTATGTATATATTTTGTTTTTTATTTATTCATTTTTTTTTTTACTTTATTGTTATTATTTCTTAAATTTTAAGGTAATTTATTTTTTAAACCTTTTCTCTTCATCTGAGACATTCAATTATAGGTAAAAAAAATCACTTATCAAAGAATGTATTATTTTTTATTGTGGAAGTACACTGCTCGAAACAAATAATATCGTAGGTCATGTAGAAAATAATAGTATAGGCAATTTTTTGCATAAAATAGAAGAAGAGAGTTATAAATGCAAATTTTTTCTTAATTCAAACTTCGCAGTGTGCAAATTTTGAGTTTGAACTTAAGATGACACTTTAGCTGCAGCGAATTTGATTTAGCCTTTAACTTAATGTAAGACAAAGTGAAAAAGAATGGTCGACATTCAGTAAGCGCGTTGTTTCAGTGAATGCGATGTCTCAACAAAGATACGATGTCCCACCCGAATCAGAAGCTTCGAGAGTTGCTGGCCAGTTAGCGGGGACCAAACACAATAAGAAGTAGCAGAAGCCATTGGAATTTCACGAAGTGTGATTTACAAGATCTGGAACCGTTTTTTGGCAAGCAGTCTGAAGATCAGGGCAAGAGCGTGGACGTACAACAACGTCCAATGAAGACCATTATTTAACGAAATCGACTCGGAGACACCGAAATATGAACTCTTATTCAACAACACCTATGCTTGACTACTGGCACCACAGTTTCAACACGAACTTGTCTGAAATCGCCTTCACGTTGTAGATCTGTATGCTAGCCGACCAATGGTGCTCACGTTAACAGAAAGGCACCGTAGCGCTCACAGGGACATTGCAACAGAGCATGTGAACTGGAGGAAATGAATGGCGCAAAATTCTTTTCTCTGATGTGTCTCGTTTTTGCTGTTCATCCTGATAATAGATGTAATTTCATGTGGAGGGAACGTGGCACTGGAAAGAATCCTGCATTTGTGCACGAAAGGGCAAGATTAAGCAGTGGGGGAGCGTTAGTCGATGCTGACATCTCCATTGACGGGCGCACCTATCTTCAGAACATTCGAAATTCAGGTAAAACTGGTTACCGATATAGGGATGAGATCATGAGACTTAATTGTAGTACATAACATTGCATCAATTGGAGATGGATTCATGTTAGTGGAAAACAGTTGCGGACCCCATCCTGCTGTCTTGGTGAATGATTTCCTTTTGAAGAAAGAAATCATACGAAAAGATTAGTCAGCGCAATCGAGCATGTTCGGAAAACTCTAAGCAGACGAATTGCTGGATGCCTACCTGCCACAAACTCTCGAAGAACTGGAAAAAAGCGTTTCTGGAGAAGTTGGACAGAATACCCTAACGCCTTATTAATGACCTCATTTGCTCGATGCCTCAAAGATGTTTAACATTGCTGGCCATCTGGGGAACCATACCTCCTACTAAACATGATTTTCTTTTAAGGAAAAACCTTTTTTTATTTGTTTTTCTTACATGTACAAATTGTGTTTTTCTCCTTTTCCACCCTGATGCTCAATAAAACAGATTTTTTTTCTGCCAAACAAATGTCGTTTTTATCTCATATAGTCTACGTCTGTCTATAATCATTCAAACAATTCACCAGGTGCACGATCAACCCACAGCCTCAATATTATTTAATTGTTTTCAGCAGTGTGCTTGCAAAATAGTCGAAATGATTAGTCTAACCTTGCAAAGCCTTGACGTAAAAATACAAATAACAGCACAATGTCAAACATTGACATGCCTGCAATCCTTTTGCAGGCATGTCAAAAGGATGCGTCTCATTCTTTTATATTTCGGTCTCGTGCTTCAAGTGCAAGTTCAAAATTTTTGCTGTGCGTTTTTTTTTTTTTTAATTTTTTTTCCGTTTTTTTTCTGAAGAGACTTATTTAATATTTTTTTTTATATTTCTTTTTATTGTATATTTTTCATAATATTTAAGTATTATGATTATGATGGCGGTTGATGAGTCAAATTTAGTGGCTAGTTCAGGCAGCATCATTGTAGTACTAAGCATAGTATTTTTGCCTGTTTCAGATGCACGTCGATTTTAATATCATGTAGTCATTATCATGTAAAAATCATTCTCCTAACATCGAGAATTTCTGTTAAGACAGATATTCAACGATTGGAAACTTAGAGGCCTACAATCGTTCTATAGATCGGATTTTCACGCATTAAGCGTCAATCTTAATGGTTCCTAAGGGTGACTTTAAATATGGTAATTTAGTGCTAACTATTAATTAAGTTACGAAATTGGACACAAACACGTACTTTCTCTATATAAACATAAAATTTTTTGCATATATTGATTTTTAACCTTCAAAATATAGAGGGAAGCCGCAATCTGAGAAGGTCCTCATAACTTGGTCAGGAGAGCGATCCAAATATTGGGCCCCTTAATGTTAACGTTTTGTGTCTTCAGTCATATTTTTAATACTTTTAAGACTACGTATTTAAGCAATTAAAAAAAATGGCACCCACTCACAAAACTCATTTACCCAAAGATAATTTCACTCAAAAAAATTATAATTATTTATTATTTTTTATTATTTAACTTAATAGAGGATGAAAAAATTTTGAATTATGAGGAATAGCTTTTTTATACCATATTAATCTACAGATTTTTCTATTGAAAATTCTAAGGTTTCAGCTGTTTTTATTTGGTGAAATAGAAGAAAAAGTAATGTTACTTATTTTCAGAAAAATAATTTGGTTACAATGAAGAAATATTTAAATGGGGCGATTAATACTTAAATGCGGTTAACTTACGAGGAACTTGACTTACGTGCCAATATCATAAAATTTTCTTCATATTTTTTCGCTAATAACAGATTGCTAATGTGTTCTTTTTATTTTTCTAAATCATAAAATACTATATGTCAATTCTAGTCGTCGAAAAATTTATTCGTAATTTAGTAAAGAAATTTGAATAAAACTTTTTATTGGATAAAAAAAAATATTCAATTAATGTCAAGTTTTATGAAAGCATGTTTCAGATGGAATGTGATTATACATCAGATTGTGATTATATTTAATGTGATTATATTTTATTTTTTAATTAGTTTTTTCAATAATTGATACGGTTTCAATAATATACATACGCATGCATAGATTTGGAATAATACATTTATCAGCTTCTTCAATATATATTTCATAATTATATCATCATTCTTAAAGCCCCTTAAAATTTCTCAACATCTATATATCGTCTTAATATTAAAATATTTTTTTAATTACCTGTCACCGTGTTTCGCCGAACTGGTTTACTAACTATTTATATAAGTTTGAAAATTTTTTCAAAATCTTATTCCTTATAACCTTATATTCCTATAACCTTATATCACGCATATTATTTTTGCATTAACATACAAATTAAGTTTTATAGTACTTTCATTTAAGTTTTTCTTTAAAGTAAAATTTCTTTTTAAACTATTGTCAAGTTTTTCTGAAAAAAAATTCTAATTATTACCTGCTAGCTCAGAACAAAATCTTATTAAGAAATTGAAAACATTTTGCTGTATAAAGTTATTTGATGCAGAACAACTGACTATTTACTAAGCATACTATTTTTTTCGAAAAATGAAGATAAATTATTGATTGTCTTTTTTTATTGTATCTTGTGACTTTAGCATAGATTATCTAAAATAGTGTTGATGTTTTATAAATCACTACAAAGAGTATAATGATACCGAAAATAAAGAACTGTCGAAGGCGTAAACTAAATTTTTACGCGTTTTAAATTATCTCAGTATCTTAAATGTCGTCCTAACATCTTAATTGTGAAATTAAATTTTTAATTATTATCTGACCATGTGTGGTTCACAGAACTATTCAGCTAATTATTTCATTAGATAGTTTACTTTTTCTTCATGCTATTACGTAGATTGCGTCCAATATTGTTCCGATATAAGTAATTTTTCTTTAAACACTCGTTTCAAATAATTGCTAGGTTTTTTTAAGTCTCAGAACTATAGCCTGTTAGCCGATAAGAATCTATGAACACTTTCTATGTAAAATTGACTCAGTGTAAAACAGACTGATCGTAGTAAATAATTGCAACCTTTTCTCCAAAATTGAACAAACAAATTATTTATTTAGTTTATTTTTTATTTTTATTTTGGTTTGGTAAAAGCAAATACATATTAGTGCTACTCTAAAAGCCGCAATTTTTTTATTTGTTTTTAAAAGAACAAATTCGAACAGCAATTTTATTTTGACGTTTAAATTTATATATTGCACTATTAACTTTAAGAAAGCTGTTCTTTTAAAAAAAGATGCTGAAAAAATTTGCTTTTGTTAAAATTGTTTTTCAATTTGAGAACAATTCAAAAGATATTATTATAGCATAATTTGTTATTAGGAAAATGCCTCATTTTGTTAAGCAACAAAAATTAAAAATTGAAATTTGTAAAAAAAATTCCGAAGCAGTGCCAATTTTAGAATCAGCATCTGATTTGAAATAATAAGAAATACAAAATTTTCGAATTTAGTTTGATAAAAAAAGAGAAAAAAAATGCAGCAAAGAGGTTAACATACTTTTTACAGAAACTGTGTAGATCAATTTTTCCTACATTTCGTCATAAGATGATAAACATGATACCGCTCCAAAGAACTCACTGATTAGTTTTGTTATTTCCAGAAATGAATTTGCTTGGTCGAATCATATTATCCCTTGAAAGCTTAAACGAGGAAAAATTTAACTATTATTGTCTTTTGTAAGCTTATTCCAATAATTTAATGATAGCTGTATCAATGTTTAGGATGTACGATTGAAGTCCGCTTGCTATTACACTATAAACGCATTAAATCATATAACTTGAATAATTTATTTTAAGCAAAATTATTAAATAATTTTAAGCAAATAAGGGTGTAAAAAAAACTCGGTCGAAATACGCCTAAAATATACTCTAAAATATATGCAGAAATCAAAAATACACTTTCAAACAGCTTCGAGTAGGTCGGAAATGCTAACTTGTTTGAAATAGCTGTCCTGGCAACAATTCAATTTAGATTCCTGGCGCTAGGGGACATTAGGTAATATTTTTACATTCGAGTTTTGAAATTTCAACTGTAAACGGAATTGTTTTTCAAGTTATTAAAAAACATTATTTAGGCTAGCAGTAAAAAAATTTTACGGTATTGATTTTTTTAGAAAGTAGAGATTAATTATTATTTTTTAAATTTAAGAACCTATGCCTTCATCTTGCGTAAAACTTATTTTATTACGTTTTATGAGAGTAAAACGTATTTTATTATTATATAAGTAATTTAATATACTATGTTACTAAATGAATAATCCCAAGAAACTGAATCTGAAAGATAAGGACTTCATTTATTTAAAAAAAAATAATAGATGATAATAAAATCAGACAAGTTTTGAGCGTCCAATAATTAACTTCTCTTGTCATTCACGCTCGACGAGTCTTGAGCTTGGGCGCTTATGTTTGAAAGCTCGAAACATGTCAGTATTTATTTCCCTCTTATATTTTTTTACGCAGTGAAATTTTTATCATTAATTATACTGTTTAACATTTAGCTCTAGATAAATATTTTGAAAAGGATTTTATGCTCGTAAAAGTAAACTTTAGCATTTTGATATCTTAGCAGGATTCATGTGGTCCTTAAAAAAGTAAGAGAAACATAGCATCAATATTGTAACTATGAAGTTATCTTTAACTTTAATAAATTAAAATTTTGAGACCATCAGAAATTTTGAGTTAATGAAATTGAATTTTTTATTTTATAAGTTTTGTGCCGCCATTTCAGTATATTAGGGACATTACGAACTCTGTTTAAAAGGAGAGCATAGCATCAGGTATATGTTAGAAAACAATGAAATCCTAGTAGTGGTATTTGGTGATAAATATTGCTTATCGTAATTGAAGAGCATGTTGTGCGACATTTTATGATGAATTTGCGAAAGCATATTTGATGACATCCCTAGAAACCATTAAGATCGACATCATTTAGTTCATGAAAAATCCTGCTCATAAGGACAAAAGTTAATCAAGGTGATATCTTTCTTTTAGCTCATTATATATTTTATGTCTAGCAACAATAGATATTTTTGAAGGAAAATATAATATTCATAACAAAAAAGAGCATAATCGATTTTTTTAAGTTTACTAATTTAAAAAAAGCATCTTAAAAATAATTTTAAAAAATATTATTATTAAATGTTATTAAAATATAATTGAATAAGTTATTAAACATCTTAACTTACAAATTTTATTTATCACATGAAGGAATAACTTGCAAATTTAATCTAAATAACAGTAAAAAAATAAATATTACTATTAAATAAAATTACATATTTTTGTGAAAATTATTCATATATTATTTATAAAACTTATATCTATTTTCTTTTAGCCCTAATTTTGTACGAGGAATGAACTATAATAATTTCTATTGAACTATAAATAGAGTTTAAAATTTTGAATTACGTTAAATGATAAATGTTGAAGAGATAACTATCAAGGGAAATCAAACGAATTAAATGAAGTAAAAAAATAGAAATTTTATGATATAAATATGTATTTAATTTAACTGTCAAAAGATGAACTATAAATAGAGTTTAAAATTTTTAATTACGTTAAATGATAAATGTTGAAGAGATAACTATCAAGGGAAATCAAACGAATTAAATGAAGTAAAAAAATAGAAATTTTATGATATAAATATGTATTTAATTTAACTGTCAAAAGATGGCGCTGAAGCATTTTACTTTTACTTTTGGAAACCGTTTTGTAACTCGCAATTAAATTTAAATCATTTCCCGATGACTTTTAGCGCTTGGGGGTATTTAATTATACTGTGCCATTTAATGAAAAGCTCTTTGAAAGGTGACTTTTTTATTTACACTGCAAGAGCGGAAAATGGAAAAAAAAAGTTTTAGTCCCCATTTAGTTCAACGTCAGTAAAGCAGAAAGAAATAAGTTACCGCTTAATGTATAATAAATGAACGTAGACTAGGTTATTAACTAGTGTTCGCATAAAAAATAAGCTTATGAGTTGAAAGTAAATAAATAAAATAATATTATGCGTTTTTCAGTTTTAATAATACATTTTTTAAACAGTTTTTAAAATGTGCTTTTATCAAGGAATGAACAAAATGAAATTCTAATTTATCTGAACACTTTTAATAGTTTTGAGCCAGATTCATCTAAAAATACATTATCATTCTGAAAAAACAAAAAATTGCAAAAATTTAAAATTTCGGAATTACCAGGTTTGTTTTTAAAATTTGTAGATTTTTTACTTATTTTCTGAACAAAATTAAAGTAGCTGATCCAGAAAACACGTACAGCAGACTATTCTATAACAATTTAATAAATTTATTCAATATTTTTGCTCTAAAAGATGAAAAAAAAACTGATTAATTAAAATACCCAAAATATTCAAGTGAGCATCATAGAAAAAATTTACTGTAAACTCTTCTGAAATAATTATATTTAATTACGAAAAAGTTTAGGAAAAGAAAAACAAAATTATAAATTGAAAACTCCAAAATAGTTACGAAAGCATGAGAGAAAAATTACAGCAGTCTCTTTTGAAACAATTATAAAAAGTAATTGCAGAATTATGTATGAAAATGAAAAGTATGATAAATTGGGTACTCCAAAATAGTCATGAGAGGAATTATAAAAAATTAAGGATCTCTTCTAAATCTATAGAACACGAAAAAAACGAAAGTTATAAATTAAAAGTCTGAAAAAGTCACAATAGCAAGAAAAAATTTGAAACTGTCCTAGGAAATTATATTAAAGGCAGAATCATGCATTACAGATTTTATTATTTTATTTATATTCTGTAATAGCTTGTGTGTTTAAAAAAATAATGAGCAATTTCGTATAATAAATTTTAAAGAAAAGAAGAAAAAAACAGTCTTTAGAGTGTAGCCACTTATTAAGCAAATGGGCACCTCATCAATGGAGTTACGTCCTCTTCACAGATGAGACTCGTTTTAGTGCTACAAGCGATTCCCAACGTCAGTTGATCTGAAGAGAGGTTGGAGTTCGATTTCATCCCAATAACATCGCGGAAAGAGATCGTTACGGTAGTTCTGAAGTTGTCGTCTGGGGTGGCATTATGTTGAGCGGGCGGACTGAGCTTCAGATCTTCGACCGAGGTTCTGTAACTGGAGACCGCTACTGCAATGAGGTAATCCTACCCCATGTGCGTCTGTTCCGAGGGGCCTTTGGACCAGACTTCATTTTTATGGATGACAATGCCCGGCCACACCGTACTGCTAATGTTCAAGAGCTACTGGAAGATATCACACGAATGAATTGGGCAGCTTACTCTCCAGATTTAAATCCCAAAGAGCATGTGTGGAATGCATTAGGGGGACGTCTTGCGACACGACAGTATCCTCCTGGTAACACCCATCAGCTGAAAGATGCGCTAAAGAAGGAATGGAGACGTTTATCCCAAGAACACCTGGATAATCAGGTGTTTAGCATGGAGAGACGATGCCAAGCAACAATTACAGTAAGGGGAGGGCATATCCCATACTAGGGAACATCTGCCGGTTGTACTTACGCTTCTTCAGGCAATCATGTGCAACGCCACTATATGTCAAATAAAGCCTTTTTTTGTTCCATACCCTACTTTAAGCTTTATATTCATTTTTGCGCCATTATTCTTTTACCATCGTTTAAGTACAAAATAATGTACACCATATTCAAATTTCATGTCAATCAGATGATTTCTTATAGAGTTATGACAAAAAACGCACTTGTTGCTTAAGTTTTGCTCACCAGTGTCGTTACAGTAAAATTACAGTATTTTACACCAGTGTAAAATACGTATGGCATAGCCATTAACGCAAAGTAACATTTTAGTGTAGACTTTTGTTGGTATGTCACATGTTAGAATAATTATTTAGAAAATTTGATGAAGTTTCTATAGTAATTTTCAAATGTTTTAAAATATCCCGAATCTAATTTCAAAGCTATTTTTAGTTATTTTTAATATAATATAATTGCTCATTATATTCTTAAATCTCTCCCTAATTAATCCTTAATGCATTCATATGAACAAAGTTTCCAATCTGCTTGAGCAGATGCGTAGTTATGGGGGATAGTAACAATTGGGGTAAAGATGATGTGGGAAATTTCCCAATAATATGGGGTAAGGTAACCAATTAATGTGGGGTTACTGTTGGTATGGCAGATGTTGGAGAAATTACTTAGAAAATCAGCTAGCGTTTGTAATCTAACTTTGAATTTTTCTAAAGTATTCTAAATCTAATTTTAAAGTTATTTTGGTTTCTGTTTTTATTAAATATAACGAAGTCAGTACTTGATGATATACATGAGAATAATAAGTATAAAGTTGCAAAGTTGCATAAATTGCATTTGATGACTTAAATATTATTATTAAAAGTTTCAGCAATGATAATTATCTTCATTTCGTTTCTTTTGAAGCTAATTATTTGAGATTTTAAAGCGCTTTGAAAATAAAAATAAACTTACAAAGAAAACGGATTTGGCTTAATTAGCAAAATTGTTTTATAAATACGAAAGAAGATTTTGCATCTTTCTCATCTTGTTGGATTATTTATTTGTTGTTAGAAGCATTTCCAGTTATTGAAATGAGAATTTTGAAAGAAAAGCCTTCGTTAAAGTAATGATAAAAATATTAAGTTCATTAAGGAACTAATTAGAGAATTGCATCTAAAATTTAGATATCATGTTAAAATAGCTATATATAAAAGAGTTTCAGCGTTTTTCTTTCGTAAATCTAATTAAGGTGTATGTATTTAAAATAAAAAATGAAATATTACCGTTATTTCAACAAAATATAACTTAAAATAGCTAATTTTAAGGAAAAAAATAATTTTGCTCTGTTTCTCTAATTTTAAATTATAAAATTTATTCAGGATTTATTATGTAGATCATAAACATAATTATCAAAGCTATGGATTTTATAACAGTTGTAATAATATTATTTAAAGGTTTAGAAAGAAGATAATAGAATTATAAGTGTCCATATATATTTAGAGGTTAAATGTTATAGGTGTGGATTATTATTATAAACTTGGAAGCAAAGCTAACTAATAAGTATCCATATATATTTAGTGGTTAAATGGTATTGGTGTGGATTATTTTTATAAATTTGCATGCAAAGCTGGCTAATGAAATCTTTAAATATATGTAGTATTTATTTTATTTATTTTTGATTATTGTAAATTTGAACATTCATCTTCCTTTTTAATGGTGCGTAAGCTAGTTTGGAGGAATTTTTAATCATTCAATTTTTATGCTGTGTTTGCAAACAATAGTCAAAAGATATGGGGTTAGAGAGTACAATGTATAATTTTTTTTGATATATTGTTACTTCTAAAAAACAACTAGAATCAAAATTGAACTAATTTTAATTTAAAAATACGATCTTGAGTCAATAAATATAATTATTTTTTTAAATTTTATATCGAAGCTAACGAAACTTGGTACATGCATAGTTAAAGTTTGAATTATATCTTAACTTAATTATTAATAATTGCTTTTAAGTCAAGTGTTAAAGACACTGTAAAAGATAAAAAAATAAATTTACGAAAAACATTTCAGCAGTTGGTCTAGTATAAAACCGTTTTGTTCACAGAAAAAGTACTTTATTTAAAAAACAGTCGCCTGTTTTTAAGCAGATAAGAACTGCTATTTTAAACAACATAAAAATTCTATAATTTTAACAAACTCAGGTATTTTAGCAAAAATACTTCATAGAATAGCTATGCACTAGTATTGCAGACGGAGCTTGCCAAGAGTAGCATTCATAAGATCTGTTGATACAGGGATTCAAGCCTGGGTTACCTCATGAAGAGACAAACACTTCGTCCCCTATGTTAAAGCAACTTTAGTGTCCTTGCATGAAGAAAAAAACTAAAACTATTTTTATTTAAAATCCATACTCATTCAAATAATAATTAAGTGCAGACATGTTTGTTGGTGTTGTCTCCAGCTGAGATAGCGCAGCTATACCAGATCCACGAGGCCGTGAGTCTTCAAAAAATCGAGGAAAATGAGAGGTCTCTCAAGAACCTCTTCCATGGTGAAATCCAGGCAATCAAGTAGATGGTGAGGATTAGCCTCGCTGGAGTTGCACCTTTTACAAGATGGAAAAAGTTTAATTTGTCCAATGAAAGTGAGGCTCTTAGTATGCCCACTGACAAATCTACAGGTAGCGGTTTGGTCAGCACGTGTACCCTGAAGGTCAAGGGCTCCTCCAGGACGCTTGCGGGGATACCAATTGTAATCCGGTGGAACAAGCCAAGCTTTATTAACTTTAGATTTGCGGATAGAAAAGAATTCAGAGTAAGTGAAGGCCGTGTTTGGAGAGACTGGGAGGGAAGTACCTTCTTTTGCCAATTGATCAGCACGTTCGTTGCCAAAAAGACCCACGTGTGAGGGTATCCACTGAATATGGATGTCATGCAGAAATGTTTAAATTCTTGCGACCCACTCGTTAAAAAAAATTGTTGGCAACTAAACTTACCTAACAATTATATCTAAACCAGTCAGGAAGAGTATTAATTTGAAAATAAAATCGAATCTCAGTTTTACTTAAACAATTTCAAAATCATAAAAAAATAGCTTTTAAACATGTGTAAGTAAAAAAAATAATCATAAAATGATTCGTAAAGCGGTAGGGGGAACTTGGAAAAGTGGGATGGACACAGTAGGTAAACTGCCCTCCCTGGGCTATGGGTCACAGAGTGTTTTTCAGGAAGAGTATTAATTTGAAAATAGAATTGAATCTCAGTTTTACTTAAACAATTTCAAAATCATAAAAGAAATTGCTTTCAAACATGTGTAAGTAAAGAAAATAATCATAAAATGATTTGTAAAGCGGTAGGGGGAACTTGGAAAAGTGGGATGGGCACAGTAGGTATTCTGCCCTCCCTGGGCTATTGGGTCACAGAGTTTTTTTCTAAAGCTTAGGTGCTTTTACTGATTTGTAAATCTATATACATAGAAAAGAAATATTCTGCAGGATTTATTCATAATCAAAGAGCCTAAACTACTGCAGCTGGAATCATGAATTCTTTGCTATTTCAATCTTAAGAGGGTTAAATAAGAGTTGAAAGAATGAATCTATAATATAAAAATAGAAGATTTTGTCTGTCTGTGTGTCATCCCTGAACAAGTTGCACTAGCATCCTGAAATTTAGACAATGTGTGAAGTGGGCAATATTAACCCTCTATCATAAAATGCGTCTAGAAATTAAAATAGACGGCTCGGGTGAAACAATTAATAAATACTCTATCCCAAGATGATAAGTTCATTGTTTTATCGTTATCCAATGATACTGTTTATAAAAATTATTCTTATTTAGAAGCAAAATTTTATCTTTATTTTTTACAAAAAAAAATTTTAAAAAAATCATAAAGGTGTTATTTAATGCTTTTCTTTATTTTCTCTGCAATGACTGGTTTGCGGAAATTAAAATAGATGACCCCGGGTGAAAAAATTAATAAATATTCTATGCCAAGATGATAAGTTAAATGTTTTATCGTTATCCTATGATAATGTTTTTAAAAATTATGCTTATTTAGAAACAAAAGTTTATCTTTATTTTTCACAAAAAAAATCAAAAAAAAAAAATCATGAAGTTCTTATTTAACGCTTTTCTTTATTTTCTTTGCAATGACAAGTTTGCGGAAATTAAAATAGACGGCTCGGGTGATATAATTAATAAATACTCTATCCCAAGATGATAAGTTAATTGTTTTATCGTTATCCAATGATACTGTTTTTAAAAATTATGCTTATTTAGAAACAAAAGTTTATCTTTATTTTTCACAAAAAAAATTCATAAAGTTGTTATTTAACGCTTTTCTTTATTTTCTTTGCAATGACAAGCTTGCAAAAATTAAAATAGACGGCTCGGGTGAAACAATTAATAAATACTCTATCCCAAAATGATAAGTTTAATGTTTTATCGTTAACCAATAAATCTGTTTTTAAGAATTATGTTTATTTAGAAACAAAAGCTTGTCTTTATTTTTTACAAAATAAAATCTTAAAAAAATCATAAAGGTGTTATTTAACGCTTTTCTTTATTTTCTTTGCAATGACAAGTTTACGGAGGAGAAAACTTGATGCTCTAAATCCCTTGACTGTTCATGAATATTTATAAAATGAAATGTAAAAGAGGTCTTTAGTCTATTTCAAGTTTATGATAATAAATTTCACTCTAATCTAAGATATTTCTAACTCGTTATAACGAGCAATTTGTTTTTAGCGTTAGATATTTGGTAACATGTTTAATCTCAAAACACACTTTTAATTAGACATTATAAAACAACTTAGTATCTAAAGCATTTAAAAACACAAAGTATCTAAAAGTAAAATACTAAGCATTTATTTGATAAACTAATCGAAATCCATGTAACAAAACTTTTGCTTACTGTTGTTTCTATAGTAACAGACTTTGTAATAAAATCATTAAGAATTCAGCATTTAGCTTAGACATACAAGCTTAAAGATGTATTTAGATTTTGAAATAAAATGTATTTCGCTCGTTACTTTAAATGCACGTTATTTTGTTGAAAGTTCCTTAATGATTCATTGGAATTACAAATTTTGCAGTGAAATTACTCGTGGGCTTTAATTTGCTTCACTTGCATCCTTATTTAACTTTCATATAACGTATAAAATAGGAATTTTAAATTCCCAACTTTTTAAACAAATTCCTTGAAGACAGCTACTTTTGCACATTTAATGATAACTTATTTATATAAACTACTGAAATTTTAAGTTATGCCATGTTTAATTCAAAATTAATATTCAAACTATTGTAATTGAAAATTTTAAAAGTGATGTATTATAGGTCAAAATGCATAAAGTTGACTTCATTTATGCAGTTGAAATAATTTAGCAGACATTATACGAAATTTATAGAAGAAAAACGATTATAAAACAACATAATATTTTTTTGTGATATTATGTTTAATATTTATAACGTAACTGTGTGGGGATATGGGAATTCTACTAATTTCTGGAGAAAAATAAGTTTGAAGTTTGGTATTAAAATATACGGTATTTGAACCATTCGTTTGGTATTATTTTTGCTCATGTTAACTGTTTACAGAAAATTCTTTTTTTCAAAATTATAGTTCCCATTACATCACATTAAATATAAATTACGAAACCTATAAGTATAGTTTACCGAAAAAATGATTTTTCTACCATGCCTTCAGGCATCATGTTAAATTACCATACTTTTAAATAGTTACCAAATTTTTTCGCTTTTATCCATCAACAACAATCCATATTTTTTAGTTAATTTTACACCAAAATAATTATCAAGGAATTTCAGTAAGAATTTCAGAGCTTTTTGGTGTTTCCATAGAGTGTTTAATTATACCATAATATGATGATTTGACCCTATTATATATTAGTTACATTTATTTAATCTTAAAACTTATATTTTTTATTTTTGGAACAATTAAAGAACGAAAATGTGATTGGAGAGCATTTTATTTCGAATTTCACTAACGTTATTTCAATGGTAGTGATATCACCAATTTTTTTTTAAAATTAGGGTGATAGTACTGATGAACCATTTCTTGATAGCGTAACGTTAATGCAACCAATAACCCACATTTTGAAGGCATTATGATGCTGTTATTTTTTTTTCTTGATAGCACTGCCATAATGCTGGTGAGAGTTCATTTCTTGAAAATATTTGGATAATATTACCTAATTTTATTAGTAAAAATCATCATTTATTGTGTTTGAGTCAATTTTCTAAAAATTAAACTAATGCATTTTAAAAGCAAGTATACGGATTTCGTATTACTAATATTTATAATATTATGAATTCTTTCTTGATCGTTTTACAACAAATTTGGCATAAAAATAAAAATTGCATTATAAAAAACAACTTTTGATCTTTATTAACATTATCTATAACAAAGCTGATAATGATCCATATAAAACCTCCTGATAACATTTATACTACCTAACTGCATTTCAAATATCCCGTTTATTCCTAAAATTAGATTCTGAAGCCTTTTCACACCTTGAATCATTTCATTTTGTCGCCGCTTCCCTCTTATGGAATGGAAAATGTGTGTATTTTTATCGATTCCAGCAAGGCATTAGCTATCATCTCTCGATTCCGAATCTCAGGCATTTGAGTACCTGCGAGTCATTTGGGAAGAACATAAGCGTGACGTCATTATTGTCTAGATGACTGCAGAACTCTTACAGTGACGACGGCCCGATAAGATAATAAAAGCTGTTTAAAAGGGAAATATTTAATGTGGAGGACGACATTATTGGAAAGGCGAGAGACTTTAGTTTGCACTTATTCTGCGAGACGATCTCAAGGGATTTCGTACATATTAAACGTGGGACGAATACTTAAACAATGTTTCATATTTTCTTTAATAAATGAACTATTTCATATTAATAACACTTTACTATGATCTACGCTTAAATTTCCATTGGAACATAATAATTATTTTTATGATTAGTTAGACTATCACTTGCTAATTATAAAGATAATTTTAACTTTGTTGTGTGTTAAATATATATATATATATATATATATATATATATATATATATATATATATATATATATATATATATATATATATATATATATATATATATATATATATGTATAAAATGTTTGAAAAGTCATTAAATATACGCAGTCCAGTAACAGTAATATGACCTTTAAAAATAAGTAAAAATATACTAATTCCGCAGTACGGTCTATTGTGGATATGCATGGAAAGCGCTGCCGAGATTTTGAAAAGTTCTTTGAGCGATGTGAATTATTACTTAAACCAGTGCTGTACCGAATGTCGACCCTACACTTTTATAATATATGGTGCAAACAACCCCACAATGCTCACGCAACAAACCCTCTCTTGGGTTTAAGCCTGTTGAGTTTTAAACTAGGAGTATGGTAAACTGAACACGAGGCTATTTGGGCTCCATACGCATAGTGTGAGATTTCATTCTGTTGAGCTATAATGTGTTTTACAATGATGAGTGCGTCCACAGTATGACAGAAAAACATTTCTCAATCAAATTGACTGCCTACGTCTATTTCTCTAATGGATGGAAAACCATGATTCTGTTAAAAGAACAACAGCATTTTTGTACGTATTAGTGGTGCTTGTCCTACCGCTATTTAGCTGCAGTTATTGCAAGTGCTCTATAGGGTATTTGCCATGGAGGTTCAACTGCAGAGCTTACTGCACTGCTATTGAGGAGACACAGCTAGTACCTCCTTGTTTCTTTTGGGGTAGTTAATTAATCAGTGGTAGTAATCTTATTCATTTAAACATATTTCAGAAATAGTCATTCTTTGCTTTCACCATATTTGTTACATTACTGATTTTAGAAACCACCAATTTTTCCTGCATTGTATACTTAACAATGGCATGAGAAAACTTCAAAATTAGCTGTTTTAAGAATAGGTCTTTTTTTAGCTAAAGAGTTAATTATCCTACCCATTTTACCGCCCTAGTCAACTGTTTTGGACATCCTGCTCTTTGTAGTAGATTAGTTCATATTGAAGAAAAAATTATTTGCTGATCGCATAAATGTGATTTAACTGTGTAGAATTTGACGATAGTTACATTTGTTTCGGTTTTACAAGTTTAATTTAATAGCCAAGATATAAATACAAGATTTTGCAATTTTTTTTTAACTGGGAAGCTCAACTCCTTATTTATTTATCTCATCAACCCCTGTAATTGATTTTCATTAATAATTGTTTTTTCCTTTTTAACGTAATTATTTTTCTCAAAAAACAGTATACATTTATTGTAGCTTTATTTATTGCTACAGGCCTAAGATACTTTGAAAATTTATGGTTCTAAGTCTTATAGTTTTTGTACAGCACAAAATTTTACTTTAACTGTAATACCCAAGAGCGTGGAGTCATACTTCATGATTTTTCAACATAGAGCGATAATAAAGTGATAATGAATATCATTTTGTCGATTCCAATAGGGTATTAGCTATAATTTACAAATCAATTTCTAAAATTTTATTGTTATTTGTTAAACTATTGTTTTAATTAAATTTTAATTAAAATAATTTAAATGTAAATTCGGGTATTGTTAAATATATATTATGACTTAAAGTATTTTTTAGCAATGATAGTGCTTATTGAGTTATCCCTATCACTTACTTGTTTGGAATTATTTTAAAAACATCATTTAGGAAGTATTTATCAAAATATTTAGATATTTAAGTCAAAATACCAATAAAAAATTTTAAAATAAATACTACTACTATCCTTAAAAATGAAGAGTTTACAGCAATTCATATCGTGACTTTAAAAACAAGTCATGGATATGGTACTCGGAAAATATATTACAACAAAGTTCAAACCTAAATTTGAGTCTCAAATCTGATTATCAGGAAATTTTTTTGGGGAACCCTAAAGAAAGATGGATGATTGGTAAATGAGTTCTTGGAAGCTATTCTGATATATTTTTGAAATGCGTTAAATGTTTAAATTTTTTTGCACTATTTTTACATTCAAATGAGTATAAAATTTGAATTTAAATTTTAAGTTCTAACAATTTTTTTATTTCAAATTTTACTTTCACATCAGTACATATTCCAATGATATTGACAATTCTTAATTTGTTTTGAATGAAGTTATTTTAAGCATTTTTACTAATAGCACAAGAAATGCTTAAAATCTTTTTTTACTAATTTCAAGTACTATTGTTTATTTCTTTATTAAAATTATGCATTAAAATTAAAGAAAGCAACTTCGATTTTCTGAAAATATTATACGTGATATTTGAAGTGTACTTATTCCTATGAATTCAACCTACACATTTATATTTTTTCCAGTTTTTATCCTGTATTGTGCCAAAATTAAATTGTCATATATATAGCCCTAAAGATATAAACACACTCAAAATTTCTGAACCACTTGAAAATTAGTGCGGTAAGACAAAAGTGAGTCTTATATTTTTATACGTTTCATATGAAATGAAAAGGTATTTTTTTCTTCATTTAAACAAGAAATTATAGAATTTTTAATTTTTTAAGCCTTGAAACAAATCCCATTTCTTTTATATTTTAGTGTAAGGAGCCACTTAAATTAGATATTGCTTAGTTCTTCTTCCCAAACAAATAAAATGTCGGCAAAACAGAAATAAGTTTACAAGTTATACACTTATAAAATACTTTGCTCTTTGATATTTGTAAAAAGTAAGAATTTGCATTAAACATCTCCACGTAGTATAATTTTTCTTCTAATAAAATATGGAACAATATTTTACTATTTTTTTACGTTGCTCCCTTTATAGAACTATTACTATAAAGTAATTTTAGCAATAGCTATGCCCGTCGGCGATTGACAAAAAAAACATGTATCAAGTGCAATATGTACACAGATTAGCTTACGAAACAGTTTTTGAAGTCAAATTTTAATAGGAAGTTTCCATATTATAAAAACAAGACCTACTTGGAACACTTATTTTAACAACTCAAAAAAATTTCCAATATTTTAGATAAAAAAAAATCTATTTACCAACGTTGAAAAATTACTAAACATTTTCTGATTCCTAGTCACGTTTTCACCGGATTCTATTTCTTTAAAAAAAAAGTCATTGAAAAATGTTACACACCTTGAAATTGCAACTTACAGCATCCTTTACAATTTCTAAAAAGTCCAATATAAGTTTTATATTTGTTGACAAACGTCAAGAGAGAAATATATTTCCTGAGGAAATAACATTTGGAGGAAACCAATTTATTAATCCATTTTGACACCTTTTTCTGAGAATTTTCTGCATTTTTTCTTAGTCGCCAACGGCGATATTATAGAATTCCAATACTCCAGATAGACCTAAATTTAACAAATCTTCGCCAAAAAAAAACGATATTAGGTCTACTTGAAATAGACTCTGCAAAGACATAAAATCAACAAAAAATGGCGCTTCATCACGGGTGGTTACATTTGCAGTGTCAAATATATCCTTTATAGATCGAAATTCCACTTCTCACATAGCCGCGTGTTCGAGACAGCATTTGTCCGTGTTCTTTCCGCACCTTGTATTAACGGTCATATATTCTTTTATCACTATTTTCTCTTTTCTATTTCATTTCATTGCTTTACTCAGAATGTTTGTTTGTTAAGTCATATACAGCTTTTGATGTTTGCGGAGGTATTGTATTACCTTTTTCGAACCGAAAATGTACTTACTTGAAAGAAAATAAAGTTGTTAGTTACTAAGCAAAATAAAATATGATTCTATCTATAAATAACATAGAAATTTTATACGAGGTTGTAAATATGCCTTTTTATTGATGGTATATTTCTATGAATGTGGGTGTTCTGCATAAATATATTTCCAAAGAAGTAAAATAATCAATTGATAAATATCTATTATATCTATTAAATATATTAATTTATAATTAAACAATCATAATGTTCTATCGGAAAATGTTGTTTACAGCTGAAAAAGTATATATATATATATATAAATATATAAAGTGAGAGAGAGGGACACTGCAAAAAATAAAATCAAAGAAAAATGGCGCTTCATCACGAAAGGTTACAATCGTATTGTAAAATATATCCTGGATATATCAAAATTCCACTTCTCATATGGCCGTGTTCGAGACAGCATTTGTTCATGCTATTTCTCTAGAAATAGTGAGCTCATACAAACTTGGAGTAATTCATGAAATTTCAAAGACTGAAAAGAAAATATTGCAATATACAAATGAAAATAATTTATGAGAAGATCACTTAAGATTACGCAACTGTGAAGTTCTCTTCTAATAATTTGCTTGTATTTTAATATTTTGAAGTATGTTCTTCAGCAACTGAAACTTTATGAATTACTCTAGGTATGCCTGAACTTACTTTTTCATTCTTTTAAATTTTAAATTAGCAATGAAAGATAAAGAGCATTTGCGATGAAAATTTACTTCCGCATTATGGCGTCCTCTTAATAAAGTTTTATAAACAATGTTGACTTGCAAATAAATACTTAATTATGATAATAGTATATTAAATTGTGTATAAGTCGTTTGAATCTCATAAAATATTTACAACTTAGCTATGATCATTTCATAAAACATGTTGTTTGGTGTCTATACTTATGTATTTTAAATAAGTACCAATGATAACTTTCATCATTTCGCTGTGTATTGGTACGAGGAACCATACGAATTTTCCTTAATGTTTATATAATGCCAAGTTTGAACACTGTTAATTTACTACTTTAACTTGATAGCGTATTACTAAGGTGCAACTTGAAGGGAAACAATGCTCAATTAAAATTATTTAGGATGTCAGCAAATTTACGGCTCATTAGGTATAAATTTATCCACATTGTGGCTCCCCGTTAAACCGATATTTTAAGGATAATACATTTAAATTCAAACAAATGATGAAAAATAATACTTTTTAAGTGATAATACTTCTCAAACATTAAAATTCAAAACTTTTGGAATTCGATTCCTTTTGTAAAGAATTATTTTTTATTTCAAAAGACTTTTTTTGTCAAAAATGGTTTCATTCTAAACATGGAAATTTGTTACCAGTGATTTCTATACTATGACTTTTGTTTTAGATTTTTAAACTATTATATGTATATTTATAATATTTGCTGACATTTCTCAATTAAAGAACAACATAATTTTGTGTAGACATATAAACTATATAAAGAACATATAAACATCATAATTTTCATATTCTAGAAAATATAGATGTTAAATAAATTCGAGCAAAATGATATTATATTCACAATATTGTATTGCAACTTTATAATTAAAAATCAAAGGTCTACCATTGTTTTGGGCCATATTTAGTTAAGCGCCATTTTACGTTATATTTAGGCAAACACTATATAATTTACATACTAGAAATAACGAACACGTATAGAAAAAAAATGTACAACAAATAAAACACAATGGAAGCTTTAAAGCTGCGTAATCTGTTCGAGAATTGTTTGTTGTAAAACTTATTGGGAGAAATACTGTCTCCTCAATCCGCGGAAACGCAACTACAGAGTGGTAATTTTATATGGCGAACGAGAAATTTTCATTTATGAACATAGTGCGAGTTTCTTTACAAATTTTAGTTTGTTTGAAAGTTATTGAAATTTTAACTATTTTTTTTTCATTTTTTGTTATTTTAACTAGTGACTATTTATCGAATTGTTGAGAAAAATTTATCTATCTCGAAATTTTCATTTTATAAACTCGCTTTCTAATTGGTATCAAGAGTAAGAAAGCAAATTGCATAAATATTAAAAAAAAATAAGTTTCAAAACATAAATCTTCACATTTGTCAGTGAGTGGAGCAAGTGAAAAATTTTCCAGTATATGAATTCAAAAAATTCATTTTCGTTTTATCGAACAATGCCATTTACGTAATGCGTTAAAATAACATTATTATTAGATTAACATAAGTTTCACTTACTTTCCAATGACTAATGTGATAAATCTTTTGTTGGATACTTTATGATGCTTACTTAAATGAGGCGAGGATAGCTTGGTTGGTAGGGCGCTGGGCCCATGTTCGAGAGTTCGTGGGTTCGAACCCAGCTGGCCGAAGGCTCCCCATGTAGTGAAGTGAGTGATGCACGTGAAATCTGTCGAGTCGCAAAAGTCTTCCATGTTCCCATAACAAAACAATTCCTCTGGGATGAATGAATTTGGAGATCGATTGTTCTCTGATTCAGGTCAAAATTACGATCTGTGGATGAATGAATGGATGCATGGATGGGTCCGCCATATAAACAGGTGTGACGTATGATGTGGCGAAGTCGAATTCTTGGCCTTAGATGGCGCCACTGAAAAACAAGAATAGCACAATCTGCCTTACATTTTTCTCGGTTTCACCAAGCAAGCTTGCCCTTGGGGGAAGTGGCATTAGAACCAACCAACCAGCTTAATCTTTAAAAATCTTTAGTAAAAATGTTAGAATTTTATGTTAAAGGGAGCACTTTAGAAAACATATATCATTTTTCGAGTAAGTAAAATTAACTAGATATTAAAAAAAATCTATTTATATCATTTTTTAATGGTTTTACAAATAACCTTTTTTTTATTTCTCGGCGTCTTTTTTGAAATTAAAAACAACTTAGGTTGTGATTTGTACTGATAAATAAGGATAAATAATTATAAATTCTAACGAATAAGAATAAATATTTAAGTTAGGATATTCTTCTTCTATTAAACAGTTACTGATTTTAAGTCAATATTTATTTCGTAAATTTGTTCTGAACACTGAAAGCTGCATGATGTTTTTTTAGATTAACAGTTTTTATATATAACATAACCATCTGTTCTCAAATAAATAAAAAATTAGTTTTTTTTAAAGAAGAACTAAAAGTGATATGGTCATAAATAGCTCGTGATGAAGTTTAAAGCAAATTTTCTTTCAGGAACGCATATTCATATTCAATCACTCAAATATTTTACCTACATATACATTCCTTAAAAATAATAAAAATCCTTATCATAATTTATCAACTGCTACAAAGCATTCGTAGAAAATAAAAGTTAAGCTATTTAAATTAATAAAATAAAAATTGGAAATACGTTTTGGGCATATAAGAAAAAGGATCAATATGAAGAAGGGCAGCGAAGAATGACCGGAAGTTATATAGGGAACTAAGTAAGCCAAGCCAGTTAACCTTTGTTCTTTATATTTGAAGGTGTTTTTAAGGATTTTTCAACTTCTTTCTGATTAAATTTATAAAAATCACTACTATTATTTTAAGTAAAATCTTTATTAACTTGTTACTTCATTTTGTCACAATGTATTAAGATAGATTATTTCGATCTATCCTTATAGTTTAAAATATTAAATTTAATTTGTCATTGTGCTCCTCCGGAAGAAACCTATTTCTACCAGGGCACAGGCAGAAATAAGAAAAAGAACCAGAAGAAATTGCACAAAATGGAAGAAATTGAATGAACCGTAAGAAATTAAAAATTAACAATATATATATGTAGAACGTTTTTGAGCATTTTTGACATCTAAAATTCATCATTTGATCGCTTGATGAGAAAAGTTTATTTTATACTGAATATTAAAAATCTTTAGATTATATTAAGAGTTAGTTTGTGTATTCATACTCGTCACTATATGTGTAAAGAAATATTTTGATTTCTGTATTTGAGAGTTTAATATGTGTTTTGTTAGTAGCGTATGTGTTTAGTATGTAATTTCTCAAATTATAATGGTTATATTGAAAATTACGTAGTGTACTATATATAATATTTTAGGATATTTAAGTTAATTTGGCATTGTGTTGTCGTTTCCTCCGGAAGAAACGTATTTGATCCAAGTAACTGGCAGAAATTAGAAAAATTAACGGGGAAAAAATTGCACAAACTGGAAGAAACTGGACAAACCCGGAAAAAAAACATAAATCATCAACATGAAATAGTAGAAATATTCTGAGACAGGCCTTAATTTAAACTTATAAATTTAATATATTGTACGGAGAAAATTAGAAATTTTTAACAGCTAATATACTACATTTGCTCATTTTATCATATTAATTTCGTAAGAAATCCATCAAATCATAGCTTTTCTGTTCTCGCTTATTTAAAAATGAAATATTAAATATTTTAAAAATTAATACTATTATTTGAACTATATTTCAACTATAAACTGTTTAAAAAACGTTTTCAGTAATTGATATATGATATATCTTTTTGATGAAACAAATTTCTTCCCTTTGTGTTGCGTAGAAATAATTTCTTCTGGGACGGTTTATTGCATAATTTTTCACCTCGAGTTTTTTTTTAATTGTAAGAAAAATTTCTATCATGAAAGAAATAGAGGGAAAACAATTCTAAATCCACTTATAAATACTTCGCACAGCAAATTATTTTCTAAATATTATTTGTCGTTTGCATTAAAAAAAATTTAAAAAAATATTTTATTAAAAACACACGAGTCAAGAACTAATCGAATTATGAGTTGCAATTAATTCATTATGCGTTGCACTCGCTAACCATTTGTTTCGTTCCAATAACAGTAACTTAACTAATATACAAGTGAGTGATGCAAATATAAATAATACAAAGGAATCCAGTTAAAAATAAATAATAGGAAAAATTCCGCAGCAGAAATCAGACAGGAAGTGATAAACTGATTTAATTAATTAATATTCAACTAGATTATTCTTTTTCATTTTGTTACGCAAATAGTTTACTAAAATGATGCTGTTTTATAAGCATTTTTTCTCATTTTTCTAAACATTACCGCCTTTATAATTGTTTTGATAAAACATTTGCTTCAAATATAATTATAAAATGCATTTAGGAAAAATATATTACGTCTTCATTATTTCATTTTAAATACATTTTTTGAATGCTTTACTGATTTAAGAGATTAGTTGCATTAATCTAACAGTATGCAGTTACATAAGATTTTTTTTAAACAAGCATATTTCGTTATTCATTTGATTATTCATAATAATATTTTTTTAGTTCCATTTATAGTTTCCATTATTAGCAAAGTTATTATTTAATTTTAGTCATAGGATTGTGTTTGTGTCAGTTATTTAACTGAATTATTTTGTCACAATTTATTAAAGTATAATGTTTTTAACATACATTTTTACTTTTTATTTTAGGACAAATTATAACTTATATTTTATAACCGTGGTTGTACTACCGACCCCCGATTTTAAGTTTATGACTACCAATGTTCTACTCTGTAGACTTGTAATTTTGAACCCAATCCAGAAGACAAGAAACTCCTAGACCAAGTAATAGGAGAAAGTTTGTGTTCGAACGATAACACACATTTTCGTTACCACTTCTTTGTGGAACAAACCCGCAATTGCGTTACATTGAGAGGAAATCCATGAAAGCGTCAAGCGGTTAGGCTAACTGCAAGTGGACTCTAACCCATGATCCGTCTACCAATGAGGATGATTTGCGTCAGCACTGTGGTCCGTACGAGCAATGCGCGGAATTTGTATCATCCAGCCATGAATGGGATTCGAACTCTGGTCACATTATTGGGAGAAGAGTGCTCCGTCCTCTGAGTATCCACGGCTCAAATTATCACAATTGAAAAAATTATTTTAAAATGACCGTGCTTAAAAAATTTATCGTAAATTTTTTTGCAAATGTATTTTTGTTTTTATTGTATATTGTAATTTTCACACGCAATAAATTTACTGATCTACATCTATTTTAAATATGCAAACAATAGTTTTCAATTACACTTTAAAATGAAGAAAGTGTTGATCTTTTTCTTTATTATGTTATTCACAATTTACTCAGAATCTTCCTGTTCATTTTGTCTTTCATCTTTTGTTGCATTTCCATTCAATTTAATTAATTAGAAAACGGAAATAAAACTTCGTTTTCAAATCAGCATCTGTAATCACTTGTTTAGAATTCAAAGAGAATACTTAATTTCCGTTTGTAAAGTTGATCACGATTCCACAGTTCACTTCTTCTGATAAAAAGAACATTGAACTCAATCAGTACAAACAAATTACTCGTTTTAATCCACTTTGAATGGAGGCGAGAAATATAAAGACTACATAACTTTTTTGGGGGTAATTTAAAGAATAACGTAGCTTGATAGATGGACATTTAATTCTAAAATCACTGAAAACTTTCTATTTGGTTCATTTCAGTGAAATGCACCTATTAAATGAGGTATATTAAACCTGATACGTCTACTTTATCTCATAGATCTACCCCTACCATGTATTTTACATTGTCTTTTTCTCACTAGAAGTTTCCTTTAATGACCTTTTCATAGTGAGTAATGGTAGTTTAACAATCTTAGAAGGAGTATAACTTTGTATCTTCTTTTTAAAAGTTTTCCTTGAAAAGAACTTTAACTTGCGGTTTTTGTTTTACTTGATATTCCTTTAAAATAGCTAATTTAACGGGTGCCATCTGCTTTGGTTTGGAAAGAAAAATTTGTAAAATGAGTTGGAGACTTAACTTATGAGAAACAACGAAGTTGTTGGAATTATTTATGGTAAGATTAGAGACGTTATTTTGTTTCCAACCATTGATTCATTTTCAGTGTTAAAAATGATACAATTTTTCCCTTTATCTTGAGATTTTAGAAATTACTTGTTATTTTAAAATAAGCCAATAGTGAGTGTTTGGAATGGAAACTTTATATACATTTTATAGTATTTCTTTTTAAGCGAATGTATAGTCTTATAATGTATCTTTAAAAATAAAAATATATAAATAAAATTAAATAAATAAAATTAGATGAGTAAATATTATTTATAAGAGGTTTCGATATATTTTAAATGTCATAGATGTTTCTTTAAAACAACTAATTTAATATTTGCCATAAGTTCAAAAGGAAGATAAAACAAAGGAAAATTACAGACTATTGAAAAAAGGGGAAAAGAAGATTAATGATAAAAAATAAATATAAAAATAACAAAAACTGCTTAAAAAAGGGATAGAATTTCTTAAAAAATCTGGAAATAAGAGATATAATCTTTTCATCAGCCCACACGATTATATCCGTAAAGAAGAGTGCTTCCTAATATTGTATCAATTTAGTCAAAGCAAAATATATCGATACAATAGTGTGAGGAGCACTCAAAAATGTTTTACGAAAATTACAACAAGTAAAATAGAACTCAATAAGTAAAAATAACACGTAAAAACAGAAAATAAAATATAAAGAAAAAACAGAATGAAACAAAAACGTTGAACAGCCGACCCAATTTTTGAGTTTACGACTACTACTGTTCAACTCCGTAGCCTTGTAAGTTTGAACAAATCCGGAAGACAAGGATATTCCTGGGTCAGTACCCCCCAGAGGTTTTGAGTTGTGATGGGAACATGGAGGAATTAACGTGCATCAGTCATCATTTACTACACGGGAAGCGTTCGGCCGGAGAGGATCAAACCCCCGAACTATTGGACATGGGCCCAGTGCCCTACCAACCAGACTATCAAGGACTGAGTTGCTTTGGTTTGGAAGGAAACAATTGTAAAATGAGTTGCAAGCTTAACTTAAGAGAAACAACGAAGTTGTTGAAATTATTTACGGTAGCATTGGAGGCATTATTTAGTTTCCAACTGTCGATTCATTTTAAGTGTTAAAAAGGAAACAATTTTTCATTTTATCCGGACATTTAAGAATGTACTTGTTCTTTTAAAATCTACCAATAGAGAGATTTAGTAACGATTATTTTCTAATTACATTTCACGTTTTTATTTTTTTTTATACTAACGTAGAGTTTTATTGTAATGTTTACTTAAAAATAAGGAAATATAATTAACATTAAATTTGTAAATGTAATTTTTATGAGATTTCGCAAATATTGTTGAACCTTGTACATTTCTCAATCTAAATCAATTCAATTTTAAAAAATTCCGATTAATTTAAAACTTATAAATAAAAATAAAAATTCATTCTCTCATGATTCATTAAGTTTGTATCATTAAAATTAATTTCAGGTAAGTATTTTAAAAATTAATATAAATTCAAGTATCTTTTCTAATACCTCTTAATTAAACTTTAGACAACTGTATTTCCAAATATAGTTGAAGAAAATTTAAAGAATTAAAGAAAAATATTTAAAGAAATTTTTTTTAGCTTACAGCTCAGTTAAAAAAAGTTTATCGCTTGTTATTTTTTTACTCTCTTTCATTATATCAGATAAGCATAATGATCAACTTGGTAGTATGTTCGGACAACGTCACCAGATTCGGTGTTTGAAAGTTAACTGAAACCACTGTTTATTTTGTATATTTTTAGCTGGACATTTTGATTTTTTTTAATAAAATTAATCAATATTTGTATAAAACAATACAAAGTTATGTAATCAGTAATAATATCAAGAATAATAACAACAGTAATAGTAATATCAATAACAATCAATATAATCAATAATATATGGATAAATGTAAACAATAGATAAATGTTATTTATTCGTTTCAAAAGACGGTAAAAATTTTTTATAATGTCAGTAATAGCAGTAGTACTAAAATAATTTTGGTACTACGACTGATATTGTGGTTATAGGTGCTGCTTAAATACGTATCAAATAAACCAGGAACAGTATATTATTTTACTACCAATTTACCTAATATAATTGTTGGAGAAATAAGATTTCTACGACTCAGTGAAAGAGATAATTACCAGAAAAATGTCTTCGTTTAATAACACAAAACCAACTAAAATAACAACAAATAATAATAATTAAAAAGAGTATTGCAATTACTTAGCTTTATTTATTTTGTCATTAAGTGCCTCTCAGTTTTGTGTTAAAATTTCGTAGTGTTCAGAATTACTGATTCAATGATTACATACTTTTCTTTTAATCTGTACAAAGGAAGAGTGATATATAGAAAAAAGGATCTGAAAAGAGTACGATGAAAAATAATTTAGAAAGTTCAAAGAAATTCATACGTCAAAACGACCGAAATCAAAAATTACAACTTTACACAAACTTTATTCTGTGGGGAATTTTTTTTTATTATCGACTATGTCAACCGTCATCTATCAAAAGGTACCTCATGATAGAATCAAGTTAACATGTCTTATATACTATTGATTTGGTATTTAATATTTGTAGTGGTAGTTACGCCACAATTCTTAATATGGAAAAACAAATATTTATTCACATTTGTTACTAATGTCTACCCGACATAACACCTTTCCAATTTTTTGAAAAATAAATTAATCGATTTCTTGATCCACGTGCCGCAAAATACTGTGATTATTTTTTCTAATTAGTTCAGCAGATAAAATAATTAAAATAATCAAATAAACGGAAACAAGTTTAGTTTCAAATTAAAAATTTTTGTGAGTCTACATCTATATATATATATATATATATATATATATATATATATATATATATATATATATATATATATATATATATATATATATATATATATATATATATATATATATATATATATATATATATATATATATATATAAAGTAAGAGGGAGATGTTGTAGTATGAAATATCTTTTTAAAAAGACTTGCACGAAAATTCTGTAAGTCGGAATAATGATTAAATGTTACTTTGGAAATAATTTGAATAAACTAAATAAGCAAATATTTTTGGAAAGTATTTAATAGTTTCTTATAAACTAAACGTGTGAAATATGCTTATATTACAAACAAAAAAAATCATTTCTTAACTCGCAAACTTTGCATTTTTCAGAAACAACCATAAATAGATTTTTTAAATTGCTCATCATTTTCTACTTGTATCCTTTACACCTACATACCCTTCTTCGTGACAGGTTTTTTCTCGCCTTTTTTACCCTTTTTACATGCACAACATTTTCCATTTAGAATGAATTTTAGCAGCAGACAGGCACGTTCCATCGTCAAGAGACTTTTTAAAGCTCCTTTACTTAGTAATTGTACATTCTTCCAAGTTTTTTAATGCAAAACAAAAGAGCTCCTTGGTGTATACTTAATGTATAATAAATTTTGTTATTTTCAAGAATGTTTTTTTTCTCCCCTCTTCACTCCATCCTTACGTTTTTCTTAATTGAAACTGAGTCAATAATTTTTTTTTTCTTTCGGGTTTTGATACAGGTATAAATTTAGGTAAAAAAAGGATTTTAAATATATATATATATATATATATACATATATATAGACAATCCAAGATATCAACACAGAAAACAATTACGTCATACGAGAATGAAGTCATTAACATGATATACAGTGGTGGCCAAAAGTGTGGACAGTTGTTTAAAGTTTCATGTTTTTCAAATTTGTGTGCTTGTAGAATATATTAGTTTTCACTTAAATACAAACGTTTATATATCAAATTGAAGATAATTTAATGTAGAATTTAATATTAAAACAGAATTAAAATATCTGTATTACAAAAAAAGTTATGCACATTTTAGTAGAACAGACAAACACAAATCGTTTTGAATGAGGACGTGTTTTGTAATAAAAGCGTACTAGCCAATTACAAACACTGTTCTTAGGACCAATCAAATATCTGTAACTATAGTTTAGGTTATTTGGTTGGTAAAAGGGTGATTGTTGTGGAAATATTTTGCGGAATGACGCATACTAGTACAATTAAATAGAGTATTGCTGTTTTTGAATATTTAAAGTCCTTTTTTTAAAATTAAGCTAATTTTAAACAATGTCATCAACAAGAAGAACTAATTGGACATCTACAAAAAGAAGCCGAATTGTCATATTGAGAGAAAATAGCCTGTCTTATGCTGAAATTGCAAGACAAGTTGGTGGTTCAGTGACTTGTTCTGGTGTACGAAAGTTCTGTTTACGTTACGAAAATCGGAATCAGTGGAAAATAAAGCAAAATCAGGCCGAAAAAAATGCACAAGTGCTACTGCCATTAGAAAAATTAAACAGCTATGCCTTTAAGATGGTATAACCTAGCTGTCATTCATTCTCATATACTTAATTTTTAAATGCATTTTAAATTCTGTGCTTCAGTTTATTAAGTTAAATTTATTTACTATGCTTTTTGCTTAAGGCTTTTCACCATAACTTTGTATTTTATGTTGTAACTATTTTCATATGTTAATTTATTCTTTATATGTCTATGTTAATTTAGTCTTTATATGTCTATATATTTGTTGCTATTATAATTTTTCATGTTTTATGTATGTTTTGTCTGTAGAATGTTTGTTCTACTCTCGTGTGCCCTAAATTGGGCGGGACGAGGTAAAAAAAAAAATAAACAATGCCTTTAAGATGGAAAAAATTCATCAGATGCCGTTAGATGTGAAATGAATGCAGCGGGTATTGCAGTAAGTTCAAAAACAATAAGAAGAAGGTTATCAGGATTTGGACTACAATCTAGAATTCCAGGGGAAAAAACATATTTAAGCCAAAAGACGCGTGAATAACGAGATAAGTGGGCAAAAAAACACATTAAATGGTCAGAAAATCAATGTAAGCAAGTAATCTTGAGCCATGAGAGTAAAATATCTCTCTTTGGTAAGGATGGTAGAAAATGCGTGAAACGTAGAGTAGGTGAAGCACTTCATCCTGATTGCATTGAAGGAACTACAAAAAACCCAACAAATGTCATGATTTGGGCATGTATGTCTGCAGATGGTGTGGGCCGAATTCAAGTGATTGATGGCATCCTGAATGCCAAAAAATACATCGAAACTGTCCTGAAACCAAAATTGATACCTTCCATCAGGGTTCTCTTCCCCAACCACTCACCATTTATTTTTCAGCAGGATTCAGCTCCATGAAACACAGCAAAAGCATGCAAAGCATGGTTTCAAAATAAAGGCATAGATATATTACCATGGCAGGAAACAGCCCTGATCTCAATCCAATTGAAAATTTGTGGCGACGTTTGAAAATTGTTGTACGAAAAAAAAACGTCCATCCAATAAAAGACAACTTATTGAAGCTATGATTGATTCTTGCACCATGTGATTACGAAAGAAGAACTCCAAGCACTCGTTCACTCGATGAAAAGACGCTGTGAAGCTGTCTTAAAAAATAAGGGATATCCTACTAAATATTGATTGTGTAAGTATCATTAAAAAAAAATGCAAATCTAAGATAGATCTTGCCATTAGACGCATAACTTTTTTTGTAATACATATATTGTATTACCGTTATTATTATTAAACTTTACATTAAATTACCTTCAATTTGATATCCAAACGTTTGTATTTAAGTGAAAATTAATATATTCTACAAGCACACAAAGTTGAAAAACATGAAACTTTCGAAAAATGTCCACACCACTGGCCACCACTTTAGTAAGCTAAATGGCAAACTAAAAATCCACCTTGTCAAAGTACTAAAGGAGCTAACAAAAAGGAAAACTATGAAAATTAAATGAAAGTGGGAAGCACTGACTTACATGGCAGCATTATCAGAGTGGCATTACCATGCTGCAAGTACGGCATAATCTTCCTACTGCTCCAAGAAAAACAAACCAAACAACAAGCCAGACAAAGATGATACATACTACAATCCTAAAATACTAAGTGGTAGTTCATAAAATTACCAGATGGGCAATAGAATTTAGAAAGTTGAAAGTTCGAGTACCCAACAATTATGAGGGCTCGGGAATGTGTAAAAAGACGGAAAAAATGAGTAAAAAATATAAATAAAAATGAAAAAATTAACAATTTAAAGATTAAATTAAATTAACTATCGAAGTCAGATCGTAAGGGAATACAGGCTCTCGATTATTTTTAGGCTCTCGATTATTTTTAAAAGTAATCCAACCGAACCTTCAGTGTTTGGATGGCCCTTCTCTAGTCAAAGCCACGCATTACTTTGCCTCTACTGTATCAAGTACTGTACTGTACCTGTCTATAAATCCTATCGGGATATTATTATCCAGGAGAAGCTTGCGTAAAGAGTTATTGTTTTTTTATACATATAAGTATATCTTAGTTGCAAATTAACTTAATGTGATTAACTTGAGATATAATAACATTTCTATAAATGCTAATAGATATATTGGAATTCTGAAAAATTTACTTGTTAACAGAAAATGGAAAATAATTTCTTTCATCATAAATATCAATTGGAACGTTAGATGAGTCTGATGTATTGAATAAGTAGAGAAATCTGAATTTAAATTTGTTTGATTAATTTTAATTAATCAAACAAATCAGTCAATTTTTCTGGATAAATTGTGTTTGAAATATTGATAAAAATTCTATCTAAAATTTATTTATTTATTTTTGATTTATTGATGACTTTATAATTTTTAATTTTATAGATGAAATATTAATAAAATCTATAAAAACAATTTTTTTCATTTATTGATGACTTTATCATTTTCAAATTTGTAGATTTCAGTAATATTGTAAACACAATTTTTCCGGAATAATTAACTCTGATTAAAATTTATCCTCATTTGTTTTATTAGTTTTAATCTGATTTAATTCTTCTGGACAGATTGAGTTTGCATTATTAATAAAATCTATCGAAAATGTATTTATTTATTTTTGATTTATTGATGACTTTATCATTATTAATTTTATAGATTTTTGTAATATTTCAAACACTATTTCTCCAGAAAAATAAACCATAATTAAAACTAATCATACTAATTTAATTCAGATTTTCTCTATTTATTCATCACATTAATCTAACGTTTAAATTGATAAAGATAAAATAAGTTATTTTTCATTTACTAAAAAAAAGTTAAGTTTAGGGAATTCCTATTTATATATTAGTATTTATAGAAATGTTATTATATCTCAAAATAATCGCATTAATTTAATTTACAACTATGATATACTTATTTAAGAAAACTGTAAATCTTAATGCAAAATTAGATCGGATAATAATATCCCGATTGAAATTACCGACAGTTATACTTGATTTATTAGAGACAAAAGTAATGCAAAACATTAAGGTTCAGAAGGGTCACTGAAGCATTGAAGGTTCAGTTGGATCAATTTGAAACCCAATTGATTGTCGGTTTGTATTTCATTTAATTTCTGAGGTTAATTTATTTAATTTAATGTATAAAATGCATTTTCTAAATTTTTTTTTACTTATAATTTATCTTCTTTTATCATCCTTTTACACATTTTGGAACCCACCAATTTGCTCGTTACTCGAACCTTCAACCTTAAATTCTATTTTCCATCTGGTAATTTTATGCGTTTCCAACTTTGGCTTTTGGGATTAGGGTAGTCTTTGCCTGACTTGTTGTTCGATTTGTTTTTCTGAAAGCAGTGATTGCTTGCGGTATTGTACAGCCAATCGTTAAAACTACTCCCGCTCTAGCTGCAATGGAATATTCCCCTCCCCCTCCGACGATGCTGAGATACATGACAGTGGTTCATTTTTAGTTTCTTTTTTAATATTTTTCATTTTTGTCAGCTCATTTAAGCTTTTTACACATTCTTGAACCCACATATTTGTTAGGTACTCGGTACTGGAATTTCCGATAAATCTTTAGATGTATTTTTAATGTTATCAACATGTTCATAACTTAATTGATTTATCTTCCCGCTTCTCATAATATGTTTTTTGAGTTTATTTATATGTCCCCTAAGTATGTTAATTGTATGTCATACATTTATAGCCGGATTCTAAGCATACTAACAAGAGATTTATGTTATTGTATGTTGATCAACGTGACTTATAAGGCTGTTATCAATTGTCCACTAATGTTATATTTAAAACGGTGTATAAAAATAGGAAGAAGTTAGTGAGAATGAATTTAGATCAAACAACTCGTTTCTAGTTTTAATTACTATTTTTACAAAAAAACATATGTATAATTGTTTTTATAAGACATATTATATGTTTGTCAATAGCGTTAGTTACCCGGTGTTTTCTGTAGCATGATAATGTTTTCTAAGTAAATTATATTTGCTTTTATTATTCTTTTTTCTTTCTGAAAAATTTTATTGAGCGAAATTTTTAATGCGTGTTACAGTAACGCACAGAAATTGCAAAATCAACTATCCTACCGTCTTGCTTTTTATTAGCATTATATACGCATTTTTTAAACGTATTTTTTAAATATACTAAAATAGAAATGTGTATTAGTTTGTAAAATATATAAGAAATGTATTGTGAGCGAAAAATCTCCATATTATACCACGATTCCGCATTGAAAAATGATACGCGATATATTTCATAGAACGTTTTAAGAGCGCCACATGAGCACTTACTGATATAAGCCAATCCTTTCTACCCAGAAAATTTTTATCTTCTCGGTGCTTATAAAAAGCAACTTACAACCACCGAAAAGCGTTAAAATATACCTTTAGAACTTTACTTCCCTTCCTGGTGTAAAATATTCCACGTTATCTGAAATGGTTGCAACCCATAAAAAAGTCATGCGCCCAACAACTACCTATATATTCGGTAAAAGGAAAGAGAAAAAGTTAAAAATAAAAACTCTTTACCCATAGTAAAAAATGATGCAAAACCCTGCATGATCGAAGAAATTTTTTTATCGTATTCTATAGAGAAACAGCATCCCTATTCAAACACGTGTTTAGATGGGATATGCATGCTATCATGGATAACACACCCTTAACTTGCAGTCGTATTTTTTGCCGCTTCTTTGATGATTGTCAGATATAGAAAGAGTTCCTTTTCTTTCTATTGAGATCTCATTTTTCACACGTATCACGTTGTATATTGAGAAACCAAAATAAAATGCTCAGAAAAAAATATTTACATTTACAATTCTTTTAAAAACTATTTACATTCCGAGGAAAAAAAAGTAGAATTCTCGTTGGGAATTTTTTGATGTGTTATATTTTAGTAACATGTAACTTGTAAAAGGAGAAATATTTAGTTTCGGTTAATAAAAATAAAATCTCTTTTTTTCAGTTATTATCTTAATAAATAAACGGATAACTTTAATATTTGTCAAAAGAAGAAAGTTTTTTTTTCCTGCTATTTTTAAAAATTACTGAATTATTTTTACTTTGTGATTCAGAAATGAAACATAAACTAGTTTTGTATTATAAGAAATGTTACAAATCGGTTTTAAAACTATAAATTTGAAAAAAAAATTGGTTATTAAAATATTACAAGACGTTTTATAATTGACTTATTTACATTGTGCGCCTCGGATGAGATTATTTTTTGGCGAGTATATCCAATTTGTAATTAGCAAAATTTAAAAAAAAATGTTCTTTTTAAAAAAAAATTTAAGCAGGAATGCATTATAAAAATATGTAATGTACATAACCTAAAAATTTCAAAATTCAATATTTATGATATGTTACGAGAATTGTTATTCTAATAAATATACTATTCTTCATTATAACATATATGGCAATTCTACTGTTTTACCTCACACTTGAATTATAAACTATATAGCTGTTAAAACATTTCGAAAACGTGTATACAGGAAATATCTTATAACCAAATGCCAATAGATTAAAAATATATTCGTATTCATGAGACACTTGCAAAATATTATTATTTCTAATTGTTCCTCCCCCACGAATGAATCATTTTAAGTCATAACATGCATTTAAAATTTTGTAATAATACAAAATCAACAAGTAAAATCCAAGTATTAGGAGAGGTGAAGAAAAAAATATTATTCACTGATTTAAATATTTATTTTATTTCATATGAAGTTTGTGCTTTTTTACTCAAGAATGAACAGAGAAATTCTAGCACATCTATGGAGTGAAATTTGATTAAATATACATCAAATACTTTATTGAATCCTTGAGAAAAATGAAGGCAGTTTAATGGCGCTGTCGTTGATTAATTTTGGCATTCTCCATTAAAAATTGCTTTAGTGGGCGGGGAAATCATATGACCGTTTGACTTATGATCCAAGTGTAGAGGAAGCTGAGATATTTTCTTTCTTTCAAGCATTCACAAAGCCAGCTTGACTGTGAAAGTAATTGGTGAGGAAGAACCGGATTCATGCCGGTATATTACTTGAATAAGGATTCGCACAAGTAAACTCTATTCAGAGTCTGGAAACTGAACTATACCAGTCCCTAAATATAATAAATAATTCTCCAGAATAACTAATGAGCGGGCAGAGGTGGGAGTGCTCCCCGAGAAGGCATTGTTCTCGGTGGCCACGAGAATAATTAAGAATCGAGCCGAAACCTGTCACTTGGAAGTCACATTAGCGTAGTTAATTAAACGCGCTCATTTTCCTTTCCCGTCAGAACCATAACCCGACATTCTCCTTCTATCATGATGTAATCGAGCACCGGGGTTTGGAAGGTTCTCTATTGATTCTCGAGAATCGACTAATTACAAGATTTCTCTTCACTCATCTTGCTGCTTCGAAATCAAAATCTGAGATGTGTATGTTGGGAGTTTCCTCTTAATCTTCTATGTAATGCCAGTTCAATTTTCCAATCATATGCATTGCATATGATGATTTTGCAATCATCGTTACATTTTGAGAAGCGTGATTAAAATCTCCGATTCTCATTGAAAAGCAACGATGCTGATAACTTTTAAGAGCATCGGCAACTTTTGGAAAATATAGCGATAAGATTGGGATAAGTATGATTCCCCGTCTCTGACGACGACACATTCTCCTGTTCTCGAAGGTTTTCTCAAACCATGAAATGATTTCAAATCCAAAACTTTGGGAGGCTGTTAAAACTTCTGAGTAATTCTTTTCTAAAGGGGCCATAAGTTTTGAGTCGTAAAAGTACTCAACATGCTTGCCTTTATTGAAACAAAGTAGGCTGAAATAAAACATGTTTGTTTACAAAATATTTTATGCTGTAACAAAAATGTAATAATTTTGAAAAAAAATAAGGGTATTGTAACTTATTCACTTCCTATTTACGCATTTTTTGCTTCAAAAAATTAAATATAAAATTGAAATTCAATAATGGATGGTAATATTACGATGGGAGCTGTAAAATTTGTATGAATTGACAGTTTATACACTGGGAAAAAATATGGTCATAACTACCAGAATATGGTTAAACTTTTGGTATTTCTGACTCTATGGGGGATATCAGAAAGTTCAGTAACTTTTAACGAAGTGTCTTGGTAATGATTTTTGGTAAAATTAACATTGCAAATTAGTTTTCTAATATAATATGAAGTTGTGTAAATGTGGTAAAATTTGGTTATTTTAAGACAATGTTTCAGTATAGTATGAAAATCATTCATTCGGTAAAATTCACTTTTTAGTTTTCCCTTTTTTTGTGCTAAATGTGGGATAATAAGAAGTATAAGTTTAAAAACCAGAATTTCCTCTAAACCATTACCACATGAAAGGTTTAAATCACATATATTTCGATTTTTATTCGACAGGAATATTGTATCTTCACCAGAAATGTTTTTGCCATACGGTACAGTAATTTTACAAGAATTTTTTCGACCTGTAGCACAAAATCCATTTAATTACCTAAAGATATCTTAGATCACAGGTCAGGTACATATGCAGTTTAACCTGTTTATCTCGAAAACCTCTATAGCTTAAAATTTTTAAAATTCCCTACATTTACTGTCTAAAATCAATGTATTTTCCATGTTTAGGTCGAAGTTTTTTTTTTCAAAACCTCCGTTTCTCGAATTTCTAATAATAGTGTACAAATGTCAAAATTTTTTTATGAGTAGATCTTTCAGACAGAAATGAATTTCGTGAACCCACAGGAAGTAGGGATGAGCAGGTTGGGGGTGTTTCTTGGAATTTCAATCACTATACATGCACTTCCTTAGCTAGATTGATACTGAGAGTAATAATAACTAATTATTCTGATAGTAAGTAAAGGGTTAATGAGTAGTTACCATGAGGGGTTAGCCTTTCAACATAGATAAGAAAGTTAATGGTAGAAATTCATTTTCACCTCAAAATTGCAACCAATGGATCAAAGAATAATTAAGATTTTCAAACTGAACTATAGAAAACATGTATGCAAACTTGCGGTTGCCATCGATGAAATAAGTTCTCTTCCAAAAATAAAGATGTTAGATGCTATCAGAATTACTGTTTTGCCTGGAGAAATGAGTCTAAAAACTATCCAAAATGGTTTGAAAAGCTGGTTTTAAGAATAGCTGTGAAGGTGATGAACAAGAGGGTGAAGGCATCAGTAAAGAAGAAGAAACTGTTGACGCTGAAATTACAATGCCGAATTTACCAGAATGGAATGCAATAAAATCTGGATTTAATGTTGACATTGATTTTGAAGATTTTCAAAAGCGGACAACTGCCTAGCAACATGCGGAACATTGACAGATGCGAAAGTCATAGATGATGTAAAATGAATATCAGATGAAAAGGAAGAAGCTGAAGATCATATTGATGAACCAAAAGGGAATGCAAGAGGTTGAAAAGCTGTAGAATTCTTATAAACTATTCTTGTATCCCAGAAAAATGTTGAGTAGGAGGGATTTGTGCTCTTTCTAACATTAAAAGAATAATCGAAAAAAATAACATACATCAAAAGTCTTTTAAAAATTATATTCAGTGTTAAATGTATGTTAAAAAAATTTAATGTAAATAGGTGTATGTGGTATAATTAAAGATATGCCTATTTTTTTCTACTAAAAACAATTAAAGCACTTTTAATGGAATTTCATAATTATATTTAATTATTTTTAAAGTACCTGTATAACTCGAAACCTCTATATCTCAAGTTTTTTTAGTGAAATATTTGAGTTTCGAGATTAACAAGTTTGACTGTTTTAAAAATCTATTACAAAAGTATCAATTCGTAATATTAAGTTATGTTTAAAAAAAGTTATTACAAAGCTTTTAAAAAATGTTTCATTAGTAATTGTAAGAGGAAATAATTATAAAAACCTAATTTTTTTGTGATTTATTATTAGAAATAATGTCTAACATTGTTAGAAAGATTAATATTTGAAATGTAAATTCAAGCCTATTCTCTGTTTAGATTTCTAAACTGTATAACTCAAATCATTAGTTGAATAAAAAGCCCATTTAAAGCGTAATTGAATTAAAAAGTTCAGTGCTTATAGGTGCTTATTTCAGCTAAAAATTCAGCAATTAATTCAATTTCATAATCCTGTTCGAGAAAGTACCTTATTAGCTTTCAAATCTGGATTTATATTTCAACTCATATAATCCCATTATATATTTAAAATATATTTGAAAAATAATGAAGATGGTAAATAATTAACAAAAAAGCATTGCATTATTGGAAAAGATTGGAAATGGTATAATTTTTTGCTTCTGCTGACATACACTGTTATTTCAATTTAAATCTAAAAATTAAACAAAATAAAATCAATAGATAAATAAAGAAAGAAAAATCCAATTATTGTAAACACACACACAGAGACATAAAAACGCCAAATTAAGTGCTGAACAAGAAAAAGATTTGTGTATCAGTAAAATTTGGGAAAAAGGTAGAAAATTAATTCTAAAATCAAAGAACCTCCGACTATTGGAGTAGATTTTGCATTAAGAGAAAATTTTTTAATTTTATTTTTTTATACAAATACTAAGTTCAAATGTAAATAATATATGTAAAAGGGGATTTAGTACAGCCATTGCAAACTTCGAAAAGAGTTTGTCAACAAACTTGCAGAGCTCGCCAGTTTTATTTCTTTCCCAGTAAATCAATATAATATTAAATTTGATCTTAATAAATGCCTGTTTTTAGAAAAGATAGAGCCAACAAAAAATTAAGATAATATATACAAATAAAAATCCCGGAACAAACGCAGGTGAACATCTAGTCTAAAGTAATTTCATCAATCTGCTGTTACGGACTTTAAACACTTATAGTGTGCCCCAATTTTTTTCAGGGTAATTTCATATTTTATAGCACATCACGACAGAAATTAGTTAATTCTCATTATAATATTTGCATTATTGCTTTTTTTTGAAGAACAATCATATTTAATGATATTGTAAGCTCAATTGCACAAAAATAATTAACTGAAAATGAGATTCTTCAATAATTTGATTGTATTGAATGAAAACATATTATATTAAAACCAAAGCATTTTTTGTACTTCTAAAAATAAATTCTAAGTGCTAAAATTTTTATAAATATAGTATTTTTCCCAAACCAAAAAATATTACTAATCTGATCAAGTAACGAGAAAATGAAGTTTCCTAATACGATATTTAATGAAAATTATAAAGAAATAAAATTTTACCTGAAAATTTAACAAAATTAAAATGTATTAAATTCCGTTTCAAAGACAAAAGATGAAAGGTTTTGATGTTTTGTTTAAAATCTCTGGAGAGCACATTTCTTTTCTAAAGGAACAATTTAGTTTTTTGACTTAAATTTTAAAAACAGGAAAAAGAAATTAGAAATGTTTGAACCCCTCTTTAATGTTACAGGATTATGTTAAAAACAATGTGAGATTTAAAATAAATTCAGGCGTCAGCATTTAATTTGTATTAATTTTAGTGTATTATTTTTTTGGTTTATTGTTAAAATAATTCGTAATTTTCCAATTTGAATTAGAATTTAAGTTTGATTTTTTTTTTAAATTTACGTTAAATGAGAGAAAAATTATGGAAAGTATTTAGGAAAATTTATTTTTCCTTAAGTTAAAAATTTAATGTACGTAAGCTAATAGTTTTAAACTAAATTTACTTAAAATATATAGCATTTTACGCAGTGCATGCTGTTATATTAATTTACAAAAAATCAAATATTTTAAACTTAATTAACAGTTCCGCACATTCGCCTAAATAATATAATAGATTGTGTGCATTATATTGTTGTTGTTGTTGATTTACGTCGCACTAGAGCTGCACAATGGGCTATTGGCGACGGTCTGGGAAACATCCCGGAGGATGATCCGAAGACATGCCATCACAATTTTGATCCTCTGCGGAGGGGATGGCAACCCCGCTTCGGTAGCCCGACGACTTGTGCACGAAGTCGAGCACTTTATGGTAGCACAGTTTAACAAGGACCAATACCGCACACCCTCGGCCCCTACGCAGACTGATCCAAGTGGTCACCCACCCGCACACTGACCGTAGCCAGTGATGCTTGACTTCGGTGATCTGCTGAGAACCGTGTCTTAACGATCAGTCCACTGCGGGACGTGTGCATTATATAGAAAACAAGAACATGAAATAAATGTATCAGAAAACATTAAGTATGCAGCACTTTTTTCGTCACTTACTGTTACTCAACGTCTCAATGAATAAACTGAATCTATTCACAATACCGGTAAAACGACTTAGCTCCATAATTTTAAAGAATTAAAAAAGATTTTAAGCAAAAGAAGAAAACAAGGAGACTTTAGTTATGTCTTGATAAAAAAAACTTATAAATATTCATTGAAAATAAAGATATTTGAACATCCATGTCTTATAATAAATACATTATTTATTCACATTTTTATAAAAGAAACCAAACGTAAGGATATCAGGCCTTAAAATGCGCACTTTTTTTGGGATTCAATAAACAACATCTCACCAACAAGACGGATTGCATTTACTTTGATTTTTGGAGTGATTTTGGCTGATCACTTATTTTTTAGACGAAACTTTTTCAGTTTTTATTTTAATTAATAGCGTAACTCAGTGATTGATGATTATTAACAATCAGGTTTTTATTTAATTATTTTTTTATAATAAAGTCATTTATACAATAAATATATTAAAAATTAATAGGATGTGTATTCACTGCTCCTTTAATTTCTTAAAAGATAGAACTTTATTAATATTAGGTAACAAAGTATAAAATTAATTTCTAGCAATGTTTGAACAAGTTTAACAAGTTAACCTAACCAAAATATAATTGCATTAATGTTTTAAGGGATTGACTATTTCAGAATTTCGAAGTAGAATCCACACGAAAAATTTAAAAATCGAATTTTTGAATAAACATACATATTTAAACAAATCCTAATTTAATTAAGTGGTTATTTTAATTACCAGTTTATCTAGTTATGTCTAGAAAACAAACTAGCATATTTCTATTTAATATGTTAATAAACGCTCCTATACATTCCTTAACAATAAATACTTTTGAATTTAATGACTTCTTTGTTCCTTTAAAGGAAGGAAATTTAAGGATATCAGACATTAAAATGTAAAATTTGCTTCCTGATGTGTTTAAAGGCGTGTGAAAGATGAGACTGGTGTCTCGTCTTCCGAAGGTAATTTTCTAATTGGATAATTGTACGGAACTCACTCCTTCCACTTTCAAAATTCTATGCAATAAAGTGTCTTTGGTACACTTCAACAATTTCCTTGGGAAATTATAAAGCTTCTTCTTGAGCACACATCAAACTATACTTTTTCGAAAACTTCGTGTTTCATCTATAATCAGGTTAAACACAAGGATGGCAAATCAAATAGTTTGAAAAAAGTTATTAAAAGTATTTATTAAAATGTCGTAAGAAATAAGTTTTCAGCAAAGTACTTTGTATGAATTAAACACACACTTTTGAAGTGTATGTTTTAAATTAAAATAATTTAAATTTCAAAAGTGTAACAAATGCTAAGGATAAATAAAACTTTTAAATTTCAAATCGATTTTAAGTGCAATTGTTTCTTCATCTAATATTTCAAATATATTTTAATAAATATCAACCGAATTTTATTTAGTGTTTTTTGTAATCTAACTCGAAGCTAGTATTTTATACTAAAAAAAAACATTGTTTCGCAGAGAGAAAAATTCATTTCATGTTTTCATAAGGTTAAAAAAAAACCTAGAACAAGCCTTTGAGTAAGTTTTTTTTTAAAATAAAACTTACTCGTGTAAGTTTTTCAAAATAAAACTTACTTAATAAAACTTGCTTATATAATAATATTAATGGTAATATTCTTTCCTGACTTTTGGAATGCTTCAGGGGCAATCAATTTTGTTTCTTTCACTATCAAACAGGGATAATTACTACTTTTTGTGTATTTCTTGAAAATGACTTTTCTGACTGCGTCAAATGCACCCTAGATTATGGTTAATTACTGCCCTAAGAAATAAGTAAGGTCGAAACTACCAGAACAAACTACTATTTCAGAACTAACAGCTCTTATAGCTCAATGGGAACCCGAAATCCTCGGTAATTTTTATAGAAGTGCTTTGAAAATGAGTTTGGTAAAATTAACAGTAAAATTCAGTTTATAATGTGTGACAAAGATTGGTAAGTATGGTAAAATTCGGTTTTTTTATCATGCTAACTTTGAGCATGGCCTGAAAATCCATATATCTGATTTATTCATATTTAATAGTGCATTCATTTTATTTCAGTTTTGTATTTTTTACAGAATATTTGGTAATAAGCGCTATAACTTTAAAGACCAAGATTTAAGATAAACCGTTGTCAAATGATCGGTTTAAACAAAATACATCTTGGTATTTTGGTTTTATTAACAAGAATTACGTTTTTTTTTCTTTTTTTTTTACCAGGAATTTTATTACCATACAGTACGGTTATTTTACTGAGTTGTTATTCTCTCCATCTAAACTAAAAACGCAACCCGGACCATATTTTTTTAATTTTTTATGTTTCCATGTTAATTTAAAATAGTTTACAAGATAAAACTTATTTTATAATCAATCAGCTTATAGCATGTTCATTATAGTCTTTTTTTGAAGTTATATTTTTCATATGTTAATGTATAATTTTCATGCTCAAAGAACTGTAATTTTCTTTCATCTATTTCGTCATATTATTTCTAGCTAAATATTATGATTCTTTTATTTATTTAAATCATTATTTTTTAGCACTTGGCAGAAATAATAATTGAGTATTATATATATATATATATATATATATATATATATATATATATATATATATATATATATATATATATATATATATATATATATATATATATATATATATATATATATATATATATAATCCATTATACATTTTATGTTTAAAATTCATGCAGGGGAAAATTACACCTACGATTTCATCAAATTTTAAATTTATAATTCATTTTAACTTTAGTTAAATGATTTTACGAATACACTGAAAAAAATAGTCAAATCAAACAGGCGGATAAAAATGACACATAAAAAGACTTTTTGCATTTATTCTACTATCCCAGACATTTTAATTAAAAGAGTAAGAAAAAAGTACCGAATTTCTATCTTTTTCTTTTCTGTGCTATAATCCTTCAAGAAAAACGAATAAAGCTGAGAATTTTAAATCAAGAGGGACAACATTAATGATGCAGATTTTCTTTCAGATGTTTGTTTTAGCAGGGACTTTTCTTATTCCAATTTTCCCTTTTCTCCTTTGAAATAGTATCTATAAAAAGAAAAAAAAAGACTAAGACTTCTTTTTTTCAACGTGACTATATTTAGTCTCAATTGCAAGATATTATCCGTTAAGATAACTTTATTTCTAATTCTCGTGACAAAAAGTTTATTTTGAAATGTACGAATAAGTCCTTTTGCTAGGGCCACATTTTCATACACATTTAAAATTCTTTTTGTTTAGTTTCATTTTTAAGTGATGAGAAATGCAACATATAGTATGGAACACTGAGGTACCTTTTAAAAAAACAGTATAGCTTAATAGGTGTCCCCATAAAGTATTTTCACTTTACCGGTTTCTACCTTTTTAATGATTTAAAAAAAGTATAAAATGTATGCTACAATCTAAGAATTACAAATGTAAATAAAGTTTTCACTGTAGTACATCTATATAATAGTTTATAATAATTTTCACTGTATATAAGTATGTGTACACTGTAAAAAATTCCGGATAAAATTACAGTATAAAGTAAAAGCTCTTTGGGTGCATCATCTATATAATCGATTTTATCACAAAATCAATTTTAAAGTAAAATATTGCACCATACTTTTTTACAGTAATATTTATTTAATTGGAGTGAATCAGAAATGTTACGGTAATCATTACGGAAAAAATTATCGTATATCAGATTTTTTTGTCCGGTAACATCTTCCGGTAAAAATGGATTTTATGTTCAAAAGTACAGGAATATTGGTGCCTGTACACTTTTATCACAATCTACTTTTTATCATAATGAGAACAGAAATTTTATACGGAAAAGAAGAAAAAAATTCATTACAGTTTATTAGACGGAAAACATTGCTTTAGTTGTCCATAGATCAGTAGGATATAGTAGTTCAGTTTTAGTTTCGTAATCTATAGCTATGTGGGAAATATTAATTTAGCAATCCACATTTCAGCAAGAAGTAGCATTTTAGTATTTAGGAAGAAGTAATAAATCAGGTTTCGTTTTTTTCTTAGAAAAAGAAATCTTTAAATTTTATGATAAAAGTTTATTTGTATTCAATCTAAAATTTTTATTACCAATATTTTGCCTCTTTCTTTTAAACTGAGTAGTTATAAGTGACAAAAATTATATATAACTTAAATTATCCTAAATTTGTAAAAATAAATTTTACTAAATATTTTCCAAGAATGCATAATTTAATTTTTATTACTCATAAACCAATAAAAAATTTTACAAAATTTTTTTTTACATTTTTAAAGTTATAAAACTGAATGTGATATTCGGAAGCATGAAATATACCAAAGTTTTTGCGAGATATTTTTTACTAATTTTTGCAGAACAGATCAAAATGTTTGTAAAATTTGGAGTCTGATCAAATACTGTTCAGTATCTGAAGAATAAAAGAAAGAAATTAAAGGAATTTTCATCATTTAATTAGCAAAAACCATTTATTTATTTTTATAATAACTTATGAATTCAAAGAATAATATTTCCTACGTAAAATAATTTGAGACAAACTGTTTTACTTCTCATAATTCATAAACTCAGCGTATTTCTAGATAATTAAATTTAGTTGCATTCGTTAGTGGCACTTGGAGTAAAAAAATTATGTTTTGTAAAATGATTGGTTAAAAGTTAGTTTAGGTATAGTAAGCTTTCTTTCTCTCAAGATGATTTCAAAACACAAGATTCACAATTTAAACCAATGTAACGTAAAAACCAAAATTTTTAATTGAATTTAAAAATGAATTTAAAAATCTATACATCGTTAGTTAACTGAATTACACAGGCTCTTCACTAACAACTGAACTTCGTACCAAGTACCAAGCAAATTTGAACAAAAAAAATTATTTTCTAATTTGCCTGAAAGTTTTAAGCATATTTAAATAACCCCATTTACATTTAGAAGAGATACGAAATATAATATCCATTTAAGTGATTCTGGTTTATTTTAAATTATTTGAAATGAGACTGTAGTGTGAACTAGTAACAAAGGCCGAATGTTTTCATAAAAAATAAAGTAACCTTAAAATAAAGAGCTACAGTAGGGAACCAAAATAATAGCAATAAACCTAAGCTGAGAACTGTTGATTATTTAACTAGAATATTTTCTTATTACCGTAAACATGTGGTCGGTTTATTTTAATAAGTCTGAAATGAATAGTCTAATTAAATATATTAAATATCCTAGGACCGAATAGAATTGCGCAAATTGCGAAAAGTTGGAAGTATTTTCAAATTTTTCTCTTTGCTTACAACATGTAGTATCTTTCTATCATTTTTACACTATATTTCCTTGAATTCACAACATGATTCCCGCTATTCTTGAAGAGCTTAACATTCCTCATAAAGTTAAATATTTTTCGAAAATTGTTTTAAATTACTCCAGGATTACTATCCAGAAGTTACATCCGAATATAATTTTACGAATTTTTAAATCGATGAAATTTAATGTCAAGTTGAGAAAAGCATTCGGACTCCTTTTTTTTTTTTAGCTTTCACTCAAATTTTTTTCGCAAATAAAAGTTGCTCGTGACTACTGCGCTGTGTAATAGATAAAAGAAAAACTCGTGATTGTTTTACGAAGCTTAAATTAAAATTTTTAGACTGAAATATGCACCTCGTTCAAGCAATTCAGATAATTTTGAGGAAAAGCTTTCAAACAAAATTTTGGACAAAAATTTGCTTTAAACGACAAAGGAATTTATCGAAAAATTAGAATTATTAAACACCTCATTTATTTATTTACGTTATGGAAATTAAAAAAAAAGAAGGGATATAAGCTTTTAACACAAAAAGATTAGGCATGTGATTTTTACAAATAATGAAAATAAACAAATTTCGAAATTAGAAATTTTATATTTATTTTAAAATCTATAAAAGAAACTTATTAAAAAATTAATCAAAACACATAAAAAGTTCATATAAAGGCATATAATGTACTCAATTATGTTAAGCATTGGGAAAACTCATTGTTTCAAATGCTTTAATGAAGATTTATGATATATTTTGCAGTTAAAATAATGCAATACAAAATCAAAATTATGAAATGTTAAATATTTTTTTAATGTGTTCCTCTCTATTTAACTAAAATCACAAAATGTTAATAGTAACTACCATCGTTGCTTTCGATCAATCTTCAACAAGCCAAACATAATTTTTCAGACCAAACTCACTCCCCTAGTAAGTTTAATTATGTTGAGAAAATGAAATAGCTTATTTTAAATTATACGCAAAACTTAGATTGCAGCGAAAATAACATGACTAATACAAGCTTCAAAGGAGACAGCAGACATCAAAATTATGTTTATTTTTATTTTTTTTACAAGAATCTCAATTTTTGTGTGTCATGCATGAATGCATGTACAGCGTACCTAATGTGCCAAGAGTTTCAAATTTAAACATTAAAGAAGGGAGAGATGTTAATTAAAATACATTTTTAATTACATATGTGAAAAAAAAGTCTTTTACGCAAAGTAAAACTTTTCGAGAAATCCGTTAAAAATAAGGCTAAAAGAATGTATTTCAAACAATTTAAAATACGTGTTTGAACAATCAAGAAAATATAAATTTAAATGCACAAGGTTTTATAAAAAAATCTTTAAATGGGTGAAATTTTATTAATTATCTGTCTCAAAAGTTTGTAATATCTCATTATAAACGTGTAAAGCATATTGTATGTGTATGCAAAAATTTGATTTTTTGAGATTATATTTCAGAGATTAGGTATAATAAAATATAATATGTACGCACGAAGAGAAAAAAAATTTGTGAAATTACTATACTGTATGGTGATGACATTTCTGAAGAAAAAAAAAGAAACATAAATCTGGTAAAAAATAAAAAATATAGGGTAGTTAAACTATTAATTTGGTAATTTTTCTGCTCACATAGTAATGGTTTGCCGGAAATTGTGGTTTTCAAAATTGTAGTTCTTATTATCATATATTTGGTAAGAAATAAAAAAACTGAAATGTAAATTTATCCGAATAAATGGTTTATATGCCAATCTCTAAGGTATCATGATAAATTTACCCAATTTTAACATATTTACAAAATTCATCACATATTATATTAACCATATTTTATAGTTAATTTTACGAAAATTATAACCAAAGTGCTTCGGTAATATTTACCTAGCTTTTTGCTATGCCCACAGAGCCAGAACCAAATTAAATTTTATCATACCTTCTCAGCGCGCATTAAATATTAACGAACATATAAGTTAGGTTTTAAAATTCTACTGTTCCCTTAAATTGATCATTTTCAAAAAAGCTAGAATCAATTTCTTAAGTTAAGAGTTATGTGTTTCTCTTGCATGCTGTAAAAATGTTGCAATTGACCAATCATCTAAACGAAAAAATATTGTATGTAATTACTTCAACATATTGAAATTTTTATATTTCAAAACGATTAAATACTTTATATATTTTAAATATAGATGAACGGTAAAAAAGTAAATCCTCAAAAAAATGCTTGTAATTAGAGACAAGCCATTTTATTTACAGTTTGTTTTAGGCTTCAAAAAATATCTTTAAATGTTTGAAATTTTAATAAACTACATGTCTCGAAAGTTTGGAATATCTTATCATAAAACCGTGACATGTAAAGTATATTGTATAGATAGTAAAAATTAGGCCTTTAGAATATAAGAAATAAAATATATGCAACTGAAATATTATCAAAAATAAAAGTTAGTTTTTAAAAGTCTACTGCTTCCTTAAATTAGTTATGAACCTTGATTATTTCCTAGAAGCGTTTTCTTAAGTTCAAAATCACATTTTTTTCCTGCTATGCTATAAAAATGTTGCTATTAACCAATATTATTAACAAAAAGTATTATTAATGTAATTCAGTCAATAAGAGGAAATTCTTACAACTTAAAGTAAAAAAAATATTTTTTACGTATTTTAAATATAGTATGTATAAATGATAAGTAATTTATAAATGGTAAGTAATATAATTCACAAAAATAAAGCTTTTTTCTATCAAAGGCAAGATTTTTCATATAAAGGTATACTTTTCAAAAGGATTATTTTATTTCGGACAAAGTTACATCCTGCATCAGGTCAGAAAACTTAACTTTGGGGAACCTCTGTAAATCACAGACAAATCTTCAGAAACTCTTTTCCTGGTATTGATTGAAAAATTGCTATAGAAAATGAAAAGATTTTTAGTAAAGTACATTTTTAATTGCATTTATTAAAAAAAGGCCCTTAGGCTAAATATTTTTTTAAATTTCATTGAAAATGCATTTAAGGTAATTTAAAATATGTTTTGCATGATTAAAAAAATAAAAACCTAAATGATCTGAAAAAATAGCTACAAACTGTATTTAATTCTGGAAATTTGCAAACCATGCCACAAATTAAGGAAAACTATTTCATGTATTATAAGTTTGCTTTATAAAAGCTAAAAAATTTTAAAAGGCTGCAATTTTAGTAAATTACATGTCTCAAAAGTTTAGAATATCTTATTGTAAAACTTGACTTGCAAAATATATTGCATATTTACGTATAACTTAGGCTTTCTTTGCTTAGAATAAAACATAATATACATGGAAAAAATATTGATGAAAATGAAAGTTAACTTTTAAAATTCCACAGTTCCTTTAAATTAATTATGAACCTTGATTATTTTCATAAAAGCTAGAAAAATTTTCTTAAGTTCAAATTTTTTGTCTGCTATGCTGTAAGACATTTTGCCATTAACCAATCATAATATCAAAAATATTATTTATGCAATTAATTTAGCCCAATATTTTTTTTTAAAATCTTAAAATGAAAAAAAATTCTTATATTTGAAATATAGATAAATGATAAGTCATTTAATTCTCAAATATACTTATATACTCTTATAAAGATCTACTTTTCAAAAGGATCATTTTATTTCGGACAAAGTTACGTCCTGTATCAGGTCAGAAAACCTTACATTAGGAAACCTCTTTAAACCACAGACATATCTTAAGAAGCTCTTTTCCTGGTATACGACCCGTTTCCTTTTAATGACGAACGTTCCGTTTTGTACGTTACTCAAGAAATAAGTTTAGAACTCAAAATCGTTTCCTCTGCTTGTTCAGAAAAGAGATTTTTCATCATTAAATGTAATGGCTGGAAGTTAAATAGACGTCGAGCAACCACCACACAAATTTCTTCTTTAGGAGGGTCATGGAAAGGTTATTTACTTTTTCATTATTAATGTTTTTTTATCCGTTCGAACATTTTCGGAATGTGGTCCTTTGATTACGAGTTTGCGGTTGGTTGGAGAAATGTTGATAGACCATTGGGGATGCTTCATATGCTTCACGAGTTTAGAGGTATAATGACACAGTAAATATGTTTAGATATTGCTCCATTCTTTTTATTTTGAAAAAAAAAGGAAAATTATGTTGTGTTTCTATAAATAGTGATTATGTGATACTAAATATATACGAAAAACATTTTTGAGTAATTTTTCAGATCATTTAACTATTTATTTCACTTACATTTCACTATTTTACTGTCAGATGCTTCTATTTATTTAAAAAAATAAATTTTAATAAACTAAACTGAATTTCTTTATTCTTATTTTAATAGATTTGCCTTAATATTAAGTTAAATATTAAGTAAAAAATATAAATTAAAAAATAAACAAATAAGTAGATACTTTGTTTAAGTAGCACTAGGGCAGCACAAGAGCATATGAGCTGTTGGCAAAGGTCTGGGAAACGTCAGAGCTGCAAAGGGGATGGCTAATCCACTTTAGTAGTCAGGCAACTTGACAGTGAATTTGAGCAATTTACGGAACTTAACGATAACCGATACCTCGCACCTTCGGTACTTTCGCAGGCTGATAAATTTCTCACTAGTAATGTTTGACTTCGGCATGCTACTATGAATCAAGCATTACGTTTCACATTAAGAAAAGAAATTTACTTTGCCACTTCGCTTTCGACATTTAAAAATGGCTAATAGGTTGTATGTGGCCAAAAATCTTAAAAGGTGTTAAAAATACGGAAGAGAAATAAGCAATTAAGTAGTTTTGAAGAATATATGTATATATTTGTTACATGTTTTCTTAATCTTCTGTCTTCCGGTTAAGGTCCTGCAAAAAAAAAATATATGTATTTAATTTTATACTTATAGGTATTAAAACATGTAGTAGAACTTTAAAACTCATTCCTGAAAAACTACATAGTCGTGGCTTTAAAATATAATTCCTTTATTAAATACTCTTTCTAAAATAATTGTTCAAATAATACCCGGTCTGAAATTGAAAGAATTCATTTTTAACGCTAAAAAGTTATAAATATGTAGAGATATTATTAGAAAAACAAAATTATGAACAGCGTCAATTAAATTAAAACAAATTTCTAAATATTTTAAGCAAAGTTGCTGAAAAGAAAACTTATAGCACCTGAGTATGGTGCGATAAATATGTTAGTGTTATTATTAAAACAGAGTTTATGACAAATGGCCTGGGAAAATTTACGTCTCATTATTTCAAGACCAAATAATTTAGGATGCTCTTAATGGGGTGAGTCTTTTAATGGGATCCTCGTAATGATCTCTTAAAATTCAATACAATCGATTTCACTATAGTTTACGTTTTGATTGCGATGTTTTTCGACCGCAAATGGTAGAAATGGGAAAACATTCTTTTGTTGAAATTTCCCAGTACAGTAAGCCACTGTTATACAAATTTTCTAGAAAGTAGGGCACTAAAACAGCAGCCTTTTCATCTTTGTTGATGCTTATCGAAAAGAAGGGATATTATTCTTTATTGACTTGTAATGTTGTTAGGAAAAAGTAGAACTGTGTATGCTTCACAACTTATTTAAGAAGAGTCTTCCTTTTCCATGGCAGGAAATTAGTTTTCTTTGACGTAAACACAATAAACAAGAAAAAAAAGGAAAACATATCATTATTTCACGTTAGGGTTAAAAACAGTTCCCCCAACCGTTATCTTTTTCCATCACGCTGCCAGAGTGAAAATGCTTCTTTTCAACAGAACAAAAATATTCATTTGGAACATTCTCTTTTCTTCTAGTTTTGTGACCATTTTCTTTTAACTCGAATAGAATCATAGTTGCGTTAGGAAAGAAAAAAAAACTAAAAATCTTCAAAAAGAACATAATCCCTCTCTCAAAAGAAATAAAACAAACAATAATAATAATCTTCGTTCACTGGTGTTCCGGTTTTTCCGATAACATTGTAAAACATCCCCGTCTAGGGAATAATAATTCAGAAAATTTTGGCGTTGAAAAAAAGAGCGTAGAATAGGAGAAATGGAGTTTTGGGGGCTTATAATATAAAAACCACGAAGAAAAGTTTAAGAATATCTTAGCCTTTTGGCTACTGTTTACTTAGCCAAGTATTAATTGTCTAAATTTCCAATCTACTAGGCTCATTATCTTGAAATTAAAAAAAATAAATGAAAAAAGTAATACCATATTTTCTTATTTAATAATCTAGAGAGATGAGAACGTGTAAGTTTTGATAAATCTTATCTTTATTTTTTTCTGGCGATAATTTCTAACAATGGGTAAAAAAGAATTTTTAACTATTTTTCTTTCATTTAAAATGTATGTTTGGATATTGATTTAAAATACATTACCATACTGATGAATGCCCAAAGGGAAATTTCTCCTCTAAGAAAGGGAATTTTCGCATCGAAGAAAATTTAGCATTCAATTTTAATGAGGTATATTCATTAAGATGTGATGAAAAGAAGGAGAAAGTATGAATAAAAAAGGAGAAAGTAACTTTCAAAAGAGCATTTATGCGTTGAAATAACTCGTTAAGTAATTTTAATAAACTTATTTACTGGATATTTCTGTAAAGAGCAAAACATAATTTTGTGGAAAAGAAAATGGTTTCAATATGTATTTTAATTCCCAAATGGTATATACTTTATCCAAAACTAAATAAAATTATTTAGTTTTCCTTAGTATTTCATTTTGGATCACAATGAAAAAATAGTTTTATAAGCCAAGCAAATTTATTAAAAATGTTATTTATTTGTTGAAAGTTCATTTATTTATTTTTCTTGAAATTCTATTCTATAGTTTTTGTTGAAAAAAGATCGAAGGATTTTGTTTTTGTTTATATAAGTTTAATAAGGACATACATTTGCCATTATTGATTTTATTTCGGAAAAATGATGATAAACAAATTTACAACTTATAAAATTACGAGAAAAAAAAAATTATTACTTATTTTTAGTTTAACTTTCAAAATTGTTTTATTTAAATAAATTCTATTATTTATAAACTTTCTAGTCCTAAAAATAAGTACATGCATGTATTTTTAATACCTCACAAATTTCAATAATCTTGTATTGAATAAAATTATTTTCTTCAAAACGTATAATTTAAGGTATCCGTGTCATTGATTGATTCCTTTAAATTTAAAATTTCGTTGATTTTGCTTTTAAAAATTCTTTTAAACATTTATTTCAAAATTTATTACAGGAAGATTTATTCTATAAAGAGTAATTGAAAATGCTAATTTGGGTAATATAATAAATAAATCTGAAATTTCGTAGATTTTGATTTTGAAAATTCTTTTAAACATTTATTTCAAAATTTATTACAGGAAGATTTATTCTATAAAGAGTAATTGAAAATGCTAATTTGGGTAATATAATAAATAAATCTGACAAGTGTGTTAAGACGGACATTAAATTTATAAAATCTCTTGTAAAGATAAGTTAACATTTTCTGGGTAAGACATTTCCACAAAAATATTTGCAACTCATTTAATTGAAGAAACATGAATAACATTTAAAAATTCTAACTTTCAATGTCATCAAAAAACCAAATTATCAAATATCATTTAACTGCTTACTGTTTATTTTAAACTCCCTTGTTTCTCTAAAAAGAATCATGCAACATCTGTAAAAACTTTCGTGAATTACAAATAGTATTTATTTTTACATGTATTTTAAAATTTCTTGAAGGATTTTCGGATTTCTATACTCTTTACTTTTTATGTCCGAACAATCTTTTATCAGTCATAGTAGAAGTTTAACACTGCTTATTTTTTCTTCACACTGAGAAAGAAAGTATGGACAAAACTACCAGAATATGGTCGAATTTACAGTGTTTATGTCAATATGAGAAAACCAAAGAGCTCGGTTATTTTTACTAAAGCGCTCTTATCAAGGTGAAATTTATTTTTGGTGAATTTGACCCAAAAATATGGTTATTCAGTCTGAGGTAAGACTTGGTAATTTTTATTATGATACTGTGGATAGAGGCAAGAAAAGAAATCTATTTGGTTAAATTTATTTTTCATTTTTCAATTTTCAACAAAATGTTTGGTAATAAGAGCTATAATTTTGGAAACCAAATTTCCGGTAGTACGATTTGAACAGAAAATCACCTAATGATTTGTTTAAATACCATATATTTTGATTTTCAATACCAAAATTATGTTTTTATTTATTTATTACTATTGTCAAAAATGTCGTTAGCATACAGTATGTTTATTTTATCAGAAATTTTTTTCGCCTTAAAAATTAATGGATTGGATAGGGATTCGAGCACTCGTTTATCAAGCAGATATTCTTATTTTCCGTGAATTTCTAATTTCAAGGAAAGTTTCTAAGGTGAACTAATTTTTATTCTCTGATTATTTGATTGTTCTTATAATTATTTTTTTTTCAAATTAATTGGGTTAAGTCATATTTAGCACTAAACCTCGTGTTTTTGGAAAAATTCGTTGCCTGGAGATTCTAGATTAAAATTTGTTAAACGTGTTTCCTTAATTTGTCAAAATGTTTGTTCAGAGCTTTTCAAAGGAAAAAGTTTTGTCAAAATGGAAAAAAATTGGCAAATCTTGGAATTTAATTCTTTACAGTGTTGCTATATATATTTAAATAAGATAAATGTTTTTTTTTTCAAATCTCTGCTATTCTAAAGTTTCTTGTTTTTTTTTTTTTAAATTTGAATTTGTCTGGGAAAAATAACATAGTCCCAAATAAAATAGTACGCAATGTTTTGAACTAATTCTTATGCAATTGGGTGCTATATTAGTATCTACTACTAAGAAATGAAGAGTAATTTTTACTTATAATGGTACGTATTAATGAGAAAATTTTATGCATCGTTTAAATTGAATTCATTATCCCACTCTTTGTATTATAAAATCATGTAGAATAACTGATCTTATTAGTTGCTAAAATTTCAATGAATCACAGGTTATTTAAATAATCTTCGCAGTTATTAATCAAAATAAAGTTTAAACTCACTGCAGTAATAGTACGGGTTAGTAGTTTTTCTGCAGTAAATATACTCCAGTAAAATAGCATTATTGAAGCATTTTATTATCAACTAAAATCATAATTTTTTTACAAAATTACATTTCAAATTCATAAGGAAAGCAATATTCCAGTTTCGTTGATTCTCTGTTATAATTCAATATTGCAAATTATATTAAGTTTCAAATGTCTATAACTACTTTAAATTTTTTTGATAGTCGATACCCGTCCAGTTCACCATAATTTGAAACAGCTCCTTAGTTAGTTAGAAATTAATTCTGCTAGGATGAAAGATATAAAAATGCTGAATGACGATCCTAACATTTTAGAATATCAATCTTTCCGGCAAAAGCTATTGATTTATAGCAAAACATTTCTGATATATATATATATATATATATATATATATATACATGATATTTTTAATGATCACGCATCACGGAATTCTTCATTGTCAATTAAAATAAAACTTCTGCGAGATTTCATTTTTAATATAAAAAAGAAGGCCTAACTTTTAGTTCCTTTACACTGTTAAGTTTCAAATATACCAATTAAGTTAGTCACACATGTCTCTTTCTTTTTTGTATTTCCCTCCCTTAAATTTCTTTTCAAAAAACCCAATTGTTCATAATTTGCAAAATAAGGTTTTAGTTTAAGATTTTTCCTAAATCAGAAAAAGACTTAAAATGTTTAATAATTTATCTAAAAGTGAAGCAAAAGCAAAATGGTAGGATAATTAGTCAAAATATGATTAGAAATGAACTTTAGCAATAGCTTTTGAAAACGAAAAGGAATAATTAATTACGGTCTACCTAAGACAGGGTTTATAGTTTCGAAAGATAATGTTTTACTGCTCTTAATTAACATGTAAAGAAACTAAAATGCATCTTTTCTTCTTGCATTGAAGATTTAAATATTTCGCTTCTAAGGAATTGAATAAATAGTTACTCTTTTATTATTTAAATTCCAATTACTGGAAATATTGCAAGTCAGTGTTCTTACAAAATTTCATTTGATCCTTAATTTATATATACTTCCTTGACAGTGTGTCAAAAAAAAAACTGAATAACTTGTGAACTAATGATCGGATCTTAACTCACTCTTAATGGTTCGAGGGGATGACCTCAAGTATGCTAAGTAATCAGTGCAGACGATATTTTATGTTAAGAAATGTGACACAAAAACATACTTTCTCTAAATAAACATACCGTTTTTTCAGACGGATTCGGATTTCTGATCCCAAAAATATGTTGGGAGGATTAGCTCAATGTGGAAATTTCGTTCTCGATAGTTTCATCAGGAGAGCAATCCAAAGTTTAAACCCCTTAATGTTAATTTAACTTTTTGCATATTTCACCATATCTCGAGAACTTTTTAAGCCAATTGAAAAATATTTGCATGCAATCATAAAATTCATTTTTCTGGAGCCACCCAATTACAGGAATAAAACTAATTTTAGTGAATATTTATTTATTTATTTTTTTCATTTTGTTTAAGCAACAGTCTTAGAACTTTTGAATTATATAGTATATTTTTTTTCAAAATTTCAAAGTTTCTAATTTTAAAAATCAAAATACAAAATTTGAGCAAAATCAGTTGAATAGTTATTAAGGAATCAAATTTTAACTATGCGACTCTTTTAAATTCCAAAATTCTGGGGGACAGAAAACATACTATGTCGAGAAAAAAAAAATTTTTTTTCATAGAGAAAATAAGATTTCGTGAGTAAAATCTTAACTTAAAATATCGACTGCACTAATTATTAGAACATTTGAGGTCCCCTTCTCCAACTATAAAAATTGAGTTCTAGAAAGTCAAGATCCGATCATTAGATTAAAAGTCATTCAGGGTGGTCCGTTTTTTTTTTCACACTGTACATGTTTTATTTACTAGCTGTTTAATGTCTTAAATGGAAAATAACTCATGCGTAATGGAAAAAAAGTCAAGACTCTGATTTTATTTTAGGAAAACTACTTTTAAGTATTTACAAGCGATATTAGTCATTCAATTTCTTGTAATTTAGAAAAAAAAACTGCATTAAATCGGATTTTTAATTTTTTTTCCATACCCAGTATTCTATAAATAATTTTTAAAATCAACAAGTTGTTATTATGCTAATTATAAGCAACTTTCACTTAAAATCAGATTTTAAAAAAATTGCATGCATTTTATTGTGCTTGTGTCGAATACACACGATTTACGAGTTATATATTTTATTAGAAAAATCTAGCAACAATTATACATTTTTCAACTCCTCGAATCTAGTCCTACATGTGAAAAATATTAATGCATTTTTGAAATAAAAATGTCTTTTTCTCATAAATTATAAGGATTTGTAAAGAATAGGTACATTATTTTTCAGTCTAAGGATTTATACGGTTCTTTTTAAGATAACTATACAGCTTTAACTACCCTTTTAAAGTTGAGAACTATACAGTTATAACTACCGTTTTCGCGTTCTCATTTACAATCCATCTTAACAGCAATTATGTCTACTGATGATTCTTTCTGCTAAATTTTAAATAGTTATAAATTAATTTGCTACATTTTAAGGAAAATGGTTAAATAGTATTAATCAAACGTGAAATACAAATGAAATTCTAGACTCTCATTTAGTATAACCATCAGCATATATATTCTTTGTTTACATAAATAAATCTTTGTATTTACATAAATTCAACACGTTTTCTTTGTTTTTTTTTCATGTAAATTATGATAATTTTTCATGTAATTTACAAGTACGTTAATAATGAGTGTTAAAATTACGTGTTTATCTATTTTTTTAATTTTTATTAATAATACTTTTTAGAATTTTTTTTCAAATTTTATTGCTAAATGGCAGTGTTTTCAAAAACATTTTTTTACTAAACAGCGTAAATAAAGCCCTAATATTGACGCGAAAAGGTACTAATGATTTAAATAGCAAGCAATTATCTGTTCTTTTATATAGTCTTTAACTTTAACTTCATTCTTATGTCTCACGAAATATACCCTTCTTCATTTAGAACATTTTATTGTATCGCATCTAGTCTTACTGTTTCATCATAAAACAGAAAAGTTTCGTATGATTTTACAAAAGACTATTTTTAAAATGCTAAAATAAAGAGATTTCAGAGAGAGTTCTATATACTATACTACGTTAGGAGCATTTTTCTTATTCAATAATATAAAATGACTGAGATTAGAAAACATTTTCAATTTGAAGAAACTAAAAAAATGCAAATTTGAAGGCCTATAAAAGGAAACTAAAGACTTAAACTTTGAGAAAAAAAAGAAGAGTTTATTGGAAAATTGAAACTTTCTTTGATTCACAGTTTAAACAAATATTTTAATGATATCAGAAAGAAGAATTTTCTTAAATTGAGGTATTTTCATTTCAAGAAATTCAATTCTCAAGTTTTGCAAAACTAAACAAAATCAATACTCTTTCAACTGAGCGATACTCTTTACGTTCAAAACCATTTTAAAAACTGAAGTTCTCTTTATTCTTTATCTTTGGAAATAACGATATTTCTTTTCCTTTCTTAGGCGTAGGTAAACAGAGCCAGTATCCAAATTAATTAATTAATTAGGGCGTTGAAGCATAGTTTTCTTTTGTGAATACCGCGATAAAGGTTAATAAGGTGGCAGAACTGATAATGAATTGAATTTTTTTTGACGCGGCTAATTTAGAAGAGGGTCTTAAGTATACGAATATAAATGAGAAGAGTACGTCTTAGTATTGGTTTGAAGATAGAATTTAGCAAATTTTGAGTTTTAAAGATTAATTTTTCTATTTTGATTTAAACGAGAATTAATCAACGAAGAAAAATATATGAGGAAATAAAAGTTTCTAATCGTATGTATAAAGTAATTGAACTGGAGTGAGTATTAGTGTTTCTCGTATTGGTTTTAAAGTTTGGTGAGTTTATCCAGGGAAATTTATTTAAAAAATGCATTGCTGGAAATAATGATATCTTAATGTAACTTAGAGATTATAAAATTTATTTATTTGATGATTTAAAAGTTTGCCACCTTTTTATTGGTTTTCGGGTTCATATTAGATTTAAGTTTCAAGAAAATGAGGAGGACGTAGTGCTTTGCTTTTTCAGAGGAATATGGAAATGGTATACCTTGTTGGACCACTTTTAACTTTTTTTTTATGCAGAGTGCAATAAATTTAAAAACTCAAATATACTGTGCTTCAAACCACTGAATGTTGCTCCCTCGGTAACATTTAATTCTAATAGTTTTATTTTAAAATTTTGGATGGATTTAAACAGGTTTATCATGCAATCAAAATTTCCTTTTTAAACTTGAAAAATCAAATTAATCATAAATATAATACTAAAGTCTATTTTATTAGATTATTTCAAAAATTTATGGAATTAATAAAAACATCAAAGCTTTAATATGTGGAAGAAGACAATCAGAAATTAAAAGAATGATAAATTTCACGGGGTCATATTTTTGCAAACTGCACTTGTCGCCCTTTTTTTCAAGTGGTCCTAGGTACAATACTGCACAGAGAAGAAATATGATCTAAACTACAAGAATATGATAAAATTTACCATGTCTCTGACTCTATTGGAGCACCAAGAATTACCATCAAGCATTTTTCACCTAAGAGCTTTGGCAATGTATTTGATAAAACCTAAATAATAATGTATTATTTTATAATATGAGGTAAATATTGTTCATTTTATCTTCATGTATTTGAGCACGGAATTCAAACCTTTTATTTGTTAAAAACTTACTTTTCAATTTCACATTTTTCATTAAATAGGAGGTTATAAAAACTATGATTTAAAAATAGTGAATTTCCAGTACACTATTACCATCAAAAAACAGAAAATTACCGAGTGAAAGGTTTAAATACCGTATGATTTTTTTTAAATATCATTACTATACAGTAGGATAATTTTCTGAGAATACAGATAAAACACGGAAAGTTTTAATAAATAAATGAAAAGAGAAGAAGAGAAATTATCAAAATAAAATCTGTTTTAATAAATTTGAAATCTTATTTATTTATTTAAAAAATATTGAAAAGAAAGAAAATAAAATTATGAGAAGATATAATCTCTTCATTAGCTGTCACGATAAAATCCACAAAAGAAGCGCTTTGTAATATAGTATCAATACAGTCAAAGCAAACTATATCAATGTTACAGTGTGGGGAGCAATAAAAAAAATTTAAACGAAAATCGAACAGACTAAGTAAAAATCATATAAAAAATTAAACATATCAAGTAAAAAACAAAAAGTAAAATACAGAACAAAGCACAAAACGAAATATGAATAGCACATGCCTTGAACGACTGAATTGGTTACCAACACAACAGGCATGTTCTTACATGTATTACAAAAGTACCATATATCCATCCCTAATGTATATTCGGTCCTAAAATCCTAAGATCTTGGAAAAGGATATGAAGTAATCATTTTTCAAGTGATTACTTCATATTACTTTCCAATATCACAAACAATACATTCGGACCCAATTAGTGAAAATACTCAAATTTGAAAGTTTCAGAAGATAAGATTCTTTCAGTTAGCTGTAACCATGAAACAACAAAGGCAGTAGGCGGAACATCAATTACAAAAATTTTCGCAACAATCAGAAGTAAGCACGAAAGGTGCTTATTTTACACTAGACGATGCCTTACGTAGTAATAAATACTCTGTTAATACCCAAGTTTGTTATTAATTACGCATGATACTAGATGTTTTTGAGTTTTAACATTGCATGGCTCTCAGCTTCATCGCAGGAAATATCAGTAGGATTGAGGATGATAAATTACAGGAGCTAATATAAAAAATTCAATTCTCCATCTTATTTTTTAAGCAAATATCTTTCAATACCACAGGATGCAAAATGCAATATTGAGTTGAATAATCTCGTTGAAATTGTGATAAATCATTTGAATTACAGAATTAAAGATTTAATTACAGATGTAAAATTTAAGCTAAGATCGTTCTTAGCTATTTAAAAATCGAGTATTTAGCATTGGATTAAATTTTAATAAAACATTGATTTAATACTCAAATTTCTACGAATAACAAACTGCAGCACAAAAAAGAAAAACAGTAATACTTTTGTAGGAAAAATACCACGACAATGCTTAGTCGCTAAATTTCCATTTCTTTTGTGCTCTTCAAAAAATAAATAAATAAATAATAATTCATATAAAGAATTTTTAAAGAATTTTTCTTACAATGCATTTTCAAATTACATAACTCAAATGAAATAATATTAATTTTCTTAATGAAAGTAAATTTATATATATATATATATATATATATATATATATATATATATATATATATATATATATATATATATATATATATATATATATATATATATATATATATATATATATATATATATATATATATATATATATATATATATATATATATATATATATATATATATAAATATTGAAGGATAAAGAATATCGATAAGCAATCAACTGACTAGTTATAACTGATGGAAAAAATACAATGTAAGTGGATGTAGTTTTTTAGAAGTTATAAGTACTTATATTTAGACCCAGACGTTACTTCCCATTTTATATTTAGGACGAAATAAATGTATCATTACGAATTCTCCTTTTGTTTTTCCCTGGTTACAGACAAACGAGTTTTTCGCCAACAATGCAACGTATGTCAGCATTTAGAGATTTAGATTCAATCGTTGAATATTTTAGATTTCTCAAGAGAAAGAGATATCATCTGCCTTCAAGTCGAGATTTGTTCTTTCCAAGAATATTGCCTTTTGGACAGGTACGGATATTAGTTTTTGAAGCTAAATTAAAAATGACAAAACAAGTCCCGTTTCTAACACGATTACATAATAAAAATTAAATTTTTATTTATTATTTAATTTAAATCATAAATACTTATATCTGTACCTTTCTGTAGATCAAAAAGAGCCCCTTTACGAACCGTGCTGATTAAGCCATTATTTAGAGTTTAATATTAAATAAAAGATTGTTTCAGAATTCACTAGAAAAAGAGATATCGTGTCATCTTAAATCCAAAACATATTCCCTTAGAAAAATGCGAAAACCCTGTGAAAACACACTTTGAAATTTGTATTTATATCTGGGAATGAGATTGGTGATTGTAATTTGAAATGAGAATTTTTCTTAATGGTGTAAAAACCTTCGAGAGTCTCAGCAATTAATTCTCTTGGATTTCTTTTGCGAATTTTCCATCCGACACGCAATGGGTTGCGATGTTGAAAGAGCCACACGGACCTTGAATCATAGTTTTGATGATAGCAAGATAAATAAATTACATAAATAAAAGATTAATAAATAAGATAGATATATTAGATAAATAAATAAGACAAACATATGGGATAAATAAATAAGATAGATGAATTCGAAAACTTTGCAATAATAAACGATCTAATAGTTTTTTTTTAATGACAATTCTCATCAACGAAATCTTCGAAAACTATATTTAATTGTGCTAATATAAAATTGCATACTAAATACAAATAATAATTGAAAAAGAGCAATTTGAATAAAAATTGTTTTTGCCTTGATTTGTATTAAACAATTTTCTCAATACTAAATCAGTGATACCACCAATAATCTCGAAAGCTATTCTCGTATATTTTTCCTGATTCTGCTCACCTGACATGAAAGAACTTTGTGCGAATTACATTTATCAGTGACAACTGAAGTCGAAATTTTAAGAACAAATAGAATTCATATAAAACCTTGATAAGAACTTCGGAGCATGACGTGCTTACTCTCTGACTTTTAATATGCTGTCCAGGGCTCGAAAAACCGTCCGTCCGCCCGTCCTCGGCGGTCAAAAATTCAACGCGGACAACAAATTTTTTGAATCCAGCGTCCGCGCGGACGGCCATTTTCTCGTTAATGTTCGTGATACATTTTCAATTTTTGTTATCTTACAAGAGTCTAGCGCCTCACTTCTAAAATGACCCTCTAATCTCGAAACACAGCAACATACTGTGCATGGTGGAATTGATGTTTTTTCTGTCTAGGAGTACTGCAGCGGTTGAAAGGGGCTTTTCAGAAATGAATTTACAAAAAAACACATTACTTACTGGTCTTAAACAAGAAGTGTTAAACGCATTTATGAACATCTCCCTAAATGGAAAACCTCTTTCAGATTTCTGCGCAGAAACTTATGTAAATCATTGGCTTGATTGTGGAACTGGCAAACGTCATATTTGATTCCTTTAAAAAAACGCAGTACCCTCGGATAAATTGTCATGATAATTGACAGATAACTTAACCTTTGTTATTTGAATTATTTCATCAAAGAAATAAATTATTTCATAATAGAAATACTAGGTTTTACTATTAGTAACCTAGTATTTCCTTTATTACTGTATAATGCAATCCCAATATTTGTAATCCCAGTGACTACTAATTCCTTGTGCAATTTATATAAATGCTTGTAATAAATAAGAGAAAATTATATTTTTATTTATTTGGAAGCGACGGGTTAGTTTCAAAGGAGGACGGGTACATTGTTGGACAAGCCGTCCTCGGGGACGGGTAAACTTTCTGAGTTTTTTTGAGCCCCGATGCTGTCAAATATAGAGAAAAAAAATTCTTTTAATTTTAATTCACTAAAATAATAATGCAGTATCTTGGATAATACTGGAAAAGAATCTTTTCGAAACTACTGAAAACCTGTAGCAAAATTCTTACAATGACTGTAAAAATTACCATGGAAACAGTAGTACATATTACCAAATATTAATAAGCGTCATCTGCGTATTGTGATTTTTTACAACTCATCTGAACGAAATTCCCATTAACCTTTTATCTGTTAACTTAGCTTGTCAACACGCAGTTAATTTTTTTTTCATTTCAATTAATATGCATTACCAATATAAATTAATCATTGGTTTCAATAATAAGTTTATATTCAATATAAGTTTATAAGCGAATAATAATACACTCAATATACATACAATAATACATAAACTGTGCTTTTTTTTGCAGATATGTTGTTCTTTTAATTTCAATATCAACATTAATTAAACATCATTTTCGTCAATAACAGTATGGCGACTATTTTACGCTTCGTCTTAGTGAATTAGTACCACTTTTCAATTAATTTTGCCTTTGGATGCATAATTGATCTTTTTTCATTACAATTACTGTTGATTTTAAATTATTTTTTTTATCGAAACGCATTTTAAAAGAATTATTATAAGCGAAATAAACATGTGATATCAGATAACTTTAAAAATATTAATATGGTGACGTAATCCATGAATGATACCTTGCTAATTTTATTCATTGAATTTATCTGAAATAGCGAATAAAACTAAACTAAACTAACTAAATATTAAGGCATACGTAATTGAATTTTTTTAAGAAATAGTGCTATAAGCTGGAAAATATCACTGATATTATCTTCAAAATATTTTAAAGCTGAATCGTTTATTGTAAAATTCAAAACAATGCAAGTGTTTTTCATGCATCCCGCTTGAACGGTTCGTAGTAGAATATTCTAATGTCGACAGTAACTTTTCTCGTGCTTTGAACTGTTTATATGCTGAACTGCTATGAACTGTTATATGCATATTAACATATTAAAGTACTTAGCATATTAGCATATTACACAGAAATTTGTGCTCAATCAAAAATAAATTTCAGAACAATTTCTTATGATTTGAATGAATGATGCTTCCTTATCTTTAATTCATTAAAAAATTCCAACTCTTGCAATTCTCAAGCAGTTTTAATTTAGATTTTAAATGCTGATATATATTTTAATTTTAATTTTTTTCGATACTTTTTGTACCATTCTTTTACTTAGCTACTCTATTATTCTATCGCATGATAACTTTGGTATTTGTATAACTTAAAGTACCAAAGTTAAGAATAATTTCTGCCTCAACATTTAATCACAAAAAGAAGTTAATAAACAATTACATTTTTGTTTGTTTTCTTAATAGTTTATACAAAACAAATAAACATTTATTAGAAAACTCAAAAGAAAAATTTTACGAAATGTTTATCTTACTTTAAAAAAGACTTATTAATATGAAAATAATTTGATGTTGTTATTTGCTTTTTTTTTTAAATTGTTTATGCAATGTCATCATTGCATTTAAAATTCTTCTAAGAGGACTAAAATTCTTCTAAAGGACTTTTCCATTACCTAAGTTACATGTATAATAAATGTTTGATATAATTTAATACGTGCAAATTAACATTTAATTTAAAACATACAACATTTAATACTTAAAACTACCTACAATTGCATATACTATATAAAACTTTTATGCGGAGAGTTATAGAAGATAATTATTTGTAACTTTTTTTAACAATTACCTGCAGGAAAAACTCTGAATTCTTTAAAATTGCCATTATTAAATTAAATTGTAATTGTTCATTAAAAAAGTCATCATTATTACTGGTGTAAAAGAGCGACTACATTCTTCTAAAAAAATGCTAGTTTACTTAACCTAAAATACTTATATGATAAATAATTAATTAGATTACAATTATAACACCAGAAATTTATTTTTTTAGAGAATACATTCTACTATTACTTTTTTTTCTAATGATGTTACCTACTATTTTCTGAGCAAATAAAATCAGTATACCTAGATTCTCGCTGTTAGAAATTAAAAATGAATTTGTAATTATCTCTAAAAGTCTTAGGAATGCCATAAATTAATGGTTTGGCCACAAAACTTGTTAATTACTTGAAAATAATTATCCGTCAAATCTAAAAATAATATACATATTAAAGCTTATCTTATCTTTCTTGGCAACAAGTAAATCAATAAAATGGGAAAACGAAATTAAAAAATATTAATTTATCACTTGAATTTATCGAATTCCACATTACCTCTTATTCAATTAGCGCATTCATTCTGGTCATTACCGATTCCCCTCTTGTTACTCACATTCCAGGAGCAACTGCAACTTTGCCTTTTTCCCAAGCGATATTTAATGGCATAAATCAGAAATGTAAGGAAAATCGATGGAACTTATATGCATTTGTGAAAATATTTCAGAATTCTCGAATAACTCCCGAGAGGAGAAGATAGCATCTGTCTTCAAGCCAAGACTGCGAAGAATGCCTCCCTTTGACGGCTTTCAAATTAATGATTAGAAGATGAACAATTATTCTTTAAATTGCAGACACAGCAGGTGATAATACATGCGAAGAACAACCCTCAGAGAACATTTTCAAACAAAAGCGTACCGAGGATAAATGTTCGAACAGGATTAATTTCACTAATCCTGTTATCATCTGCAGTCGAGTTGTTTGCATTAAAATTAGCCAGTCTGTTACGGAGAATTAAACTGTAAGTAACTGATTATTAACTTTTACGTTGCATGAATTAATCCTTAATGCAACCTATGGGCAAATGTTGAACGAAAAGTATAAATTTAATATTGATATTTTATAAAGAGTTAGTATTTGCGATATTGATTTTATGAACTAAATTGTAAAATGTCGGGAGTGCATGAAAATTCCATTTAATATGCTGGATGTAACATTTTAATCCTTTTTAAAATGATTCGGAGTTCAGTTTAAAATATTTGCTTTAACAATTAAATAATTTAATTTTGTTGTTATTGTTTAGTTAAAAAGTATCGATAATAATTGTAAAAATTTGTTTTCAATGCATGTTATAGTTATATATATTTAAAATAACTTAAAAAGTTAAATTAAAATACATTTACTTATATTAAAAATAAAAAATTATATATGTGATTATACATTTAGTTTATTATTTTCATTGCAAGCAAATTTTCCACGGAATTTTATAATTTCTTTCATTATGGTTAAATAATAGTATATGTCATATATTATAACTAATACACATAAAATTGTGAAATAAGATTCTATGAACAAACTGCTATTTTCATAAAACAATTGAAAAATTGCCAGTAAAATGGCATAAAACTTGTATTATGTCTGACTGTACTGTGCGCAAACTGCAAAAGAACAAAAATTAATATTTTGAATGACTTTCGAGCAAATGAGCAGATTTTCATGTAATAGGATTCTTAACGGTTCACGGTCCTAAATTTTAAAATGCTATATAATTTGTGCGTTGATATTTTAAATCCGAAATGAAACATATAAACGTACATTCTCCGAAAAAAAACACACACACATGCACATTTTTTCAGTGGATTTAAATTCCTGTTCGTCGAAATAAAAAGAGGGGCTAATCGCAATCTGGAAATTGTCGTCTCGTTAGTTTAGGCAGGAGAGCAGTAAAATCCCTTAATGTTAATTTTAGCTTTTTCGCATTCCATTATATTTTGAAAATTTCTAAAAGGAAGCAAAAAATTTGAGCGTCTTTAATAGGTTGTTATAGATTAATATGGTTATTCTAAGTCATATTTCTTGAAAATCAGTTCTTGTAGTGCGTTCTAAAGATGAGTGAAATTATATAAAGCAACGGTATGTTATAAAACTTTTCGTCAGACTTAGACAACTAAAATTTTTCCAAAGTTCCTGCAGACCTTCGGAGAAAGTGTAGCATCAATAGCTCAGGTTTCTTTGATGACTTCCAGCAGTTTTAAATAGAATTCAGCCGATTACACGCTGCAAAAAGACTTCATCTGTAAAAACCGATGAAAATGTTGACAGAATTCTTACTGTAAAATTTTTTTTTCTCAAAATTGACAAACAATGTGTCAAAATGGCTTAAAATGAATAATAATCGAAGTTGAAGATTCCATTAACTCAGAATTTTAATAGCATATACTCATTTTTAAGCAAAATGCATAGTCTAAAAAGATAGTTGGAGGGGGAAATGTGTGAGAGAAATTTTTCTTGACTTCCGGCATGATTTGAAACAATGACACCCACGTTCGCAGTAGGATGCTCTATCCACCTTAACTGTACAATCATTTTCTGGGAAAGGAAGCCTTATATAATAACCGTTGTAATTACACATCACGATTTACTAATTTCCAATTAGTAAATCGAATTTACTAATTTCCGAATTTACGAATTTACTAATTTACTAATTTCCAATTAGTATTTTCCAATTTTAAGATAGGTTGCAGTTTGGAAAATATAGCCCCTAGCGTATTGAGGACATTGGTGATTTTAATTTCTCGCTTTGTTTAGTTAGCTAAATCTTAAAACTTCTTGAGTGAATGGAATATATAAGCTTTCTATCGCTCTGCATAGGCTCTGATGAATGGTGGCTAAAGAATCTTACTACTAACCGGTGGATTCTTCGTTCAAATTCTGATGGCAGCCAAACATCATCTCTTGCACAATGCTTCCTCTACATCACTTTTAAGATTAATCATTTTGCTCAAAAATGAGAATATGCTTTTTTCTGATTGAGTACAAGGGGTTTCCAAATTTGACAATCTTTTTCTCCGGAGCTATTTTGGTACATCTATGCTCAATTCTTAAAAATCCCTTTAGCTTACAGGCCGTTGGTCACAATCAAAATGATCGGACAACAGGTGAATTTGCGTCACATAAAAGTTCATCAGATACTGAACAATGAATTGAATTTTAACTACCAAAAATGGTCATACCTGCGAGACCAAGCATCAAGAACGCCAAAGCATCGTTTCCCCCTGCAATGTCAATAGCTGTGTTTTTGGATTTATAACCTTTTTACTCTCCTGGCTTGCAACCCTTTGAGTTTTGTCTATTCCAGAGATTGACAATTCATCTCAAGAGACGTAATTTTGTGACAAACGAAAACACTTAAATCTGTGTGAGTGAACAGATAAATACTATTTCAATATCCGACATCCAACAGAGCTATTTGTAGTGATGAATAGTTTCCTAAGAGAATTATTTCGAGGAATACAATGGTAAATGATAATTATATTCAATTGAAATATTTTATAAAATCTATTTCATTGCTTAATTTACACACCTTGAATCTTACATTTATGGAGATGAATATGGGACGCCTCGTTGAAATAATGTCATGAAACTTTGTTTTTAAAACAGAAGAAGAAATAAAATAAAGAGGTAAAAAAGCAGAACTGAAAATTCTACATGATTTTGGATATCTCATCTATGATTGCTGGTTTAAAACGAAACAGCTTTTAAAATTCATCATCGATTAGGATGAATATAACATTTTATTTTAGATTAAAATTGATTTTGATTTAAAATTGTAATACTATCGCAAAAGACAAATTACTGAATAAAAATTTAATTTCATGCTCAATATTTATAAATGGAACGATGTATGGGGCCAATTTTTCCCCTCTCAGTTTTTGTTGCTCCGTAATTCTTACTTACTAGCATTTCTTACTTTTCATAATATGATCCAATTTAAGAGCTTATTTAATCATTTATGTCTAGCCTTATCAATCCTTATATAAAGCATGAAGTGAGGAATCAGAGTGGACCCTTCATTATTTTTGTAGGCATCCCATAATCCAAGGTAGGTATGAGCATAGTATACCTTTTGATGAGTGCAAAGTATCCAATTTTCATTAAAAAAAACAAAGTATTTAATAATATTTATAATTATTATTTATAAAGCATAGAAAACTCAGTTATAAAAGAAACTACTACATAAGCCACTTTATTGAAAAGTCAGTGCTACGCACAATTAAATATTTCTGTTAACCAGATCAAATAAAATACCGATGATCAAGTTTATAACAGGTTTTTATTAAATTAATTATGATTATATTTGAAGATTTTGGATGTTTAATTTTTGGATCCAAAAAAATTAAGGAAAGGCCGCACTAGCCCTTCCAGTATTTCTAGATAACCAACAATGTGCAGTTTGTTTCGCATTAAACTTAATAATTTTAGATTTTATCTAAAATTCCATTTTGTAATATTGATTTTTTTATTAAAAACAACTAAAAGAAAAACAAAGAACTATAGTTTTTTGAAGCAACTGTTCCACCTGTGGCTTCTTTATTGCTCTTTTATCTTGACATAAAATAAAAAGTATAATGACTCATTTTAATTGCTATGCTTATTGCAATAAATTATCCGTATATTATTCTTAAAAAAATATTATAATACAAATGTGCGTATACTTCAGGTTTCATTTTAAAATTAATAGCCAAAAAAATCCATTTATTTCACAATCATTTAAACTTCCCAAACATTTCATGAGTCCTCATCTTCCATAATTATAACCCCTACTTTATGAAACATTGTCATTTAAATTCAATTTTGAAGTTGGATTTCCGTTGACAGGCAATGACTAAGCATTGTTTCCTAACTATATTTAGTCATTTCTAATGAATTGCCGTTCTGAAAGGATTTACTGAATTGTGTAGTAAAAGGGTTGTGTCACTAAAAGTGAGTGCTGAAAGTTATTAAATTCTCAGCACACTTTGCTCATTCTTAAGGGAGGTGACAATCGAATCGTCACATCTGGACTTGGAACTCAATTAGCTGATTCGCGACGTGACAAACGGGCATGGTTAAGTATCTTTCATCCATATTATTGTATTCAGCTTCGCTAAAGTTGATAAAATCTACGACATTTATACACACTTTTCATTAAGAGACTTTGTAAATGAAGAGTTGAAAGACAATGAATATTTCTAGAAATGTTTGGAGCAGACAACAATGACGTTTAAAGTTTTCAGTGATATTTTACTTCTAAGACAATATTTTATAACTTAAATACTGTTTAAACTTTACATTTACACACGATATACTAATTATCATAATCAGCACGTTGGATACGTTGATGTAGTATAGTTACTCCGTTAATAGCTGTCATATACTGTTATTTATCTAAAATAATAAGGAAATTTAAATATTTTATTCTATTTTCTTACTAAGCATTCTCTGAAAGTGAAAATTAATAAACTTACATTTACATATGATATAATAATTGCCATGATTAGCACGTTAGATACATAGATACAGCTTAATTGCATCGTTAAGAGTTATTGTATACTATTATTTACTTAATCATAACGAATTTTAAAGATTTCATTATAATTTTTTACATTAAGCATTCTCTAGAAGTGAAAACCAATAATATTAAGCAAAATTGAGAAAATAGAAAAATATAAGTTTTTAGTTAAAACTTTTTTTTATTGTTCTTCACTTATCGGTAGACGTACTTGGTTTAATTTAATTCTTTATTCATTGATGTTTATACATGTTATGGTCAAGAAATATGAAGTAAATAATAAATAACTTCTTTGAAATACGAAGTTAAACAACTTGGATATTATATGAAGAGTTTAATTTTAAACTAGATAGAGGATGTTAATTATCTACCTAAAGTGTTTGACAAGGTTGTTATGGATACGCACCGCTACCTCATTTCATCTGAGGTGTTTTATTCACACACCTCTCAGAAGTTGTTAATTATGAACGTTCGGCATTTTATTTTATACCTTAAGATATTTATTTACCAACCTAAAGTGTTTAATTTTATACTTCGTAGAAGTTAAATATCTACATAAGGTTGCAATAGGTGCACCACATAACCTCATTTCTATCTGACGTGTTTTATTTTCACAAAGAAAGTTGTAAATTATCATCTTAAGTATTTTATTTCGCACCTTAAGATATTATTTGCCAAACTAAAGTGATTTATTTTATGCTTCATTGAGGTTGTTAATTGACTACTTAAGGTGTTTGGCAAGGTAGTAAAACATGGATGCCATAACCTAATTTCTACATGAGATGTTTCATTTTTACATCCATTGTAAGATATTATTTATCAACTTAAGGTTGGAAAATTTTGATCTAAGCTGTTAAATTATTAACTTAAAGTAGAAAATTAACAACTGCAGATAAGCGTAAAAATAAAACACATCAATACCTCATCTAATCTCAAAAACCATTATGCCTCATTCAAACCTCAAAATCGCCTTATAAAAATGCGTAATTTCAACTTCAAAAGCACCAAAGTTTTAGTAAGGGTAACGCTCTTTACTCAAATAACAAAAAAATTTGAATAAAGCAGCGTGAAAGAGGACAAATAATATTACGAAAAAAAGAAAGCATTCGTTACTTATTCAGTACCATTTTCAGTGACAAAACAAATAATTAATCATCAGACAGCAATAATGATAGTAATTACTGTAAAAAATAACAAACACAATCATTTAAAGTAAACCTTAAAATAATAAAACATATCATTTACTTTTTTAACAGTACATTGATAAGCCAACCCTTGTATACAACCAGAAATTTATTCTTTTGAAAAGTTTTTTTTAAATATATATATATATATATATATATATATATATATATATATATATATATATATATATATATATATATATATATATATATATATATATATATATATATATATATATATATATATATATATATATATATATATATATATATATATATATATATATATATATATATCGATACAGGGGCTGACAATAAATAATCATTTGAAAACTTGTTTTTGATACAAACTGAATTTAGCAACTTGGAGAATCAGGTGCACTTTTGAAGCTGGCAGTTCATATTTGTAATGGCCCATATGTTCTCCGAACCTAAAACTTAGTGATATTTTTATCGTAATTGTAAGTAAAGATTATATTTCAGCGACTTAATAAAGTGTATGCAGGAATCAAAATTAACCTAAAAAATTATAAAGGAAATACAGTTAAATCAGTACCTGAAAGTACCGAGTTAATTAGTATATAGACCAAGATCCCACTGATAAGTACCGCGCGAAATCAACTAATCAAATACTTACAATGCCTGATAAGTGAAAAACTTTCATTTTCCCTTAAGTATAATTATTTTCATCATTCTAATTTTTGAAAAAAGAAAGGAACTTATAGATTTGCCCAATATTATTTCCATGTTACATAAAAACATTTCGCTTTCATTTAAATAATTACTTTCTTTTTTTTTCACTGTCTCCAAATGTATACTTTCAAAAGACTGCTATTTTATAACACAAATTTAAGTCCTTCCTTCTCTGTAATTGAATTGGGAAGATAATCAGATCAAGTCGGTCCACGAAGAGAAGATTTTTCCTGATATAGTATCCAAGTAATAGAACATCCAACTCCAATCTTAGCTGCTGTTTGAGTAAAAAGAGATTTCTCTACAATCCGAGACTCTTGGGAGAGAAATCTAAAATATCGTTTCCCTTCTGTATTTCCTTTCACAGGAAAGAGTTTGACGTTCTGTCTTGACCGTTGCTATCCAAATAACTAAGGCTCTCTGAGCTTTTATATAGTTCTCAAATAAATAGTATTTTCTCCCACAAAAGAAATGTGCATAAAGTTTCACCGATTCTTTTGTAAAGAGAATGGGAATAAAAGTTTTATTTTATTGGGCGTTTGTATAGCAAATGCATGATTTTGCTCTGCTGGGAGAAAATTAATTAGTTAATACAGCTAGTGAAGTATAAAAAGAAAATACAAGTAAGAGATCTCTATGTTTTCATTTCATCTATTTATTTATTTATTATTTTACATTTATTTGTTTTTTATTTATTTATTTTTTCTGATACGAATCGAACTATTTATCAACCTAGAAACGTAATAAAAAGATTACAATATGAGTTTCAAAACGTACATTGCACAAAATACAGTGCAAACGTGCAAAAAATAAACGAACTACCCTGAATAACTTTAGATCTAAAGATTGAATCCTCGTGTTCTAGTACACAATTTTAATGGTTCGACGAGGTGACTTCAGTTATTCTAAGTAGTTAGTATATTTTATAACCATCGTTGAACAGCCGACCCAATTTTTGGGTTTATGATTTCTTATGTTTAACTCCGTAACCTTGTAATTTTGAACCCAATCCGGAAGACAAGGGAACTCCTGGATCAAGTATTGGGAGAAATTTGCCTTCATGTAGGACTTTTTGATTTGATGGAGCTAACCCGCATTTGCGTTACATGGAGAGGAAGACCAATAAAACCTCCCACGGTTAGCCTGACAGCAAGGGGACTCTAATCCATGATCCGTCTACCACTGAGGATATTTCACATCCTCACTGTGGCTGGTGCAAGCCGGATGCGGAATTCATATCGACCAGCTATCGCCGGGATCGAACCCTGGTTCACCTTCATTGGAAGGTGAACCGTCATTCTTCAGTATAGACGGATGCGGAGACTTTGGTCCCTCAACTTATAGGGATTGTCCTCAATCTGAGAAATACGGTTCTAATGGCTTGGTCACCGCAGGTGGCCAGCCGAACCGTAAAGCTGGTTTGTGACAATGCAGAGGCCACTGCGGGATTAAAACCTCCAAACATTCCATAAGTCCGAGGAACCCAGGCCCATCAGATATGGAAACTACCAGCCACCCCAAGAAGCTGACCGTGCGATCCCGCGCGCCTAGTGCCCAATCCTACAACTCTATAGACCCACTATAGCCTGCATGTCAAGGCTTGGCTGTAAAAAAGAGGATTAGTGATATTAAATAGAAACAAATACAATAATAATGTGACAGGAGACGAGAGGTATAGTTTTATTGATACGTAGTAAATAAATTATTTTGATTACAATTAACTTGATTACAGCTACAATTAGTTAGGTACATTTAGCAGTAGCCAGGATAAACAATTATTTTAATTTATTGAATAAATTAAACTGATATAACGATTAATAATGATCTGATGAAACTGATAATTAATTAGATTATTAAAATAGATTTTAGAACTTTTATATAAATTAGGTTTAAGAAATAACAGTTATAATTACACTAAATTTGCAAACTGAGTTACAATTACATTGTATTGCATTATTTACATTTATATTTTTATTTTTAATTACACACAATTATATATTAAAGCATAATTATATACTAAAAGCATTAATCATATATTAAAAGCATTAATTATATATTAAAAGCATAAAGTAGGCGGTTAATTTATATCAGCTAGCCAACAGCGCAATCAAATAGCACAAAGATAAAATTGGTAAAATTAACAAATTATTGTCAATTATAATCATGACATTATTAAGCTATTAGTTATGTTTTTAAGTTAGGATTAATTATGAGAAAGTTAAGTTTGTTAAAATGTTGTTAAGGTGGGGCTTGGGTCACAGTTTCCCAAGTTCATCAATCAGGGAGGAAGAATAAAAGAAAAATTCGAGAAAATCGTTTCCAAAAAACGTGGAACCTGGAAGAAATATAGGAAGCCTGGTTTCATTCGTCGCTTTCCCGTAGTACTTGCGAACGGTTCCATAGAAATGGCCAAGACAACTCCAGGGTGGCATTGCACTTTGTATAATGTTTCACCCAATTCATACTTGGAGATTTGGCGACTCCGAGAAGAATTTTTTAAGCCAAAAGTACAATTTTTGCATGCAATTATAAAATATTCGTTTATCCGAGGAAAAGTCCATGTAAAATTAAACTTTTAGTAAATATTTATTATTTTTATTAATTTATTTAATAGTACTCGAAAAATTTTTGAATTGCAAGGTATAAATTTATTTACATCAATTTAAAGAATGTAATAAATTTATCATGAACATTTTATGCATTCATTTTGAAGATTTTAGAAAGTAAATTCTTTTCAGCGAAATCGTTCAAATGGGTCCTGAAAAATCAAATTTAAAAATACGACTCCTTCAACTCTCCTGACAAAACCAATGGGGCAATATATCCTTGATTGTGGCTATTTTACATATCTTTTGGAGGTCAGGAATCCGAATTCAGCGGAAAAAATATGTTTATTCGAAGAAACTGTTTTTGCGTCGGATTTCGTAACTTAAAATATCGGCTGCTCCAATTGTTTGGCATTTTTGAGAGCAATCCCTTGAATAATTAAGATTAAGACCTAGAATGTGAAGATCCAATCATTAGAATAAGAGTTATTTAGAGCGGCCCCTTTTTCATTCTGCGCTCTGTATGTAAATAAATTTTTACAAACTAAACGATAATTTGACGGAAGTAATTATACAATCAAAATTTTAATAGCGAAAAAATTACGATAATACGAAATGTAATTATCGACAACAACTTATTTTCAAATTTTAAGCAATGGTATTTAAAGTTGAATAATAATTAAATATTCATGCATATTGTTTGTTGAAAATATCAAGAAGTCTAAACAGTAGTAGTTTCGCCTTTTATCGATTTTTCAACATAAATAATATATGTTTCTTTTTTTATTTTCGAAAGACAAAATTTTTTGCATTTATCTTGAAGAATCGTAAATGCGATCTGCACGAAATCATAATTATCTAGAATTTAAATTAAGATAGTAAATTTGTGTTTAAACATTGCTATTCAAAAATTGTTTTACAAAAATATGCTTGTAAGGGTGAAAATGTAAATGAATTAAGTAATAGTAAAATACATGTGGAACAATGAAAAAAATTTTATGTAGCCAGGGTTTTCCAAAGGATTCGGGACTGTGATATGAGCTATCGGCAAAATAATCGAGTGGTCGAAGTAAAGTTAGCAACATTATCTGCCAGTGAAATGATTGTCAGCAAAATGAACCAAATCCCCTATGAATTTCATTTAGCTCATACAAATACATTTAATAAATGTTAATAAAGTAGTAATTTATCTTTGAAATAGTTTACGAAATTGGATTATAATTAAAATGCGAATTATAAGTTAAAATTTAGTATACATTAACATTGATATAAAATATGCATAGTTGAGATTATCAGCTAATATTGCACTTCTAGTTTAAAATTAGTTCTGCTTGATTTTCTGTTTATTTAGTTGATTAAATAATAAATTTTCTGGCGCTTCCACACCACTTATCCCACGCGAGAAAAAGAAATAATGTAAATAAAAACAATACAGAAAAATAAGATTATAAAAAAACTATACGGTTAAATCATCTCACGTGTCTTTTAAAACAGAGATAAAAATTCAAAATTTAAAAAAAAACGCTAAAATTTTGATGGATTTAATGTTAAAATTATAATGAACACACCTTTTTGGGAAAATTTAGAAAATAATTACCACACTTGCTCTCTCTTTACCATTAATATTTAAATATTTTGTACCACATATATTTAAATAATGTACGAAAAGAATCTATATATATATATATATATATATATATATATATATATATATATATATATATATATATATATATATATATATATATATATATATATATATATATATATATATATATATATATATATATATATATATATATATATATATATATATATATATATATATATATATATATATATATATATATATATATATATATATATATATATATATATATATATATATATATATCCTAACTTGTAGTCTCAATATCATCAATATTAAAAATATGAGTTGAATAATTTGACATGATTTTAAGTTTG